>NC_081405.1:66595826-67235123 GCF_030272615.1 Cryptomeria japonica | reverse complement strand
ATGGTGTCCATAGGGGTCATATCGTGTCTTGGGACACCATAGGACCCCTTAAGACACCAAATCATGTCGTTAGGGGTCATATTGTGTCCTACGACCCCTTAGGACACCATATGACCCCTAACGACATGATTTGGTGTCTTAAGGGGTCCTATGGTGTCGTTAGGGGTCATATGCTGTCCATAGATTCATATGGTGTCTTGGGACACCATAGGACCCCTTAAGACACCAAATTGTGTCGTTAGGGGTCATACTATGTCCTAAGGGGTCGTAAGACACAATATGACCCCTAAAGACATGATTTGGTGTCTTAAGGGGTCCTATGGTGTCATTAGGGGTCATATGGTGTCCATAGGGGTCATATGGTGTCTTGGGACACCATAGGACCCCTTAGGACACAATATGACCCAAAGCGACCCAATATGGTGTCATTAGGGGTCATACGGTATCCTAAGAGGTCATAAGGGTTAATGATGTCTTAATCTCTCTGTCTCTCCCCTAATCTCATAAGGGTTCATGATGTCTTAATGTCATAAGGGTTCATGATGTCGTATGATGTCTTAATCTCTCTCTCTCCCCCTCACCTCTCTCTCTCTCTCTCCCCTAATATCTCTCTCCCTCTCCTTCTCTCCTTCTCTCTCTCTCCCCTAAATCTCTGTATCCCACTCCCTAATCTCTCCATCTCTCTCTCTCATCTCTCTCTCTCTCTCTCTCTCTCTCTGCTAATCTCTTTATAACTCTCTACCTTCCCTCCCCTCCCTCCCTCCCTCTCTCTCCATCTCTCTCTCCCTTCCCCCTCTCTCTCTATCTCTTTGTCTTTGTCCTCTCTCTCTGCTCTCCCTAATCTCTCTCTATCCCTCTCCCTTATTCTCTCCATCTCTCTCTCTCTCTCTCTCTCTCTCTCTCTCTCTCCTCTCTCTCTCTCTCTCTCTCCCCTCCCCCTCCCCCTACCCATCTCTCCCTTCCCTTCCCCATCTCTCTCTCTCCACTAAGCTCTCTCTATCCCTCCCCTCCCCCCCTCTCTCTCTCTCTCCTCCTCTCTCTCCCTCTCTCTCCCTCTCTCCTCTATCTCTCTCTCCTAATCTCTTCCTCTCTCCTAATCTCTCTCTCTCTCTCTCTCTCTCTCTCTCTCTCCCCTATTCTCTCTCTCTCTCTCTCCCCCTCTCTCTCTCTCCCTCTCCACCCTCTCTCTCTCTCCCTCTCCTCTCTCTCTCTCTCTCTCTCTCTCTCTCTCTCCCCTCTCCCCCCCTCCCTCTCTCCTCTCTCTCTCTCCTCTCTCTCTCCTCTCTCTCTCTCTCTCTCTCTCTCTAAAATATGACTAATAAAATCTGATATCGGATTTTATCGGATATTGGATTTCTGCCATCACCATTAATGTGGCAGTTCAGTAAATAAAAGGTGGCAACAGGATAATTTCTAGGACCACAATTTATATATAAAAATCGGATATCTGATTTCTATAGTCAAATTTCCAAATTTCAAATTTGGCTCAGGAATGCTTTGGTATTTGGCTTGAAGTGACAAGCTTGGAAAGTCAACTGAAAAAACGTGTTTTTTAGTATTCCGCGATTTTCCAGACTTTACATTGGTGGTTGACGACTTTTTTTGTAGCCAAAATTGATAAAACAAAAAGGGTTTTTTAAGGACGTTCCCAACTTTCCAACAATATAAGGCTTGTCTTATTTTGACTTCAATAAATAATAATTATTTATTTTCTAATTGAATTCTGACAATAGTCCTGATTGATATACTGATTGAAAAACACTCATAATTTTCAAACCGGTATAACATTTTTTGAATCCAAAACATGCGTCACATCCTATGCTTTGTCTACAATAGGGAAAAATTAAAAAAATTAAATTTCATAAGGTTTTGACCAAGTTAAGGTGGTTAGAAGTAGAGTTTCTGAATTTCTGAAAAGCTGTAGTAAAAAAATTCATAAATAATTATTTACTTTAGAAAAAAAAATTTTAAAAAATGTGCCACATCCTGACATGAGTCTAATACTTATATTATAAATATTATAAAAAAAATTATGATTTGATTATGATTTAGGTGGTCAGTACAACGTCTACTTTTTATTTTTTCCTGAAATTTTAGTACCATTGCATTGAAATTGACAATTTTTATCAAATAGGATTTTTTTTTTTCCAAAAAACAACTAGTAGCTTAGAAACTACATTCAATTTCTAAATATTCTCTCCTTACATATTTTAAAAATAATGTTCACAACTTATTCAAATTTTCATGTCAATTTGCATAACTCTGATTTTTTGAAATTTCAGTGCCACTTAAGGCCTGTTTTGCCAGACCATGATCCTGCACATACCCTTTTATGTATTGTTTTGATGGAATATGAAAGTGATTTCATTTTAGATTTTTAAAATTATGTTTAATTTATTATCTGTACTAATATCTCATGTTAATTTTATTTTTTTAGGGTACCCCCTCCGTGTCTAGGGCTCATCCTAAGAAAAAGAATTCCTTGAAGATGCCAAAACATGGGAAGAAGGTAATTGAACACATTTTTAGTTGTACAATTGTTTGAGAATGTTGAAATCAAGTATTAGTTGGGGTTTGTAGATTGATTAGTGTTTTTTTGTCTATTTTCCATGTACAATGACCATTGAGCTATGTGGATTTGTTGAATGCACCTGATTTCGCCTGTGGATCAAGAGAGGCGGAGATATGTATCTCTACTTTATTTTCTTGATTTCATGATTATATGCATGTGTACATGTGAACTTGTGATATATTATAATCTTATAATTTTTTCATACAGGAAATATCCATACCTATTTCATCAATGGCGAACCCTCCTTTGTGCACTAGAGAAGCATCTCAGGATCCGGTACACTTTTGTTTGATATGTAAAATTAATTGTTATTAACCTACAATACTTATCATTATATTAATTGTATTTAATCTTTGAACATTTTTTGTATAGGTAATAGTGACAGTTTCTCCATCGATGGTGAGCCATCCTTAGTCCATTGGAGAAGCATCTCAAGCACATGTATGCCATTGTTCTCTATATTATAGCTTTTAAGTGTTTTTGATATATTTATGTTAGTACATTGTATTAATTATATATTTAATCTACAATATACCCCTTCGCGATATGACCATAACGTGGATCCATTTAATTATGTCTTCAAGAAAACTCCTAAGAGTGACAAGGAGAGGAGAGCGAAGACATTAGCTCCTAGATCAATCGATGAGGTAATCTACATTTCAATTACAAAGGAATTATAGTTAATTGCATAGTTATGTTGTTAATTGTGAACTATTTTCTACAAAAGATTCTAACTTGGCTTTTGAATTGTGGTTTTGCAGCCATCTACAGAGCCATGTACTGTACCGAAGAGGCTTGATTTTGATGATCTACCACAAGTTTAGGATCATATAGTGTTAGTTTTGGTCATAGAATGACCAATACATGTAGATATATTGTACATTTTATTTTATATCGATTTGGACATGGCAGACATGCTTATATATATATATTATATATATATATATATATATATATGTCGATATTCGATCGAATAAAGTGTACTAAGTTCATTATTTTGTATTCGTTGTATTTTGTGGTTGTCCTTTTATAAATTTAATTGATCATTTGCCTATGTAATCAACAATATGAATATAAACAAACCAAAATATATGCTATAAAACATTGCCATCGTGGAATATGATTTGATAAAATTTCTAAAATATTGAATTAACCCTACAAAACTCCTTATATTCAGTTCATTATTGTGTATTCACTGTATTTGGTGGCTACCCTTTTATAATTTAAATGAATATCTGCATATGTAATCAACAATATGAATATAGACAACAAAAATCGATAATATGAATATAAACAACAATATGTGTTTGGTGCGAGAGCACCCTCACGCTCGTAATGGTCAAATTTTGTTTGTCATGCGCACAAACCGACGTCACGAGCACGTCCAGGTGGGAAGGTTTATGCTAGGCATGCCCCTATCATGCATCCCAAAGTGTCGAAACGTCGAGAGTCATACCATACCGGTGCAATCTCTCAAGTGCCCTAAGTCCAAAAAATTATCAAAATTTGACGGATAGTTTCTTCAAATCCAGGACACATAAGATCTATCTTTTTGAAACCATGGGGTCACGTGAGGCTCCTCTACAATAGCCTATCTCAGTTTTTGATGACTTAGAGCCATTTTCAATTGGTAGCATTTTTCGCCTGCTGCAAAAAACCGTCAGTCGCATGCAATGCAAAGTTGCAGGATTGGCTATAACTGATTAGGCTCATCATGTACACAAACTGACATCGTGAGCACATCCAGGTGGGTAGGTTTACACTAGGCATGCCCCTGTTGTGCATCCCAAAGTGTCGGAACATCGAGAGACATAATGTACCCATGCGATCTCTCAAGTGCCCTGAGTCCAAAAAATTATCAAAATTTGATGGACTGTTTCTTCATATCCAAGATACATATGGTCAATCCATTTGAACCTATGGGGTCACGTGAGGCTCCTCTATAATGGCCTATCTCATTTTTGACGACTCAGAGCCATTTTCAACTGGTAGCATTTTTTTGCCTGCTGCAAAAACTGTCAGTTGCATGCAATGCAAAGTTGCAAGATTGGCTACAATTGATTTGGTTCATCATTTGCACAAAACCGACATCATGAGTGCATCTGGGTGGGAAAGTTTATGCTAGGCATGCCCCTATCGTGCATCCCAAAGCACTGGAACATCGAGAGTCATACCGTACTAGGACGATCTCTCAAGTGCCATGAGTCCAAAAAATTGTCAAAATTTGACGACATGTTTGTTCCAATCCAAGACACATATGGTCAATCTGTTTGAACCTGTGGTGTTGTGCAAGGCTCCTCCACAATGTCTTATCTTAGTTTTTGATGACTCGGAGCCATTTTCAATTGGTAGCATTTTTCGCCTGTTGCAAAAACTGTTAGTTGCAAGATTGGCTAGAATTGATTCAGTTCATCGTGTGCACAAAAAAACATTATGAGCATGTTCGGGTGGGAAGTTTTATGCTAGGCATGCCCTTGTCATGCATCCCAAAGTGCTGGAACATCGAGAGTCATACCGTACTAGGGCGATCTCTCAAGTGCCATGAGTCTAAAAAATTGTCAAAATTTGACGGATTGTTTCTTCCAATCTAGGACACATATGGTCGATCCATTTGAACCTATGGGGTCGTGTGAGGCTCCTCTATAATGGATTATCTTAGTTTTTGATGACTCGGAGCCATTTTCAATTGGTAGCATTTTTTTGCCTATTGCAAAAACCGTCAGTTGCATGCAATGCAAAGTTGCAAGATTGGCTAGACATGATTCCGTTCATCGTGTGCACAAACCAATGTCACAAGCACATTCGGGTGGTTATTTTTACATTAGGCATGTCCCTGTCATGCATCCCAAAGCATCGAAACGTCGAGTGGCATACTGTACCGGGGCGATCTCTCAAGTGCCATGAGTCCAAAAATTGTCAAAATTTGATGGACTGTTTTCTTCCAATCCAGGACACATATGGTCGATCTGTTTGAACCTGTGGGGTCACGTGAGGCTCCTCTACAATGGCCTATCTCAGTTTTTGATGAATCAAAACCATTTTTAATTGGTAGAATTTTTTTGCTTGCTGCAAAAACTATCAGTTGCATGCAATGCAAAGTTGCAGGATTGGCTAGAATTGATTTAGTTCATCGTGTGCACAATCTGACATCATGAGAGAATCTAGGTGGGAAGTTTTACACTAGACATACCCTTGTCATGCATCCCAAAGTGCTATAATGTTGAGAGTCATACCGTACCGGGGTGATCTCTCAAGTGCCATGAGTCCAAAAGCTTGTCAAAATTTGATGGATTGTTTCTTCCAATCCAGGACACATATGGTCGATCCATTTGAACCTACAGGGTTGCTTGAGGCTCCTCTATAGTGGCCTATCTCAGTTTTTGACAACTCCAAGCCATTTTCAATTGGTAACATTTTTTCGCCTACTGCAAAAACTGTCAGTTGCATGCAATGCAAAGTTGCAAGATTAGCTACAATTGATTTGGTTCATTGTGTGCATAATCCGACATCACAAGTGCATCTAGGTGGGTAGTTTTATGCTATACATACTCCTCTCATGCATCCCAAAGCGTCAGAACGTCAAGAGTCATACCGTACCGGGGCGATCTCTCAAGTGCCCTGAGTCCAAAAAATTGTCAAAATTTGGTGGACTCTTTCTTCAAATCTAGGATACATATGGTTGATCCGTTTGAACCTATGGGGTTGCATGAGGCTCTTCTACAATAGCCTATCTCAGTTTTTGATGAATCCGAGCCATTTTCAATTGGTAGCAGTTTTTCACCTGCTTTAAAAACCGTCAGTTGCATGCAATGCAAACTTCCAGGATTGGGTAGAATTGATGTGGTTCATCGTGTGCACAAACCGACATCATGAGTGTGTCTGGGTGGGGAGTTTTATGCTAGGCATGCCCCTTTCATGTATCCCAAAGCCCCAGAACGTCGAGAGTCATACCCTACCGAAGCAATGTAGAAGTTGCTTGACAACGTTTTTGACAACTTTTTTGACAACAATGACAATTTTTGCTCAAATTGTATCTAGACTCAATCTATGACCCCTATGAGCCGATAATGACTCAAATAATTCTCCATGATTATACAAGAATCAAGAATGCTCATGATTGACCAGGAACACATCACATATACTCAAAACATAGTCACAAAACATTGACACACAAAATAGTCACAAAACATTGTCACATATTATTCAAAAATTTGCCTCTAAATATGGTCAAATCAGCTCTTGGCGATTTGATTATACAAAAAATTTCTTACAAATCATCTCATGGGATTTTATACAAAGTTTAGCATTACAATATGTGCGATTAATCTCATCGCCATTTTAATATACAAAATTTGGTATTACAATACGTGCGATTCAGCTCATCGCCATTTTAATATACAAACTTTGGCATGTACATATATACAAATCAGCTCATTGCCATTTAAATATACAAAATTATGCCCCTAAACATGTAAAAATCAGCTCATGGGCATTTATATATACAAAAAATGAATATAGAACAATTCATCGACGATTTATACAAAATTCTCAAAATCATTCTACTCTGAACCATAGAATCAATCAAGTGAGCCTTCAGGATCGGCTCTAACCCATATTGTGTCAAGTATTGCCTCGTGGTCAGATTCATGAACTTTCCATAAAATTTAGTTATGAGGTCTACCACGATACTTCATCAAATGAATATTTATTGCAACAAGGTGGTTAGAGAAATGAAGAATATGTCTGTGTGTTTCAAAGTCCTCTAACAACCAAACATCAGTTTTCCTTATAGGGTATCTCTGAAGCCATGTTCCTATCACAACAACAGACCGTATTGGGTACTCAATACCCTCTTCGTCAATGATTGTGGTTGCCAAATTTTTTTTTGGCTCAACACGACGACACAAATAGTAATTTGTTCCTTCTTCATTGTTCTCTTCTGCAACAACTGCATACACATGACCTGCATTTTATAAAGTGTTATGATGTACAACAAAATGAACCAAAAAGAATACTTGCAAAAAAATTAACTCAAAAAATCACCTAAATCCACTAGGTCGGATACATGGTCAAAATCCACTGATGTCTCCATCTGGGTCAATTGTAGTGCTTTGGGAATTTGATATGAATTAATGGGAACCAATAGTCTACAAGACCTTTTGTCAACCCACTCTTGTGATTCACATTCTTCCCACCAACAATACATGCATGAAGAGAAATAACATACCATCTATCTCGTATAAATTACCAGTGAACTTGAATTTGAACTCATAAATGAGTGCACGTCACTCGATCCTGCAACTATACAACAATCTAGATAGTTTTCAATGTTAGATTCAGTGATCAACCAAAAAAATCTATGAACCATTGACTTACCTCGATTACTTGGACCCATTGTATACTTACACCATCGTACAATTGTTTCTGCATCTATCAACTCACCACCACCTTCGTACTTCAATTCTTCTCTAGCTAGGGCTCTTTTCACACATGCTCCTGCACCATCGTGCTCTCCCTTACCATGTCTAGCCTTAGTGAAATTCCAAAAATGTTGTACACCGCTTGTCATATGCATCCTTATCAACCAATAAACCATCCTTGCATTCTTGAATTGTGTGGTGCAATTATCTAACCATATTAAGTGTCGGTTGTATCGTATCTTCCTTTCCCTTAAACTATCATAGAAAAATTTAAAGCATCCTTGTACAAACTCTAATGAATGAGTATGATCATCACTTATGTAGAAGCGATACTCTCTTACAACCTTTATATCCTCCTTTGTGCTATCATCTACATGCATGAATGCTATGTGTACAAAAATAGAAACTTGTGTAGAGTGATAATACATAGATTGCACTTCATTTTGGGGTTGTAGTCTATAATTTTCAGTGAAATCAATGATAGAGACAATGGTGCCAAGAGGAAATGTGTCCTTACATAACTTGAATTTCTCATCTAACTATAGAGCTCTATGTGTATGCATTATATACTCATAAACTAGTTTCTATTGAAACATTTTCATAAATTCAGCTACACATATATCATTTTTCACTAGCTCACATCTCTTCAAATCTTTTCCATATTTAACTCCATATGTGACTGTCTTGTATTTTCTAAAAGTTTCATACCAATTTCATGTGTGCTCTCCAAATGTACACATCTTGGTAAACATTGCAAACCACCACATATAGCACAAGAACCTTCCAAACAAGGCATCTTATAATAGATGCAACCATCATGTCTATTACAAAGCACACTTTAAATAGATTATCTTACCGACTTAGGAGGTACTTGTATATTACATTCCTGAAAAACATCGTTAGTGTGTAAAGTAGAACAAATATGATGAAAAATATCATAGTGCATGGCAAATTCAATATGCATCCTACAACAACACGTGGTGCATACATGATTAATCTTAACATAAAAAGGTTTTGTCATTTCAAAAAATCTTTGAGAAATTCTTATTTGAGGAAACTTTTGAAGGAATCTTTCATAAAATTTAGTTTGAGTCATATCCAAATAGTGTTTGGCATATGGCTCACGATTTGTAGACCCAATTCACCTTCTAACAACATCTCTTTGGTTGGGTGAAACTCTTGTGTTGCCATGCCAAAAAATTTCAATTAATGTTCTTAGTGCATCAACAACAACCTTGTCTTTGCATGGTAGTCAACCCAAGAGTGTCCAAAGAGAATTATTGTTAGGTTCCTCTATTTTTCTCACCTCTTTAATGTTTTACTTAATGCTATTCTACTAACATTTAATGACTTACTTGTTTTGTTTATCAAATGATCTTTTTTAATTTTCTTGTTCATTATGGTTGATGTAATGACATGTCGAGTAGCATTAGAATCTTTAGTATGTGATTTTGAACCAATAGCTTGATATGCATCAAATAGATTTCTCATAATAGTTCTTTCATTGTTACTTTCAGATGATCTTAGGCCTAGAATTTTCATTGTCTCTCTAAAATTCAAATTTTTAGTCATTTGAACAATTAATTGACATCTTGTGATTTGATTTAAGTTTTCAAAATAGTTTTGCCATATTCTTTTAACCATTCTCCTACAAGTTTGTTCATTCATTTTATTAGGCATTGGCTTCAATATATTCTCATCAATGTCAATTAGATACTTTAGTTTCCTATGAATGATTCTAGGAGGTGTTAACATTGGTGCATTATGTACATTCAATTCATCAAATAGAGAAGGTGTATGTTCATCATTTAATTGATTATTTAATGTGGCATCTTCTTCAATTTCATTAGGTTCATATGGTAAATCAGATGTCTCTTCTTCAATTGCATTAGGTGCATTATGTTCATTTGGTAAATCGAATTGAGATGTTGAGGATGACATACCTTCTTCTCCCATTGTTCTTATGTCACCTAATTTCTTCATATGCTGCCTTTGTCTTTCCTTTTCAACCTCTTGTTGTTCCATCATTCCTCACTTGTTCTTTCCCATGGTTGATATCGGTTGTCCTAAATAGAATCATATTAAATATATATGTCAATAAAAGTTCATAAACAAATAAATAACTATAAATATGCATCTTATCACTTTTTTTTGGAATCAAACTATTAAACAATCACAATACTATTGAAAAAACTAATAAGAACAACAATACAATTATTTGAAATCATGCAAAAACAAAAAATTCACTTACTTCTATGTATAAAACAGTGATAGAAGTGTAGACACAGTTCTAGTGGGGCCTTCAACGACCTCTTGAGGCCATTAAGGCTCTTGGGAAACTAAAACTATGTCTATGAACCATGTACACACTGCATTAATAACCGTGTATGCGTTGTTAGTCCATAAAATGTTGGCAAGCCCAACAGTATTTTTTCCCCATTCTGTACTAATAAGTAGCGCTTATGCGCTCCTAAGCCTAAAAAATGTTATCGCAGGGTAGCAAATAATGAGTTCAAAACCCTGTACGTGCTTACAAGTAATAAGTATCGCTTACACGCTCCTATGCCTAAAAACCATTATGGTAAGGTTGTGAACTAATAGGTTCAGTACCTTGTACGTTCTATTGGTAGTAGAAAATATGTGAATGAAAAGGGAGGAAGGGAGAGAGAGAGAGAGAGAGAGAGAGAGAGAGAGAGAGAGAGAGAGAGAGAGAGTATGGCGGAGGGAGAGAGGAGGGGGTGCAATGGAAGGAGGGAGAGAGGGAGAGAAGAAGGAGGGGGGAGGGAGAGGAGAGGGTGGAGGGAGGGAGAGGGAGAGGGAGAGAGAGAGAGAGAGGGAAGGAGTGAGAGGGATAGAGAAAGGAGGGGAGGAGGGAGAGGAAGAGAGAGAGAGAGAGGGAAGGAGGGAGAGGGAGAGAGGGGGAGAGAGAGAGGGGGAGGAAAGGTAGAGAGAGGGAGAGAGGTAGAGGGAGGGAGAGAGGGATAGAAGAGGGGGGAGGGAGGGAGAGAAGAAGGGGTATGGAGGAAGCCAGAGGGAGAGTAGGGGGGAGGGAGAGAGAAGGAGGGAAGGAGGGAGAGGGAGAGAGGGAGAGGGAGGGGGAGAGAGAGAGAGAGAGAGAGAGAGAGAGAGAGAGAGAGAGAGAGAGAAGGGGTATGGAGGAAGGGAGAGGGAGACAGAGAGAGATTGAATCCAGGACACAATATGACCCTCCGAACATAATATGACCCCTAACAACATCTAAGGGGTCATAGGGTGTCCTAAGGGGTTATATGACACTATATTATCCCTTAGCACACCATAGGACCTATAACGACACCAAATAGTGTCCTAAGGGGTCATAGAACACCACATGATGTTGTTATGGGTCATTGGTGTCCTGAGGGATCATATGGCATCCTATGACCCCCTGGGCACCATATGGTGTTGTTATGGGTCATATGGTGTCTTAAGGGGTCATATGGTGTCCTAAGGGGTCACAGGACACCATATGACCTCTTAGGAAACAATATGTCCTCTAATGACACCTAAGGGGTCATATGATGGGCTAATAAAATGATATATTAAATTTAAATTTATGAATAGAAAATCATACAATAGAACATCAATAGTTTAGTTTGGATATAGCTAAGTTAGACCTTTGTCAGCATAATAGACACTCTAAGCAAACAAACAATGAGGCTTCGCTAAAAAGAAAGTGTAAGAGCTTGACCTAACTCTAAGAGTACTGCCTAAGTTCTAAAACATATGATTCTATTAAATTTGCAAGGTTATAGGACTGATCTCGATTGTGACTATAGGAATTAAAGAAGAAGACAAAGAGGGAGGGAGAGTAGAAGAGAAAGAGGGATGGGGTATGGAGGAAGGGAGAAGGGGAGAGAGCTAGAGAGAGAGGGATGGGGTATGGAGGAAGGGAGAAGGGGAGAGAGAGAGAGAGAGAGAGAGAGAGGGAGAGGGAGAGAGGGAGAGAAGAAGGAGGGGGGAGGGAGAGGAAGAGAGATCAAATCCAGGACACAATATGACCCTTAGAACACAATATGACCCCTAACAACATTGAAGGGGTCATAGGGTGTCCTAAGGGGACATATGACACTATATTATCCTTTAGCACACCATAGGACCTATAATGACACCAAATAGTGTCCTAAGGGGTCATAGAACACCATATGGTGTTGTTATGGGTCATTGGTGTCCTGAGGGGTCATATGGAATCCTATGACTCCTTAGGAGACCATATGGTGTTGTTATGGGTCATATGGTGTCTGAAGGGGTCATATGGTGTCCCAAGGGATCACAGGACACCATATGACCTCTTAGGAAACAATATGACCTCTAATGACACCTAAGGGGTCATATGATGGGCTAATAAAATGATGTATTGAATTTAAAGTTATGAATAGAACATCATACAATAGAAAATCAGTAGTTTAGTTTTGATATAGCTAAGTTAGACCATTGTCAGCATAAGAGAGACTCCAAGCAAACAAACAATGAGGCTTCACTAAAAAGAAAGTGTAAGAGCTTGACCTAACCTTAAGAGTACTGTCGTGCCCAAACTTTAGGGCACAAAAACGGAACAACAAATTTTTTTTGACGTCATGAACTCGCTATAAATCCTAATACATAACAACTGTATCTAAAAGTTTTGTCTTATCTAGGATGTAAATAAACTTACTTACTAAGGTTAAGTTAAATAACCAACTCGAGCGAGTGGCTTGATTTGGTGAAGATTAATTTGCATTGCCGATTAGTTAGCTAGCTCAATTACCTAAGACAAGTTGTCGCTAATTAAACCAAGGGATAATTGGCTATCTTAACGTATTAAATCATTCCAGGTCATATAATGATGTTGCTAATGATTATTTGATGCTTATATAAAATTTATTATACGCATCCACCCGATGAGGGTTTCAATTTACTACAATGTCATTTGCCCACTAAAACCGACAATAAGCTAAGGCCAAATTCTGATTTTCCCTAAACCCCTTGATTTTGTCAATTAATTTTCAATCCGACCAAAAATCGATCTCAAGGGCTTAAGGTTCCTAAATAAATTTTCCTAACGTCCATTGATATGGGGGGGGGTAAGTCCATTGATTAATTAATTATATTGCTGGGTTAAACGTATAGTTTATCCAACTATAGTAACCCTTTATTATTAACCCCCTTGAATTAAATAAAATTAAATTTCTAAAGAATGAGGACATATAATAATTCAAATATTAAATTAACCCCTATTATCAAAAGTCTAAAATCCCATAAGAATCCAATTATTAAATTTGTCCCCAAATATATACATTAAAATCAGGGTTCAAAATTCCATAATATTTCAATTATAAACTTAACCCCAAATTATATACTAAAATCTAACTTTAAATTTCCAATTTAAATTCCCCCTTTTATATATATATATATATATATATATATATATATATATATATATATATATATATATATATATATATATATATATATATATATATATCACATTATAAATTCTTAAATTCTAACCCTCATTATAAATTAAAAATCAATTTTAGTGTTTCAAATCTAAATATATATATATATATATATATATATATATATATAAATATATATATATATATATATATATATATCTAATTACCTAAAATGCTAACCCTAACCCGAAATTGGGTTAGGGTTGCTCTTTTTTTTTTATATTTTACCTCTTACCTTATTTCCTCTTTACCATTTTATACCCTAACCTGAATGGGTTAGGGTTTTATATTACCCCTTTTTCTTTGTTTGCTTTCTTTCTTTTTTTTTTTTGAGTTGTAACTGCAGGTACGGAGGCGGAGGGTTTCATGCGGGGAGAGCGGAGGTTTTCGCAGGGGTTCGGGCGCCGCTGTGCATACGCACAGTGGCGGCAGCGCCGCCCACTGTGTGTACACACAGTGGCGGACGGCATAGCCGCCGCCCACTGTGTATACACACAGTGGCGGGCGCCGTTCACTGTGCGTAGCACAGTGGCGGCCGCGACCGCCCACTGTGTTACACACAGTGCGGTGCCCTTCGGCGCCGCCCACTGTGTGTAGCACAGTGGTTCGGCCGTGGCCGTCCACTGTGTTGCACACAGTGGCCCGCGAGACTTGCTTCCCTTTTTTTTTTGCAACATTTTTAATAAGGTTCGTGGGTTGATAAAAATGGTATAAGATGTAGTTTTTTTTTGAATTTCCAATGTATATTATGTATATATATATATATATATATATATATATATATATATATATATATATATATATATATAATATGCATAGTATCGTTTATGAATATGTAGATATTTTCTTCTACAGGCATCCACAGAGCTTGACTTTAGATTGCAGAATATATATATATATATATATATATATATATATATGATTAAAGGGTTTATTCTGCATTATATTTTATATGTTTGAAACAGAGGTGCACAAGTTCAAAATGCATCCTTTATTTTGTTGTTACAGGGGTATGCACATTACAGGAAGCTTATATGTATATATATACTTTATATCTATATAGGTATATATTTTCAATATATATACTTATATACATATAGAGATATATATGACTAAGTGTTGAAGTAATAGGGTTAAAACCCTTATATTGATCTGAGGTTTTTAACCATCTACATTCCGTTTTAAGTCTTCTAACAGCATTTAGAATAGATCTATTTATTTCTTTCTTTTATTTAAACTTGCTACAGAAATAAAATAGTTCTGGTTTTCTTTTAACAGTCATAAAATAACAAAATCTAAACTATGCAAGTAAATAGTGAGAAATAAAAAAAACAATACTAGTTCACTCTTTTTTTTTAAAAACAGTCATAAAATTACAGAATTTACACTATGCAAGTAAATAATAACCCTACTGCATTTCTTTTTCTTTTCCTTACTAATGCAGTAAATAAACTAATGAATAGTAAATAAGGAATCCTAATGCATTTTTCTGTTGCTTTTCTTTAATATTGCAGTAACTAAACATGTTACAGACCAAATTTAAATGTAGTCTTCTACAACACAATAGGCATCAAAATATAATAAAAATTTACATTACTTTCCAGAATGATAAGTTACAATAGCCCAAATATGAAAATGGGTAGAATTTCTAAACAGTCATCTTTCTCCAATCTTTACACAGAAAATAAAAATTACATTTATTCAAATAGAAACAGAATCATTTTAAGTCCTATATTTACATCTGCACTTTCTCTTCTTTTTTTTTTCTCTTCTTTTTTTTTGCATTAAAAAAATAAAAATAAGAATTCTGAATAGAAGTCTGCAACACATCAATCTGCAACTCCTAATCTTTTTCCCAAGCCACCTGCAAGTAAATTTTAGGACTGTGACCATGGGATGCTCACCTCCCAGCCTAGGCTTACCAGAAGCCACCCCCGAGCTAGGAGAATCAAGATCTAGACGGGTTACAACCAAACAATACAACATAACAATAGGGCAAACACACAACACATACACCTTCCCATCCCAAGCTACACTATCACCACATTTGTGGAGATCAATCTATGGGTGGAAGTGGACCAAGTACCGTTGGGGAGACTGCAGCCAAAAGAATATCACAAGCCACCTCATGGCAACACAAAATACTCAATCAGAATTCATCCCAACCACCTTATGCCCCCCCAAAGGCTCAAAGCCATTTCTCTCCCCTTATGACCCCCAAATGCATACACAAGGCTATGCAGCAAGGGTCACAAAGGACACCCTTGAGATCACTCTCCTTAAGGAGAGCCTCTCACCCAAGGCTGTCATGCTTCTTCCACCCCAAGATCATCCTACTCTCCCAAGAGTAGGAGATCTTGGACACTCCCAAAACAAAAACACAAAACAGAAAAAACATAGAAATAAAACTACACATTATTTTCTTCAACAACAATTCACATACACACTTTCTTTACAAGCAAATCTTTCCTTCAACAAAACAACATAACTAACATAGACAACATAAACAAGAGGAGATAACAACCAACCTTATTCTGCCAATAGGTATTCTAAACTTGGTTGAAGATGAGCTGCCCAATCCACACAACTTTCTGCAAATCTTGGCCACCAAATTCCTCTAAATTTTCTAAAACTGGTTTTTCCTTTCAAATTTTTCCAAAAATCTCCAAAAGTGGAGAGTGGGTGATTAACTCACTAAGCTTCCATTCTTAGCCTAAGAAGGCCTCTCTCACTCCTTCCAACCTCTTGGATAGAGTGAGTGATCTCCCATTGGGTTGGTCTTCCCTAGGTCTTACACACTCCCTAACCTAGGTGCCTAGAGAAGGGAAATGGAATGGGGAAGAGGGATTACTCTCTCCAAGAAGGTTATCCTACCAAGGATGGCACTCCTATAGATGGAATTCGTCCATCTTGGGAAAACCACTTTTTTGGGTGGTTAAACAAGTCCTAAGGGAAAGACACATGGCCAATTTTGGCCTTCACCCATAGGTACCCCATGAGGCCTAATAGAAAAGCTCTAAAATTGACTCTAGGAGTTGATTTGACCTTCAGAAAGTCCACCTGAAGTTAACCTACGGGTCAACTCTGAGTTGACCTTCCTTGTGGCTCTCTAACCTAGATTTCTTGGTTCCTTCAAGGATAATTAGGGGATATAACCATTAACAAAAATAAAACCTTCAAAAAGGTGACATGACAAATTGCCAACACAACATACTACATAGGTGTCAAGTGACACTACAACATAATTCCACATCACAATAAACACATGGCAATTGTCCCTTAAACAATTTAAATATTCCAATAAATACAAATTACACTCATGCAACATTTTACATTTATGAATAAAATACAGTACATACGGGGTGTTGTCTCTCCAAATAGACAACCCCTGGTTTTACTAACGCACATTGGCCTAGGCTTGATTCTCCCTAATATTTCCATGGTCACATGGATATTTTCCTGCACATCTCAATTTAAACATTAGTACTTCCCAAATAGCCTCATATAAAATATAAAATCACATAATCAGAATACAATACATTCATTCTACAAAGACTTGACATTATGAAATATAATTTGTCACAATTCAAAGCAATTTCCTCATAATCCTCAAAATTTGATCCATCTACAATATATGCAAACATTTTCCAAACATTATATCTAATCCTGAAATTCAGATAATAACCTGCATCATCACAACATTACCCTAATCTAGAATCATATAATATTCTATAATCCACAAGGCATAGAAATGAAGCATCCACATATATCAATGTTACCAAAATCGCGGAATCATGAAGAGTTCTATATCCATAGTGTGTCCAAACTAGTATCCAAA
The DNA here is from genome assembly GCF_030272615.1 of Cryptomeria japonica. NCBI lineage: Eukaryota > Viridiplantae > Streptophyta > Pinopsida > Cupressales > Cupressaceae > Cryptomeria > Cryptomeria japonica. Next base: position 67,217,837 of record NC_081405.1, on the reverse strand, counting down.
ATAGTTCCAAAATGAAAATAACTGAAGAGATAGGATGGGTTGGGGTAGGGCCTCACACCCTCCCCCTCTAGGCATGAACGTCCTCCTGGAGTTCATCAAAAAGATGAGGGTACTGTGATCTCATACGTGCTGCATCCTCCCATGAAGCTGTAACCTCATCATAGCAATCCCACTGGACCCTAACCTGGTCCAGCTCTCGACCTCGAAGGGCCAACGTCCGGCGTGCCAAAATGCGAATGGGCTCCAAGGCTAACTGCCCGTCCGACTCCACCTGCAAGGCATCCCAATCTAAAATATGAGACTCATCATAGATATATTTTCTCAAAACTGACACATGAAACACATCGTGGATGCGTGACAGGCTAGGTGGCAAAGCTAGGCGATAAGCAACTGGTCCTATCCTCTCAAGGATCTCGAAGGGTCCAACAAAGCGAGGTGCGAGCTTAGAACCCTTTCCATAGCGGATTGGACTCTTATGCGGTCGCACTCTCAGGAAAACTCTGTCCCCAACCATGTAACTCCGGTCTATCCTCTTTGCATCTGCATATTTCTTCTGCCTATCCTGTGCCTCTCTAAGGCGCTGTCTAATCAAAGTTACCTGTTGCTCCATATCACGGACCAACTCAGGGCCTATGGCCACTCTGTCCTCAATACGATCCCAACTCAAAGGTGTCCTGCATGGTCTGCCGTACAAAGCCTGAAAGGGTGGCATCCCCAAAGAAGTGTGATGCCCATTATTATAGGCAAATTCTACTAAATGTAGATACTCCTCCCATCGGGTCTGATGATCCATGACGTACATGCGGAGCATATCCTCTAACACCTGGTTAACCCGCTCTGTCTGTCCATCTGTCTCTGGATGATAGGCGGTGCTAAAGTTGAGCTTGGTGCCCAACGCTGCCTGTAATGCCTTCCAAAAGGAAGATGTAAAGAGAGAATCCCTATCAGAGATAATCTTGCGTGGGACACCATGAAGCCTAACAATGTCTCGTAAGAACACCTGTGCCACTGCTGGAGCTGTGAAGGTAGTCCGGACTGGTGAGAAGTGGGCTACTTTGGTCAATTTGTCAACTGTCACCAAGATAGCATCATGGCGACGAGATGACATAGGAAGACCAATAATGAAGTCCATGGATATAGTATCCCACTTCCACTCTGGTATAGCATGGGACTGGAGTAACCCACCTGGATGGCGGTGCTCTGCCTTGACTCTCTGACACTCAAGGCATCGGGCTACTAACTCGGCGATAAGCTGCCGCATTCCTGGCCAATGATATAACTGCCTCAAGTCAGCATGCATCTTCTTAACCCCGGGATGTGCTGCATAAGGAGCTCTATGAGCCTCCATGATAATGAAATCTCGCAAACCCCCAGGAGAGGGTACATAAATGCGCCCTCTATGGCGTAATAAACCATCGGACTCCAAAGAGTAGTCCACAAACTTCCCCTCCAGGGTCTCCTGATTACGGATCCTCTGACAAACCTCTAGATACCAATCATCCTCTGGCAATCGCTGCAAAATACGGTCTCTCAAATCAGTGCTCATGGATATGGTGTAAACCTCATGTCGTCTCCTACTTAGGGCATCTGCGACCACATTCTCCTTTCCTTTGATGTAATGAACATCAAAATCATACTCACAAAGGAACTCCATCCATCTCCTCTGACGTGCATTAAGGTTAGGCTGGGTGAAGATATACTACAAACTCTGATGGTCTGAATGAAGCTCGAAGTGATGACCTAAAAGGAAGTGTCTCCACCTCACAAGTGCATGTACAACTGCCGCAAGCTCTAGGTCGTGCGTAGGGTAGTTAAGCTCGTGAGTCTTAAGTTTCCTAGACTCGTATGCTATAACCCTACCCTCCTGCATAAGAACTGCTCCCAATCCATCTAAGGAAGCATCCGTGCATACCATGAAGTCGGCCGTGGGGTCTGGCACAATAAGAATAGGTGCACTAGTAAGGGCCCTTTTTAGATCCTGAAAAGCCCTCTCACACTTCTCTGTCCACTCGAATTTCTTCCCTTTTCACTGGAGGGATGTGATGGGGTGTGCAACTCTGGAAAATCCCTCCACAAAACGTCTATAGTATCCTGCTAAACCCATGAAGCTTCTGACCTCTGTCACACTGGTAGGTGCCGGCCAATCCATGATGGCTCTAATCTTTGATGGGTCAACTGAGATCCCATCACCGGATATAACATGCCCTAGGTACTTGACCTCTGATCTAAAGAAAGCACACTTCGACAAACTGCCGAACAACTGGTTATCCCTCAAACACTGCAAAACCTGTCTCAAATGCTCCTCATGCTCCTGCTCATTTCGGGAATAGATCAATATGTCGTCGAGGAACACTATCACAAATCGGTCGAGGAAGGTGCGGAATACCCCATTCATGAGACTCATGAATACAGCTGGAGCATTCGTAAGACCGAATGGGACCACAGTGAACTCATAGTGGCCATATCTGGTGCGAAACGCGGTCTTGTGGATATCACTTTCCACAATTCTCAACTGATGATACCCTGACTTCAGGTCTATTTTGGAAAACACTTTGGCACCCTGAAGCTGATCAAACAAATCATCGATCCTCGGTAAAGGATAGCGGTTCTTGATGGTTACTTTATTCAGTTGCCTGTAATCCATGCATAACCGAAGGGATCCATCTTTCTTCTTCACGAAGATGACTGGTGCGCCCCAAGGAGAGATGCTAGGACGGATGTGACCCTTCTCTAAGAGTTCCTCTAACTGCATCTTGAGCTCATTAAGCTCATGAGTGGTCATCCTATAAGGTGCTCTCGAAACTGGCTCGGCTCCTGGTACCAAATCTATGTGGAAGTCAATCTCCCTGCTGGGCGGCATACCAGGTAGCTCATCAGGAAACACATCTGCAAATGCCTCAAGGATGGGGTGATCATCTATGGACGGCTCCTTCTCATCTTCTTCCTCTCGGTCACTGATTGTGATGGCAAACAACTGGCATCCCTTCCGCATGCTCCGCTTAAGCTGCATTGCGGATATCATACGAAGAGACACGGGTCTCTGAATCCTAGTGATTACTATGGGAGCACCATGATCATCCTCACACTCAACCTTTTTCAAGCGACAATCCATCTTGGCTCTGTGGGCGTAAAGCCAATCCATGCCAAGTACGACGCCATAAGATCCGAGTGGTGTAACTCTAAGGTCTACTAAGGTGGTGGTATTACCAATCTGGAGCGGACATCCCCTAACCTCTGAATCCACTGACACTCTAGCCCCTGAAGCTAACTCCACTTCCCAGCTGACACTTTGCCTTACTGCCACTAGCCCGCAACGCTCCACAACCAATGGAGATATAAAGGAGTCAGTCGCTCCTGAGTCAAATAATATAGAAATACTACTACCTCTGACCTTACCTGCAGCCTCGATGACTGTGGCCTGGTGCTCTGCCTGGCGGTTATCAACCGCTGCGAAGACTCTATGGGTCTTGCCCATGTCCCCAACTATAGGCTCTGATGTTGCCATCCTCTGATTCCCTGTCATCTGTCCCTGTGGACACTCTCTCGCCATGTGCCCCATGGCTCCACACGTGAAGCAAGCACCGCGTGCCTGAAACTGTGCGCCCTGAGGCCTAGTAAAAGGATGCCCACCTGTCTGGCTAGAACCACTGTACCCACCCCTGGAGGACTGCTGAGCCCGTGCTGGGGGTGTGTATGTACCCTGTACTCTCTGGTCACGCCTAGGACCCTGTGACTGCCACTGTTTGGGCCTGGAGCCCTGCTGTCCCTGAGGTGGCCTCTGTCTCTGATTCTGCTGTGACTGCTGTGGAGGAGGGGGTTTATGGGACCCCGAAACATTTCTGTGGTTGCCTTTCCAATGGGGTTTCTGAAACCCGAAAGGCTGGGGAGCTGGGTTTCGGTTCTGGAACCGATCCCTTGTGTCCTGTGGCCTGATCTGAATCTCCTCGGCTATAAGGGCCTTCTCTACGGCAACCCGAAGGCTCCCTGGAGCGGCCATCCTCACTGGTCCTGCTATCCCAGCATTAAGCCCCCTAACAAAACGGTTGACGAGTAGCTTCTTGTCCTTCAGGTAATCTACATAAGGTAGGAGCTCAATAAACTTACTCTCGTACTGGGTCACTGTGAGACCCTTCTGCTGGAGGTCATGGAACTCATCGATCCTACGCTGCCGGAAATGCTCTGACAAGTACCTCTCTCTGAACCTCTCTGTGAAGATTTCCCATGTGATGGTATCTGCAGTGAGTCCGCACTTGAATTCCTCTTGCTTCCACCATGTGGAGGCTGTCGATCTCAGAAGGTGGACTGCAACGCGTGCCTTCAGATTGCTTTCATAAGATCGCAATGCGAAGCACCGATCTAGGCTTAAAAGCCATGCCTCAGCCTCTACTCCGTCAGTAGTGCCTCCAAAAGATGGCGGCTGGAGGCGTAAAACCTCTCTAATCAGGTCTCCTGGTTCCTGACGTGCTCTCTCAAAGTACACAGGTGCTGCTACTGGAGGGGGTTCGGGCAGGTGAACGGACTCTGGCTCATGCTCTGCCTCACCCTCTACAGAATTAGGAGGTGGACTCCTACTCCGTTCCCTATCAACTGATCTATGACTCCCTGAGTTCTGATTGTCTGCATGACGGTCCACTGCTGGAAGCCTATCCTGCACGATCCCGATCAAGTTCTGAAGAGCTAGCAAGATGTCTCGGTTAGGGTCAACCGGTGGTTCGGGAGGTGCTTCCGGGTTCCCTTCTGGAACCGGTTCCTCCCTAGCAACATCCTCGCGTGCCATACGTGTACGCCTAGGACCCCTTCCGCGCTTGCGAGCTTGTCGCGTAGTCGGAGGCATCCTATGAGGAAACAAAAATAAAATAAATAAACAATTAATTTAAACAATTCAATTTTCATATATTTATATTTTTATTTTCCGTTTAAGAAAATATTTGATTAATTTAGATAATTAAAGCGAAACGTAATGGAGAAAGGTTCCTAGTGTTGGAAACCTTGCTCTGATACCAAGATGTCGTGCCCAAACTTTAGGGCACAAAAACGGAACAACAAATTTTTTTTGACGTCATGAACTCGCTATAAATCCTAATACATAACAACTGTATCTAAAAGTTTTGTCTTATCTAGGATGTAAATAAACTTACTTACTAAGGTTAAGTTAAATAACCAACTCGAGCGAGTGGCTTGATTTGGTGAAGATTAATTTGCATTGCCGATTAGTTAGCTAGCTCAATTACCTAAGACAAGTTGTCGCTAATTAAACCAAGGGATAATTGGCTATCTTAACGTATTAAATCATTCCAGGTCATATAATGATGTTGCTAATGATTATTTGATGCTTATATAAAATTTATTATACGCATCCACCCGATGAGGGTTTCAATTTACTACAATGTCATTTGCCCACTAAAACCGACAATAAGCTAAGGCCAAATTCTGATTTTCCCTAAACCCCTTGATTTTGTCAATTAATTTTCAATCCGACCAAAAATCGATCTCAAGGGCTTAAGGTTCCTAAATAAATTTTCCTAACGTCCATTGATATGGGGGGGGGTAAGTCCATTGATTAATTAATTATATTGCTGGGTTAAACGTATAGTTTATCCAACTATAGTAACCCTTTATTATTAACCCCCTTGAATTAAATAAAATTAAATTTCTAAAGAATGAGGACATATAATAATTCAAATATTAAATTAACCCCTATTATCAAAAGTCTAAAATCCCATAAGAATCCAATTATTAAATTTGTCCCCAAATATATACATTAAAATCAGGGTTCAAAATTCCATAATATTTCAATTATAAACTTAACCCCAAATTATATACTAAAATCTAACTTTAAATTTCCAATTTAAATTCCCCCTTTATATATATATATATATATATATATATATATATATATATATATATATATATATATATATATATATATATATATATATATATATATATATATATATCACATTATAAATTCTTAAATTCTAACCCTCATTATAAATTAAAAATCAATTTTAGTGTTTCAAATCTAAATATATATATATATATATATATATATATATATATGTATATAAATATATATATATATATATATATATATATATATATATATATATATCTAATTACCTAAAATGCTAACCCTAACCCGAAATTGGGTTAGGGTTGCTCTTTTTTTTTTATATTTTACCTCTTACCTTATTTCCTCTTTACCATTTTATACCCTAACCCGAATGGGTTAGGGTTTTATATTACCCCTTTTTCTTTGTTTGCTTTCTTTCTTTTTTTTTTTTGAGTTGTAACTGCAGGTACGGAGGCGGAGGGTTTCATGCGGGGAGAGCGGAGGTTTTCGCAGGGGTTCGGGCGCCGCTGTGCATACGCACAGTGGCGGCAGCGCCGCCCACTGTGTGTACACACAGTGGCGGACGGCATAGCCGCCGCCCACTGTGTATACACACAGTGGCGGGCGCCGTTCACTGTGCGTAGCACAGTGGCGGCCGCGACCGCCCACTGTGTTACACACAGTGCGGTGCCCTTCGGCGCCGCCCACTGTGTGTAGCACAGTGGTTCGGCCGTGGCCGTCCACTGTGTTGCACACAGTGGCCCGCGAGACTTGCTTCCCTTTTTTTTTTGCAACATTTTTAATAAGGTTCGTGGGTTGATAAAAATGGTATAAGATGTAGTTTTTTTTTGAATTTCCAATGTATATTATGTATATATATATATATATATATATATATATATATAATATGCATAGTATCGTTTATGAATATGTAGATATTTTCTTCTACAGGCATCCACAGAGCATGACTTTAGATTGCAGAATATATATATATATATATATATATATATATGATTAAAGGGTTTATTCTGCATTATATTTTATATGTTTGAAACAGAGGTGCACAAGTTCAAAATGCATCCTTTATTTTGTTGTTACAGGGGTATGCACATTACAGGAAGCTTATATGTATATATATACTTTATATCTATATAGGTATATATTTTCAATATATATACTTATATACATATAGAGATATATATGACTAAGTGTTGAAGTAATAGGGTTAAAACCCTTATATTGATCTGAGGTTTTTAACCATCTACATTCCGTTTTAAGTCTTCTAACAGCATTTAGAATAGATCTATTTATTTCTTTCTTTTATTTAAACTTGCTACAGAAATAAAATAGTTCTGGTTTTCTTTTAACAGTCATAAAATAACAAAATCTAAACTATGCAAGTAAATAGTGAGAAATAAAAAAAACAATACTAGTTCACTCTTTTTTTTTAAAAACAGTCATAAAATTACAGAATTTACACTATGCAAGTAAATAATAACCCTACTGCATTTCTTTTTCTTTTCCTTACTAATGCAGTAAATAAACTAATGAATAGTAAATAAGGAATCCTAATGCATTTTTCTGTTGCTTTTCTTTAATATTGCAGTAACTAAACATGTTACAGACCAAATTTAAATGTAGTCTTCTACAACACAATAGGCATCAAAATATAATAAAAATTTACATTACTTTCCAGAATGATAAGTTACAATAGCCCAAATATGAAAATGGGTAGAATTTCTAAACAGTCATCTTTCTCCAATCTTTACACAGAAAATAAAAATTACATTTATTCAAATAGAAACAGAATCATTTTAAGTCCTATATTTACATCTGCACTTTCTCTTCTTTTTTTTTTCTCTTCTTTTTTTTTGCATTAAAAAAATAAAAATAAGAATTCTGAATAGAAGTCTGCAACACATCAATCTGCAACTCCTAATCTTTTTCCCAAGCCACCTGCAAGTAAATTTTAGGACTGTGACCATGGGATGCTCACCTCCCAGCCTAGGCTTACCAGAAGCCACCCCCGAGCTAGGAGAATCAAGATCTAGACGGGTTACAACCAAACAATACAACATAACAATAGGGCAAACACACAACACATACACCTTCCCATCCCAAGCTACACTATCACCACATTTGTGGAGATCAATCTATGGGTGGAAGTGGACCAAGTACCGTTGGGGAGACTGCAGCCAAAAGAATATCACAAGCCACCTCATGGCAACACAAAATACTCAATCAGAATTCATCCCAACCACCTTATGCCCCCCCAAAGGCTCAAAGCCATTTCTCTCCCCTTATGACCCCCAAATGCATACACAAGGCTATGCAGCAAGGGTCACAAAGGACACCCTTGAGATCACTCTCCTTAAGGAGAGCCTCTCACCCAAGGCTGTCATGCTTCTTCCACCCCAAGATCATCCTACTCTCCCAAGAGTAGGAGATCTTGGACACTCCCAAAACAAAAACACAAAACAGAAAAAACATAGAAATAAAACTACACATTATTTTCTTCAACAACAATTCACATACACACTTTCTTTACAAGCAAATCTTTCCTTCAACAAAACAACATAACTAACATAGACAACATAAACAAGAGGAGATAACAACCAACCTTATTCTGCCAATAGGTATTCTAAACTTGGTTGAAGATGAGCTGCCCAATCCACACAACTTTCTGCAAATCTTGGCCACCAAATTCCTCTAAATTTTTTAAAACTGGTTTTTCCTTTCAAATTTTTCCAAAAATCTCCAAAAGTGGAGAGTGGGTGATTAACTCACTAAGCTTCCATTCTTAGCCTAAGAAGGCCTCTCTCACTCCTTCCAACCTCTTGGATAGAGTGAGTGATCTCCCATTGGGTTGGTCTTCCCTAGGTCTTACACACTCCCTAACCTAGGTGCCTAGAGAAGGGAAATGGAATGGGGAAGAGGGATTACTCTCTCCAAGAAGGTTATCCTACCAAGGATGGCACTCCTATAGATGGAATTCGTCCATCTTGGGAAAACCACTTTTTTGGGTGGTTAAACAAGTCCTAAGGGAAAGACACATGGCCAATTTTGGCCTTCACCCATAGGTACCCCATGAGGCCTAATAGAAAAGCTCTAAAATTGACTCTAGGAGTTGATTTGACCTTCAGAAAGTCCACCTGAAGTTAACCTACGGGTCAACTCTGAGTTGACCTTCCTTGTGGCTCTCTAACCTAGATTTCTTGGTTCCTTCAAGGATAATTAGGGGATATAACCATTAACAAAAATAAAACCTTCAAAAAGGTGACATGACAAATTGCCAACACAACATACTACATAGGTGTCAAGTGACACTACAACATAATTCCACATCACAATAAACACATGGCAATTGTCCCTTAAACAATTTAAATATTCCAATAAATACAAATTACACTCATGCAACATTTTACATTTATGAATAAAATACAGTACATACGGGGTGTTGTCTCTCCAAATAGACAACCCCTGGTTTTACTAACGCACATTGGCCTAGGCTTGATTCTCCCTAATATTTCCATGGTCACATGGATATTTTCCTGCACATCTCAATTTAAACATTAGTACTTCCCAAATAGCCTCATATAAAATATAAAATCACATAATCAGAATACAATACATTCATTCTACAAAGACTTGACATTATGAAATATAATTTGTCACAATTCAAAGCAATTTCCTCATAATCCTCAAAATTTGATCCATCTACAATATATGCAAACATTTTCCAAACATTATATCTAATCCTGAAATTTAGATAATAACCTGCATCATCACAACATTACCCTAATCTAGAATCATATAATATTCTATAATCCACAAGGCATAGAAATGAAGCATCCACATATATCAATGTTACCAAAATCGCGGAATCATGAAGAGTTCTATATCCATAGTGTGTCCAAACTAGTATCCAAAATAGTTCCAAAATGAAAATAACTGAAGAGATAGGATGGGTTGGGGTAGGGCCTCACAAGTACTACCTAAGTTATAAAACATATGATTCTATTAAATTTACAAGGTTATAGGACTGATCTCGATTGTGACTATAGGAATTATAGAAGAAGAGAAAGAGGGAGGGAGAGTAGAAGAGAAAGAGGGATGGGGTATGGAGGAAGGGAGAGAGCGAGCGAGAGAGGGATGGGGTATGGAGGAAGGAAGAAGGGGAGAGAGATAGGGAGAGGGAGAGGGAGAGAGGGAGAGAAGAAGGAGGGGGGAGGGAGAGGAAGAGAGATCAAATCCACCTAACAACATCGAAGGGGTCATAGGGTTTCCTAAGGGGTCATATGACACTATCTTATCCCTTAGCACACCATAGGACCTATAACGACACCAAATAGTGTCCTAAGGGGTCATAGAACACCATATGACCATTTAGAACACCATATGGTGTTGGTATGGGTCATTGGTGTCTCGAGGGGTCATATGGAATCCTATGACCCCTTAGGACACCATATGGTGTTGTTATGAGTCGTATGGTGTCTTAAGGGGTCATATGGTGTCCTAAGGGGTCACAGGACACCATATGACCTCCTAGGAAACAATATGACCTCTAATGACACCTAAGGGGTCATATGGTGGGCTAATAAAATGATATATTAAATTTAAATTTATGAATAGAACATCATACAATAGAACATCAGTAGTTGAGTTTTGATATAGCTAAGTTAGACAATTTTCAGCATAAGAGAGACTCCAAGAGAACAAACAACAAGGCTTCACTAAAAATTAAGTGTAAGAGCTTGACCTAACCCTAAGAGTACTGCCTAAGTTCTAAAACATATGATGCTATTAAATTTGCAAGGTTATAGGACTGATCTTGATTGTGACTATAGGAATTACACACTTGATTTCTTTCATGGGTATGTACTATTCCAAGCCGTTTGACAAGTGATGATCATCATATATTACCACTATCATGCATACAACAAACTTTAATTTCTTTAGGTGATAGGCATCGTGTAACAACGTGGGAACTCTCGCATACCCACCACTATCATTCTCTAGGACATCATCTGTGTTATTTTCCCTGTTTCTCTTCCTATTGGTTGTTTCCTTCTGAAAAACATATTGTAGGTACTCTGACTCATCATGTTGCTTTGTTGACACTATTTTCCACATCTGCTCTGCTCATTAAAAACACATTCGAGAAGAATATTGCTGCAAGTTTCCTTGTTTGTCATGGTAATGCATCTGTGATTCAATTCCAAACCCTATTCCTCCTATTCAATATACACACACAAATCCATCAATCAATTTTCTTAGGAGAGCATATGTGATAAAAATCAAAGAGGAAGTTGCAAACAAGAAATAAATTCACTTACTTTTATAGAAGTGCAGACACAATTGCAATGAGGTATGGAGGGAGGGAGGGAGAGAAGAAGAGAAAGAGGGATGGGGTATGGAGGAAGGGAGAAGGGGAGAGAGCAAGAGAGAGGGATGGGTATGAAGGAAGGAATAAGGGGAGAGAGGGAGGGATGGGGTATGGAGGAAGGGAGAAGGGGAGAGAGGGAGGGAGAGAGAGAGGGATGGGGTATGGAGGAAGGGAGAAGGGGAGAGAGAGAGAGAGAGAGAGAGAGAGAGAGAGAGAGAGAGAGAGAGAGAGAGAGGTACCTTGTATGCATTTGAGAGGGGGAGACAATACACTTATATGTGTATACATATACTTAATATATTATATATTATTATATACATATATATATAAATATCATATATTTTATGTATATACACATATTATACAATATCGCGTACGCGCTGTTTATAGTAAAAAGACCATGTATGCGCTTCTTACACCATAAGTACCCTATATGCACTTTTTATACCATAAGTACCTTGTATGGTCTTTTGACTATTTAGGCTTGGAGATAGGCCTCGATGACAAAGCTACAGTTTGGAAGTTTGATTTCCCTCCATTTCTCTCATTTTTGACATGTTTTATTTTATCAAATTGGTTTATCGACTTTGTCATTAGGTTTTTCTAAAATTGCCACCATATTTTCACCCATCTTCTGAGCTTTCTAACCATATAATTTTTTAAAAAATTGAACAACAATAACATATTATTATTGAATTTCTTTTACCATTGTCTCCATAGTTCTCATAGACATAGGTGCACCATTTTTTTAATAACTTTTGATATACTTATCTAAATTTAAAAAACTTTATATATTATTGTAGTTCACTTGATTCTTTACAATTTAAAAAAAATAAATTTGTATTTTCGATTTTCTTTAGTGCAACTTATGCTTCGCGCACGAACAGGTACCTAATTTTCAAGATGTGCTCGATTGGAAAAATCATTAAAAAAAAATATACTCAACAAAAAATTACAAAAAAATACACATCTTCTATTGCTTGCTATTAACTATCTTTTTGCCAAAGGATTTGTCAAAATACTAAATCTAACTATGACTTTTGTTATGCCCACGTCAGACACTATGTTATGTTTTTCTAGAAAAAATCAGGGTCTGTTTTTCATGCGCGAAGGATTTGACCCCCTTAATCTTATCCAATTTTGAAAAAGTTTAGTAGATTGGAAACTAGATTCATAGTACTACAATCGTTGTTCTTTGATTATCTTCATATCTTGAGTGGTTGACTTTCAAATTTTGCCTCCAAGTTCAGGTTCACCTGATTTCAGAAAAAAAAGTGTCCACTTATACCCCCTTTTTGACCACCATCTTTATGCACTTACCCATAATCATTGGGCCTTCATACCAAACTATTAATTTCACCATGCATTTTTTAAATAGGGAAACACTATTTATTGTAATTATTTCTATTATTTCTTCATCCCCTATTGGTTTTGATTACACTAGAGAGCTTAAGGACAAGCTTGCTATTCTAAGGGTGGAATCTAACAGATTCATAAATGGAAGCAATGGTGTAGAAGGAAAATTTAGATGGAAAAAAGTATTTGAATGAGGATGAGTTTTATATTTTGACGATTTAAACATCTTTTAACAATGTGTTCATTATTTCTCTTCTAATATTGAATGGAAAATTATTAATCTTACTCTTTATTTCAAAGGTAAAACTAAAGTGGATGCCCCCATCATTGGAAATTTTCTTAATGTTAGGACAAATGCATTGTTCTTCACTTTCTCACCCTTTGAATATAAGCCTATGAATGCATTAAGAATTTCTAGCAAAATGGTCTTACAATGACAAGGTAAACAATAAGGTTCCTTTTGGTCATTGTTATTGATCAAAATGTATGTATAATATAATACTTCACATCATCTCTAACTAATTATCTCTATAGAATAATGATTCATGAATGTTGTAATTCATTTATTATAGTTTTCAAAACTTTCAAGTAAAAATGGTCACCTACCCAAGACTTAATAAATTAGTTATCAATTATTTTGTTACACAATGCACCTAACTTTGAAAGCTTAAAACTAGAAGTGTGAACTATTTGTATCAAAATATATGTTATGCATCACAGAAGCAACCATATAAAAATGGGTCATTGAAAGACAATAATTTTTTTTTATTAAAGTAAAACAGGTTTTGAAGGGACCTCGAAGCCCTTAACAAAGAAAGGACAACCAACACCAAGAGAAAACCAGTTGCAAACCAATAGCTGACCTGCAACAAAACAAAAGGAAACCAAAGGGCCATTACACCCGAAATCCTACTGAAGATTCTTTAACATTTTTGTAGCTTCTACATTCTTTAGAATCACTCCTTCATTGATGTTCAAAACATCATGGGCAATATGGGTTTGAACAATCTTACCTTTATCATGGTTGTGTGATCTAGTTGAGGGGCCACGAATAGGTCTTGTACTTGTGCTATGTTGATCTACAACAAAATTCTTCCCTTTGTCCTCCACAATAGTAGGAGGGCCATAGTTATCCTTTGTCAAACCTTGAAGGGTCTACACCTTTTCATTTAGTTGTTTGAGATCATTGGTAGTAATCAACATAGTTGTACTAGTCATGGCCATAATAGCCCTAACCTTATCATGTACCTTATTGATGGTATCTTCTAGAAGCCTAATATTTTCCTCATGATCTATCTTCATAGTTTTCACATCCTTGGCCATATTTTGGATAAGATCAAGCATTTTATCAGCATAGTCCAAAATAGGGACCAAAAGCTTATCCCAAACAAGATGGTGGTTTTTCCATTTTACATAAGAAGTGGGGTTTTCCCTCTTTATCAGCACCCATAATGTTGTAGGAGATAGTTGAGGGAAGCAAAGACCAAAAATAGGAAAGCTAGACCCCAAGAAGCAAGCGAAAACCAAACTATAAAAAATATCGGTCTAAGAAAGCTTGTATATAAATGTCCTACCTTTTCCTCCCATAATGGGGATCCAACATGTCATCCTTCCCATTCACATGAGCCAAGTGTAATGAGCCATCAATACAAAGAGAGTCATCCTTTTAGCATAATTGATCATCAATAATAAGATTTTTAATTTCCATAGGGATTCAATCATAAGTCCCCCACCATAATATATTAGGTTGCTTGACTCTAAAGTTAGCAAAACCATAAGCAACTATTAGAATTTGGTAGATAAATGACTACATGACTAAAAATTTTAGTCATGACAACTAAAAATTACTAAATTCTACCACTTTTTTGCAACATGGCTATAAATGACTATTATTCCTCTACTATAGCTAAACATCACATTTATTTATTAATTCATATTCATTTTACTTGTCTAGAGCAATAAACTTGTTTATTATAAATTAATTGCCTAATATGGACATAGAAAGGTTCCATTGATAAATTAAGTAACAAAATAATAGGGTTATAATTCATTCCTCTCCCTTCCCTCGAATAACTATTGTTTTTTTTTAAATTACATTAAACTATCTCAAATAAATTTAAACTTTCAATAATTTCTTCCCACCAAGTTGTTTTTAAGTTACACCAAGTTATGGGTACCTAGCATCATGGTCCCCACCATGATGCTAATCATAATTAATTATTTTAATTGCCATTAAAAAACTTTCAACCACAACCCTAATCGGTTGTGCAAAGTATCCCATCCATTAGATTGTTTTAATCTCTACTGTTGGATCTTAAGGATTCGATGGAAAACCCTAACATCTATTATGATGAAAAGAAAGGAATTTCTAACTCTATTCTCTCATTTAGACATTTTCTCATGTTCTCTAACCCTATCCTCCTCCACTGAATCCATTGTTGGAGGTTTCTCAAAGTTTCTTTGGCTTCATCAAATAAGCTATGGAGATCAAATATTTCACGGGAAATGAGTTCTTTTATTTTTTCCCCTAAAATTGGTATTATTTTCTTTTGATATTTTATTTTCTTTCCCTCTTGTTTTCTTAGCTACAATCCTAGATCTGATGTTATTTTTCCCTTATTTTGTTTGCAAGTTTCCAAGTGTAGGTTGGGAAGGAGTGGCGGTGATGCAAGAGCATCCCTGGTTGGTAGCAATCTTGAATCAACCAATAAATATTTCCTTTCTCTTCTGCTTTCTGTTTGCAATTTCAACATTTCTTTTTGTGTGTCCCAAATTTGGCTCACCGGAACCTGTGGAGTTGGATTTTTCTTGAAGACTTGATCATCTTCCTTATTCCCAAACCATGGAGCATTTGGATCATTTTCTGACAAGTTATCGCTACTGGTTTCCAAGATAGTTTTTTGTTACCAGTTGCCTAGACCTATTTGCATTGGTGATCTACCAGATCCCTTTCGTAGCTTGCGGAGCCTTGTGCATTGATTCTGATGTTCCTTAGCATGTGGCCAACCTTTTCTCATGATCTACACTTCATCCTTTGTATTTTCCAGAGGAATTTCTTTGGCAGAGGCCAACCTTGTTGGTTTTGCACATTAGGTCTTGTTCTTCGGGTTTTTATACTTTTTGGGTCGACCGGATCCCCTTGGATCATATAAAACATGTAATAGAGCATTAGAATATAATCAATAAGTTAGACTGAGCATATAAGATAGATCGTAAGATTTGAGGTCCTGGTTTTGACCTGTCCTATATTTTGAGCATGTTTTAGCAGGCCTATGAGTCGGTTTCTATAACCCGGTTGCTACCGATTGGTTGTAATCAATTTTCATGATATAATTCAATCTATTATGCATTGCCTCCATCATGTCCTTGTGTTTCCATTGTGTTTACTCTTGCTAACCAGTCTAGACTGAACTCTTTGAGGTCCCTCCTAGTCGGTGACTACTTCAAGTGGTATGAGAGCGAGCTTTCATTCCAGAGATTGCGTTGTCTTGAGAATTTTGTTGTAGGGTGGCGGACTGTGGATCATACCTGTAGCTAAAGAGGACTGGCGTGAAGATGGCACGAAGAGGAACTAGGAATGGTGGAGCATGTGGGAATGCAGACCCTATTATGATGGAAATGTTATAAGGAATAGCAGCTTGGTTGGAGGCCATGGAGACAGCCAAGAGAAGAGGCTGAGAAATTGAAGATGTAAGTGAAGATGAAGGAGAAGAAGCCTCGACAGAACAAGTAAACCCACCGATGGTTGATCCCGACGAGGAAAGGTTTTTGAGGCTTTTGAGTAGGGTGAATACTAAACCTTATTTTACCTCATCAGAATATGATGGAAAGTTGGATTCAGATGAATTGATGGATTTGATCTTGGAGATGGAGAAATATTTTGATTTTGAAAACATTGCAGAAGAAAGGAAGGTGAAATATACCTATACCTGTGTTGGTAAACAGTTTGTCACTACAATTAATTCTCCAAATTTGACCTTGTTTGCCTGAAAAGTAGTGACAACCATTCCAACAATTGGAGAGATCATGGTGAGGCCACAATATTCCTTTGTGCTTGAGAGGGGAAACTCCCTCATATGATGGGGGTTCTTAGGATTTTTGTGTACTTGTAACTTGAAAGTACATAAAGGAGAAAACACAAAACTAAAGAAAACCCCAACAGTAGACATATGAATACCATTTGAGATTCACGATGAATAAAAATTACAAAGGGGGTTTAAGCACAAAATATGGGTTTAAGATATACAATGATGATGAAAGAAGTACAATAAATCTCAACATACAAAGAGATAGGCTATACTGGCATGGAAAAGTCAAGATACCAAGAAATGACGTATTTCATCAAGTCAATTACATAGATTATTAAACTGAAAACCAATAGATTCCATCGATACACAAAGGGATTACTAATTTAACATACAAGAAATTAGTAATAATAAATCCGGAATACATTCAACACATACAAACTCAATGCATTCTTCATTATTCTTTTGAAATATACAAGTCCAAAATCTTTGTGCACAAAATGTGAAAAACCAAAAGTTCTCCAAAATCACCCCTCTATAAAGGTCCTCCCTTTTACAATTCAAAGCCTTGTATTTATAGGCATCCTATAATAACTAATTCATAACCACTTTTTGGTAACCACTTAGTCTAACTACTTTATGTAACTACTTATAATAACTTTTGTAGTGTCATAAAATTGAGGACCCTAGCCATTTACGACTGCATTAGGGTCCTCACACATGCAAACTTGAATCCTCTAGCCTGATTGGAGACCGAAGAGTGCTCGGCTTGTGAAAACTACTTCTTCCTTGGTCTCTACATCACTCTGTCCACACTCTGCCCTAGAGAAAGGGGAAGGATAGGGACACGACAACCCTATCCCCCCTTGCACAGGGGTGTGGTGCCCTTGTCCTCCCAGGATAGGGGCATGGAACCCCTGTCCCAGCCCTATTTTGGGGTAGGACCTTTCTAGTGCAAGCATTGTGGGTTGTACAATGAGCAAGAAATCTCCCCGATGTTGGCCCATGACTCAAATCCTCCAAACATTTATTTAAGGGGCATTTGTCCTCTAATTTGCATAAGTTGGATAGGTCGAAGCTGGATATGTTCAAGTGATCAAGCTGTTGGCATTATGTGAACTGACATGAAGACATAATGATATTGTATGTTGTCATTGATGTCAATATGAGACATAGTGTGAACTGGCACATGTGATAAGTGAAGAGAGAGAGGAACCGGCATTTGTATGAACCAGTTTATATGCCAAAGTGAAGCGGCATACTTGTTCAAGGTGAACCGACATATAGTTATGGGAACCGGCACATGGAAGCATTGTATGACTACCAGTTGGTAGGTAGCTTCCACTTCAGGATTTGCGGTTGGCGTACCTCAAGTCTGTGTGACTCAATTTGTGATCTTTGTGTGATGAGTTAGTAGTATGATTGAGGATAGATCATGTTGCCACGTAAGCTCTGTGCGCATGAAGGATCTTGCATGAAGAAGACTATTCCTATCTACCTCAGGAATGAGCAAAGTCTATCAAATGGTGATAACGCGTGATGGGTTATCAGCCACCATGAAATCGGTGGATAATGGATGATGGAGAATGTCTTGAGATTGATTCAAGATTGTTGCATTTAATGCAGTATGATTCAACGGTCAGGATCAAACCGTTTGAATTACTTAACCTAATAGGTTTAGGTTTTAGGGTTTTTGCTACCGACCTGTATGTTTCCTATAAAGTCGATGTAGTGTTTCTTTCTGAGGTTGTTGGTAAAATTTGTGAGTGTGTATCCAAGAGAAGTGATACATGATTCTTGTCAGACCAAAGGAGAGAAGAGATATCTGCAAAGTGAATGTGCAGAAGGTGAAGAGGAGCCAAAACAGATCTGCATTAGCATTGAGTGCTGTTAACAGATCATTGTAATTCTTGTTGATCTCTAACCACTTCAACAGTTGTAAAATCCCCTAACAGGGTAGCCTTAACTAGCTTGATTCAAAATCCCTTCGATCAGGTGGTCTTAACTGGCTTGATTAAAATCCCTTAACCGAGTAACTCGAGGCTAATGAGTCCTAAGAAGCTACAGAGCTTAGGAGATCCTTTTAGCTATTGAGTTCTTGAAATCCTCTAACAAGGTGACCCTACCGGGTTTAACCCTTATCCGGGTATCCCTTAACCGAGTGATCCCTAACAGATCAGTTCCTAGTAGAACCTATTGTAATGTCTTTAACCGGACAAGGCTCCTAACAGAGCAAACTTTGAAAGAGTTCAAAAAGTAGCTTGTGGGTATTCATCCCCACCATGGTTTTTCCCAGTTGGGTTTCCACGTCAAAAATATGTGTGTCATGTGAAATGTTTTTGTCTTGTGATTCTTTGTTTTACCTGTTAAGCATGGGAAAACATCAAAGCAATAAATAATAGCTAACCACAAAGCTAAATTGCACTGAAATAAATCCTAATTACAATCAATAGAAGAATTGAAAACAAGACATTCAAAATAAATGAAAATCCATCACCAATGTCTCTTCCAATTGACCTCCATTGTCCTTCTTTCTCCTTCAAATTATTTTGTTTGTGGATCTCACCTACAAGTGCAAAATGTAAGTATGAAAGCAAGCAAGATTGACAAGATGAAAATTGTAGCATAAGGATACTAGAAGCATGGTTTTTTTTCCCTTGATTGAAGAAAATCATCCAATTTATAGACAAATTGGAGAGAGGACAAGATTAGCATGAAATTGATTCGAATGGAAATTCAAATCATGAATGGCAAAATTATGACAAATTATGACAAGATTGACATGCAAGATTGATTGATTGACAAAATTATGACAAATTATGAGAAGATTAAAATGTCATTCCCATGACAAAAGGGAAGAGAGAAAATAGGATCCATGATTGCAACAAATGGAAGCATAAACATAGGAGAAAATTAAGGGAAAAATAGGAGAAATAGAAATTAGGAATTAGGAGAAATTAGTAAATTGGAAAATTGAGGAGAAAGATGAAATAGAAATTAGGTGAATTAATTAATAGGTTTTCATCCATTAATTAATTCATGAAAAGACCTAGGACTAAATAAATAGATTTATTTAACCCACCAAGAAGAAGAAAAGGATTTAATGATCAAATCATAAAACCCTAGAAATAAGAGGACAAGGAATTAGGTCAAGACAACAAGAAATTAATGTCGATTCGATCATGATTTTGATTGACAAAGGACTAATGCTGATAAAGAGATCAAATTGATAGGTGCCAATTGACGAGGAACAATGACTAATTGATCCAAATTGACATGATTGAAAAGGACAACGATCGATGACAAATCGATCCCAAAATGACAAGATTGACTAGGACAAGGATCGATGACGAATCGATCGCAAAATGACAAGATTGACAAGGACAAGGACAAGATTGACCAGGACAAGGATCGATGATGAATCGATCACAAAATGACAAGATTGACAAGGACAAGGATCAATGACGAATCGCTCGCAAAATGATGAGATTGACAAGAGGACAAGGATCGATGACGAATCGATCGCAAAATGACAAGATTGACAAGTTGATAATCGCAAATGATTACTAAAAGATGATTGAAAGATTGAAAAGAGGACAAAACCCTAATTCTATCATCAATTAGGATTGGCGATGTCCAAAATGATGATAAATGAACATGCACCATGATGCGATAGGATAAGATCGACCAAAATCATGACTGAAGATTGCTATCGACAAGACCTAATTCGAAAGTGATGAAAATGAGGAATGCAGAAGAAGGACTCGATGCTTGCAAATGATAAAGACCAAGTGTGCAACATAGAAGAAATGTTAATGCGATGCAAGAACCCTAAAATAAGGTAATGCGCAAATGTTAAAGTATGACTCCACAAGCATTGGCCATTTTTAGATGTCTACATTTTGCCCCTCTTTGAGACAATGTGATTCTAAGCATTGTTTCAAAGAACAATAATGCAAATGCCCCAGACAATAATAATGACATATGCATGCCCCCTCAAGGAATTGGCTAGAAAAATCTAGAAAAGAGGCCAAGTGATCGATAAGAATGACAGAAGACGATAGGTTCGAACGAACTACCAAGACTGACCGAAGAAATGTTAGTAAGAAGAAATTAGAAAGAAGATAGTAAGAGATGAAGGAAAACTTGCTTTCACAAATGCACATAAGTAGGTGAGAACCCTTTATTTAATGTAGCAAAGCGGATGCAGAGCATCATGGCATTGAAGGCTAGAGCTAGAATGCAACCCTTTTTGCAAAAGACAGACACATCGCACACAAGGAATGAGTGAAGCATCCTAGGGTGCATACATCAAGTGTCGAGGTATGTGCGGCATTCACAAAGTGAATGTACTTATCACAAACACCCAATGATATAGTTGCCCCAGGTTGTGACAAACATTCCACAAACAGCAAACACAACAAAAAAGGAAAGGGATCATGAACCATCCCGGTCACTCTAAATCACTCAGTGACATCCTCGAGCAACATAGGAACATGATCGAAGCCAAAGATAAATCAGTAAAAAGATAAGACGCACAAATTCAACCAAGTCGAACAAATAGTCTGATTGTCATTGTCAAAAGTGGAAAATAAGAACGATCATGCTATCTGGTTTCAGGGAATGCGGTACCCCATCTACGATAGGACACAGTCTAGTTTCGAGTATACCACACCCTATATAAGACCCATGATAATATTGACAAGGACCAATGGTAATGTTGATGCTATTTTGATTGATGTGACAACTGTGATTAGGTTGAATGCTTGCTTGGTCGAACAGTTTATCTGTTAATGCGTGATTCCATTAAAGCACAAGGTTTGATTGATTGTCGTTGGATGTATGCTCAGCAATCTGTCTATGCACAAAGGGGACCATTGATTGACAAAATGCAAAATGCCAAGGAAATTGTTTTTGGATTTTGATGTTTTGAAATTTTTAGGGTTTCGAGTTTTTAAAATTTTTTTGTTCATTTTTCAAGACTTTATTTGACTTTTAAGGGATTTTTTCAAGACATTATTTGATTTTTAGGGATTTTTTTCAGGACATTATTTGATTTTTTTGGATTTTTTTTTTAGGACATTATTTGATTTTTAGGGATTTTTTTCAGGACATTTTAGCTAAAAATGAACACATGATTTTTTTGATGTTTTTGAATGTTTTCAGAATTTTTTTCAATTTTTTTGATTATTTTAGGACATTTTTCAATTTTTATGATTTTGCCCCCAATGTCTAGCAAGGCAAGGAATATGACAGGTGAATAAATAGGCTTGCTGAAATGATGGTGGATAGAGGGAAGACAAAGGCCTTTTATCATGGAGACAACGGGACAAGCAACTGGATATGACAATGTAAAGCAGGGACATGGCATGAGGGACATGTCAAGAGGTTTTTGAAACCATGTTTAAATTTTGCATCCTTATGTCAGGTCAAGATCAAGGAATGAAAAAGAGTGTATGGATAGTGATAAGATATGGATAGGATAAGCAAGACCAAGAATGGATAAGGGACATGGACTGAAGGTCGGGATTGGCTAAGGGATAGTGGCAGAAAGTTGCAATAAGACAGGGAATATGGATGAAAGGTTATAATAAACAAATGGATAAAGACCAAAAGCTATGATGGACTAAAAGCTTCAAACAAGATGCATGATGCTCATGATGATCCTCAGCCTTGTCAAGATCAAATGTGGAAAAGGGGATATGTGCATGAGGGACAATAGGATATGAAGGGTAATAGGATATGACAAGATAATGAAGGGTAATAGGACAAAAGGATATCATAGGATAAAACCTGTTCCCAAATATGGTATGCAAGAAGTTCATAGATTACACATGATGCGTATTTGTCAGGTTTTCATCACGGTACTTGCCCAAGGCGCCTGTTTGCCAGGTTTTCACCAGTGGACGAATTATTTTTGCTTTACTTTTTTTTCCTTTTTCTTTTTTTTTTCACTTTTTTTTTTTGATTTTGACATTTTAGTCAAAAATGGACACATGATAGGGGATGGAAGAAGGACTCGAACATCTTTTTATTTGGATAGTAGCCCTGAAAAAAATGGACCATGACCTTTAAAAGTATGCTCAAAGACGTTGGTAGGATAAGGACATGGAAAAAGAGATGAAATTAAGGCAAGGATTTATGTAAAGGATTAGATCAAAGGGATCGAAGGATGAAAAATATGCATTGGATAATGAATAGGGTATTGGAAGAATTGGGCTTGAGTGGATGGAAATGAAGGCAAGATCAACATTGGAACACACCTTGAGGGGTGATGGACTGATGGAGGAAAAATGTATCTCAAATTGTGAGATTTGGATGGAGGAATAGCTTGGGATTTTGGGACATAAGGGCCCAAAATGGATGAAGAAGGTGATGAAGGAATAGACTTGGAAGGTTTGGATGGAGGAATAGCAATTGTAGATGCCAATTTTGATGTTTCTTTAGGCTTTTGTGCTTCAAGGAGCTGCTTAGGTATCCACATGGTTTTTGATTTTTTGTGCTTTTGTGGTTCCTTGGAGTGCATTTCTTGCATAAGGGATTTAGGAACCCATACATATTTTGACTTTGCTTTATTTTGCTCAGTGGGCCTTTGTGGCCTTTTGGATTTTTCCTTTGCTTTATAGATCAAATTTTTCTTTGCTTTGACATGTTGATTAGATTGGACATGTTGATCCTGGAATACATGTCGATTTCTAGAGTTATGACTTTTATGCTTGGCATCCAAATTACTTGGAGGGGGAAAGGAATGCATGGATGGATAGGAATGAAGTGGAGTTTTTTTGGATTGATGAAATTTACTCACAAAGCCAAATTGCAATGAAATAAATCCTAATTAAAATCAATAGAAGAATTGAAAACAAGACATTCAAAATAAATGAAAATCCATCATCAATGTCTCTTCCAATTGACCTCCATTGTCCTTCTTTCTCCTTCAAATTATTTTGTTTGTGGATCTCACCTACAAGTGCAAAATGTAAGTATGAAAGCAAGCGAGATTGACAAGATGAAAATTGTAGCATAAGGATACTAGAAGCGTGGTTTTTTTCCCTTTGATTGAAGAAAATCATCCAATTTATAGACAAATTGGAGAGAGGACAAGATTAGCATGAAATTGATTCGAATGGAAATTCAAATCATGAATGGCAAAATTATGAAAAATTATGACAAGATTGACATGCAAGATTGATTGATTGACAAAATTATGACAAATTATGACAAGATTAAAATGTCATTCCCATGACAAAAGGGAAGAGAGAAAATAGCCTCCATGATTGCAACAAATGGAAGCATAAACATACAAGAAAATTAGGGGAAAAATAGGAGAAATAGAAATTAGGAATTAGGAGAAATTAGTAAATTGGAAAATTGAAGAAAAAGATGAAATAGAAATTAGGTGAATTAATTAATAGGTTTTCATCCATTAATTAATTCATGAAAAGACCTAGGACTAAATAAATAGATTTATTTAACCCACCAAGAAGAAGAAAAGGATTTAATGATCAAATCATAAAACCCTAGAAATAAGAGGACAAGGAATTAGGTCTAGACAACAAGAAATTAATGTTAATTCGATCATGATTTTGATTGACAAAGGACCAATGCTGATAAAGAGATCAAATTGATAGGCACCAGTTGACGAGGAACAATGACTAATTGATCCAAATTAACATGATTGAAAAGTACAATGATCGATGACAAATCGATTGCAAAATGACAAGATTGACCAGGACAAGGATCGATGACGAATCGATCGCAAAATGACAAGATTGACAAGGACAAGGAAAAGATTGACCAGGACAAGGATTGATGATGAATCGATCACAAAATGACAAGGTTGACAAGGACAAGGATCAATGACGAATCGATCACAAAATGATGAGATTGACAAGAGGACAAGGATCGATGACGAATCAATCGCAAAATGACAAGATTGACAAGTTGAAAATCGCAAATGATTACTAAAAGATGATTGAAAGATTGACAAGAGGACAAAACCCTAATTCTATCATCAATTAGGATTGACGATTTCCAAAATGATGATAAATGAGCACGCACCATGATACGATAGGATAAGATCGACCAAAATCATGACTGAAGATTGCTATCGACAAGACCTAATTCGAAAGCGATGAAAATGAGGAATGCAGAAGAAGGACTCGATGCTCACAAATGATAAAGACCAAGTGCGCAACATAGAAGAAATGTTAATGCAACGCAAGAACCCTAAAATAAGGCAATGCGCAAATGTTAAAGTATGACTCCACAAGCGTTGACCATTTTTAGATGTCTATAGAAGGTTCTATGTTTTATACTTGTCTATAAAACATATTGAACTCACTGTTGTGAAGATCTAATGGTTAAGTTTACCTATTTATCCATGAGAATATAATGATACTATAGTATTGAGCTAATAGGGTAGCTTATTGAGTGACTGGTTCATGATTGATTGAGCTGCACTGGATGTTACTGGTTGCATTCTATTTTACTGGTATCCCTGTTTGTTATTCATTTGGGGTATTTGTTGTCAAACCGGTTTTGGACTGTATTTGTGTTTGTACTGATTCACCCCCCCTCTCAGTACCGGTTTGGTACTCGTGGTTCATCATTGAGTTATCAATTGGTATCAGAGCACTCCAGGTCCTTTGTGTTGTAAGCTTAACTGCTTGAGGAAAAGATCCTAGTCAAATGATGAAGAGGGAAGGTCCAAAGTTTAACAGGGAAAATTTTGGTATATGGAAAGACAGGATGAAGATATTCATCAAAAGCATGGGTGTTCAACACTGGAGTTATGTTGAAAATGTATATGTTGTTCCTACCGGTACTCTCACCGATGACCAAAAGAGAGAAATACAAGAAAATGGGCAAGTCATGGAAGCCCTCATCAGTAGTCTATCCGACATTGAGTTTATTGATGTTTAGGACAAGGTAAATCCCAAAGAAGTATGGGATGCTCTTGAAAATATCTATGGTGGTGATGAGCATGTAAAATAGGATAAGGAAGAGAGCCTGAGAGGGAAGTTTGAAGACATGCAGATGGTTGAAGGAGAGACCATTCAGCAGTATGGAATAAGAATCAAAACGGTTATTGGAGAAATCAAGAGTGCAAGTGGTAAAATAGAAGATTCCACAGTGGTAAGCAAAGTCCTGAGATCCCTGTTGCCAGTCTATGCAATAAGGGTTGCCGCTATTCAGGAGCTGAGATCAATAGACAAGTCTAAGGTGTCCTTGGACTCCATCATAGCCAAGTTGATAGCCTATGAACTGAATAGTTTTGATGGCAGTGTTCAAAAGACAAAATCAGGTTTTAAAGCCTCTTCTATACCATCTAGAAAAGGAAAAGAGGGTAGCACTAGTGGGGAACCTAATCAGAATAGAGAAATGAAGGATGAAGAGTTTCTGATGGAATTTGAAGCTCTTCTTGCCAAAAGATTTCCAAAAGGAACTAGTAAATACAAAGGTAAGCTCCCTTTGAAATGTTTCTCTTGTAACCAGATAGGACATATTGCTATGAACTGTCCCAATAGTGACAACAAGGATAAACTAGAAAGGTTCAAGAAATTCAAAGGAGGAAACCGGAGAAACTATTTTGTGGCAGTTGATGAAGGTGTCACAGATGAGGAATCAGAAGATGAAGAGAATGAAGACATTGTGTTTGTTGTTGTAAAGGAAGATGTGGCAGACAAGAAGGCTCTTGTCTCTCGGTTTGATAAATCCAATGAGTGGATCATTGACAGTGGTTGTTCTCACCATATGACTGGTGACCGGAGCAAGTTTCTATCCTTAGAGGAGTATGATGGTGGTGTGGTTCACTTTGGCAATGATGCACCATGCATGGTCAAAGGCAGAGGGTCCATCTCTTTGAATGGAAAGAGTAGTGCTGACAATGTGTACTGGGTTGATGGTCTCAGACACAACCTTCTAAGTGTTGCCCAGCTAAATGACAGTGGCCTCACTTTGAAATTCAAGAATGGAGCTTGTAAGATCAAGGGAAAAGATGGTAAATTGGTGGCCGCCGACATGTAGACTAAAGGTAACCTATTTCATCTGAATGCAAATATAAGTACATGTCTTATGGCTAAGCTTGATGATAGCTGGATATGGCATAGGAGACTCTGCCATGTAAACTTTGATAACATTGTAAAGGCTAGTAAGATCAAGGCAGTTAGAGCATTGTCGGTGTTGAGCAAACCAGACAATACCTTATGCAGAGAGTGTCAATTGGGGAAAATGTCTTCCTCCACCTTTAAAGGTAAATCTTTCACTGCTGACAACTTGCTTGATCTTGCGCATACTGATTTATGTGGTCCTATGAAAACTAGAAGTGTGTAGGGTGATAGGTACTTCATGATTCTCATTGATGACTGCTCAAGAATGATGTGGGTCACATTCTTGAAAGACAAGTCTGAAGCCTTTGTGAAATTCAAAGCTTTCAAAGCATTAGTGGAGAAGGAAAGCGGCAAAAGGATCAAGTGTCTCAGAACTGATCAAGGAGGGGAATTCACTTCTGGTGAATTCAACAAGTATTGTGAAGAATTTGGCATCAAGAGACAACTGTCTACCCCTCAGACTCCACAGCAAAATGGCCTAGCAGGGAGGAATAACTAGACTGTGGTTGAAGCAGCTAGAACCATGTTTATCCAAGGAAAGGTAGCTCACACCTTTTGGAGAGAAGCGGTGAGCACTGCAGTCTACACTATGAACTGGGTACTCATAAAAAAGGGTAAGGACAAAACTCCTTATGAGTATTGGGCCGGTAAGACACCTATGGTTAACTACTTTAAGGTATTTGGTAGCAAATGTTACATCAAGAGGAGTGAACATCAGGGCAAATTTGAAGCTAAATGTGATGAAGGAATATTTCTAGGATATTCCACCAAGAGTAAAGCTTTCAAGTGTTACAACAATAGGACTCAGAGAATTATGGAAAGCATCAATGTAAGAGTTGATGAATCCTCTGAGAAGACTGAGGAAACTAGCAGTGAGCAAGCTGTAAATGAACTGGTTGCAACCTTCTGGGAATCAGTTGTTAGCCAACCAAGTACCAGTAACAGTGTCCCTGAACTGGTGAATGCTGATACTGATGAAGATGAGGATGAAGAAGAAAAGCAAGAAGAATTAGTTAAGACCATTCCTCGATATGTCAAGTTGAATCATGATCCCAAGCAAATCATAAGTGATAAGGATGCAGGAATCTTTACTAGAAGAAAGATCAGAGAAAACTCATGTATGATCTCTAAATTTGAGCCTAAGTCATTCAAAGAGGCTCATAAAGATGAAGACTGGATCAAGGCAATGGAAGAAGAACTTGACCAGATAGAGAAAAGTGGTACATGGTCCTTGGTACCCAGACCAGAGCATAAAAATGTCATTGGCACAAAATGGATGTTCAGAAATAAGCTGAATGAGGATGGCACAATGATTAGGAATAAAGCTAGATTGGTATGAAAAGGATATGCTCAAGAAGAAGGAGAAGACTATGGGGAAACCTTTTCTCCTATAGCCAGATTGGAAGGAGTTTGTATGCTTCTTGCATATGCAGCTTTTAAGAGGTTAAAGGTATATCAAATGGATGTAAAATCTGCATTCCTAAATGGTGTACTTGAAGAGGAGGTGTATATTGAGCAGCCAAATGGGTTTGCCCTATCTGAAGACAGTGACATGGTATGTAGGATACATAAAGCATTATATGGTCTAAAGCAAGCACCTAGGGCATGGTATGAGTGCCTACATTCCCATCTTGTGAAGATTGGATTTGAGAGAACAAGTGAAGATAGCAATATCTACTTGAAGTCTAAAGGAGATCAGATCCTGATCTGTGAAGTTTTTGTTGATGACATCATCTTTGGTGGAGATGACAAGATGAGTCATGAGTTTACTGATGAGATGAAGAAAGAGTTTGAGATGTCACTCATAGGGGAGATTAAGTTCTTCATTGGACTACAGATCCAGCAGATGGAAGATGGAATCTTCATCACTCAGTCCAAATATGTCAAAGAGGTGTTGAAGACTTTTGGCATGGAAGATAGAAAACCGGTTGGTACACTGATGGTGACCGGTTGCAAATTAACAAAAGAGGATGATTCCGCACTGGTTGATGAGAAGGAATACCAATCAATGATTAGTAAGTTGCATTATGCAGTGCACAACAGACCAGATATTGCACATGCAGTTGGCATTACAGCAAGATTCAAAAAGAGTCCAAGAGAATCTCACTTGATTGCAGTCAAGTGGATTCTTAGGTATCTGAAGGGAACAGTTGACTATGGATTGTGGTATCCATACAACAATAATTTCAATCTGAAAGTGTTCATAGATGCTGATTGGGTAGGTAATGTGGATGACCGAAAAAGCACAACCGGTGGTGCATTCTTTCTCGGTCGTAGATTGGTCTCATGGATGAGTAAAAAGAAGAGTTGTATCTCTTAGTCTATAGTGGAATCGGAGTATGTTGCAGCTTTCATGAACTACACTCAGACAATCTGGATGAAGCATGTACTGGAAGGCTTCAAGATCCCTGTATCCGAACCGGCAAGTATATTCTGTGATAACACAAGTGCTATCAATATATCAAAGAATCCGGTTTTACATTCTAGAACCAAGCATTTTGAGCTTAAGTATCATTTATTGAGGGAAAAGGTTCAGAATAAAGAGATTGCACTGGAGCATGTGTCCAGTAAGGAGCAGTTAGTAGACATATTCACCAAGCCTCTCCCAAAGACAACATTTGTGCATTTGAGAGGTGAATTAGGGGTATTGCCCCTTCAGGAGGTGAACTAAAAGTGATTGTTCCACATTAGTTAGGTACTGAAAAGACAAATTTCTAGTTGATTGGTGTGTTGAAGGATGCTACTCCTCAGGGGGAGCAACATGATGAAACAGAGATGATTGTACCTCCACTTTGGCATTGTTGTCAAAGGGGGAGAAGGAGTGAAGTGAAAAGATATCTACAACAAATGGGGAGAAGATGTGAAGCAGAGAAGATATCTTTTGTATATTGCCATCAATGCCAAAGGGGGAGATTGTTGGCATTATGTGAAACAACATGAAGACATAATGATATTGTATGTTGTCATTGATGTCAATATGAGACACAGTGTGAATTGGCACATGTGATAAGTGAAGAGAGAGAGGAATCGACATTTGTATGAACCGGTTTATATGCCAAAGTGAAGCGGCATACTTGTTCAAGGTGAACCAACATGTAGTTATAGGAACTGGCACATGGAAGCACTGTATGACTACCGGTTGGTAGGTAGCTTCCACTTCAGGATTTTCAGTTGGCATACCTCAAGTTTGTGTGACTCAATCAGTGATCTTTGTGTGATGAGTTAGCAGTATGATGGAGGATAGATCGTGTTGCCATGTAAGCTTTGTGCGCGTGAAGGATCTTGCATGAAGAAGACTATTCCTATCTACCGTGGGAATGAGCGAAGTCTATCAAACAGTGATAACGCGTGATGGGTTATGAGCCACCATGAAATCGATGGATAATGGATGATGGAGAATGTTTTGAGATCGATTCAAGATTGTTGCATTTAATGCAGTATGATTCAACGGTCAGGATCGAACCATTTGAATTGCTTAACCTAACAGGTTTAGGGTTTTTGCTACCGACCTATATGTTTCCTAGAAGGTCGATGTAGTGTTTCTTTCTGAGGTTGTTGGCAAAAGTTGTGAGTGTGTATCCAAGAGAAGTGATACATGATTCTTGCCAGACCAAAGGAGAGAAGAGATATCTGCAAAGTGAATGTGCAGAAGGTGAAGAGGAGACAAAATGAATCTACATTAGTATTGAGTGCTATTAATAGATCATTGTAATTCCTATTGATCTCTAACCACTTCAATAGTTGTAAAATCCCCTAACAGGGTAGCCTTAACTAGCTTGATTCAAAATCCCTTAAATCGAGTGGTCTTAACCGGCTTGATTAAAATCCCTTAACTGGGTAACTCGAGGCTAATGAGTTCTGAGAAGCAACAAAGCTTAGGAGATCCTTTCAGCTATTGAGTTCTTGAAATCGTCTAACAAGGTGACCCTACCGGGTTTAACCCTTAGCCGGGTATCCCTTAACCGGGTGATCCCTAACAGGATTGGTTCCTAGCAGAACCTATTGTAATGTCTTTAACCAGAAAAGGCTCCTAATAGAGTGGACTTTGAAAGAGTTCAAAAAGCAGCTTGTGGGTATTCATCCCCACCATGGTTTTTCCCAGTTGGGTTTCCATGTGAAAATATGTGTGTCATGTGAATTTTTTTTGTCTTGTTATGCTTTGTTTTACTTGTTAAGCATATGAAGGTGCTATGTTTTATACCTGTCTATAAAACATATTGAACTCATTGTTGTGAAGATCTGATGGTTAAGTTTACCTATTTATGCTGAGAATATAATGATATTGTAGTATTGAGCTAACAGGTTAGCTTATTGAGTGACCGGTTCATGACTGATTGAGCTACGCTGGATGTTACCAGTTGCACTCGGTTTTACTGGTATCCCTGTTTGTCAGTCATTTGGGGTATTTGCTATGAAACCAATTTGGGACTGTATTTGTGTTTGCACTGATTCACCCCCCCTCTCAGTACCGGTTTGGTACTCATGGTTCATCATTGAGTTATCACAAGCATTCAAACATTCTTTTCTAGCATTGAGCATTCTCAAGTCTCCCTTCAAGGCTAGGTGTTGCATTCAAGTCAAGGATTCAACCATTGAAGATGAAGACTGATTTAAACATATAATTCCATACAAATATTTCTATCAACATTGCTACTATAGCCTCCCTTGAGGTGATTCACAATTCAATCTTTCATTTACATCTACTTGCAAGTACTTTCTTTCATTACTTGGTTAATTCCAAAATTGGGGTTTAACCTAAAGGCAAACCCCCAATCCCAACACATTTCCCTCTCTTTTCTATGTGTAGGTTGCAGGTGTGCAGCTGTACTTTCAGATTCAGGCTTCATTTGCAAAGGCGAAAAACCCTTTTTTGTTTCACGGATTTTTTGAAGGACCGTGTACATTCTCGCCACAGTACGGACAAATTTTTGTCAAATTTGCAGGGTGACTTCATCTCGATATTTTACTACCAAATCTAGGTGTACAACTTCATCCCATATTCAAATCTCAAGTTATAAATGATTCTTTGTCACTTTTTCACTACATAATTCAATCAATTCCCATTTCAAATCAAACAAAAAGGAATAAGGGGTTCATCATAACATCCTTAATTCATTCAGAATTAAATCTATCATCTTTGTGAGGAGATTGAATCTAGCGAATTACCCCTTATCTCCCTAACGTAATGGTGAAAAGTGCTTGAAAGATAACCAATAGTGAAACTCTCATCTCTCTTTGAGGGAAAGAGTTAGTTTTCCTCTTGATCTATCACTCATCATTTTCCCACCATCACATTTTGGTGAACTCAACGTCTTGCATGCTTTCCTTTGAACAAAATTGCATATTTTTCATTTACAAGTTTCAAATTTCTGCAAACTTAGTGGTTAATTCATTAAAAACCCTAGTTTTTTAATTTAAAATTGAACTTGTGATTTGTAAAAAATGTTTGTGTTTGTCTTAGATCTGAAAATTGTTGTGTTTGTCAAATTCATTTTCCTCATTGTCTTGTTCAATTTGCAATTAAAATTTACAAAATTAAGGGGTTGCTTATTAAAACCCTAATTTTAAAAAATCATCTAGAACTTGTGCAAAAATTGGATTTCAACTTAATTTTCAGAATTGATTATTCTCAGATTTGTCTTCAATCCCATAATTCAAAATTTTAATTTCCCCCCTTTTTCCCAAAATTTAAATTTCAAAATTAAGAGGTTAGGTCATCAAACCCTAATTTTTAAAATTAATTGGATTTTGTGTGAATTTCAAATCAATTTTAGTTACATTTATATTCTTAAATTTTCCAAGGTGTCCCTATTCATTAGGTTTGACCATTTTCAAAATTGTACTCCAATTCCTCTTTTTCTTCAAAACCCTAATAGGGTTCTATTTTCACCTTTCTGCCTTCATTTTGTCCATCTAGAGATTGTAAAATTCACCAATTTTTGGGGGTTAGCTTTAGAATAATCATAATATCCATCCCTGAAAAATTTCAAAAAAAGTTGGTCAGACCATGTGCATTCCCGCCACGGTCCTTGGCTTTTTTCCCAAAATTTTGAGAGACTGTTATGACTGTATTTATTAGCTGATTTTATCAATTTTTGAACCCTCTAGAATTGGAAATACCTTCAAAATTCAACATTGTAACTTTCAAGAAATTTTTTAAAATTAAGAGGTTAAATATAATCTGCCCTGGTTTTAAAAATTCTAATTTTAAAATTAAGTGGTGTGTTGTTCTCAAAAAAGAGAAAACCCAAGTTCACTTTCAATTTACCTACAAAGTAGCCAATTTCAATCAATGAAATACTTCAGGGCTTGGGACAAGATAACAAGGATAAAAAATCCTTCTACTCTTTAGGCTCTGTAAAACCTAGGTGGGTGTACCTTTGATGCCTAAAATTAGACCAATGACACACACGACAACATCAACAGAAGCAGATAGATCTCATTAAAGGTTCAAAAATAAGGAGGGTAGTGTAGATAGCCTAAATCTACATTGACAACTCGACGGGTTTGAACATGAGATAAGTGGAACAATTCCACAAAACAAAAAAGAAAGATATTATGATTCTTTTTTTAAAAATTGCAAGTAACCTCTAACTGTAACAGATCAGTGCCTCAATCTGGGCATAGAGTCAATACAAATAGCTACAAATGATATCCAAGCTGCAAATTAGATCTACTAAAAGATGTCCCTATATTAGTGCTTGACATTAATACATTCTAAACTCAAACAGAGGATCATACATATCCAATCATTAATTCAGAATTCATAATTTTTTCTCATCGAATTTAAATGCTTTCTGTAAAAGATACCTAAGAACAAGAATTACACTCTCTCATGGGAGGATAAACCCAAACTCCCTTGAAGATTGGATTTATCAAATTTGAAAAGATGCCTGAAGACAATCCAATGGAACTGCATATATGCCTTACATATATGCGACCTGCAACAAAGAATTTACATCTAAATGCATCTATTCAATGACAGAAGAATGAGGACATTCAAAATTTACAACCCAAAAAATTAAATGCATAGGACTGGAACCCCTCTTGGAAATATCGCTTCGAGAATTTCTCAAAAATTGGAACCCTTACAAATGAGAAGAATTCAGAATAAGAAGGAAGAGAAGAATTCTAGATTCCATCTATCAGTGACAAGTGTCCCACTTCTTCTGAAAATATTCTTTCCATCACTCCCATGGAAACCATTCTCCAAATATTTGACAAGTTTTAAAACTGATAACAAAAATGAGCTTTTCATTTTGTAAGCTTTCTAAAGTTATATCACACTTGTATATTCAGGTAAAAATAACCCATCAACCATTAATCTTTCATGCAACCAAAGGTAGCTAAGCATTTAAATCTCTTCATTTTCACTAAAGTCTGAAACTATATATTCAATCTTGATTTATTCCCTTTTTGTTCCACCATGTGACACCTCTTGGTTCATCCACGAATCCACCAGTTTGCCACCTCATCCTCCACAATAGCACCATCAGACCCATCTTAGGCCTTGGCTCTTCTTTGTCACTGATCCACAATGGATAACTGGTGAGCAGTTTCCCATTGTGGTATAGCGACCACCGTTGATCTTCATCTAACCTGCTCAGTTGTTATCAAACCTAGACTGCTCTCCCTTTCTGCTGGACCCACCACATGTTAGCCTCTAGTTCGCCACCTGATCCACCTGAGCAAGGCCTCATCTGCCACTAGACCGCAACTTCACTTTGGTTCTTCTTTGTTGTTGATCCGCAATGGATATTTATCAAGCTATTTCTCATTTTGGAATAGCGACAGCCGTTAGATCTTCCTTGATCTTCTCTACCTTTATTTCACCCTTTAATGCACGTACTTTGTTGCTGACCCGCGTTGAGTAACCAACAACCATTTTCCAATCACGGTACAATGACCACCGTCGATCTTCCTTGGACTTTCTCAATCATTAACTTCGCCTGAGCTGCTCCCTTCTACTGCGTGTCACCACGTGGCACCTTGTGATTTGCTTAGAATCCACTAAGACGACACCTCACCTACCATTGTCCACCACCTCACCATTGCCATTGGTTTGTTTGATATTATTCTTTCGGCCAAACTTCCTCCCTCGGTGAGCTATTCACATGTCTCATCGATTCTGTAGCTTCATCGATACTTTTTATTTTATTGGTGGGACCAGTTCTTGTTGGCAATATTACAAGGATATTGAGAAGGTTGTTGATGATTATGGCCATAACTGATTAAAGATGTTTTATTGTCTTGATATTATTATTTTGTCATTGATGTCAAGAAATTGATTTTCTAATTCAGTATGATGTTGCCATATCTTAAGAAATATGATACGAAGATTATAAAGAAGTCGGTAAAGACACAGGAAAGAATATGATGAATAAAGGGATAAGTTATTCAATGGGCAACTCTACCGAGTCAGACAATGATGAGATCTTGATGTTTTAGATTGTTCCAACATCATACATATGTTGTAAAATGTAAAGGTTAATACTATACTATGTTATCAAGCAAAGAACCTAGTCGGTAAACCCTAAGGAACCTAGTCGGTAAACCCTAAGGTTATCGCGGTCGGTTAATAAAGACAGAATGTCTACCGATTAAAGTTTAGTATTCACCGAGTTGTAACCGAGCTATAACAGAATGCATTAAATGTTTACATGTGATATTTAATGAAAGATGTTGATGAGCTGGAGTAGATTAATGATTGGCAAGCCGTAGAAAAAGTTTGTTAACGAATCTAAAGAAATGGAAAGTCGACAAGAAGATCTATAGCTCAGATTGAACCGCATTACCCTAACATAAGTTCCAAGATGAATGTGCAAGTTTTGAGGTGGGGTAAAACATTTTCAGATCGTAAGATACAATGAACCTGGACAAGATTGAAGATCTGATGGCTATGATTGATCATGGGAAATGTGATCAAGGAGATTAAGCGGTTAGAAGATTGTTTATAAATAAGGAATTGTTGATAAACAATGTATGCGGGAAAGTGTATGCACAGGGATGCTACATAGTGATTACTGAGCATAGAAGCTTGAAGACCTATTAGAATAATAGAGTATTGATGCCCAGCAGATAGACAAGATTAGTTCTATGTCTAGATTGTATTGAACAAATAAGAATCTGCTTTAGCATTTTAGATGTGAAGTTGTAGATAGATTGTATTACTATTATTTTGTGAAAGTGATAGGAAATCTCTTAACCGAGTGGAATTAATAGTCTTATATGTAAATCCTCTAACAAGGTGACATTCTGATTGAGTGTTTGAAATCCTTTGATAAGGTCACTTCTAACAAAGTGAAGATCCTAACTAATCTGAGGGAAATCCCTTAACCGGGTCACATCTAACAATGTGTTTTGTAATCTTTAACAGGATTGGCTTTTAATCGAGCATACACTAGAAGAGTATATTTCTTAGTGGGTCTGAAATCCCATAGTGGTTTTTCCCTATTTTGGGTTTCCACGTTAAAACTGGTGTTATGAGGTTTATGATGTTTATATGCTTTTGAGTTTGCATTTTTGACAGTTTTGGTTATATTACTAATATATATGTTACCAAGGTTGAATCTGATGTTTTTATGGAAGATTAAGTTTCTATGATTCACCCCCCCTCCCCCCTCCCCTCTCATCTTGTTGGTTATTAGATCTGTACTTATATTAAGTATCAGAACTATCAATTGGTATCAGAGCTTTGGATTTCGGAAGAAAAGTTTAAAGGCACTTGAGTTAAAGATCCAAAGATGTATAAGAAGGATGCACCAAAGCTGAACAAGTCAAGTTTCTCTACATGGTAGAAAAGAATGAAGCTACATCTATCAGGAGTTGGAGAATATGCTATATACTATCTAGAGAATGATTTTGTTACATCAAGCACCTATCCATTGACTATGGAAGAGATAAAGGCGAAGCAAGAACATATTCAAGCAATGATTGAAATAACATCTGCATTGACCAATTTAGAGTTTAATGATCTAGAAGGCTGCAATGATGCAAAGGCAATGTGGGATAAGCACATATTAGTATATGGAGGAGATGAACATGTTCAAAGAGCAAAAGTAGATAGTCTAAGAGGACAACTTGAATCTATGAGGATGAATGAAGGTGAGAACATAAGTCAGTACAGTACAAGACTAAAGGAGATTGTCAATCAAATCAAAGGAGCAGGTGGAACTATTGAAGAAAATGACATAAAAAGTAAGTTGTTAAGAACCCTTCTACCGGCTTATGCAATCCAAGTCTCTGCAATCAATGAATTGAGGTCTGTACCTAATATGCCAGTTTCTTTAGATGCTACTATTGGTAAGCTACATGCATTTGTGTTAAGTAACTTTGATAACAGTGGATCTTCGGTAAATAAAGTTGAATCTGCATTTAGTTCTTTTCATCTTGATGAATCTAATGATTTAAATGAAAGAAAGTATAAGTACTCTGAAGGAGATCACAGTGGAGCAAGTGAAAGATTTTGGAAGAACATGGAGGAGGTACATAAACTGTATGAAGAAATCAAAAAGCAATAAGAATTTGAAGCACTATTGGCCAAAAGGTTACCAAGAGGCAAAGGTAAGTATAAAGGAAAACTACCTTTGAAATGTTTCAATTGTGATAAGATTGGACATATGGCTTCTAACTGTCCTGACAAAGATTTCACTGAAAAGAGAGATTACCGAGAAGATAGACAGAAAGATAATCATTATAGAGGTCACCGAGACTTCAGAAGAAGAGATAGAAAGACCTGCTTAATTACTGATGAGGAATCTGAAGATGATAAATCATATGAGACTGATACGGAGGAAGTTGTTTATGTGGCTATCAAGGATGGATCAGATGAAGAAAGGTATGAAGAAAAATCCCTAATATCTCACATAAACACTAATGATTCTTGGATTATAGATAGTGGATGCTCACATCATATGATAGGAGATAAACACAAGTTTGTTATGTTAGAAGATTATGATGGAGGCAATGTTAGATTTGGTAATGATGCACCATGTTTGGTAAGAGGTAAAGGATCCATAACACTTCTTGATAAAGCAAGATGCAATGATGTTTATTGGGTTGAAGGTTTGAAATATAATTTGTTAAGTGTAGCACAACTAAACAACACAGGTTACCAAATAGAATTTCAGAAAGGAATTGTCAAAGTTCATGACAAAAATGGAAAGTTCACTGCTACCGGGACACAAAAAAAAAGGTAATACATTTCACCTTGACTCTACTCACAACAAGTGTTTGCGTGCAAAGACTGATAATACCTGGTTATGGCATAAAAGGTTTTGTCATGTTAATTTTGATAATCTGATCAAGATAAGTAAGAAGCACAGAGTAAGAGGTCTACCGAGTCTTGAAAAACCTAAGAATGCTATGTGCCAAGGATGCCAGATGGGTAAGATGACAAGATCCAGCTTTACAAGTAAGTCCTACACTTCTAAGGGAATTTTAAATCTTGTGCACACTGATCTTTGTGGTCCTATGAAAGTTCAAATTTATTATGGTGATAAGTATTTCATATTATTTGTGGATGATTATTCAAGGATGATGTCAGTAATGTTTTTAAAAGAAAAATCAGAAGCTTTTCAAATGTTTAAGTGGTACAAGGCTAGAGTTGAATATGAAACAAGAAGACAACTGAAATATCTTAGATCAGATAGAGGAGGAGAATTCACTTCTGATGATTTCAACCTATTTTGTAATGATCATGGTATTAAAAGACAAGTCTCTACACTGAGGACTCCACAACAGAATGGAATAGCTAAAAGAAGAAATAGATCTATTGTGGATTGTGCTAGAACACTGATGATTGAGAAGAAGGTTCCACAAACATTTTGGAGAGAAGCAATAAGCACAGCTGTTTACACCTTGAATCAAATCTTTGGAAGCAAATGCTATGTTCATAAAGATGATAGAAATGGCAAGTTTGATCAGAAAAGTGAAGAAGGAACATTTCTAGGATATTCTTCTAGAAGCAAAGCATTTAAATGTCTGATCAAATCATCTAACAAAATAGTAGAAAGTGCAAATGTGAAAATTGATGAAATTGCAGAAAGAACTGATGACAGGAATTCCAAAGAACTAGAAGACTATGATGAATTTGTCTATGTGCAACCGAGAAGTCCTACTGAGATAACTATTGAAGGAAATGAGGAAGATATCTAGTTATCGAGTGATGAAGAGTATCATACAGAGCCTACCGAGCCTGTATTAGCCAAATATGTTAGAAGACACCATGCACCAAGTTAGATTATAGAAGATAAGGATGATCCAGTGATGACAAGGAACAAACTAAGACAAAACACATGCTTGATATCTGAATTTGAACCAAGAATAGTGAAAGAGGCATTCAATAGTGAAGATTGGATAAATTCTATGACTGAAGAGATTGATCAAATCAAGAAGAATGACACATGGACATTGGTCCCAAGACCAAAGGACAAAAATATAATCGGTACAAAGTGGATCTTCAGAAACAAGCTAAATGAGAAAGGTGAGGTCATTCGGATCAAAGCAAGATTGGTTTGCAAAGGTTATGCCCAAGAAGAAGGAATTGATTATGGTGAGACTTTTGCACCTGTTGCTAGACTTGAAGGAGTTAGAGCATTGTTGGCATATGCTGCTTTCAAGAACTTCAAGGTATATCAAATGGATGTCAAATCTACATTTCTGAATGGAATATTAGAAGAAGAAGTTTTCATTGAACAACTTGAAGGATTTGTTGAAGACAATAATAAAGATTAGGTATGTAAATTGAACAAAGCTTTATATGGTCTGAAACAAGCACCTAGAGCATGGTATGAAAGATTGTACTCTTATTTGATTAAGATTGGCTTTATAAGGACAAGTGAGAACAACAACATGTACATGAAGAATGATGAAAATGGAATACTAATCTCAGCCATATTTGTTGATGATATTATATTTTATGGAAATGACTCTTTATGCAAGAACTTTGAAAATGAAATGAGCAAAGAATTTGAGATGTCATTAATCGGTGAGATAAAGTATTTTATAGGCATACAAATACTGCAAATGAAAAATGAAATTTTCATTACTCAATCCAAATACATAAAGGAAATCTTGAAGAAATTTGGAATGGAGGATTCAAAGCCAGGAAGTACTCCTATGACTACAAACTACAAACTATCAAAGAATGATGAATCTGCATCTGTTGATGAGACACTCTACCGATCCATGATTGGAAAACTACAATATGTTGTTCACAATAGGCC
This sequence comes from Cryptomeria japonica, assembly GCF_030272615.1. Taxonomy (NCBI): domain Eukaryota; kingdom Viridiplantae; phylum Streptophyta; class Pinopsida; order Cupressales; family Cupressaceae; genus Cryptomeria; species Cryptomeria japonica. The sequence continues at coordinate 67,177,902 of NC_081405.1, read as the reverse complement.
AGATATAACACATGCAGTAGGTATTGTTGCAAGATTCTCTGCAGATCCTAAAGAAATACACATGACAGCAATCAAAAGAATTTTCAGATACTTGAAAGGCACTGAAGATTATGGCTTAGTATATCAGAAAGGAAATAATTTTGATTTAAAAGTTTATACTGATGCTGATTGGGCAGGCAACATTGATGACAGAAAAAGCACAAGTGGAGGAGCTTTCTTCTTAGGAGAAAGACTAGTGAGTTGGCTTAGCAAGAAACAAGGATGTGTTTCTCAGTCAACAACTAAAGCTGAATATGTTGCTACAACACTGAATTGTACCAACATTGCATGGATCAAACAATTGTTGGAAGGTATAAATGAGAAAGTTATCGAGCCAATAACTATATTCTATGACAATACTAGTGCCATTAATATTTCAAAGAACCCTATTATGCACTCTAAAACAAAGCACATATCTATCAAATATCATTATCTTAGAGAAGAAGCTCAAGAGAAGAAAGTGGTGTTGGAATATGTTAACACAAAGGAACAAATAGCTAATATCTTCACCAAGACACTACCAAAGGACACTTTTGAATATCTTAGAAGTAAGTAAGGGGTCCTACCCCTATCTTTTACTCACTGACTGAGATCGATGAAAGCATCACTTTGATGACTTTATTGAATATCTTTTAGGGAGCTGATGCTGGAGTGATACACTTTAGAATGTTTTTCTGAAAGTGTATTGGAAATAATACTAGGATAATACAGAAAATGATACAGAACAACATGAAATAACTTCTTACAGCAAGAAATTGTGTTTTAGTTCTATTCTTTTTGGCATTGTTGTCAAAGGAGGAGAAGACCAAGGAGAAGACGAAGGAGAAGACCTACCCAGGGGGAGAAAACTGAGAAAAGACTATAGATTGAAACCAGAAGAGAAGTCTGATGTATGGGGGAGAGAATTTCAGCATTTTAGAATCACAGCAATCCGAATTCTTAAAGGTCAAATCAATTGGTTTTGCCATCAATGCCAAAGGGAGAGATTGTTGGCAATATTACAAGGATATTGAGAAGGTTGTTGATGATTATGGACATAACTGATTAAAGATGTTTTACTGTCTTGATATTATTATTTTGTCATTGATGTCAAGAAATTGATTTTCTAATTCAGTATGATGTTGCCATATCTTAAGAAATATGATATGAAGATTATAAAGAAGTCGATAAAGACACAAGAAAGAATATGATGAATAAAGGGATAAGTTATTCAATGGGCAACTCTATCGAGTCAGATAATGATGAGATCTTGATGTTTTAGATTGTTCTAACATCATACATATGTTGTAAAATGTAAAGGTTAATGCTATACTATGTTATCAAGGAAAGAACCTAGTCAGTAAACCCTAAGGAACCTAGTCGGTAAACCCTAAGGTTATCGCAGTCGGTTAATAAAGACAGAATGTCTACCGAGTAAAGTTTAGTATTCACCGAGTTGTAACTGAGCTATAATAGAATGCATTAAATGTTTACATGTGATATTTAATGAAAGATGCTGATGAGCTGGAGCGGATTAATGATTGGCAAGCCATAGAAAAAGTTTGTTAATGAATCTAAAGCAATGGAAAGTTGGCAAGAAGATCTATAGCTCAGATTGAACCGCATTACCCTAACAGAAGTTCCAAGATGATTGTGCAAGTTCTGAGGCAGGGTAAAACATTTTCAGATCGTAAGATACAATGAACCTAGACAAGATTGAAGATCTGATGGCTATGATTGATCATGGGAAATGTGATCAAGGAGATTAAGCAGTTAGAAGATTGTTTATAAATAAGGAACTGTTGATAAACAATGTATGCAGGCAAGTGTATGCACAGGGATGCTACATAGTGATTACCGAGCACAGAAGCTTGAAGACTTGTTAGAATAACAGAGTATTGATGCCCAACGAATAGACAAGATTAGTTCTATGTCTAGATTGTATTGAACAAATAAGAATCTGCTTTAGCATTTTAGATGTGAAGTTGCAGATAGATTGTATTACTGTTATTTTGAGAAAGTGATAGGAAATCTCTTAACTGAGTGGACTTAACAGTCTTATATGTAAATCCTCTAACAAGGTGACATTCTGATTGAGTGTTTGAAATCCTTTGACAAGGTCACTTCTAACAAAGTGAAGATCCTAACAGATCTAAGGGAAATCCCTTAACCGGGTCACATCTAGCAATGTGTTTTGTAATCTTTAACAAGATTGGCTTTTAACCGATCATACTCTAGAAGAGTATATTTCTTAGTGGGTCTGAAATCCCATAGTGGTTTTTCCCTATTTTGGGTTTCCACATTAAATCTGGTGTTATGAGGTTTATATTGTAAATATGCTTTTGAGTTTGCATGTTTGACAATTTTTTATTATATGACTGATATATGTTACCAAGGTTGAATCTGATGTTTTTATGGATGAATAAGTTTGTATGATTCACCCCCCCCCCTCTCATCTTGTTGGCTATTGGATCTGTACTTATATTAAGTATCAGAACTATCAGTTTTGATTTCTTCAATGTACTTTATGTCGATGGAACTGATATTTTCGGTGAATCCTTTTAGAGATCCATCGCGGCTAAGGTTTGTTCGATAAGTCACTTTATGAGTTTGATGACATGCCACCTGACTACCATCTCATCACCTCCGGACCCACCACTACCTTATCATTGATCTTCAATGACCTGCTTGCTCATTAATTCCCCTGAGCTACTCTCCTGTAGAGTTCCACCACTTGGTTTCTATGTCGCGATGGTTAATCGTTGAGTAGTTTCCCATTGTAGTAGAGTGACAGCTGTTGGTCTGGTTCAAACTTACTCATCCTTTAACTCACCTTTCTGACACAAAATTTGGTTTCATTGAGATGCGTGCATGCGTGGGGGGCCCACTAGGTGCATGCTTCCCTATTAAAAGCCCTTAAGATTTAGACACTTCATATGTGTGGGGATTTTAATTTGAATTCAAAAAATTCCCTTCCCACAAGCTATGTGGGATAAAGGCTTTCCCTTGAAAGTTTGTTTGTTTTTTTTTAAAAAAAAAAAATCAATTTGGCACCCAAGTGAAAAAGTTTTACACAAGCCGATTGCATTTTTTGTGAAGTTTCTATGCCCATCGCCATGTGAAGGAGGGTGATACACCTACCAATTTTCCTTAGCTTGGAAACTTTCTAATGTCTTTTACTCAGCTACGCGACCCAAAAGACTTGGCTTCACCATTCAATTTGCATTTGCTAGAAAGCTTCTATGGATTTCCTCAGTTAACCATACCAAAGACCATGCAAAGGGAGGAGTCAGGTAGGGGGTGCATTGAACTGGCTTTATGCCTACCAAATTCATTTTCCTAAAGGTTGTGTAGCATCCTAAAATTGCGACACTTGCAATTTCGACTGCATTTGGGTCTTCATGATGGCAATGCAACACGGAACCTGAATGGAGACCCCGAAACTTGTTCATGACACCAAAAACTGCATTTCTCAGCACCCTGGCCTGATCCTCCTTGCACCCCGCTGTCCCTGGAGGTGGGACCATGGCGCCTAGCGCCCTGGTCCTTCAGGACTAGGGCGTCCAGTGCCCTAGTCTCCCAGGACCATGGTGCCCAGCGCCCTGGTCCCTGGCCCTATTTTGGGCCCGGTCTCCTATGGGACTTCGGGCCTTTTTGTTTGCAAATTGGAAAATAACATTTCCTGGTCGGCCTAAGGTCGGGAAAATCAGTCTATCAACCCTAATTGGCAAGTATATAAACTACTTTTCCTCTCTCATTTTGGGGGAGGTGAAAAAAAGGTGGAAACGATACTCAAACGTTCAAGCATTCAAACATTCCTTCAAGCAATTGATCATTCTAAGTCTCCATTCAAGGCTAAGTGTTGCATTCAAGACAAGGATTCAACCATTGAAGAGGAGATCACAACATACAACATACAACAACATCTATACCTTCGCATATAAGGATACAAACATCCTTACAACAAGGTATTAGTACTTGTTTTACATTACATTTACAACATTTCTCATTTCTTGGTTAATTCCAAAACTAGGGTTTGACCTAAGGGCAAACCCCTAATCCCTAACCCCCCCAATCGTCTTCGCTTTTTTGTGTGTAGGTTGTAGGTACGCGACTGAAATTGAAGATCTGGAATCCTTGTGCAGAGACAAACAGATCCCCCTTCGTTTCACGGATTTTTCGGAGGACTGTGTGCACGCCGGGCGCCATCGTCCTGTCAACTTTTGCTCAAATTTGTAGGACAGCACCGTCTCGACATTTTACTGCTAATTCCAGGTCCGCAGCTTCATATCATATCCCTATCTCTATTTATAAGTGATTCTTTCTTGCTTCTACATGCATTCCTAGTTCAATCTTTCTATCTACATTCTTTACAAAAGAGGGTATCCTTGCTATCACAACCCTTGAAAGTCATATAGAATCCAATCTTGCATTGTGTGGGATTGGATCTTGTGGGTTTCAACCCCTCTTTTGAATGTAAAGTCCCTCCTAAGTGAAAACCATCAACCCTAGTGACTCTCCCTTCTCTCTCCTTGGAGTTGGGGAGGGGAGAACGACTAGGGTTCGATTTTTCTGCTTTACATTTTGGTGAACCCGACGTGAACATCCTTTCTGATTATTCATAGTTAGATCTGAAAATTGGATTCCTTGATTACATTTCCATGTTTGATCTTTTGCAAAATTTTAGAGGTTAATTGCATAAAAACCCTAAATTTTCTTTTTAAGTAATTAAACTTGTGAAATGTTTAATTGTTAATGCTTGTTTCAGATCTGCCCTTCTATTACAAATTATCAATTCATATTTGTGCGTTAATTTTGAAAATTAAGTGGTTAAGTGTCAAAACCCTAATTTTTGAAACCCTCTTGATTCAACCTTTGTCCGACAATTTCACTGATCAAAACATCTCCAAATCAGCTGTAACTTTGGATTCCGCAATAAAATCATAATATCTTTCATCCCTGAAAATTTGGAAAAAAGTTGCGAGGACCGTGTGCACTCCGAGCGCCATCGTCCCCGACATTTTTTCTGAAATTTCGGGAGCTAGATCTTACTGTATTTTTCTGCTAAAATCCAGAATTTTGGCTGATTTTATCAATTTTAACACCTTCAAAATTACAGTCAAAGTTGGTCTAGCGATTGCTTGGATTGAGGCTTCTAATCATTCAAAAAATTGTTGAAATTGAAATTTGTGTCAAAATTGTGTTTCTTACAGTTCTAAATCTGAAAAGTGTGTTATCATTCATTCGAAATTTCAGTGATTTATTCAAATTTTTGCAATTTGTGACTTTTGAAATTAAGTGCTTAATTACAACAACTTTGATTTCCGCTTTCAGAATTGAATTTTGCGTGAAATTGAGTCAATTTTCAAATTTCAAAACTTGCATTGCTTTTGGTATTCCCTCTAAAATCATAAAATTCAAAATTTCAGTTTCCCTCTCTTTTTCAAAATTCAAATTTTGCATTTTTCGACAATCTTGGTAGGGTTCAATTTTGAGATTGCAACTTTAATTTGGCCTATCTACAGATCATAAAATCACTCAATTTTTTCAAGTTAGCTGTAAAATCATCATAACTTTCATCCCTGCAAATTTTGAAAAAAGTTGCGAGGACCGTGTGCACCCCGAGCGCCACGGTCCCAGACATTTTTTCCGAAATTTCGGGAGATTGTCCTAATTGTATTTAACAGCTTAAATCTAGAAGATTGGCTGGTTTTACTAAAATTTGCTACCTCTAAAATTCAAAATCTTCTCTCTTTCTTTAGTGCATGAGTTTTACAACAATAAGTCCTACTTACACTATTCCCGTTAGACGAAGCCTTAGAATTAAGTCCTTCCAAGGTTTAATTACTGAGGAGATGGAACCTAATTTGAATGGCCCTTTTAACGAGGACATGGGTAATTCCTCTAATCCTCTTAATGATGAAGAAGATCTCCATGAGGTTTCTGTAGAACAACTTTCAAAATTGGATAACCAATTTGATGATTTTCGACAATGGATGTCTCAAGAATACCCTGATAGTCAAGCTCTTCCTTTAATTGAGGGTCTAAAACGTATGCTTCAAAGTGATAAGAATGGAATTGATATTTTGCGTGGTATTGCACACATTGTGGATTCAAATGTGATTCCTATGAAGAGTTGTGCTGAAACTTTGGGTTATACACAACCTCCTACTCAAGACAATCATTCTATTCCTTTGATGACTTCTATTGCTAGTATACCTACTTTTACATCAAACATAATGACTACTTCAATACAAGACATTCCTCCTACTCAAGACAATCATTATATTTCATTCAATCCGACTTCTTCATTCATTCCTTCAATAAGTGTTCCTATTATATCACCACAAATGAACATGACACAAGGGGGCAATTCGTTTTCCATTCCTCCTTGTAGTGTTCCTCTTGTCCAATCATCTCCTATGACTAACTATCATAGTGTCCCACCACCTTACTCTCTACCTTCTTTCAATAACATAACACCTCCATCACAATCTAACACGTCTAATATGAACTCTTCGACTGAAGCGACCATTAACAATCTTGCACAAACTGTCTCTTCTTTACAGCAACAAATTGCCTCTATGAATCAATCTAAGTTTAGTGTGCCCACATTTGATGTTGCGAGCCCACTTTCTCTTGACATTGTTCGAGCTATTCCCCCTAAACATGTTGAAATTCTGCATTTGGAGCTTTATAATGGTAAGGGTGATCCTCTAACACATGTTAAGACCTTTCAAACAATATGTACTGATTTTGCTTATGACCAAAGGTTGCTTGCAAAACTGTTTACTAGAACATTAAGAGATAAAGCCCTACACTGGTATTGCTCGTTGCCTTCTTATTCTATTTCTTCTTTCAAACAACTTGCAAATGCTTTCATTCAACAATTTCAAAACAATATAAGTCCTAAAGTTACTTTGATTGATTTAATGCATTGTAAACAAGGTGTTAAAGAAAAAGTGACTGATTTCATTGGTAGATATAAGCATTTGTATGCTCAAATTTCTTTTCCAGTGCCTGACAATGATATTCAAAGAATCTTTATTTCTAATTTACAAAAAGATATTCGAGACAAACTCCTATTTTCTGAGTTTACTTCTTTCCAACAGTTGTGCGCAACTCTTCACAATTATCAACTGACTGTGAGTCAAATGGAACAATCACATCCTATGGCTCCGAGTGATAAGGGTGATAGTAGTCAACAACCATTTGGGAAGTTTAAACTGAACAGAGAGTCCATTAAATTCAATGAAAACATCATCAACAACAATGTGAATGCAGCATCAGGTGTGCCTCCTATTTCTAAGTTTTTTAAGAAGGAAAGAAAGTTTACTCCTTTGAATGAATCTTGCATAGTATTATGAATAAGTTATTGGAACAAAATGTGCTTACTCTTCCTCCTATAAGGCAAATAGATCCTGTAAAGATTAATTCACCCTATTTTGATAACAAATCTTTTTGTCAATTTCATCGTCAACCTGGGCATGATACTGAAAAATGTTTTGCTTTAAAGGGTAAAATTCAAGATTTGATTGATAATAATACTATTTTTGTTTCTGGAGTGAATGATAAAGGCAACACATCTGTAGCTCCTCCTAACCAGAATCTTTAGATTTTTACTGATCCATTACCTTCTCATACCTCTAATGCGATTGATACTAATGATTCCTCTATCTCACCTAATGATCTTGTGTCTATGATTTCGAATGTGATTAACTTTGTGGAGCAGCAGAAAATCCCTAAAGAACTTTCCATCACCTTTGATTCTAGTGAAACTATCAGGGCACCTGATGGTCCTTTATATATAGTTGCAAAAGTAAAAAATACACCTTGCCATGGAGTGCTTATTGATCCTTCTTGCATGGTTAATGTCATTACTGAAGAATTTCTTTTTACTTTGCAATTGAATCAAGTGATCTATGACAAAACAGATGTGGTTGTGAAATTATTTGATGCATTTTCTTCTCCTGCAATTGGTTCTATTACATTACCTATTGAGGTCCATAACAAATCCCTTGAGGTGGACTTTGCTATTATTCCATCATCTGAACAATTTCGTGTGAAGCTAGGCTATCCTTGGCTATCTTCCATGAAAGCTATTGCTTCTCCTATTCACAAGTGTTTGAAATTTCCCCATAATGGTGAAGTTGTTACTATCATTCATAGTCTCTTTAAACCAGCTGAAAGAATTCCTAGTGTTCCTATTGATTATTTTTGGCCTAAACAATTCCAATCTCTTCCTCCGCGAAGTGATCATCTTTTCAAATCTTATCAAAAGTGGAAAAAAGATATGATCCTATCTCTAAGTGAACCCAGAACACCCAAACTTGACATTCTTATCATTCTTGAGAAGGAAGTTCTTCCTTTGAAAGATAAAACTAATGTCTTTCCTCAAGTAGATTCCCAACCCATCCCTATGGATGTGACTATGCCTATGTCTAATAAACTTCCCAAAAGTAGACCTATCCCTCCTCGTCATGATGGACTTGGTCTCCTTCCTAAACCAAATATTCCTCCCTTATATGGAGCAGTTCCTCCTCCTTCCTCTTATGGAGAGAAGAGACCTTCCTCTTCTCCTATTGTTCAGCCTAAGAGACTACAACCTAAACATGCAAGTGATAAGGATGAGAACATTCCTCCTCCTCAATCTTCTCAACTTCCTACTAAGACTAGATGAAATCGTTCTGCATGTGAACGCCGATGAAAGCGTCATCTTAGAGCTCAGGCAGCTGCCTCTCAAACTTTGCAATCCCCAAAAACACCTTCAACAAGCATTATTCCATTTTCTCCTCAGCCGGTGATTGAGCCGAAATCTCCTAAACATAAGATGCATGATGGTCTTGATCCTGTGCGAGTTAAAGATCCTATTTTTATAAATCTTGATGATGATATAGATGAAAATGTTACTTCTCTTGCTTTTAATAGTGAATATGAACTTGTGGATATTGATAACCATTTATCTAATGAATTTTCTAAAGCACTTATCCTAGCTCCTAGACAAGAACAACGTGGCTTGGAACATGAACATAGCCCTTGTTTGGATCTTGTGATAGCTCCATCTGCTGTGTTGAATGTTCCTCCTCTAGCGTGTTCCCTACCTTCCCGAAACATTGATCAGCAAGATCGGGGGGTAGATGACGTGCTAGACTAGTTTCATTAGCATAGCAGATTCTCTCCTCCTCTATTTCTTTTGTTACTTCTTCTATATGTTATTCTCATTCTTCTATTTGTTGTCCTTAGTGTTGTCTACTTGAGAACGATGCAAAGCATTGAGATCTCTTTTGGTCTCTCTCATGTTGACTCAAAAGACACATGTGTTCCCTTCTTCTAGGTGACCTTCCTTGATTGGGGAATGAAGAACAATTATGCATACATACATATGATATACATGAATTATCATACAGCATACTAACCCCGAGGGAAGCGAAGTCACCTTGTGCTTTGTGTTTTGTGTCTATTATCCTTGGGCTTATCTCACACTTGGGGGCTAAATCCTTGCGATAACGTGCTCCTTTCTCATTTCTTATATGTATCACTACCTTAAAGCAATCACCCCCGGTGAGGCATGTGCGATCACTTTAACGTAGGGGGGCATACATCCCATTCATATCTTTTCAAGATACTTGAAAATTTCTTGGCAAATTTAGCCTTGCCTTGAAATTTTTTGATATCTTTCTTGCATGACTCATAGTGAGGGAACCTTACTACTAACAGTCATGGTTCTCCCTCATGATCTTCCCTTTTACTTTGTCAATCGAAGTCGTAAGATCCTTAGTCCACTAGGGGCTTGGTGTATCTTGCCTCCTTGACGTGGTGAAAGTTTTTCAATGTTGTTTCCTTGTACTTTATCGGAAGTATGAGCGTACGCTTATACTCCCGCTAAAGTGGGGGCTAAATGTAGCATCCTAAAATTGTGACACTTGCAATTTCGACTACATTTAGGTCTTCACGATGGCGATGCAACACGGAACTTGAATGGAGACCCCGAAACTTGTTCATGACACCAAAAACTGCATTTCTCAGCACCCTGGCCTGATCCTCCTTGCACCCCGCTGTCCCTGGAGGTGGGACCATGGCGCCCAATGCCCTGGTCCTTTAGGAATAGGGCGCCCAGTGCCCTGGTCCCCCAAGACCATGGCGCCCAGCGCCCTGGTCCCTGGCCCTATTTTGGGCCCGGTCTCCTATGGGACTTCGGGCCTTTTTGTTTGCAAATTGGAAAATAACATTTCCTGGTTGGCCTAAGGTCGGGAAAATCAGTCTATCAACCCTAATTGGCAAGTATATAAACTAATTTTCCTCTCTCATTTTGGGGGAGGTGAAAAAAAGGTGGAAACGATACTCAAACGTTCAAGCATTCAAACATTCCTTCAAGCAATTGATCATTCTAAGTCTCCATTCAAGGCTAAGTGTTGCATTCAAGACAAGGATTCAACCATTGAAGAGGAGATCACATACTACAACATACAACATACAACATACAACAACATCTATACCTTCGCATATAAGGATACAAACATCCTTACAACAAGGTATTAGTACTTGTTTTACATTACATTTACAACATTTCTCATTTCTTGGTTAATTCCAAAACTAGGGTTTGACCTAAGGGCAAACCCCTAATCCCTAACCCCCCCAATTGTCTTCGCTTTTCTATGTGTAGGTTGCAGGTACGTGGCTGAAATTTAAGATCTGGAATCCTTGTGCAGAGACGAACAGATCCCCCTTCGTTTCACGGATTTTTAGGAGGACCGTGTGCACGTCGGGCGCCATCGTCCTGTCAACTTTTGCTCAAATTTGCAGGACAGCGCTGTCTCGACATTTTACTGCTAATTCCAGGTCCGCAGCTTCATATCATATCCCTATCTCTATTTATAAGTGAATCTTTCTTGCTTCTACATGCATTCCTAGTTCAATCTTTCTATCTACATTCTTTACAAAAGAGGGTATCCTTGCTATCACAACCCTTGAAACTCATATATAATCCATTCTTGCATTGCGTGGGATTGGATCTTGTGGGTTTCAACCCCTCTTTTGAATGTAAAGTCCCTCCTAAGTGAAAACCATCAACCCTAGTGACTCTCCCTTCTCTCTCCTTGGAGTTGGGGAGGGGAGAACGACTAGGGTTCAATTTTTCCACTTTACAAGTTGATAAGCCATGCCAAAATGAAAGTGCAGATGCAAAATCTTGAAAATGGGCCTCACAAAATCTCAAATTTTATGATTCCCATCATGGTATTCCCTTGGCCCTAATTTGAAAATTCCATTTTCCTTCCGTTTTTGGAAATTTTGTCATCCTCTTCTTCCAACAAATTTTAAATTGTGTAATCTTTATTTTCTTAAATTTTGCATTACTGAATTTTTGTTCGCAAGCTTTGTCCTACAATTCAAAATTCAAATTTTTCCTCTAGTGCATGAGTTTTACCACTATTAGTCCTACATAGTCTACCCCTGTTAGACGAAGCATTAGAATTAAGGCTTCCCAAGGTTTAATTATCGAGGAGATGGAGCCTAATTTGGGTGACTTCTTTATTGAGGATCATGCTAATTCTTCCCATCCTAATCCTGTGCCTATTTACCCCATTGATGGATCTCATGATGAAGAAGAATATTTAATTACAGTTTCTTTAGATCAACTTTCTATATTAGACAATAAATTTGATAGCTTTCAACAATGGATGTCCCAAGAATACCCTAATAGTGAAGCTCTTTCATTAATTGAAGGTCTTAAGTGCATGCTTCAAAGTGATAAGAATGGAATTGATATATTGCGTGGAATTTCACATATTGTTGATTCTAATGTCATGCCTATGAAGAGTTGTGTTGAAACCCTAGTTTATTCACAACCTTCAACACAAGTCAATCCTTTTATTCCTTTGACCAATCGTATGACTAGTATTCCTACTTTCACAACCAACATCATGGCCACTTCAACTCAAAATGTCATTCCTACAACCATAGGTCATGGGGGCAATCCCTCTTCTTCATTTAATCCTCCATTGTTACCTATGTCTTCCATTAGTGTTCCTTCTATTCCTCAACTAATCAGTGTGACACAAGGAGGCAATTCCTTTAACAACTTTATTCCTGCTTTAAGTGTCCCTTTTCCTACCCAATCATCACCAATGCCTACTCATCATAGTGTCCCACAACTTTATTCTCAGTCCATGCCTTGTTTCAACAACATTACACCACCTTCTCAATCACCTATGTCTAGCATCAATTCTTCCACCGAAATGACAATTAACAATCTTGCACAAATCATGTCTTCCTTACAACAATAAATTACTTCCATAAGTCAATCCAAGTTTAGTGTGCCCACCTTTGAAGTTGCGAGCCCACGTTCTCTTGATATTGTTAAAGTCGTGCCACCTAAACATGTTTATATCCCTTAATTTGAACTCTATAATGAAATAGGTGATCCTCTTACGCATGTCAAAACATTTCAAACCTTGTGCGTTGATTTTGCTTATGATCAACGATTGCTTGCAAAATTGTTTACAAGAACATTAAGAGATAAGGCCTTACAATGGTATTGATCTCTACCTTCTTATTCTATCACTTCCTTCCAACAATTGGCAAATACTTTGCTCCAACAATTTCAAAACAACATTGGTCCTAAAATCACTTTGACTGATTTAATGCATTGTAAACAAGGTGTTAAAGAAAAAGTGATTGATTTCATTGGTAGATATAATCATTTGTGTCCCCAAATTTCTTTTGATGTGCCTGATAATGATATTCAAATAATTTTCATTTCTAATTTACAAAAAGATATCAGGGAAAAGCTTCTTTTTTCTGAGTTTACTTCCTTTCCATAGTTGTGCACGACACTACACAATTATCATCTGGCTATGAGTCAAATGGAGCAATCTACTCCTATGGCTCTGAGTGATAAGGGGGAGAGTGTTAAACAACCATTTGTGAAGTTCAAACCAACAAAATGATTCATCAAGTTCAATGATCTAATCAACAACAACCATGTGAATGCTACAACAGGTGTGCTTCCTATTTCTAAATTTTTCCAAAGAGAAAGACAATTTACTCCTTTGAATGAGTATTTGCATAGTATTATGTCTCATTTATTGCATAGAAATGTTATCAAACTTATTCCTATAAAACAAGTTGATCCTTCCAAACTTGCATTTCCTCATTTTGATAACAATTCCTTTTTCCAATTTCATCGTCAACTTGGTCATGATACTGAGAAATGTTTTGCATTGAAACATAAAGTTCAAGATTTGATTAATAATAATACTATATATGTGACATGTGAATGATAAAGGGAATAAATTAGTTGCTCCTCCTAATCAAAAGCTTAAGATTTTTACTGATCCCTTGCCATCTCATACCTCAAAATATTGAGATTGCGCCTAGTTCTCTGTCTTCTAAAACACTCATCTGTATGGCTTGAAACTTGGTTAACATGGTAGAAACACAAGATTCACGTAAGGATCCTTGTATTACATTTGACCCTAGTGAGACCATTAGAGAACCCGATGGCCCTTTATACATAGCTGCAAAGGTTAAGGATATCCCTTGCTGTGGTGCCCTGATTGATCCCTCTTGCATGGTTAATGTCATAACTGAAGAGTATCTTTTCACTTTATGATTGCATAAACCATTATATGATTCTTCTAATGTAGTTGTGAAGTTATTTGATGGATTCTCTTGTCCTACCATTGGTTCTATCACCCTTCCTTTCGAAGTTCATGCTAAATCCATGGATGTCAACTTTGTTATCATACCTTCCTCTGAGAAATTTTGTGTGAAGTTGGGCTATCCTTGGCTATCTTCCATGAAGGCTATTGCTTCTCCAATCCATAAGTGTCTTAAATTTCCTCACAATGGAGAAATCATTTGTTAATCATAGCCTATTTCATCTATCCAAAAGAAGCCCTGGTGTTCTTATTGATCTCTTTTGGCCTAAACAATTTCAATCTCTTCCATCAAGGAGCGATGCTCTTTTTCAATCCTATCAAAAATGGAAGAATGATATGATCTTATCCTTAAGTCAACCTAGATCATCAACACTTGACATTCCTATTATTCCTCAAGATTAGGTTCTTCCCCTCTCAGATAGAACTAATCTCCCTCCTAATGAAAATTGTCCACCTACTCCTGTGGATATGACTTTACCTTCTCTTAAAGAGAAACACAATATTATTCTTAGGGTTAGACCTATACCTTCTCCTTATGATGGACTTGGTCTCCTTCCTACACCTAATATTCCTCCTTTCTATGGCGCAGTTCTACCTCCTTCCTCTTATCGAGAGAAGAGGCCTGCTTCTCCTATCGTTCAACCAAAAAGACCTCAACCTAAACCTTCCACTATTAAGAAGTAAGCCATTCCTCCTTCTGTAAATGTTCCTCCTCCTTCTCATCCTTCCACTAAGACTCGATTAAATCTTTATGCGAGAGAACGCCAACAAGGACATCATGTTCGAGATCATGAAGCTATCCCTCAAAATACTCAATCTTCTCATACTTCGACAGTTGACATGACTCCCTTTTCTCCTAAGTAGGATGTTCAACCTACATCTCCAAACCATAAGTTGGATAAAACATGTTATGGTTTTACTCCTATTCATGTTCTTTCTCCTCTTTCTTTAAACTTTGATGAAGAAATGAGTGAAAATGTTACTCACAATGGCAATACAACTCCTAATGCTTCTAACAGTGAGCATGAATATATTGATGTGGATAAAAATTTATCAGATGAGTTTTTGCAAACTTTAATCCTAGCTCCTAGACTTGAAAAAATTGACTTACTACATGAGAATAGTCCATGTTTGGATGATGTGGTAGCTCCATTAGTTGTGCTCGATATCACTCCTTTGGCACGTTTCTCGTCTTCCCGAAATAGTGATAAAAAAGATTGGGAGGCAGATGTCATGCTAGATTAGCAATATTAGTACTGCAAATCTTCTCTCTCTCTCCTTTCTTTATCTTTTGTGACCATTCTTCTATATGTATCCCTGTTCTTCTACCCTTATTGTCTACTTGGGGACGATGCAAGCCATTGAGATCTTTTCTAGGTCTCTTTCATGTTGACTCAAAAGACATCCTATCTTCCCTTTCTTCTAAGGTAGTGTCCTTCTTTGGGGAATGAAGATTATTATATGCACATACATATATGATATACATGAGTTATCATACAACATACTGACCCCGAGGAAAGTGACACTACCTCATGTTTTGTGTTCATTATCCTTAGATTTCTTCCTCAATTGGCAGCTCAATCCTTCCAGTAACATTCTCCCTCTCTTCTCTTTATCTTGGGTGTATCCTACCTTAAAGAAATCACTCCCAATAAGGTGCGTGTGATCACTTTAATGTGGGGGTATACACTCCACTCATTCTTTCCTTCTTGTGATACTTAGAATTACTTAGTGAAATTTCATTTTCTTTGTAATCTTTTGTGTCCTTTCTTTCATCACTCATAGTGAAGGGAACTTTTCTACTGGCAGTCATGGTTCTTCCCTTTTTGATCTTCCCTTTTAATTTTTCAATCGAAGTCATAAGATCCTAAGTCCACTAGGGGCTTGGCGCATCTTGCCTCCTTAACATGGTGAAAGTCTTTCAATCTTGTTTCCTTGTACTTTACCGATAGTATTTGTTAGGAACCGAAAGGACAATTGAGAGGGGGGGGTGAATCAGTTGTCAATATATTTCAACCCAATTATAACTTAATCCAACTTAATACTTAATACCAGTAAGCCAAACTTAATGTTGGTTAATAGATTAGCAGTTAATATCAATACCAGTGAAACTTAATGCATGAAACAAAAAGAGAAACAATATCCACAACACATAACACATATATTTTTGACATGGAAACCCTATAAGGGGAAAAACCATGGTGGGAAACCTTACCCACAATCAGTTGATACTACTGCAGATAGTATGTGTATACAAATGGGGTTTGCACATGTAGAAAGGCCAACCGCCTAGAGCACACAACTCAAATGGGAGTCTCAATGATTACATTAGGATGGTTAAATCCTAGAATACTGTACTGCTTCAAAGTGCATCTGTAATGCTAGATCCAGTTCTAGTTTATGCTCATATGAACACCTTAAAACCTTCCTTTAACCATCAAATGATGTCTTCTTGATACACTCTATGATTTGCACATACGATCTTCAATATTTGCACATACCAAGTTACAATACCATACCGTGACCATATATTCATCTCACAATTGAGATCTTACATTTATACAAAACCTAAGACCAAATGTGTAGGTCGGCTCACTAAGAATATTACAATTAAATCAATTAAAAATAAGTCTTGATGTGATGTGTAACATGTCGGCTCAATATAATTACAAAAATATCCAATCAATAAATCATCTCCATAATGTGTCATGCTGGTCTGGAATAGATAACACATAACGGTCCATAACTTAGACCTATCTGCCAGTAACAACAAATATGTCAACCCGATTAGACCAATAACCTGAACACCAAAACCAAGTATCCAAACCATGTATTTGACATAATCAAGTGATCTCCAGATGATAACAAGTCATCATCAATGTCGGTGAACCATATAACCTATCAGTGAGCATATACCAATGAATGTGCATTAGTCACTGACCTTCCGGTGAATACAATGTGTCGGTTCAATAGTAAACCAATATAACCATAGTGCCAAATCAACAATGTAGATCTCCAGAAGGATAAGTGTTGACGTCAATGACAAAACCAATGCAACACATCCATAATACTAACAATCTCCCCCTTTGGCATTGATGGCAACACTAGATGGAAAAACATCTAAGTGCCAAAACATAATGCCAAAAACCAGAAACCAACAATCTCCCAAAATAAATCAATACCAGAAGTCAAAATACAAAAGGTATATATCTCTCCCCCAATGAATAATTTTTTTTCATAGATATCTGTCCCCCTTTGACATCAAATGCCAAAGCTATTAAGAAGAAATACCAAAACATACAACCAACTACTCCCCCTGAGAAGTATCTCTCCTCCATCAAAGCTGGAAAAAGATTTCTCTGTTAGTTTCTATCAGTTTGATGCCAATCTTCAATCATCTAAGTCTCTATCGGTGAGGGTATTACCCCAACCTTCTCTCTGAGATATTCAAAGGTTTCCTTAGGCAAAGGCTTTGTAAAGATAACTTCAATCTGCTCTTTAGTATTCACATAAACCAATTTCACTTCTTTTGCTTCAACATTCTGTTTCAGAAAATTATACTTGATAGAAACATGCTTAATCTTAGAGTGAAATACCAGATTCTTTGATATATCAATTGCTACTGAATTATCACAATAAATGATTGTTCGTTCTTTGTATTTTACCTTTATGTCCTTCAACATTTGTTTAATCCATAATAACTGAGTACAATTAGTTGGTGTTGCAACATATTCAGATTCTGCTATTGATAATGATGTACAACTCTGCTTCTTGCTTATCCATGAAATCAATCTGCTACCAAGAAAGATCGTGTTGCCAGTGGTGCTTGTAATACCCTAAAAATGGTCATCTAAACCATGAGCCCCTAATCTCGAAAACATCACCAAGGTCCTAACCAAAGGCAATTAAATAAATCTTGAGCACATAATTAATTCTTTAATCATCAAATGTCACATGGCAAATTAATAACTCAATATTAATTAAATATTTATTTAATTAATTAAATCATTCCAAGAAAATCATTTTAAACAATTATCTTATTTATTTTATTAAATATCTTTTGCATATTTAATTAAATAAATCAGTTTGCCATTAAATCATTTTGAGAAATTAATTTTAATTAAATCAATTAAGCACAAATCTTCAAAAATGGAAAGAAAAAAAAAAAAAAAGGAATTAATTGATGAAGAAAGAATTAAAAATTGAGAAAAGAAATCAACTGGAGATAATCTTGAAAAACAAATTAAAAATTGATAAATAATCTGAGAGAAAGCAATTAAAAAAATTAAATATTAAAATTGAATGAAATAGAGAATAAATCAGTTTTTTCTGATTTAATCTTATTTTTAGTTCAATTTCCTTTAAAACTGAGAAAAGCATCCAATCACATCAATTCACCTGGATTGTGCTTCCTCTTGGAAAATCTTGACCGCTTGTCATCTTTTGACCTTAGTCGTTGGTTTCTTTCTGAATTTTCTATAAATTCAGGCTCATCTCTCATTCAAAAATCCTGGAGGCTTGAGAATATATTGTTATTATGTTGCTTTTTCTCTAGACTCATTGATATATTGCATGTTAATTGTTTCATATTGATTAAATCATTTAGCTTAATATTGCAAAAATATTGCTAGATTAATATTGCATCCATCTAGCATTCATCATGTTCATATAGATAAAATCCTTCGTCTTGATGTTGTCTAGTCACTAGTATTGCTTATAATCTGAGAGTAATCTTATACTCGCATCTTTTAGAAGGCAATGGGTCGATTTGTTATGGTTTATTATTCATTGATTATATCTAATTAACCATGCATGTAATGACTTGATTGAAGTGTTGTGTCTTGCAGATAGAGATTCTTAGTCCACTTTTCACACACACATTTCTGGCACCCACCATGGGGCAGAAAACTACTTTTTCGGCCTCAATTTTTTTTTTTTTATCCTGTAGGTTTCGTTCGTACAGCCTCTGCAAAATATTGTACGAGCAATTTCACTGCATCGTACGACATTATATTGACACCTATAGTTTATCATACGAAACAAGATCATATCCTTTAAATTATCGTACGAATCGGAATATGGAGTCATACGACATACTGATTTTCTTATAGTTTGTCGTTCTATGTTGATTCCTGACTCGTACGACATACTACTTATGCTATCTTTTTGTCATTTTGTGCTGGTTTCTAACTCGTACGATAAAACTATTCTATCATTCTGTTTTATAAATATTGTCATACGATTCTATTTTCTGATGGATTAAAAACATATTAACTTTCAGGATTTTTTTCTTTAATTTTGATGATGCTAATGCTGACCCTGGATTGTCTTCTGTCTGCCTGATATTTTCACAGCCTAACCAGTTTCTTGCAGAACGCTTGTCAAAGAATGTATTGATCAAACATACGCCTGTCAAAGAATGAAAACAACATGACTACTAATGCGTTGTTTTTGCAGGTTGCCTAAAGAGAATCGACCAAACGTCATGTATTCTTTAAATTCATTTTTAGGCACTTAAATTGCTATCTGGTTAAAGAACAAATCTGTCTTTTGTGTTTTCAGAAAAATCTAAGAAGTAGGAGAGTATGCTCTTGTCTTTTATAGACAATCAGAAATCTAGACCCTCGAAGCTTTTTTTTAAAGTTTTGAGATTTGTGTACCTTTAGCGGGCCTGTCATAGTGGGAAAAAGTAATCACCCTATGAGAACAACCCAAGTGAGTACAGCTGGAGCTGAGCATTCCAACTCACTATAATAAATAGGTCTCTGATGACTAAAGTCTCAAAGGATGGAATTATTTGAGTTTTCTCTTTGAAATCTCTCATATCGGGCATTTTGTAGGACCTCACAGTCTCAATCGCGTTTACGTGACTACAGCTTGTTTTGGTACCTGGTTGGGCTATAGGCCTCAATCATGCTTGCGTGACTTCAAAGGGGTAATTTCAAATGGAATTCCTGATTAAGAACTATAAAATAGAAGCTACTCGATTCACCTCCGAAAGGTTGATAATCTTTGTGCAAGAGAGATAGTAACTCTCCCAAGACACTTACCATATCATGCCCCCATTAGCGTTTGTAATCAGCTAATACGACGTTGAGAATCCATTGCATGAGACTCTGTGGCCGTATTCTGATTAGCTATTGGGTGTGTACCTAAGTCAGCAAGCAAAGGTTTTCTTCTCTAAGCCAACTTCCACAGGGTTAGCATGTTGTGCTTGAAATATTACATATCTTGCGTGTTTTATGTGTTTTCATCCCTGAAACTAAAAATGAAATATTGAAACTAGAGAAAACAAATCAAACAATATCAAACAACTCAGTGATAAACTCTATCCGTGTCACAAAATAGTCCATCCCAGAATCAGTTATACTCAGTTATCATACTCAGCCATTCAAAAACTCAGAATTTTTAGTCTCTGCTATGTGAACAGTCGTACGAGTCTGGTAAATTGTCATCCTGCACCATATCCTATGTTGTACGAGTATACTGAATTGTCATCTTGAGCCCCATATTGTGTTGTATGAAACAAAATAGTCTGTCATTTAAGCTAAATCTTGTGTCATACGAAACATAACCAAATAGAATCATTTGTCATCCGGGACTTACCCATTTGTCGTACGATGCTAGGCAGCAACTCGTACGAAACATAATTGTTGTCATCCTGAACTTGTTGAATTGTCGTACAGTCTTAGAAATTATGTCGTACGAGTCTCTGATTTTGCCAGTCTAGAACAGTTAAACCTGTCCAAAATAGTCTACAGCGAGTCTAAAATAGGTTATCATCCTCATAAGCATAAACAACCTTGATAGTGTACCTCTGTAGCTGCGTTGCACGATTTTGTCGATCATTTCTTAGCTAGTTCAAATGAACATTTTATCAAACCTAAGTTAACTTGGATAATGTCTTGCACAAGACAGATCATTCCTGAAACCAAACCAGATCTTAAGTTACTTTTCCTAATTACTACGTTAAAACGAGCTACTAGCTACAATTTGATCTTGACTTCTGCAATAGATCTCGCTCTTGGTCCTGTCGGTTAGAAATGCCTGTTCAAACCAGAAGCTCTCGCAGCAAAAAAGAAAAAGAAAAAGAGACACCCTTTTCGACCAAAGACAATCCATTCTTTAAAGAAAACCCCTTTTACAATAAACCATCCTCGTCATAGATACCAGTTTACGATATACCAATCTTTGGTCAGCCCTTATCTCCCACCATATCTGGAGAAAGGCAAGAAAGAGAAGCTAGTAAACAAAACACTCACGAAGATTTCAGCAATCATGTCACTGACAGGGATTCATCAACTGAATCTGAGCTTCCTGAACCTCCTGAAGATGAAGTACATAGATGTCAGAATGATAAAGAATTCCAAAAAATGATGAAGGTCATCATGGCTAGGGAAAAAGAAGACCATTTCCTAGAATTAGCAAAACAAGGTGTGAAACTCCCTACTGGTTATAATGTGGAGGTCCTCATTGCTAAAGAGGAAGAGACACCATGGGGAAAAATGAGCAAACAAATGCAAGCATTACAAACTGCAGTCACAAGAATAGAAAACAAAGATAAAACGGCAAAACAATATTCTTTGGACACAATATGCCCATTCCCATTTGACAAAAACCTTTACATGTCTCCATTTCCTTCATGAGTTGAGATCCCAAAATTTGACAAGTATGATGGTACCTCAAATCCTCAAGATCATGTCAGAGAGTTTTGTGTCACTTGTATGTAGTTTATGCATGATCAAACATACCTCATGCGCCTTTTCCCAAGGAGTTTAGGGGGTCAAGCAATGGAATGGTTCGCAAGCCTACCCAAAGGAATAAAAATGTTTGAAGAACTAATCCAACTATTTTAACAACAATACTCATACAACATTCATCACCTAGTCACTATGATAGAGCTTTGCAAAACTAGACAAAAGATAGGAGAACCCTTTCTCACTTTCCTCCAATGATGGAGAAAGATGTTCTCTAGATATTCACAGACTATCCCAAATCTTGAGAAAATGGATATCTTCATCAACAACTTA
Organism: Cryptomeria japonica; assembly: GCF_030272615.1. Taxonomy (NCBI): domain Eukaryota; kingdom Viridiplantae; phylum Streptophyta; class Pinopsida; order Cupressales; family Cupressaceae; genus Cryptomeria; species Cryptomeria japonica. Next base: position 67,156,193 of record NC_081405.1, on the reverse strand, counting down.
GTCCCTGAATTGAAATACAGTGTCCAGATGCAAGTACGCCCTTCATTCAACAAAATGATAGATAACGCCCTCAGAATGGAAGACGTGCTTATCAAAAAGGGAGATATATCACTTTGGAAAGAAACATCGCAAGGTTCTAGCTCTAAAGAAAAGAGTAAATACTAGAAATATGGAAAAGACAACAACAAGAACGCCATTAGTGATGGAGTGGTAGATACTGTCCAAGCAAAAACAAAATCCACAATATTTAACTTGGCCAGTGGCACACAAGCACTCAAGGCAGCTGAAACTACAACAAAGAATCCCCCAAAGAAAGCAAGAGAGTGGTTTAAAGACAAACCTTGGGTCTTAAAGCCTAAGCGTGAGTTTACTCCTCTAGATGAGTCATATGAATCAACTTTTAAAACTTTATTGGCAAATAATCTGATAACATTGCTAGACAATTCCAGACCATATGACCCAGAAAGTAGACCCAAATGGTGGAGAGAAAACAAGTACTGTGACTACCATCGGAACAAGGGACATAACATAAACCACTACATGAAACTCCGACATGAAATCCAAGATCTCATTGATGCGGGCAATATCATTGTTGGAAATCATGCAACTAATGCTGATCATAAGGCCTTTAAAGATCCCTTACCCACTTATGAACAAGGAGATTCCTCAAAATCCAAGGGAGGAGCTAGAGTCAATTATACTTACACTAACAATGATAATGTGATCAACATGATTGAATCTGTTCAACTTGAATATTGCAATGTGATCATAGTCCAGGATCATCAAAGTCAAACACCAACTGCTAATGCCATGACTCGCGCTCAAAGGAAGATTTCTCTCCTAGGAGCTAGTCCCCCAACTTTTGATCAAACGACATCAAAACTGCCAAATAGACAAACATACACAATCATGGCTAAATCGAAACAACCAGCTTCATTGTCTTCCCCTAGTTATAGTATTGTCGAACAATTGAAGAGAACCAATGCTCAAATCTCCATTTTAGAACTGCTTAAGATCTCTTCTGCTCATAAAGAGGTCCTAGACAAGGCTCTACTTACTACCAGTGTCCCTAAAGATTTAGACGTAGATCGGTTTCAATCTATGGTGGGTCACCTGACCTCACCCTATTATCTCACATTCTCTGAAGAAGATGATAATTCACTGAGTCACCCACATAACCAACCATTACACATTGAAGCCATGATTCATAAACACCATGTTAAACATGTTTTGATAGATGGAGGCGCTGGGTTGAATATTTGTACTTACGATCTATTAACACAGCTAGGATTCTCTAAAAATGTTATTGATCCAACAAAGAAGATAACAATCAAGGCTTATGATAAAGAGGAAAGAACTTCTAAGGGACTAGTACCATTACCAATCAGAGTAGGACCTGTGGAGAGAGATGTCATTTTTCAAGTCCTGGATCTTCATCTTTCATACAACATCTTACTGGGTAGGCCATGGATTCATGAAATGAAAGCAGTACCATCTATGTATCATCAATGCCTGAAATTTCCCTATAATGGAGTTGAAGTCAATATTCCTACCGATACAAGCTACACCTGCAATGCATTAACACATGGTGCTGATGCTTTTGTTCCTAATAATAGAGCAGCTTCTGTAGCTAAAAGTTTGGAATCTTTGCTAAAAGATTTGGAAAATAAACTGAGAATCACAAACACTAGAATGGATGGTTACAAGATAGAGCCTATACTCTCACTAACATCTCTTCCTCCATCACAAAGACAGTTGGGAAAACTATCAGAGGGCATGAGGCCACAAACTTCAACTCCAAAAGTCATTTATGATGGCACCTTTATACAGTCCTCTACTTCTCTTGCAGGTGAAATAGAAGGGGATGATGTCCTTAAATCGCTCTTCAAAGAAGGTAGTGTAGATAAATAAATATGACATTGTGAGATTTCTCCAACACAATATGGTCCAGGCTATAAGATGCTTCAACGCATGGGATATTCAGGTACTAGTCCTCTTGGAAAATGTCAAAAAGGTATTGTTGAACCTATTTAGTTACAAAATAAGTCTGCCAATGATAAAGCTAGACTGGGATATGATCCAAGAAAGTCATTAGATCAGAAGCACACATCTCACCATCAACGTAAGTGGAAGAAAAAGGTACTACCTTTAACAGCACAAGAAATTGATACTCAACAAACTCAAGAGGAATGTGATGGTGAACAAAAAGAATTGCCCACCTAGGGAGAGGAAACATATGGTAATCAAGTTCCAGTTATATCAACTATGATACCACATGAAGTAGACACCCCAGAGGATATGAGAGATGAAATATACAAAATCAGAGAATTGTTTGCATCGCTGGACATTCCGGTCACATATACTGGTAGACAACAAGTAGATGACTCAGAAAATAATTCAAATGAGTATGAATGGGGTCCAGATCACATCTCAGATACATCTACTACATAAATGCTTGAAGAACTCAGGGATACCGCAGATGATGCACAAGAGCTGATATGCCTAAGAATGCAAAAGGAAATAGAAGAAATCAAATTAAAATGACAAGAAGACTATGACTGACAGCTAAAGAAAGAAAGGACACAAGCAAGTCCTTCACCTACCAATCCTCCTAATGAGATAGGACAAATCAAGTACGAAACCACACAAGAAGAACTAGAAGCTAGAGGAAGAGAACCAGTCATCAGTCCAGAAGAAGCTGAATGGAATAGACGATAGGGATTAACAGAACCGTCAAAGTCATGTCCACAAGTGTGTCAAATGCAAGCAATCAATGAACCAAATCGTGAAGGAACTTGCAGCATCAAGGATGTGGGTGTTGATACTATATATGCCTTCACTAAACCACTTGAAGATGAGTCAACAACTTCATCCTATGACTCTGATGACTCAGACAGGAGCTCTATCTATGACAACAATTATTCAACAATGCATTATGACTACTCTGTCATGAATGATGAAATACTATCTACTATTATACCATGGTATGTAGCCCAGTCTAAAGTAGGTGACGATGTAAGAAGTAGGTCAATTGAATTAAGTCCAATACATACTAACATGAATGACGATAATCATGTCGTAACTCTTCCTGGTCTCGAGACACATACGCAAGGTAGTCTTCTTGAACTCGACTGGTCGGTCCGAAATAATGATGATAGTACCATGAACTCCCTTGAGCCTATTCCAACCTTATCCTTAATGCATCCAGAACTGATTGATTGCACCCTTGAGTGTACCTACTTTTGCCAATGACTATACACTAGCCTACTATCTCAATGCAGTTGAACCCATGTACTCTTCCACTAGCGAACAAAATGAAAACATGACTGAAGCGGATATCAAGTATCTTAGTCGCAAAAACAAGAAAAATAAGAATAAAAGATCTGATGGCAAAAACCACATTGTGGCAGTGTCAAACTCTAAAAAAGAGAAAATAAAGGACAAACCTAAAGGTGAAAACCTCTCTAAGGCACCTGAAGGTGAGATACTTGATATACTGTCAGGTCACTAGGAGAGATCTTCCATATTGATCAAGCCAACTCAGCCAGTGAACATTGGGAGTCAAGAAATACCGCATATCATTCATTTAGCTCAATCACTGTCAGCAGAAGAGTTAAAAGATTTCACCAATCTATTTTTAGAAAAGAAGATCAACTTTGCATGGACATACTCAAATATGCCAGGACTAGATCCTGATCTCATCATGCATCATCTCTCTATTATGCTAGGAGTTAAACCAGTCAAACAAAAACTCTGAAAGATGCATCCTCATGTGGCACTACTAGTCAAGGCTGAACTAGAGAAATTGCTAAAAGCTGGATTTATCAGAGCTATAGACTACGCAGAATGGATATCCAACATAGTACCTGTATCAAAAGTAGACAAATCTATTAGAGTTTGCACAGATTTCAGGGACCTCAACAAGGCATGTCCAAAAGATGATAATCCATTGCCCAACATTGACATAATAGTAGATATGACTATTGGAGATGAGATGTATTCATTAATGGATGGATTCTATGGTTACAATTAGATCAAGATAGCACTTGAAGATCAAGAGAAGACAACTTTCTCATGTGCATGGGGAACCTTTTGTTGGAATTTTCTGCTATTTGGTCTAAAGAACATAGGAGCAACTTACCAAAGAGCAGTAACCACTATTTTCCATGATATGATGCATAAAAACATGGAAGATTATGTTGATGACACCCTAGTAAAAACTATTAAGAGATCTACACACATTCAAGAGCTAAGCCTCATATTAGATAGAATGAAAAGATTCAAGCTCTGCTTAAATCTGAAGAAATGTGCATTTGGTGTAACATCAGGAAAATTGCTTGGGTACATAATATCCTGAAAAGGAATTGAGGTTGACCCTGAAAAGGTCCAAGCTATAATGGAAATGCCTCCACCAAAGAATATCAGTCAGATGAGAAGTCTACAAGGCCATCTTTAGTCCATAAGTCATTTTATATCTCAGCTAGCTGATAAAGCTCAACCCTTCACAAAGGTATTAAGGAAAGGGATTCAATACAACTGGGATGAAGATTGTGAATGACATTTACAACAAATCAAATAATATATTTCTAATCCACCCATATTAATGCCACTGATTCAAGGTAAGCCATTGATCCTGTACATATCAGCTATAGATACTTCACTGGGGGAACTTCTGGCACAACAGCATGATAATAAAAAGGAACGAGCTATCTATTACATCAACAGAACATTGGTGTCATATGAAATGAATTATACTATAATAGAGAAAGCATGCTTAGCTTTGGTCTTTGCATCACAAAGATTAAGGCATTATATTTTGGCACACTCTATTAAGTTGGTCACCAAGATTGATCCACTCAAGTATCTTCTTAGTAAGGCAACACTTACAGGAAGACTAACCAAATGGGTCATGGTCCTTACAGAATTTTACATTGAATATGTGGAACGTACAACCATCAAAGGACAAGTTATTGCAAACCAACTTATTGAAGCTCCACTTGAAGACGATCAACCTCTACATATAGAATTCCCAGATGAATCAATCATGCACCTTACTAAACAATCATGGAAGATGTTCTTTGATGGGTCTTTCAGTCAACATGGTTCTCGTGCTGGGATACTATTTATTACTCCCTAGAAATACTCAATTCCAAAAGCTTACAAACTTCTCTTCCCTTGCACAAATAATATTGCTGAATATGAAGCTTTGGTAAATGGGATCAAGTTGGCCATCGAGTGGAAGATCGTGGAATTACACATCTATGGATATTCTCAACTCATTATCAACCAGATTAATGACCTATATCAGACGAGAGATGAGAAACTAATGCCTTACAAGAGGATGGCGGATGACCTCAAGAAATATTTTACCTCTGTATCATTTCAGCAGATCCCCAGAACAACAAATAGAGCAGCGGATGCAATGGCCACTTTGGCATCTATACCATAGCTACATGAGTCTAATTTTTGCTTTGAATTCCTAGTGGAAGAGTTACATTACCCTGCCTATGATTCTTCCGAGTCCCAGGTAGTCTGTTCTATTATTGGACATGACTCATCTTGTTATAGCCACATTTTCTCTTACCTGCGTGACCAAGTCATCCCTGCTAATGTTTCCCGAAATGAAAAAAGGAACCTAGTCCGAAATGCGTCACGATACGTCATCATTGCTAACGACCTATTCAGGTGAGGTTTAGATAATACTTTTCTTAGATGTCTAGAAACTAAGGAGTCTCAACACGCATTATCCAAAGTTCATGAAGGTGTTTGCGGATCTCATTCGAACGGTCTGACTTTAGCACGCAAACTACTAAGGGCTAGCTACTACTAGCCACACATGGAGAAGGAAGCTATAAAATTTGCTAAAACCTATGAAAAGTGTCAGTTGCATGGGCACCTTATACACACTTCAGCAAGGGATCTCATACCCTTTGTGACACACTAGCCCTTCCAACAGTGGGCTTTTGTAGGCCAAATTTATCCTGCATCATCTAATGGACATAAATTTATTATCACTGCCACTGAGTACTTCCCTAAGTGGGTAGAAGTAGTTCCACTCATCAAGGAAACCAGAAAACAAGTAGCTTTGTTTATTCTTAACTGTATCATCTGTAGATATGGTATACCTTCATCAATTATAATAGACAATGGAGGACAGTTTAAGAACAAAGATCTAGATGAACTCTGTGAGAAGTTTAAAATCAAACAACACTGGTCCTCAATATATTACCCTCAAGGTAATGGACAAGCAGAGACATCTAACAAAAACCTATTGACTATCTTGTGCAGAATAGTGAACAAATCCAGGAAGGATTGGCATCTGCAGCTCAATCCTACACTATGGGCTTATAGAACAAGTATCAAAACACCTATTGGGCTACACCTTTTTCTTTGGTGTATGGGTCCGAAGCAGTATTACCCATTGAAGTAGAAATACCATCTCTAAGAGTTTCCTTGCAAGGTCTTGTTACTGATGAAGACTATAGAATATCTTGATTACAAGAGCTTGAATTGTTGGATGAGCGTCGACAAGTGGCGTTTGATCATCTGAGTGTATCAAAAGAGAATGTCCAGAGGATATAACAAGAAAGTTCGACACTGAAAATTTTAGGTTGGTGACTTAGTTCTAAGAGAGAATCCTAAAAATCAACAGTTTCGAGATAACAAAGGGAAGTTTGAACCCAACTGGCTGGGTCCCTATATCGTTACTACAACTTTTGGCTTTGGTGCTTATCAACTTTCAACATCGGAAGGAGAACAGCTCTGTGAACTGATTAACACCATCCATCTGAAGAAATTCTTCACCTAAATATTCTCTGCTCTAGCAGCTTATATAGTGAAAATGTCCTGAAGAAATCATAAAAATCAGAAAATGTCCTGAAGAAATCCTAAAAATCAAAAAAAGTGCTAAAGAAATTAAAAAAAAAAAAAAGAGAGAAAAAGAAAAACAGAAGAAAAAAAGAGAAAAAGAGAGAAAATGCCCTGGTGAAAACCTGGTAAATAGGCACCTTGGTAAAAAAAATTATATGAATCTCTGCTAAGCAAGTGAAAACCTGGTAAATAGGTGCCTCTTGTACTCAAGCATTCCATCTATCAATGCAACTTGGCATTTCCACTTTCCTGCATATTTGCTTTCGCTTGTATATATTTCAGTCACTTTTGTGACATCCTAGTTCGTTGGAACCTTCATGGCTTGAAACCGATCAATGTCCTAGTCTTAGGTAATCAACAGAGCACATTACATGTCCTAAGTAGTGTCAACCAAGTAAACCTTACGTCAGTGAAACCTGGTTGTCCACTCCAAGTCAGTTACCCATCTCCTGACTACTGAAGAGTTTTATCACTGAGTTAACAAGCAAAACAAAATGGAAAACAATCACTAAAATGTTTGAGATATGCATGGAATTTTATTTATGTGTTGTCTTTTTGGTTTTCTATTATTATCCCTCTGAGTAACTCAAGGAATTCTATCTTGACTAAGAGGAGCAAGGATTGGGGGCATAATATTTTCTTTGTTTTCTGCTTGTAGGAATGATTTTGATGATCTGAAAACATCTAAATTAGCTGGGTGTATGTGATAAGAGCCTTCACATCAAGGTGAAATTGCCTCACATACCTCGACTCCACTTATTTAAATGCTACAAAGAGGTTCCCATCATTTCTTTATCTGTTTTGAGGACATTTCTTTATTGTGCAATTTGGGTCCATGCGTAATTTTCCAAGGATATGAACAAAAAAAGGGTCATTGTAGACAAGATAATTAATATTGCACATGAAAAGAAATGAACTCTATTCTGCCTGCTATAATTGTAAAATGCTCAATGATGAAAATTAAGTTGTTCAAATCCAGTGACTAGGTTTAGGTTGCATCTCATTTTGCATTTCATTCTACATTTTGTGAATTTGGAGTGATTTCGGTATAGTAACAATGCTTTCTCTTTATCTTTTGAATGAGAGTTGAAGCGTCATCATTTCTTCGCTAAGTGGTCTCTTTTCATCATTTCTCTGATTGAGTACTTGTGTTTTGAGATGTTAGCTCCATACATGAGCATTTAATATAGATTCATACATTCATTATCATTCATTTGCATTCATATTATTTCATAGAAAAATGAAAACATTGCATCATTCACTATCATTCATTTGCATTCATCTTATTTCATAGAAAAATGAAAAAATTGCATTACTCATTCTAGTTACTCATTTGCATCATCATTTATTTGCATATGAAAAGAAACAAAAATAGACATCCATGATCATTTGCATTACATTCATTCATGCTGAAAAGAAATGCATACATATAGAATAAAGCATATAAAAGACATCTCATAAGAGAATCAACACAAGTACGATGAAGTCAAATTGGATCTCATATATATATATATATATATTGTGTCTAGTCTCAAGGTACAAAATGATGTCAAAAGACATATACAAACTCCCATCAGAGCAAGAATTGTATAGGCTACAAAAAAAATCCGAGCTACAAAAAGAAATCATTTAACTAGCACCCTCTCCCTCATCTCTTGGTGGTGGAGGAGGAGCCTGACGTTCGGGATCTTGACGAGGTGCCCGTGCTCCCTCTGACTGTGCCATATACTATGAATAAGGTATCACCTACTGCGCAACAAGAATTGTAACACTATACGCTACAACATAGTAAGATGCCCTACTAGACTAGTGAAGGACATCCTGCCGTAGGAGATCTATCTCTGCTCTCATCTCTACTCTCAGCACTGTGATCTGATAATCATGCTCAGTCCTCACCTCAGCGATCTGGCAATCACGCTCAGTCCTCATCTTGGCCAGCTACTGGTCTCGCTCCGCCAATTGAGTCTGAGCCACTAGCAACTGTGACTACAACTCTGTAAGACGTGCCCTCATTGATCGTCCAACGTCTATCCCCTTCTCTCTCACAGGCTCTCCACCCCCATCTCTAGCTCCACCCTACTCCTCTCTCCACTGCTGAACCTACCTAGGTGCTGCTCGAGCCTCCTCTGTACCACCCAATCTCACACCCACTCCTCCTAGGGATCCACCCTCACCCCTCTTCTGTCCTCCCTTAGCTAGCACCCTGCTACTGCTAGCACTTGGATCACTACTACCTCATCATGGAGCCTTAGCTCTCTATGCCTGACCCTGCCTCTGGCCCTATCTCTGGCCCTATCCCTATACTGGTGCGGGGGCATCATCCTCAACATCCTCAATCTGAGGAGCCTGCTCGCCTGGATCTATAAAACGTGGGAACGAATGCTATTGAAAATGATCTCTATACTGGGGCAATACCCCCACATCCACTACATCATCCAAGTAATCCCACCTCACGCGGTGTAACCCTGTCAACTCCTACATCACTAAAGCGTATGACAACCACAGAGACCATCCCTGTCTCTCCTCATCAGCATACTAAGCATAAGCTATATACTCCTATGAGATCCCCTGAGGTCGACCATACTGCCTCATCACCCAATAAATGATGAATTGCTCCACAATGGTTTGTGACCTCCCAATAAGTGGGCATGTAACAAACAAGTCCGTGCGAATTAGCTGACAGTCATCCCATGGCTCCAAACCTCTATATGGTCTCCACACGACGGCTATCAGGTCATCAAGCTGACGTTTCCAGAAATCTGTCTTGCCCAGATGGGGCTGTGTAATATATCCAGGATACCTATAAATGATCAGCTGCCCAAGCTCTTTGCTATCAACTACTATCGGCCAACACATGAGAAGGTGCTCCCACGCCCACACTTGCAAAATATATACACCAGTGGCTAGGCTTTGCCCATCTCTGTACACGATCTCATGCATCTCTCAATACATGTGGGCCAATAAACAAGAGCCCCAGCCAAGCCTCTGAGGGGTCTCTATCAACCTCTCTAACATCTGGCCCCATCCACACTGAAAGCCTTGCTACCCTCTGTCTGGCATAAGAAAACATCCTATGAATCCTGCTAGGATGCATGCCAGAGGATACTCCTCACTATACTTGCTCATAAGAATATCCCAACTCATAGAACGAGTCAAAATATCAGGATCCCCAAAGACATGCCTGATTGTCTGCAATCCTAGAAGGTGCCCTGAATTATAATCCACCTTATCCCCAGCAAAAGGGATACAAAGGATCCTGTATACATTCTCAGGAGTGATAGTCAACTCCCCCACTGACAAATGAAATGTGTTATGCTCTAAATGGAAACACTCTACCAATGTCGTGAGCATTCCATGATTCACACAAATATCAAGTAATCCCAACAGATGAGTAAAGCCGCACAAATCAACATGAGCCTGCTCAACCTCAGATAAATGTCGCACCAATGCCATGGTAGGAGAATACACACATCTGAATAACACAGGAGGTAATCGAACCTACAAACAAAAAAAACCCAACAACGAAGCATCAGAAAAAATTTCAAATGAGCCTACAAGAGAAGCAAAACATCACGCAAATCCAACTAAGTCAAATGCAAAATAAAAAATTCACGTTTACACCTTCAAAAATGCTCACTATCTCTTGTATGACAAAACATAGAAAAGCAGCATTTCGTACAAGCTAGGAATAGCTTACATACGACAAAACAAGCTCAAACGACAATTTATTAGACTTTGCATGACAAAATGGTCTTGTTACAGACCTCTCGTATGAGACATGGGTGGCCCTAGAATGGTAAAACTAATGGGCTCAAATGACAAAAGACTTTTTACGAGTTTCTTGTACGAGATAGGATCCTGTCTCGCACGATAAACCGGGAAACCCGACCCAAAACACATGAAAAACTTGAAAAATGCATAAACAAATTCAAAATTGGAAACACAAACAAGCTTAAGATCAATCACTTACCGTTTGCTCATAGTTTTGAGGTCGATTATGTCTTCTCTAGTGCTCAAATTGATGTTGACGAGTAGGGACCACCATTTTCTTTGTAGAAGGCTTTTTGACTTTTCAAACTTGGAGGGTTAAAATTAATTAAAAAATACACTTTTGTCCCATATATAGCCAAAAACCTAATTTTTCAACTTGCTCCGATAGACACGCAAGTTGTACCCTTAGCCAATTTGACCATCCTAATTACATTTTCGGGATCGAAATCGAAATTCCAGATCATTTTGCTAGTCAATTTCAGAATTTGGACCACTTAGCGCTCTTTTCATCAAAAGCTCATTCTCTTCTTCAATTTGCGCTCAATTTCAATGCTGAATCTCAAATTAATTTCTAAAAATAACTTTGTGCTCAATTTCTCGCTAAATTTTTTTAAAAATTCCTCTGATTCAATTTGTGCTCAAATAACTTATCATCACTAAAGAAATTTCCTATCATCATGTACCCTCGCTATCTTTCGATTTCGCTCCTGAGGGGGCATACTCATGACCTTATGAGCTCACATTCTTCAAATGTTGAGAAAATTTTCAAATCTTCATCGAAAGTCGAGGAAAAAAAAAAAAAACTTTTTTAAATAAGACCTCATCACTAGGGGCATATCAGTTTCATCGCTTCAAATCAAATTGATATTTGTCTTTTATCTGAATCAATCTCTTAAAGTTAAAGAGTTTCTTTGATCACACTCAATCTAAGCAGGTGTTAAGTATTCGTCGCTTTGGATCAAGCTAGACAGTTTATCTTCGCTCATCGTATCTTGATCAATCAAGTTCAAGATCGATTTTTATCATCACTCCCTGTATCTAAGTTCAATCAAGTTCTAGATCAGTAAGATCCGCTTCTTGATCAATCAAGTTCAAGTTCAATATCTTTGTTTTCTATCATTCCTAGTTCAATCAAGTTCAGGATCGGTATCACTCTAATCAGACTTCATTAAGCTTCATCACTTTGAAACAAGCTAAACACCTCGCTTTTCATCTAGTTTGTGATCAATCAAGTTCAGAATTGGTATCTCCTAGACATTAGATTTTGTTTGAACCAACGCACTGCTCGCACGTTAATTCAAAGAGGGGCAAAAGAAATGTGTGTGTGAAAAGTGGACTAAGAATCTATATCTGCAAGACACAACACTTCAATCAAGTCATTACATGCATGGTTAATCAGATATAATCAATGAATAATAAACCATAACAAATCGACCCATTGCCTTCTAAAAGATGTGAGTATAAGATTGTTCTCAGATTATAAGCAATACCAGTGACTAGACAACATCAAGATGAAGGATTTTATCTATATGAACATGATGAATGCTAGATGGATGCAATATTAATCTAACAATATTTTTGCAATATTAAGCTAAATGATTTAATCAATATGAAACAATTAACATGCAATATATCAGTGACTCTAGAGCAAAAACAACATAATAACAATATATTCTCTAGCCTCTAGGATTTTTGAATGAGAGATGAGCCTGAATTTATAAAAAATTCAGAAAGAAACCAACGGCTAAGATCAAAAGATGATGAGCGGTCAAGATTTTTCAAGAGGAAGAACAATCCAAGTGAATTGATGTGATTGGATGCTTTTCTCAGTTTTAAAGGAAATTGAACTAAAAATAAGATTAAATAAAAAAAAACTGATTTATTCTCTATTTCATTCAATTTAAATATTTAATTGTTTTAATTGCTTTCTCTGAGATTATTTATCAATTTTTAATTTGTTTTTCAAGATTATCTCCAATTGATTTCTTTTCTCAATTTTTAATTCTTTCTTAGTCAATTAATTCCTTTTTTTTTTTTTTTTTCCATTTTCGAAGATTTGTGCTTAATTGATTTAATTAAAATTAATTCCTCAAAATGATTTAATGGCAAACTTATTTATTTAATTAAATATGCAAAAGATATTTAATAAAATAAATAAGATAATTGTTTAAAATGATTTTCTTGGAATGATTTAATTAATTAAATAAATATTTAATTAATATTGAGTTATTAATTTTCCATGTGACATTTGATGATTAAAGAATTAATTATGTGCTCAAGATTTATTTAATTGCCTTTGGTTAGGACCTTGGTGATGTTGTCGAGATTAGGGGCTCATGGTTTAGATGACCATTTTTAGGGTATTACAGTACTCTTTATGTCATCTACATCTCTTGCCCAATTTGCATCGGTGTATGCACATAAATATAAAAATTCATCTTTAGGATACCATAAACCAGGATTTGTTGTGCCTTGTAGATACCAGAAAATCCTTTTTACTACCGATTCATGATTTTCTTTAGGATTACTTTGAAACCTTGAAACAATACATACTACATTCATTATATCAAGTCTGGTTTGTGTCAAATACAGTAAACCTCCAATCATAGATTTTTATCTTGTCGGATTAACAGGAGTTGAATCATCCTTCAATGTCAATTTATTAGTTGTAGTCATAGGAGTACTTACTAGTTTAGAGTTTTTCATACCAAATTTTTCAGTATTTTCTTCAAGTATTTTGTTTGACATATGAATATAACTTTATCAGTTTGTGAAATATGCAATCCTAAAAATAATTTTATCTCCCCAATCATAGACATTTCAAATTTTTCCTGCATCTTGCTAGCAAAGTCCTTACACAATCCATCTTCTCCTCCAAAAATGATATCATCAACAAAGACTTCAATAAACAAGATGTCATCATTAGTCACTTTGTAATATAAGTTGTTGTTAGCATTACCTTTAGTGTAACCAAGCTTCAAAAGATATTTCTCCAATCTAGCATACCAAGCTCTAGGATCTTGCTTCAATCCATACAAAGCTTTCCTTAATCTGCAAACCATATCTTTAACATTTGTTAATGAAAATCTATTAGGTTGTTCAATGTAAACTTCCTCTTCAAGATCACCATTTAGAAATGCATATTTAACATCCATTTGATATACTTTATAGTTCTTATGAGCTGCAAATGCAAGAAATAATCTAACTGCGTCAATTCTAGCTACTGGTGCAAAGGTTTCATTATAATCAATTCCCTCTTTCTGTGAATATCCTTACAAACTAATCTTTCTTTGTTCTTGATTACCTTACCATCTTCATTAAGTTTATTTCTAAATACCCATTTAGTTCCAATTACATTTTTTGTCTTTAGGTCGAGGAACTAATGTCCATGTATTGTTCTTTTCAATTTATTCTAATTCATCTTCCATTGTTTTTATCCAATGTTCATCTTGACATGCTTGAATAATAGATGCTAGTTCAATTTGAGAAATTAAGCATACCTCTTCATTTTCTAATCTTCCTCTTGTCATAACACCTTGATATATATTCCCAATTATCTGATTTTCTAAGTGATTCAGTCTTACATACCTGGGTTTATACACATGCTACTATTCTTCAATCACCGTGGAATCCTCTGATGATGCCGGCATGACTGGATCCACATTCTGTACCAGTGCAATTTGTATTGGTTCATTTATAGTTATCTCAACTGTCGGTTTAGAATCTACAAGCCTTGAATTTCCTCTAAAGTGTTCATCTATCTTCACATTAGCACTTTCAATGATCTTCTGCAATCTTTTATTAAAACATCTATATTCCTTTCTCTTAGATGAATAAACGAGAAATACTCCTTCATCACTTCTAGGATCAAATTTACCAACATACTCATCTCTCCTAATATAACATTTGCTTTCAAATATTCTAAAGTATTTATGAGTAGGAGTATTACCAAACCATAGTTCATAAGGGGTCTTACCAGTTTCACCTTTGATGTGAACTCTATTGAAAGTGTAAACTGATGTATTTACTACTTCTCTCTAGTACACATGAGGTAGATTTACTTCCAATATCATGCTTCTAGCTGCTTCCAAAATACTTATGTTCTTCCTTTCCACAATTCCATTCTACTAAGGTGTCTGGGGTGCTGATAGTTGTCTTTTGATTCCATTCACTTCATAGAATGTATTAAATTACTTAGATATAAATTCTCCTCCTTGATCAGTTCTCAAACATTTTATTTTATTACCGGTTTCATTATCTACCATTGCCTTGTATAGCTTGAATTTTCCAAAAGCCTCTGATTTCTCCCTGAGAAAAGTAACCCAACACATTCTAAAATAATCATCAATAATTAGCATAAAATATCTATCTCCCTATAGACTTCTTGTTCTTGTCGGACCACATAAGTCAGTATGAATTAAATTAAGAACATTATTGGATTTCTTAGAAATAATCTTAGAAGTTGTTCTAACTTGCTTTCCCATTTGACATTCCTTACATACAAGATTATGAGGTTTCATAATCTTAGGTAAATCCCTTACTGCCTTAGTTGAACTAATCTTTACAATGAAATCAAAATTTACATGATAGAGTCTCTTATGCCATAACCAACTTTCATCAAAACATGTCTTATCACTATTATTCAAATGAAAGATACTACCTTTAGTCTGATTACCAATTGCAATCTCCAATCCAATTTTGTTCACGATTTTGCATTTTCCATTCTTGAATTGTAACTAAAATCCTTTTTCAACTAATTGACCAACACTTAAAAGATTATGCTTCAAACCTTAAACATAATAAACATTGTCAGTATTGTGCTTACCATCCAAAGATATAGTGTGTTTTCCTTTGATTAAACAAGCTTTATCATCACAAACTATGACCAACTGGTCAATAAGGTGGTGGACCTTCTTAAGTCCTTATAGTTGTTTTGTGTTTTCTCTGGTTGTTCCACTTTGTTGTTCCTTTCTTTTACTATCCGTTCGGTTTGCTGGCCTTTTTGCCAGTCATTTTGTAAAGTTGTTTCTAGAAGGTCTGGATGCTTTTGGATGAACTATTTTATGCTCCTATGTTAAAGGTTTTGGGTCCTTAAAACCTATTTTTCATATTAATCAGAACATAATAAACATTGTCAGTATTGTGCTTGCCATCCAAAGATATAGTGCCTTTTCCTTTGATTAAACAAGATTTATCATTGCCAAATCTTACTAGACCTCCATTATATTCTTGAAAAGATAAGAATTTACTTTTATCACCAGTCATATGATGTGAACATCCACTATCAATGATCCATTCATTTTTTTCTTCAATTTGAGCTACTAGGGCCTGCTCTACCAGTGGGACAGTAGGTGTCAGTTGATCTTCTTTTATTGAAACAAATGCCCATCCATTGTCTATTAGTTCTTCATCAAAATCATTTGTAACTCCTTCATCAGCATAGTAACATTATTTATCTCTGTTCTTCTTAAATCTGTATCTCTGATATTTAGGGTTAGGCTTATATGTTCTTTTAACTTCCTCTCTCAATCTTGCATGTCTATCAGGACATTTATATGCTATGTGACCAACTCTATTGCAATTAAAAAATTTAAATGATGCATTACCTTCATACTTACTTCCAACTAGACCTTTAGGCATCTTCCTTGCAAATAGTGCTTCAAGTTCTTCCAATTCTTCATTTTCCCTCATGATATCTTCAAGTTCTTTTGCATAGAGTTCTTTCCAATTAGATTTTTCAGATGATGATAGTCTGAAGGCTAAATCTATTTTAATTGTAGCAACAGGACCAAATTCCTCAAGCTCAAATGCTGAAAATTTACCAACCAAGGTGTCTCTAGATACTGATGTATTAGGAATTGTTCTCAACTCATTAATAGCAGTTACTTTCATTTTGTAAGTCAGTGGCAAAACTCTTAAAACTTTAGAAACAATTTAAACTTCACTTAAGGATCCTCCTCAACATTGTATTCCTAAAAAGAATTCATTAACTATTTCCATAAAAGAAAAAATTCTTTCATCTTCTTCCATTTTAAAATTTTCATACCTGACCCTGTAACATAATAGTTTTGCAATTTTGATAGTGGTATCTCATCAATTCAATGTCTCCAATTTATCCCAAATAGCTTTAGCAGTAGATCAGTCTAATAATCCCATGATTTGCTAATTTGATAATGCACTCAAAAGTGCTTCTCTTTCTTTGCAATCATTCTCCTTATCTTTACCCAATGTCGATGGATTAGGTTGATTCAAAGTAGGACCAACATAGCCATTCTTTGTAACTTCCCATATGTCTCTTCCAATGCAATTCAGATGTGTCTCCATTCTGATCTTCCATACACCATAGTTAGTTCCATCAAGTTTAGGACTCTCCTTCATGAAAATGTTTGTTGGTATAGGATCTCCTCAAGTTGTTAGGCTTCTGCAAAAATAGGACATAGCTCTGATACCAATTGTTAGGAACTAGAAGGACAACTGAGAGGGGGGGGGGGAGGTGAATCAGTTGTTAATGTATTTCAACCCAATTATAACTTAATCCAACTTAATACTTAATACTGGTAAACCAAACTTAATGTCGGTTAATAGATTAGTAGTTAATATAAATACTGGTGAAACTTAATGCATGAAATAGAAAGAGAAACAATATCCACAACACATAGCACAAATATTTTTGATGTTGAAATCCTGTAAGGGGGAAAACCACGATGGGAAACCTTACCCACAATCAGATGATACTACTATAGATAGTATGTGTATACAAATGGGGTGTGCACATGCAGAAAGGCCAACTGCCTAGAGCACACTGCTCAAATGGGAGTCGCAATAACTACAATAGGATGGTTAAATCCTAGAATAATTTATTGTTTCAAAGTGCATCTGCAATGCTGGATTCAATACCAATTTAAGCTCAGATTAACACCTTCAAACCTTCCTTTAACCTTCAAATGATGTCTACTTGATTCTCTCTATGATCTGCTCATATGATCTTCAATATTCGCACATACCAAGTTACAATACCATGCCATGACCATATATTCATCTCACAAATGAGATCTTACATTTATACAAAACCTAAGACCAAATGTGTAGGTCAGCTCACTAAGAACATTACAATTAAATTAATTAAAATTAAGTCTTGATGCGATACAACATGTCAGCTCAATATAATTACAACAATATCCAACCAATAAACCATCTCCATAACTTGTCATGTTGATCTGGAATAGATAACGCATACCAGTCCATAACCTAGACCTATCTGCCAGTAACAACAAATATGTCAACCCAATTAGATCAATAACCAGAGCACCAAAACCAAGTATCCAAACCATATCTTTGACATGATCAAGTGATCTCCAGATGATAACAAGTCATCATCAATGCGGGTGAACCATATAACCTGTTGGTGAGCATATATCGGTGATTGTACATTAGTCATTCACCTTGTTGGTGAATACAATGTGCTAGTTGAATAGTAAACCAATATGCTGGTGAATACAATGTGCCAGTTGAACAATAAACCAATATAACCATAGTGCCAAATCAACAATGTAGATCTCCAGAAGGATAAGTGTTGACGTCAATGACAAAACCAATGCAACACATCCATAATACCAATAGAATTGGCATACGCTTATACTCCCGCTAAAGTGGGGGCTAAATGTAGTGTCATAAAATTGTGACCCTAGCAATTTATGACTACATTAGGGTCCTCACGTATGCGAACTCGGATCCTATAGCCTGATCGGAGACTGAAGAGTGCTAGGCTTCTGAAAATTGTTTCTTCCTTGGCCTCCACATCACTCTGTCCACACTCTGCCCTAGAGACAAGGGTAGGACAGGGGCATGGTGCCCCTGTCCATGCCCTATTTTGGGGAAGGACCTTTCTAGTGCAAGCATTGTGGGTTGTGTAGTGAGTAGGAAATCTCCTCGATGTTGACTCATGACAAAAATCAAATCCTCCAAACATGTATTTAAGGGGCATTTGTCCTCTTATTTGCATAAGTTGGATAGGTGAAAGTTGGATATGTTCAAGTGATCAAGAACTAAAGCATTCTTTTCCATAATTGAGCATTTTCAAGTCTCCCTTCAAGGCTAGATGTTGCATTCAAGTCAAGGATTAAACCATTGAAGAGGAAGATTGATTTCAACATACAATTCCATATAAAAATTTCTATCAACATTTCTACTACAACCTCCCTTGAGGTGATTCACAATTAAATCTTTCATTTACATCTACTTGCAAGAACTTTCTTTCATTACTTGGTTAATTCCAAAACCGGGGTTTGACCTAAAGGCAAACCCCCAATCCCAACACATTTCCCTCTATATTCTGCATGTGGGTTGTAGGTGTGCAACTGTACTTTTGGATTCGAGCTTCATTTACAGAGGCGGAAAAACCCTTTTTGTTTAATGGATTTTTTCAGAGGACCTTGTACATTCCCGCCACGGTCCGGACAACTTTTCGTCAAGTTTGCAGGGCGACTTCATCTCGACATTTTATTGCCAAATCTAGGTGCACAACTTCATCGCATATTTAGATCTCAAGTTATAATCGATTCTTTGTCACTTTTGCACTACATAATTCATTGAATTCCCATTTTAAATCAAACAAAAGGGAATAAGGGGTTCATCATGATATCCTTAATTCATTCAGAATTAAATCTATCATCTTTGTGAGGAGATTGAATCTAGTGAATTACCCGTTATCCCCCTAATGTAATGGTCAAATTTACTTGAAGGATAATCAATAGTAAAACTCTCATCTCTCTTTGAGGGAAAGGGTTAGTTTTCCTCTTGATCTATCGCTTATTATTTTTCCACCATCATAACTTCCTAAATAGCTACTTAGGATAACTATCATAAACGAACACTTAGAGTAACTACCTTTTGAAGATAGGATAGGATTTACCTAAGTTTTACAAACATTAGATCTAAATTTTAACTTTAGTTACATCAAGTGACATAAGTCACTTTTACAAAATGAGAACTTGAAACATGTGACTTTGGAGGAGATGAGATTTTTTATCTTGTTGAGCTAGTTTGCAATCTTCATGTATTTTGCCTCTAATATTTTTGGAGACCTCCTTGTGTTAGTATTATGGATGTGTTACATTGGTTTTGTCATTAATGTCAACAGTTCTTAGCACTTATCCTTTTGGAGATCTTTGGTTATGTTCACCGACAAGTTCAGTGACTTATGAACAGTCATCGATATCTGGTTCACCAGTAGGTTATATTGTTCACCGACACTGAGGATGACTTTTTATCATCTCGAGATCACTTCGTTATGTCGAAGACATGGTTTGGACACTTAGTTTTGGTATTGTGGTTATTGGTCTAATCAACCTAACATATTTGTTGTTATCGGCAAATTGGTCTAGGTTATGGACCGACATTCATTATCTATTCCAGATCAACATGACATGTTATGGAGATGATTAATTGATTGGTTATGATTGTAATTACATTGAGCGAACATGATGCATCGCATCTTAACTTATTTGTAATTGATTTAATTGTAATATTCTTTGTGAGCCCACCTACACATTTGGTCCTAGGTTTTGTTATATATGTAAGATCTCATTTGTGTGATTAAGATATGGTATGGTAACATTGTGATATTCGGTATATGTGAATATAAGGAGAGATAATCACGTAGACATCATTTGAAGATTCAAGGAAGGTTTGAAGAAGATTATCAGAGCTTAACTAGTATTGAATCCAACATTGAAGATGCTACTTTGAGCAGTACATTATCATTGGATTTAGTCATCCAATTGTAGTCAGTGAGACTCCCATCTTGTGATTAAGCAGTGAGCTTTAGGCAGTTGGCCTTTCTGCATGTGCAGACTCCATTTGTACACACATACTATCTATAGTAGTATCATCTAATTATGGGTAAGGTTTCCAACCACGGTTTTTCCCCTTATAGGGTTTCCACATACAAATCTTTATGTTATATGTTGTGGATATTGTTTCCCTTTCTGTTTCATGCATTAATTCTCACCGGTATTAATATTAACTGTTAATCTGTTAACCGACATTATATTTGGTTTACCAGTATTAAGTATCAAGTTTGATTAAGTTACAATTGGGTTGAAATTAATAGACAACTAATTCACCCCCCCACTCTTAGTTGCCTCCGAGTCCTAACAATTGGTATCAAAGCTAAGTCATCTTTTTGCAGAAGTTTAACAACTTGAGGAGATTCTATGGCTACTAACTTTTTTAGGAAGGACAATCTAAAACTTGATGGAACTAACTATGGTAAATGGAAGATCAAAATGGAGACACATTTGAATTGCATTGGAAGAGACATATGGGATGTTACATAGAATGGCTATGTTGGTCTTACACTAGGTCAACCTAATCCACCTACATTGGGTAAGGATCAAGAGAATGATTGCAAAGCAAGAGAAGCACTTTTTGAGTGCCTTGTCATATCAGTAAATCATGGGATTATCAGACCGATCTATTGCTAAAGCTATTTGGGATAAATTGGAGACATTGAATGAAGGAGACAACACTGTCAAAATTGTAAAACTAGAATGCTTCCGGGTCAGGTATGAAAATTTGAAAATGGAAGAAGATGAAATAATTTTTGCTTTTATGGAAAGGGTTAATGAAATTGTTTTGGGAATACAATGTTGTGGAGGTTTCTTAAGTGAAGATTAAATTGTTTCTAAAGTTTTAAGAGAATTGCCGCCAGCATACAAAATGAAAGTAACTACTATTAATGAGTTGAGAACAATGCCTAATACATTAGTATCTAGAGATACCTTGGTTGGAAAACTTTGAGCATTTGAGCTTGAGGAATTTGGTCTTGTTGCTACAATTAAAATAGATTTAGCCTTCAAAGCATCATCATCATCTAATAAAACTGATTGGAAAGCACTTTATGCAAGAGAACTTGAAGAGATGAGAAGGGAAAATGAAGAAATGGAAGAGCTTGAAGCACTATTTGCAAGGAAAATGCCTAAAGGTCCTATTGGAAGTAAGCATAAAGGTAAAGCACCATTTAAATGTTTTAACTGCAATAAAGCTGGTCATATGGCATCTAGATGTTTTGATAGACATGCAAGATTAAGAGAAGAAGCTACAAGAACATACAAGCCTAATCCTGAATATCAGAGATACAAATTTAAGAAGAATAGAGACAAATCATGTTACTATGCTGATGAAGGTGTTACTGATGATTCTGATGAAGAACCGATAGACAATGTATGGGATTTTGTTGCAATAACAGAAGATCAACGAACACCTACTGATCCACTGATAGAGCGGGCCCTGGCAGCTAAAATAGAAGAAAAGGATGAATGGATTATAGATTCTGGATGTTCACATCATATGA
This sequence comes from Cryptomeria japonica, assembly GCF_030272615.1. NCBI lineage: Eukaryota > Viridiplantae > Streptophyta > Pinopsida > Cupressales > Cupressaceae > Cryptomeria > Cryptomeria japonica. The sequence goes on along the minus strand of NC_081405.1, from coordinate 67,134,199 downwards.
CTCATGATAAAAGTAAATTCCTATCTTTTTAGGAATACAATGGAGGTCTAGTAAGATTTGGAGATGACAAAGCTTGTTTGATCAGAGGAAAAGGCACTATATCTTTTGATGGTAATCATAATATTGACAACGTTTATTATGTTGAAGGTTTGAAGCATAATCTTTTGAGTGTTGATCAACTATTTGAAAATGGATTTCAGTTGCAATTCAAGAATGGTAAATGCAAAATCATGAATAGAACTAGTTTGGAAATTGCAACCAGTAATCAAACTAGAGGTAATATCTTTCATTTGAATAACAATGAAAAGACATGCTTGATTGCACATATTGATGAAAGTTGGTTATGGCATAAAAGACTCTGTCATGTGAATTTTGATTGCATTATAAAGATTAGTTCATCTAAGGCAATAAGGGATTTACCTAAGATTGTAAAACCTTTGAATCCGGTATGTAAGAAATGTCAATTGGGAAAGCAAGCTAGAACAACTTGTAAGAGTATTGCTAAGAAATCCAATAATGTTCTTGATTTAATTCATACTGACTTGTGTGGTCTGACAAGAACAAGAAGTCTACAAAGAGATAGATATTTCATGCTAATTATTGATGATTATTCTAGAATGTGTTGAGTTACTTTTTTGAGGGAGAAATCAAAAGCTTTTGAAAAATTCAAATTATTCAAAGTACTTGTAGAGAATGAAATCGGTAAGAAAATCAAATGTTTAAGATCAGATCAGGGAGGTGAATTTACATCTAAGGAGTTCAATACATTTTGTGAAGTGAATGGGATTAGAAGACAACTATCAGCACCCCAAACACCTTAGCAAAATGGAGTTGTGGAAAGGAAGAACATAACTATTCTGGATGTAGCTAGAAGCATGATATCAGAAGCAAATCTACCTCATGTGTATTGGAGAGAAGCAATGAATACATCAGTTTACACTTTCAACAGAGTTCACATCAAAGATGAAACCGGTAAGACACCTTATGAATTATGGTTTGATAATACTCCTACTCTTAAATACTTTAGAATATTTGGAAGCAAATGTTACATTAGGAGAGATGAGTATATTGGTAAATTTGATCCATTAGGAGTGATGAAGGTATATTTATTGGTTATTCATCTAAGAGAAAAGCATATAGATGTTTTAATAAAATATTGCAAAAAATCATTGAGAGTGCAAATGTGAAGATAGATGAACACTTTAGAGGAAATTCAAGGTCTATGGATTCTAAACAAATAGTTGAGATGATCATAAATGAACCTATATAGAACGCACCGGCACAAAATATAGATCCAGTTACACCGGCATCATCAGAGAATTCCACAGTGACTGAAGAACAACGACAACTGAACAAACCCATGTATGTAAGACTAAATCACTCTGAAAGTCAGATAATTGGGAATAAGTATCAAGGATTTATGACAAGAGGAAGACTGGCAAATGAAGAGGTATGTTTAATTTCTCAAATTAAACTAATATCTGTTATTGAGGCATGTGAAGATAAACATTGGATTAAAGCTATGGAAGATGAATTAGAACAAATTGAAAAGAACAATACATGGAAATTGGTTTCCTGGCCTAAAGATAAAAATGTAATTGGAACTAAATGGGTATTTAGAAATAAATTTAATTAAGATGGTAAGGTAATCAGAAACAACACAAGATTAGTGTGTAAAGTATATTCACAGAAAGAGGGAATTGATTACAATGAAACCTTTGCACCGGTAGCTAGGATTGAGGCAGTCGGATTATTGCTTGCATTTGCAGCACACAAAAACTATAAAGTATATCAAATGGATGTTAAATGTGCATTTTTAAATGGTTATCTTGAAGAAGAAGTTTACATTGAACAACCTGATGGATTTTCATTGACAAAAGATAAAGATATGGTTTGCAGATTAAGGAAAGCTTTATATGGATTGAAGCAAGCTCCTAGAGCTTGGTATGCTAGATTGGACAAATATCTTTTGAAGCTTGGTTACACTAAAGGTAATGTTGACAACAACTTATATTTCAAAGTGACTAATGAAGACATCTTGGTTATTGAAGTTTTTTTTATGACATCATTTTTGGAGGAGAAGATGGATTATGTAAAGAATTTTCTAATAAGATGCAGGAAGAATTTGAAATGTCTATGGTTGGGGAGATAAAATTATTTTTAGGATTGCAGATTTCATAGACTGATAAAGGTATATTCATATGTTAGATAGAATACTTGAAGTAACTATTGAAGAAATTTGGTATGGAAAACTCTAAACCGGTAAGTACTCCTATGACTACAACTGATAAACTATCATTGAAGGATGATGCAACTTCTGTTAATCCGACAAGATACAAATCTATGATTGGAAGTTTACTGTATTTGACACTAACAAGACCTGATATAATGAATGCAATGTGTATTGTTTCAAGATTTTAGAGTAATCCTAAAGAAAATCATGAATCAACAGTGAAAGGATTTTCCGGTATTTACAAGGCACAACAAATCTTGGTTTATGGTATCCTAAAGATGAAAATTTTGATTTATGTGCATACACCAATGCTAATTGGGCAGGAGATGTAGATGACAGAAAGAGCACCACCGATGGGGCATTCTTTCTTGGTAGCAGATTGATTTCATGGTTGAGCAAGAAACAAAGTTGCACATCATTATCAACAATAGAATCAAAATATGTTGCAGCAACAACTAATTGTACTCAGGTATTATGGATTAAGAAAATGTTAAAGGACATAAAGGTAAAATGCAAAGAACCTATAATCATTTATTGTGACAATTGAATAGAAATTGATATATCTAAGAATCTGATAGTTTACTCTAAAACTAAACATGTTTCTATCAAATATAATTTTCTGAAAGAAAATGTTGAAGGAAAAGAAGTGAGATTGGTTTATGTGAATAATAAAGAGAAGATTGCAGATATTTTTACTAAGCCTTTTCCTAAGGAAACTTTTGGATATCTCAAAGAGAAGCTTGGGGTTATACCCTCACTAGTAGTAACTTAGACATTTGATGCTTGGCATCAAACCGACAAAAATAATAGAGAAAACTTTTTCTGGCTTTGATGGAGGAGAGCTACTTCTCAGGGGGGGTAGTTGGTTATAACAGTTGGTTATTGTAATTGGTTGTATCTGGTATTTGTATTGATTTGGAATTTGATGTTGAAGGGAGAGAGATATCTATGAAAATACACATTATCCTTTGGGGAGAGATTATTCATTGGGAGAGTTTTTTATTCTATGCATGTGTATTCTGATTTCTGGTATTGATCTATTCTTGAGATTGTTGGTTTTTGGGTTTTGGCATTTCTTCTTTGGCACTTAGATGGTTTTTTCATCTTGTGTTGCCATCAATGCCAAAGGGGGAGATTGTTGGTATTATGGACGCGTTGCATTGGTTTTGTCATTGATGTCAACACTTATCAACACTTATCCTTCTAGAGATCTTTGGTTATATGTTCACCGGCAAGTTCAGTGACTTATGAACAGTTACCAATATTTGGTTCACCGATAGGTTATATTGTTCACCGGCACTGAGGATGACTTGTTATCATCTCAAGATCACTTGGTTATGTCGAAGGTTGAAGACATGGTTTGGGCACTTAGTTTTGGTATTGTGGTTATTGGTCTAATCGACCTGAGATATTTGTTGTTACCAGCAAATTGGTCTAGGTTGTGGACCGGCATGCATTATCTATTCCAGATCAGCATGACACATTATGGAGATGATTAATTGATTGGTTATTATTGTAATTACATTGAGCCAACATGATGCATCACATCTTGACTTATTTGTAATTGATTTAATTGTAATATTCTTAGTGAGTCGACCTACACATTTGGTCCTAGGTTTTGGTATATATGTAAGATCTCATTTTTGATATTAAGATATGGTATGGTAACATTGTGATATTCAGTATATGAGAATATAAGAAGAGCTACTCACGTAGACATCATTTGAAGATTCAAGGAAGGTTTGAAGGAGATTATAAAAGCTTAATCAGTATTGAATCTACCATTGAAGATGCTACTTTGAGCAGTACATTATCATTGGATTTAATCATCCAATTGTAGTTAGTGAGACTCCCATCTTGTGATTAAGCAGTGAGCTTTAGGTAGTTGGCCTTTCTGCATGTGAAGACTCCATTTGTACACACATAGTATCTGCAGTATTATCATCTGATTGTGGGTAAGGTTTCCCATCATGGTTTTTCCCCTTACAGGGTTTCCACGTATAAATCGTTGTGTTATGTGTTGTGGATGTTGTTTCTCTTTCTGTTTCATGCATTAAGTTTCACCGGTATTAATATTAACTGTTAATCTGTTAACCAACATTATGTTTGGTTTACCAATATTAAGTATCAAGTTTGATTAAGTTATAATTGGGTTGAAATTAATAGACAATTGATTCACCCCCCCATCTTAGTTGCCTTCGGGTTCTAACACCTTGAAATTTACCATTATCTACACTTTTCCTCTTTGTATTCATGTCTACACAAAGCATTTCCAACTATAATATCTGACAAGAATCTCTACCTACTATGTTCTGATGGATGTCCATTCCTCGTACCAGAGGTAAATGTCTCTACAAGCTACCCTGGTAGGACAAAAGAAGTGGAGTCTAGATTTACACCAATCAACCATGTATGCATGAATGTTTCTAAAGCCTTTTCACCTTATCTATTATATGCATAGCCATTGGTGCAGCTGAAGAAAATATCGACAAAGATAATAAAGTACGACTTCAAATCTTGCAAATTGCACTTAAACATTTTTACAACCATTTCAAAAATTCTATTTGGCACATATCATCATATTTCACGTGATGACATCTCTTTGAGGTACTCTTTCAAACATTTTAAATCCCTTGCTATCATTTTTATGCATGTCCATAGCTATTACGAAGCTCCCATTTTTTTGCTAACAGAGAAAATTGAGACAAAGATTGTAGAGCTCAACTTTGCACCCATCACTTTACATTTGCTTGATGGTTACCAAGTTGTTTTACCAAGTGCATATAGTTTTGAAGCGATATAAGAATTATTTATGATAACTAACTCTTCCTTGAAGAATGCATCTTGTTCTTTTGTAAACTAGCACAAATTTTTTAAATCACCGATGAAATAATGAGTAATTTTCTCATAATAATGTATTGAATCTTTGGCAATTCAATCAAATTGTCGACAAATGAGTGAGAATAACTAACTGTGAGAGTGCATTGGTGTTTTTCTACACTTTGCAAAGTTGGTGAACTTGCAAATATTACTTCATTTATCCTTCACATCTTCACTCAATCAGTGACTTTTGAAAGTGCTACAACTTGCCAATGAGTTGACGGGTAGTTATAAAAAGTTGATCGATCTCTTTGCCCATTTTCACAATTTACCAAAATGGCCAATTGAATTTAGTAGTCCATCTTGCTATTGATTTTTCAATAAAATTAGCCAACTTCTTTAAATTGTTGATGAATAACAAATTGGCTATATCGATTACTTTGAAAACTTACATAGCTCACCGATAGATCATTTAATGGCAACTTTGAGGACCAAGACATTGATTTTTGTAACCATTCATGCTCATTGACTGCTAAATTGATTTAGTGTAAGAAGTTTGTAACTTTATCTATGCTAATCTACATTCTTGTTGGTCTTTTTTGTAAAGTGACCCAACTTACCAATAATGCCAAGAGATTCAATATATCGACATCTTTAGAAACTTGATCAACAATGTGAAAGGCCCAAACCATACACTTAGTAAGTTTTTCAACTCATTTACAAATTATTGGTGATTTGAAGAATATCCACAAGTCCATCAGTATTTTGTTGAACTTAGCGGGATAGCCTATTTGATGGCTCCTTTACTATGGTGGAAATAAGAATATCCACAACTTTATTTAATTTGTTAAATAGCCGATGAGATAGGAGACTTAGAATTTGAGGATTATAGGAGACCTTTCAAATTGACAATTATTGCACACAAGATTTGAAATGCCAAAAAAATTTAAAATTGTGAAGTTTAAAAATAAGGGTTATAGCTGGTTCTAACTGGGGACAAGGATCATAAGGGATGTAGGATGAACCCAAAGGTTTGGTATATGATTAATGCCTTATCCATTGGGCAATAGAGTCAAGGAGAGGAGACAACAAAAGAGATTAACTGGAGAGACTAGAGACAAACCAAAAATAGGAAAAACATAAACAAAACTTCTAACTAAATATGTAAATGGTAGGCAAAGCGTACCTCAAACTTCTCCAGGATTGTCATACAAAACAATTCACAGGCTGAGAAATAGGCACCTCTGTGAAAAAGTGACATGCATCCATGTGACACCTGTAAGCTGCTTAGGTTGAGTAGGTTAGCATGTATAAGATGAGAAACATCTTTTTACCAATGAACCAAACAGCCATATCTCATCATAAATCTTTGGTCTCTCTTGAAAGATTTGGGTACCACTTTCTTCAATATTGGTTATATGATATGGCATCATGTTAAGCATATCAGCCTTCTTCATCTAAAGATCCTTTTCATTATTTGGATTGGTAGGTATTAACCCACGAATTGGACAACCTTCATATATCTTGTGACATGAAGAAACTTTTGTCATTGCAAATGTTGAATTTTACTTTTGAAAATCAACTTCCAGGAGCATAGATTCATCCTTTATTAGAATATGTTCTTCTTCTTTAGTTATAAGAATTTTACAAAAATCTTTCTCCATGGGATAAGAAAATGAAGAAGGGGCTTCAGAATTACCTGTAGAAACACATTCACCTGAAAATAAAGCATTGTGGTTCACATCTTCACCATAGAGAAAATAACCATCCAAATATTTTAAGCATAAACCTATGCTATGGATATCATGAGACTTTACTCCATTGAATTCGTTCATTAGTTCATCCATTACCTCATTCCTTTCTTCATTGTTGGCATAATTCCCAAAAATATCCTTCAATATAGGTTCATACACTTGATCTAAAGATTCAAAAAGTGGATTGTTGTGAACTTTGAATGCTCCATATGGCATAGATTTAACTTCCACCGAGGTTGATAGACCTACATATATTTCACTTTCAGCTTTCTCAATAATATCCATATAGCCTTCTATATTCTCTTGACTCAGGGATTCTTCTCCATGACATTCTTCATGAAATTTAAAAACTTCATAGTCAAGTTGCATGTATGATAAAGATTGGATGCTTGGTGATTCATCTTCTTTCACTTGGGGCCGATCTAGAAGTTCATCAATATCTTCAAATGTAAATGTCTCCATTTCAGAAGGAAAAGAAGATATTTGCAAAGTTCCATTTGTGGTATCCTCTCCACTGGTTATAATAGTACAAAGTTGTCAGCTTGGATGTCATGCCTCTAATTTCGTCAACTGGTCTTTCCACTTCAACAATTGGTAATGTATGAATAGGAATATCTTCTCCACATAGAAAGTCATCATCAGAAGTTTTGAGACACCAATCAGGAATAAAGACTACATGAGAATCTTTTTGGGATGTTGGTTCTTCATCATCATTTCTGATTTGGGGTTGCATGCAAGTTGAGAGAACTTCCAATGATTCCTCACCATATTTTGTACAATCATCTTTATTATTGCATGAAGAAATGGAATCTCCTATTTCTATCCCTATCACTTGATCTTGGTAATCCTCTTGACATGCATATTCAAGTGAGCTTCTTTCAACCCTTTGATTGCAAGATATTTTGTTAGTGAGAATAATTTTGACTCCTGTCATTTTCTTCAATCCTTTGTAATTTTTCAAGCAACGAAGGATGCACTTTGCCAGGATCAAGTTACCTATTACCATAGAAACTTTTCAAAAATTAAACTTGTTTGACATCATTAAGAGCCTGATTTCTTTGTGAAATAGGTAGAGGAGAATGAGAATCATCATTATTATCCATTGCTAATTCAAGAATACAATCACGAGCAAGAATTTGGTTCTCTCTTCCATATCTTTCCTCAATCTTTTGGAGAGTTTGGAGTAGAGAAGGATGAATTTTATGAGGATCAAGTTTCTTTCCACTATAGAAACTCTTCAATAAGTTAACTTGTTTAGGATCATCAAAAGTTTGGTTCTGTTGAGAAATGGTATAGGAGAAAGATCAATTTTATCTTCATATTTCTTGATTGTTGTTGATTTGGGTAAATGATCCCAAGCAAGAAAACTGATCTCCTTTTCATGCTTTTCTTCAATGCTTTGCAACACTTGACATAAGGAAGGGTGAATCTTATCAGGAGTAAACTGCATGCCACCATAGAAACTCTTCAAGAATTCAACTTGTATGGGCTCATCACGATCTTGCTTCTTTTGATATGAGTAGTCTTCATCATCACCTTCACTGTCACTTTCCAACTTTCCTTTGTACCAGACCATTCTTCTGAATTAGATCTTTCAGATAGAGTCGCCAACCTTCATTTGGAAGAAGGTAGCTTGAAATTTCCAAGCAACAAAACACACTGGTATTTCGATCCCCATAAGAGTCACCAAAAATCTGTTGGTAAACAGATTTGTCATTGCGATTAATTCTCCAAATTTGACCCTGTTTGCCCAAAAAGCAGTGACAACCATTCCAATAGTTGGAGAGATCGTGGTAAGGCCACAATATTCCTTTGCATTTGAAAGGGGCATCTCTCTCGTATGATGGGGATTCTTAGGATTTTTGTGTACTTTTAACCTGAAAGTACATAAAGGAGAAAACACAAAACAAAAGAAAGATAATTAAAGAAAACCCCAACAATAGACATATGAATACTGATCATCTGCAAAAAGGATTAGAAAATCTGTTTGATGGCCACACACAAGAGCACAAGAAACAAGTTCAAATGTTAGTGTTAGCAACAAAAGATTATCCTAAATAGGCATATCAAGAGAGATACTAAATAAGAAATGGAAAGAATGCAAAGACAAAAGAGGTAAACTAAACTCCTCCAAATGCTGACCAAAACATTCATAGTGGCTTCTCCCTTGTTACTCTCCTCTCCAAGTTCCCAAATGAGTGTAGCTCTCAGTAGCTTTTTGCACTATTTTGGATGTCTTATGGAGATTCAAGAGTGTAAACTGAATGATTATGAAAATGCAAATATGAACAAGCTAAAATGATATATTATCTAATTATCTAATATTTATTTTAGCCCAAAATGACAAATATAGATGATTATGCTAAATGCTCTCTAAAATTCACAATAAGTTAAATGCATACAAGTTTTCAGGATCTGAATTATGAAGAAATGAGCTCTATTTATAGGTAAAATGGAGCAATGGAGGGTTGAGATTGAGTAATCTCAATAAGGGTCAGGATTGAAATTTTTAAGATCCATGTGAGGGCTTTCAACCCAATCCCAGGATGACAAATGTCAACAAGAGATGGGTTGAGAGGAGAGGGAATAAGCATTAAATTCTTGACATGACTTGAGGGTTAACTTGGGAGGTAAGGTTAATGTTGAGTTGAATGAATAAATTCATTATTCAAGGAATAATGCCTTTATCCAATGTATAAAATCTTGTGCAAGAGTTAGTGAGGATAACCATGGTCAAAACAATAAATGCTTGAAGAGACCCATGGGTTAAATAAGGGTTGAGTTAGAGAGAAAGTCTCTAACCATGTGGGTGAGTTGACTTAACCATTAATGGTCATGTAAGAGTCATAAGTGGTTTAGAAGACTTTAGAGGTTAGCTTGTTGAGCACATAAAGCATTAAATTCTTTTCAAAGACTTTGGAGTCTTTGAGAAGTGACCCCAAGTTGGTTAGGAATGTGACAATATTTAGGGGATGTGTTAGGCTAATTAGGAATGATTAGAAAGTGGTTAGAAGGGGATTTAGGATTGCATGTGGGTTTGGTGGATGAGGGAAAATAGGATTTAAATTAAAATAAAATTATTGTGGTGGCAACTTGCATTTGTAGGAGAATGCAAGTGGGGGGGGGAGTTTAATGATTTAAATAAATGTTTTATTTATTTATATAAAAGAGGAAAGGGGATTAAATTAAACAAATAAGATTTATTCATTTAATTGACTGTGAATTTGGTTTAATGAATTAATTAAAATAAATTGAATAATCTATTTAATTAATAGGAGAATGTTTGAGGATGAATTAATTAAATGTTAATTTAATTAACTGTTGGCTAGTGGGTTTATTAATCAAATAAATAGCAAATATGCATTTAATTATGTGGACAGATTATGTGGCTACATTTGCCCCTCTTTGAGATGGTGCGGTTTATCGTGTCGTTTCAAAGAAAAATAGGTGTGAAGAAATATGCCCCATAAATGTTAATTTAATGGGTGGTATGCCCCATCAAGCGATGGGCCGCAATTTTTTGAAAAATTGGGCGATCTCTCGAAAAAGAATGAGAATTGGTGGGGAGGTAGAAGAGAAGAAGTTAGAAATAATGGTGAAAGAATACAAGAAATCAGAGATAAAATAGAGAAATGGGAGGCACTAGAAGTTCACGGGGACCACGACGGTGAGTAGGGTAAAATTAGGTTTAGGGTTGAGGGTATATATGGGGGTGAAGGGGTAAAAATAGGGTCACTTGCATCCATCTCTACAGTGATTCAAAGCTCTAATAGTGACCTTTGGTGAAGGAGTGAGCAACAGTCAGCATGTTGGTACCCACAGTAGATCATCGATTAGAGCGGGTTCGTCGATTCCAACAGCCAGATGACTATGGACTAGTGGTACGCCAATTTGAATTTTTTCTTTCTATACATTTTTGATGTCTTTTTGCAAGTGTCCAAGTTGAGTCAAGACAATACCACTAAAACTGTGTGATGTTGTCACCTAATCTAGCACTTTTGTGCCACTATAGCGCTATCGCAAGGTTTAACATTGTCATGTAGTTGTTTTTGTGCTAGTGTAGTTTTAGCACGATCGAGTCAATCTTGTAGCATTATTGTCTTGGAATGGCACTGTTGTGCAGTGGCTTTAGTGCTATTGGTTGTTTAGCATTGTTGTGTGGTTGTTTTAGCACGATTGTTAGCAAAATAGTGCTTATTGTCTAAAAATAGATGCCCTAGTGTGTTAGAAAAAATAATCTCCTAATGCCGGTGTTGGGTGAATGGATGGATAATTTGTTTTGAATCATAGCAGCCCCATTGAGACTAGGTCATTATGCTAAATGTCTGTTGTAGTCTAGGTTTCCCATGATCACTTACTTGATGAGACCCGAAGATACTTGATCAAAGTATCTGTTGATAGTCTAGGTTTAAACTTAAGAAAGTTTGAAACAAAAAAAATGATGATGATGTTGATGTGTGTGATGTGCAGGAGGATCTTCTCATCTTATAGATGCAGGAGTGACATCCAACCACACAACAGTTGAGAGATCGGTTGATAGAGGCCAAGATTGATTGCATTGCAACGATAGGCATTTATGATGTGATGTACATGCCTGTGGTTCAGATGAATTGTTGCCTGATGATGACATTAGTGGAGTGGTGGCACAACGAGACTTGCACATTCCACCTAGCTATGGGTGAGATGACTGTGACATTGGTGGATGTGTGGTAGATTTTGCACATCCCTATCCAAGGGGATCTGGTGACATATGACCGAGCATTGGGTACAACAACCATATATCAGTTTTTTGTGGAGGATGTTTATATTGATGATGGCTTGGTAGCATGGGAGGACATAGCAGCCTTATATGAGCCATTACCAGCAGTGTTATCAGGGACCATCGGAGGTTTATTGTGCCCCGATCAACGTTCACATGGATTGGCCATTGGTTGGTGCCAGGTGATCGAGCATATGATGACTGAGGGGACCCGCTATGCCTAGGGACCATATATGCTAGCCCATCTATAGAGGGAGCTACATGAGGTGGCGTACCATGAGGCGAGATCACTAGGAGTAGGGATAACATTGTTGCATTTCTAGGCTTGGGAGCACTTACCAGTGTGACGACCAATCTGATAACACAATGATGAATGGATAGTACCAAACCGACACAGAGAGGGGGGGTGAATCAGTACAAGCAAAAACACAATCTTAAACCAGTTTGTCAACAAACACTGTGAATTGACAGGACAAATAGTAACACCGGTCCTTAATCAGAGTACAACCGGCAAAACCCAGAATAACTGAGACAAGCATAAACTAGTTGACACTTATCTTCTCATACAATCTACCACTTCATTTCTATTTCACCCTAATGCATGAACAAGTAATCTACCATCAAAGATATACATATAAGCAACTAGATCAACATGATTCACTGCTTGATAAAAAATAACAAAGCATCACATGAAGAAGACATAACACATGACTCACATATTTTTCATGTGGAAACCCAATTGGGAAAAACCACGGTGAGGATGAATACCCACAAGCTTGTTTTTGAACTCTTTAGAAGTCTGCTCTATTAGGAGCCTTATCTGGTTAAAGACTGATACAATAGGCTCTATTAGGAACCGATCCTATTAGGGATCACCCAGTTAAGGGATGGCTAGAATACTCGATTAAGGGTTAAACCCTGTTAAAGGTTACCTTGTTAGAGGATTTCACGAACTCAATCATTTTGAGTCACCCTATTAAACGATTTACAGCAAGCTAGTTAAAGCTACCCTATTAAGGGATTTCTCAACTATTGAGGTGGTTAGAGATCAATAGGTATTACAATGATCTGGTAACAACACTCAATGCCAATGCATATCCGCTTAAGCTCCTCTTCACCTTCTGCACTTACACTCTGGAGGTATCACTTCTCTCCTCTCACTTGGCAAGAATCACGTATCTCTTCTCTTGGATACACACACACAACTTTTGCCAACAACCCTAGAAAGAATCAAAATATTGACCTTATAGGAAAATAGATAGGTCGGTAGCATACACCCTAAACCCTAAACCTTTTAGGTTAAGGAATTCAAACAGTTCAATCCTGACCGTTGAGCACACTACATTAATCTTCATCATTTTTTTTCCACCGATTTCATGGCGGCTGATAACCCATCACATGTTATCACCATTTACAGACTTTGCACATTCTCGAGGTAGATAGGAACAATCTCCTTCATGCAAGATCCTTCATGCACACAAGGCATATGTGGCAACATGATCTATTCTTTGTTATCATGCTGACTCATCACACAAAATCACCGGTTGAGCGACACTGGCTTGAAGCACTTCAACCAGAAACCCTGAAGTTGAGACTACCAACCAGTAGTCATATAATGCTTCCATGTGCTGGTTCCCATAACCATATGTTAGTTCACCTTGAACAAGCACACCGCTTCACTTTGGCACAAATGTCGGTTCATAGTGCTATTTCAGTTCTCTTATCTTCATCATATTGACATCAATGACAACACACAATGTCATTATGTCCTCATACCGGTTCACATAATGCCAACAATCTCCCCCTTTGGCATTGATGGCAATATACAAAAGATATCTCTCCGCTTCACATCTTCTCCCCCAATTTCTACAGATATCTTCTCTGCTTCACATCTTCTCCCCCTTTGACAACAATGCCAAAGTGGAGGCACAAGCTTCTTTGTTCCATTATGTTGCTCCCCTTGAGGACTAGCATCCTTCAACACATAAATCCTAAAGAAAATTTTTACTATGGAATGCCTGACTGATGTGGAACATATGCTTTTAGTTTACCTCCTGAAGGGGCAACACCCCTAATTCACCTCTTAAGTACATAAATGTAGCCTTTGGGAGAGGCTTGGTGAATATGTCTACTAACTACTCCTTACTAGAAACATGTTCCAGTCCAATCTCTTTGTTCTGAACCTTTTCCCTCAAGAAATGATACTTAAGCTCAAAGTAATTGGTTCTAGAATGTAAAACCAGATTCTTGGAGATATTAATTGTACTATTATTGTCACAAAAAATACTTACCGGTTCAGATACAGGAACTTTGAAGCCATTTAACACATGCTTCATCCAGATTGTCTGAGTGCAGTTCATGAAAGCTGCAACATACGCCACTTTCATTGTAAACTGAGAGATACAACTCTGCTTCTTACTCATCCATGAGACCAGTCTACCACAGAGAAAGAATGCACCATTAGTTGTTCTTTTCTGGTCATCTACATTACCTGCACAATCAGCATTTGTGTATACTTTCAAGTAGAAATCCTTGCTATATGGATACCACAATCCATAGTCAATAGTTCCCTTCAGATACCTAAGAAACCCCTTTAATGCAACCAAGTGGGATTCTCTTGGGCTTTTCTGGAACCTTGCAGTAATGCCTACTGCATGTGCAATATCTGGTCTGCTATGCACTACATAATGAAACTTATCAATCATTGATCGGTATTCCTTCTCATCAACCAATGCTGAGTCATCCTCTTTGGATAGTTTACAACTGGTCACCATCAGTGTACCAACTGGTTTGTTATCTTCCATGCCAAAGGTCTTCAACACCTCTTTGACATACTTGGACTAAGTGATAAAGATTCCATCTTTCATCTACTGGATCTGCACTCCAATGAAGAACTTAATCTCCCCTATGAGTGACATCTCAAACTCTTTCTTCATCTCATCTGCAAACTCATGACTCATCTTGTCATCTCCACCAAAGATAATGTCATCAAAAAATACCTCACAGATTAGGATCTGATCTCCTTCTGACTTCAAGTAGATATTGCTATCTTCACTTGTTCTTTCAAATCCAATCTTCACAAGATGGGAATGCAGACATTCATACTAAGCTCTAGGTGCCTGCTTTAGACCATATAAGGCTTTATGTAGCCTGTACCATGTCACTATCTTCAGATAGGGCAAACCCATCTGGTTGCTCTATATACACCTCCTCTTCAAGTACACCATTTAGGAATGTAGATTTTACATCCATTTGATATACTTTGAAATCTTTAAAAGCTACATATGCAAGAAGCATATGAACTCCTTCCAATCTGGCTATAGGAGCAAAGGTTTCTCCATAGTCTTCTCCTTCTTCTTGAGGATATCCTTTGCACACCAATCTAGCTTTGTTCCTAATCACTGTGCCATCCTCATTCAACTTATTTCTGAAGACCCATTTAGTACCAATGACATTTTTATGCTTCAGTCTGGTTACCAAAGACCATGTACCATTTTTCTTTATCTAGTCAAGTTCCTCTTCCATTGCCTTGATCCAGTCTTCATCTTTATGTGCCTCTTTGAATGATTTAGGCTCAAATTCAGAGATCATATATGAGTTTTCTCTGACCTTTCTTCCTATAAGGATTCCTGCATCCTTATCTCCTATGATTTGCTTAGGATCATGATTTAGCTTAACATACCGAGGAATGGTCTTGATAGATTCCTCTTGCTTTTCTTCTTCATCCTCATCTCCATCAATATCAGCATCTACATCTACCAGTGTAGGAACACTGTTACTGGTACTCGATTGACTAACAACTAGTTCATTTACCGCTTGCTCACTACTAGTTTCCTCTATTTTCTCAGAGGTTTCATCAACTCTTACATTGATGCTTTCCATAATTCTCTGAGTCCTATTATTGAAACACTTGAGAGCTTTTCTCTTGGTGGAATACCATAGGAATATTCCCTCATCAAATTTCACATCAAATTTGCTTTGGTGTTCACTCCTCTTGATGTAACATTTGCTACCAGATACTCTAAAGTAGCTAACCATAGGTGTCTTATCGGTTCAATACTCATAAGGAGTTTTATCCTTACCTTTCTTGATGAGTACCCGGTTCATTGTGTAGACTGCAGTGCTCACTGCTTCCCTCCAAAAGGTGTGGGCTACCTTTCCTTGAATCAACATAGTTCTAGTTGCTTCAACCATAGTCCGATTATTCCTCTCTACTAGGCCATTCCACTATGGAGTCTGGGGGGCAGACAATTGCCTCTTGATGCCATGTTCTTCACAATACTTGTTGAATTCACTGGAAGTGAATTCCCCTCCTTGATCAGTTCTCAGGCACTTGATCCTTTTATCACTTTCCTTCTCTACTAATGCTCTAAAAGCTTTTAACTTTACAAAAGCTTCAGACTTATCTTTCAAGAATGTGACCCACATCATTCTTGAGCAGTCATCATTGAGAATCATGAAGTGCCTATCACCCTGCACACTCCTAGTTTTCATAGGACCACACAAATCAGTATGCACAAGATCAAGCAGATTGTCAACAGTGAAAGATTTACCTTTAAAGGTTGAGGAAGACATTTTCCCCAATTGACACTCTCTGCATAAGGTATTATCCAGTTTGCTTAGCACTGACAACCCTCTAACTGCCTTGATCTTACTAGCCTTCACAATGTTATCAAAGTTTACATGGTAGAGTCTCCTATGCCATATCCAGCTATCATCAAATTTAGCCATAAGACATGTACTTATATTTGCATTCAGCTGAAATAGGTTACCTTTGGTCTGCATGCCGGTGGCCACCAATTCACCCTTCTTTCCTTTGATTCTGCACACTCCATTCTTGAATTCCAGAGTGAGACCACTTTCATTTAGCTAGGCAACACTCAGAAGGTTGTGTTTGAGACCATCAACCCAATACACATTGTCAGCACTACTATTTCCATTCAGAGAGATGGACCCTCTGCCTTTGACCATGCATGGTGCATCATTACCAAAGAAAACAACACCACCATCATACTCTTCCAAGGATAGAAACTTGCTCAGGTTACCAGTCATATGGTGAGAACAGCCACTGTCAATGATCCACTCATTGGAATTAACAAACCGGGAGACAAGAGCTTTCTTGTCTAGCACATCTTCCTTGATAGCAACAAGCACAATATCTTCATTTTCTTCATCTTCTCATTCCTCATCTGTAACACCTTCATCAACTACCACAAAACTGTTTCTCCGATTTCCTCCCCTTGAATTTCTTTAAGCTTTCCGATTTGTCCTTGTTGTCGCCATTAGGATAGTTTACAACAATATGTCCTATCTGGTTACAAGAAAAGCATTTCAAAGGAAAATTACCTCTGTATTTGCCGGTTCCTTTAGGAAGTTTCCTAGCAAGGAGAGCTTCAAATGCCATCAGAATGTCCTCATCATCCATTTCTCTACTCTGTCTTGGTTCACCACTAGTGCTAGCTTCTTTTCCTTTTCTATATGGTACAACAGAAGCTTTATAAGCCGATTTAGTCTTTTGAACACTGCCATCAAAACTATTTAGCTCATAGACTATCAACTTTGCAATGATGGAGTCTAGGGATACCTCAGTCTTGTCTATTGATCTCAGCTCCTGAATAGAAGCAACCCTTATTGCATAGACTGGCAATAGGGATCTCAGGACTTTGGTTACCATAGTGGAATCTTCCATTTTACCACCTGCACTTTTGATATCTCCAACAATGGTTTTGATTCTTATTCCATACTGTTGAATGGTCTCACCTTCAACCATCCACATTTCTTCAAACTTCCCGCTAAGGCTTTCTTCCTTAGCTTGTTTTACATGCTCATCACCACCATAGATATTTTCAAGAGTATTCCACACCTCTTTGGGATTTAACTTATCTTGGACCTCAATAAACTCAATGTCAGATAAACTACTAATTAGGGCTTCCATGACTTGCGCATTCTCCTGCATCTCTCTCTTTTGGTCATCGGTGAGAGTATCGGTAGGGGCAACATAGGCATTCTCAACATAGCTCTAGTGTTGAGCACCCATGCTTCTGATGTATATCTTCATTCTATATTTCTATATACTGAAATTTTCTCTGTTAAACTTTGGACCTTCCCTCTTCATCATTAGACTAGGATCTTTACCTCAAGTGGTTAAGTTTATAATACATAGGACCTAGATGATGCACTGATACCAATTGATAACACAATGATGAACGAATAGTACCAAATCGATACTGAGAAGGTGGGGGGGGTGAATCAGTACAGGCAAAAACACAATCTTAAACTGGTTTGTCAATAGACACTATGATTTGACAGACAAATAGTAACACCAGTCCTTAATCAGAGTACAACCGGCAAAACCCAGAATAACTAAGACAAGCATAAACCAGTTGACACTTATCTTCTCATACAATCTACCACTTCATTTCCATTTCACCCTAATGCATGAACAAGTAATCTACCATCAAAGATATACATATAAGCAACTAGATCAACATGATTCACCGCTTGACAAAAAACAACGAAGCATCACATGAAGAAGACATCACACATGACACACATATTTTTCACATGGAAACCCAATTGGGAAAAACCACAGTGTGGATGAATACCCAAAAGATTGTTTTTGGACTCTTTAGAAGTCTGCTCTATTAGGAGCCTTGTCTGGTTAAAGACTGATACAATAGGTTCTATTAGGAACCGATCTTGTTAGGGATCACCCGATTAAGGGATGGCTAGAATACTCGGTTAAGGGTCAAACCCTGTTAAAGGTTACCTTGTTAGAGGATTTCAAGAACTCAATGGTTTTGAGTCACCCTGTTAAAGGATTTACAGCAAACCAGTTAAAGCTACCCTATTAAGGGATTTCTCAAGTATTGAGGTGGTTAGAGATCAACAGGTATTACAATGATATGGTATTAGCACTCAATGCTAATGTAGATCCACTTAAGCTCCTCTTCACCTTCTACACTTACACTCTATAGGTATCACTTCTCTCCTCTGGTTTGGCAATAATCATGTATCTCTTCTCTTGGATACACACACACAACTTTTGCAAACAACCCTAGAAAGAATCACAACATTGACCTTATAGGAAAATAGATAGGTCGGTAGCATAAACCCTAAACCCTAAACCTATTAGGTTAAGGAATTCAAACAATTCAATCCTGACCATTGAGCACACTGCATTAACCTCCATCATTCATTTTCCACTGATTTCATGGTGGCTGATAACCCATCACATGTTATCACCGTTTACAGACTTCGCACATTCTTGAGGTAGATAGGAACAGTCTCCTTCATGCAAGATCCTTCATGCACACAAGGCATACGTGGCAACACAATCTATTCTTCATTATCATGCTGACTCATCACACAAAGTCACTAGTTGAGCCACACTGGCTTGAAGCACTTCAACTAGAAACCCTGAAGTTGAGACTACCAACCGGTAGTCATACAATGCTTCCATGTGCTGGTTCCCATAACCATATGCCGGTTCACCTTGAACAAGCACACCACTTCACTTTGACACAAATGCCAGTTCACAATGTTATGTTGGTTCTCTTCTCTTCATCATATTGACATCAATGACAACACACAATGTCATTATGTCCTCATACCGGTTCACATAATACCAACACCAGTCAACTTGAGGTTTAGGGTGGCAGATCAGCCCTATGTCTATATGTATGGAGGTATGATGAGCCAACCCCACTTAGGGAAGTTGGAGTGGTGGTGACGGGCATTGGATGATTTGGATATAGTGATATGGCGGCCATATATTGAGTGTGAGCCATGGGAGGATGATGCAGAGGCTTTGCCATATGTATTTGTGACATAGTTTTTGATTGGTAAGATAGCCTACAATGTGGAGAGATATGTACCAGGTAGAGTGATGAGGCAGTTTGGGAAGAGGTAGTAAGTGCTGAGGGGATCAGGGGAGTATGCATAGGCAGTACGAGAGAGATTCTAGTGGGGGCTAGTGTTACCATATGATCAGGCCTTAGCTCAGTTTTGGACTTTACAGGTGAGACCGTGGCACATGAGGCCGAGGAATGTGGATGCAAGAGTGACAGAGGAGTATACGCAGTACCGTACTGCGCATCCTATTCTGTGCATTTCAGATCCAGCAGAGCTGATACCATCCTTTGAGGAGGATAAGAGACAATGATGGAGGAGGAGAGGAGGCAGAGGAGTAGGAGGAGGAGGTAGAGGGGATGGAGGAGGAGGAGATGGAGGGGATGGATGAGGAGGAGGTGGAGGGGGTGGGGGTGGTGGATTTGGAGGTGGTGGAGGAGGACAGTTACATCGGAGAGGGAGAGGCAGGTAGCCGTTGCGACTATCATATGGTCCTTTTATTCAGGGGGGAGTCAGATTAGGTGGTAGTGATATTTGGGAGGGAGAGACACCTATGGATATGAGCATGGGAGCTACTGGTGGAGGAGAGGGAGCTAAAGTTGGAGGAGGGGATCTGCAGGAGCATACGTTAGTACAGATGCAAATTTGCCTTGCAGCTGCCAAGGCACAGGTGGAGGATTGTGAGGCAGAGATTACAGCTAGAGATGTTCAACTATTTGCACAGGAGTCAGAGTTGACTATAGTATTGCAAGAGAGAGATGATGCGGTGGAGAGATTGATGGAGCTGCAGGAGAGAGTATGAGTTGGGGCAGTAGCACAGGGTCCTACTGGGGAGGTGATGAGGGAGATATAGTGAGCTCAGGCAGAGATAGAGTATTGGTGGGGTTTATATGAGGAGGTGGTGTCATCCAATTAGTGGGTGCTAAGCTATTCATAGATGTGTTGGGCGAGATCAGAGCAGTCTCAAAGGATGCAGAGTAGTGGTGGTGTTATGGGTCCTCCATGGCGAGATAGTGCGGGTGGTACAGGGGGTAGTGGGGGAGCAAGTGGTGATGGTGGTGTAGCATCTGGCTAGATTGCCATTTGAGAGAGCTTTATGTATTTTATTACATTGTGATTTTGGACTGTGAGTTGGATGGCTCTTGGTAGCCGATATTTTTGACATCATTATACTCTGATGCATGTATGTGTTGCGAGATGATATATGATGTGATATATGAGGAGATCCCATATTTTGTAATGATATGCATTTTGATGATATGTATGGTTTTATGTAGGATGATGTTTATGATTGATGCTTAGATTTATGTCATGGATGATTTTCTTTCTATATGCGTGTGGTGATGACATGATTTTATGATGTCTATATGTATGCTATGGATGATTTTCTAACATGTATATGCAGGTTACTTGGATGGATGATACTTTGTATATTGCTATGTAATGTGATGTAAATGATGATGATGACTATGTATGCAAAATGATGAATGAATGATGTTGCTTATGAGTTAGATAGTACTTGTGTTTTGTGTGATGATATGATGATATGTAGCTGAGTGTTTGATATGATGAAATGTAATGAATCGAATGGTTTATGTAAATGTTTATAGATGGTTAAAAATGAATGCAAAATGGATAAACAAATGGTGATTCAAATGTTTATGTGATGATCTTAAATGAATGCACTTGTAAAATGAATAAACAAATAGTGAGACAAATGTTTATGTTATGATTCTAAATGACTTAAAACATGACTAAGTGAAATGATAATGCAAATAAATGCAACTAAGAGATAATGAATAACTGCACCTTAATGCAATTAAAAAGGATAATGAATGCATCTTAATGAATCCAGATGAAACTTGAAATGATGAGAATGAAATGAATGATTATAAGAATATACTGGATGGATAGATGAATGTACTTGACTAAATAGATAGATAAATACAAATGAATGCAACTAAATGAATCTAAATGAATGTATTGTAAACAAATTTAAATAATGAATGATTTTAAATGATTTAAAACACATCTAACTATACCTAGATGATGAAATGAATGTTCATTAATGGCTAATAATGGTAGTAAATGAACTGATGGGAAAGTTATACAAATTAATCTAAATGCCTTTATTTTGCAATGATGAAATGATGTAATGATGCTAATGCAAGTGAATGATAATGAATTTGACTAAATGATATTAAATGAACTTAAATGAATATCTAAAATGGATGTAATGAACCTACATGCAAGTAAATGATAATGAAATGATGATGCAATGTGTTCATGATAGATGAATGCAAGTTGGTGAGAAATTGTATGATGCACTGATGATGTATTAGAGAACTCCGTCATGATTGTATCCAAGACCAATTTATGTTTAAATAACTTCTCATAGTTTAACTTGTTCACACTTGCCTACAAAACCATAAATATGAATAATGAATGATCAAATGGATGGGTGATATGCAACAAAATGCAATATAAACAGATGAGATGGAATGATAATCTATAGTGCTTTAATTTTTTCATCATTGAGCATGGTAGTATCAATCTTGGACGAGGTAGTAGGAAGAAAGTTTGGAGCATTGTACCTGTAAGCAAGCAGCATAGATAAACAATATGAACCCTCCATAATGGTTCATGCTCATATGGTCTAGGTATACACTGTAGTCAGCAATACATAGTGATCCATGACTGTATTTTGCATTAGATCATGTAGCTTAGTGAACTTCCCACCTAGACACCATTAGTACATGCCCCGGAACTTCATTGGAATAATTCACAGACAATAAAACAAACAATACTTAGGAACCATCCTGGCTACTCTAATCACTTGTGGATATCTTGAAGTAGTGTAGGAACCTGATATAAATGAATAAAATAACTTATCAAATTGACCAAGTACTTGATAGCTTAAACAAAATTTTCTTGTCAAAGAAAATGTTATTTTGTCTTTGTTTTGATAAGGAAGGATGCATCCTTGTTGAAGACAGTTGTGTGTACATGTGTTGATTGTTTGGTTGCTTTGAAAAGTGGTCATTGTTTGAGTATCTCAAAAATGCTTGTTTGATGTCTATTTCGATTGTCTATGTATAAAGGATTTCATGTGTTGCTATGTTTTTTATTTGTTTTGGTTTTTATCATGTTTTTGGATTTTTTTGGAATGTCGTTTGTGAATGTTTTTGGAGTTTGTGAGATAGTTTTGAATGTTTTTGGATTTTGTGAGATAGTTTTGAATGAAGAACTCAATGAATCATAAGTAATGAAAAATCCACTTCCATCAATAGGTTAAGGGCATTGACCCTAGTTTAGACATGACTGTGAAAAGATGGGATGCAAGACGCATGAAGTAATATCCTTGATTGCAGATCAATAACAATCTATGGTTTGACTGATGGATGAGTGGATGTAGTTAATGTGATCGCAACAAGTCTGAAAGACAATGGAGCTATATCCTTTATGAGTGGTGCATGTTTGCCAAGTTTTCACCATCGTACTTACCCAAGGTGCCACCAGAGTGGTTGTTCACCATTTGGTTGCATGATTTTTGCTTTACTATTATGATTTTTTGTATTTTCTTCAAGACATTTATCTGAATGTTTTTGGTGTTTTTATGATATGTATTGGAGCCTGATGCTTTGTACACCTTATGTATGAAACCACTTGAGGTGCATGTTGTTGATCAGATCTACTAGCGGTTCTCCTTCTAAAGTTGCTAATTGATATGCCTGGGACCCAAATACAACAGTGATAACATATGGACCCAACCAGTTTGATTCAAACTTGCCTTGATGTTCTTTGTTTGGTTGATTTTGAGGGTTCTCTCTTAGAACAAGATCGCCTATCTCAAATGTGCGAGGTCAAACACGATGATTATAGCTTCAGCTCATGCATTGCTGATATGCCTTGAGGTGGTTGTATGCAGCTTGTCACCTTTCATAAAGTAGTTGCAAGTCTTGAAGATGTGATACTCTGTATGCTTCATCATCTATGAGATTATGCAAGGAAACCCTTAGAGATGGTATCTCAACCTCAATAGGAAGAATGGCTTCTGCATCATAGACCAGTGAGTAGGGAGTTGCACCTATAGAAGTTCGATATGCCCATAGTGTTGGATTCAATTGAACATGCCAATCACTGTCGACATCATTAACTATTTTCTTGAGGATTCTCAATATGTTCTTGTTTGATGCTTTGGCTTGAACATTGCCTTGTGGGTAATAGGGAGTGGAAAAGCAATTTTGGATGTGGAATTTCTCACAAAGTTCATGGACATCTTGATTTTTGAATGGGAGTCCATTATCTATGATGATGGACATGGGTACACCATATCGGCAGATGATGTAACTAAGGATGAATGAGGTGATCTGCTTGTTGGTGACTTGGCTAAGTGGAATAGCTTCGATCCACTTTGTGAAATATTCAGTAGCGGTAATGATGAACTTATGGCTGTTGGATGAGGATGGATGGATCTTACCCACAAGGTCAAGGCCCCACTGACAAAAGGGCCATGGTGTGGTGATTGGTTGTAACTCCTATGCAAGTGCATGTATCAGGTCTCCATGAACTTGGCATTTCTTGCATTTTCTGACAAAATAGTAGGAGTCTTTTTCCATGGACGGCCAATAGTATCCTACTCACACGATTTTCTTTGCTAGCTAGAGACCGCTTGAGTGAGTCCCACAAATTCCTTCATGGACCTATTCCAAGGCCTTTTTTGTCTCATCCTATTCCAAACATCGAAGGAGAGTACCATCAAGACTACGTTGATATAGGATTTCAGTAATGAAGGTGTATCGAGCGGTTTGTCAGATGAAGGTTTTGCATTGGTTATTCAATTGGTTAGGAGGAAGTGTGTGATCACGGAGGTAGGTGTAGAACTCACCTTACCATAGGGATTCAGAACTGACAAGGCGACATATCATCTCGGATTTGGGGATATCATAAGCGGGATTCCAAAGTTGTTCTACCAAGAACTCTTAGTGTATTGAATTCTATGGAAGATCTAGGAGAGATGCAATTGTGGCCATGGCGTCAACAACTCGATATTGATCTTTGGGTATCTTCTCAAAAGTGATAGTTGTAAATGATGATTTTAAACTATCCACCATTTTCTTGTATGGCATAAGCTTATCATCCTTGGTCTGATATTCATCTGTGACTTGTCGGATGACTAGTTGGGAGTTGTCGTATATTTGTAGTTCTTTTAGTTTCCATTGTATGGCTAATTTGAGTCCTGTGATCAAGGCCTCATATTTTGCTATGTTGTTTGTACATGGAAATGTTAGCTTGTAAGACTTTAGGATGTTGTCACCTTGAGGTGTGATAAACAGAATGCCTTCCCCCGAGCCATGCCTAGTAAATGAACCATCAAAGTAAAACTTCCATGGTTGCATTACTGTGATCATGAATATAAGAGGATGATCACTTGTGAGGGGTGCATCAACCAACTGATCTGCAATAACTTGGCCCTTGATAGCCTTGCGGTCCACATACTCAATGTCAAATTCACTTAGAATCATCACCCATTTGGCCAAGTGGCCTGTCAATGCTGCTTTGCTGAGTAGGTACTTTAGTGGATTGATCTTAGACTTGACCCTTAGCCTTTAGATAACCATGAGGTCTTCTCAGGCCTTTAATGCCTCCAACCCCTTCTCTCAACCCAATCCTATGTTGACACTTGTCACCATTTCATTGGTGCAAATTGTGCACATGGATCCCCAACTTTCAAACCTGGCCCTTGATTGAATCTTTCAATCTCAACCATCCATTGCTCCATTTTTCCTATAAATAGAGCCCATTTCTTCATAATCCAGATCTTGAAAACTTGTATGCATTTAACCTATAGGCATTTTAAGAGAGCATTTAGCATAGCAAACTCATGTATTGTCATTTTGGTTAAAATAAATCAGTTTTAGCATCAATAGCATAGTATTAGCTTTTCATTTCATATTTGAAGCTCAATACTACAATCTCAATCCTCCATAAGCATCCATAGTGCAAAAAGCTGCTGAGAGCTACACTATTTTGGAACTTGGAGAGGAGAGGAACAAGGGAGAAGAAGCCAAGAGCATGTTAGGAGGCATTTGGAGATGCCTCATCGTATTTATCTTCCTAGTTAGACATTCTATCTTGCTTTTGGTATCTCTTTTGATATGCTTGTGTAGGAAAGTGTTTGGTTTATGATTTCTAACACTAACAACTTGGTTTTTTCTTCTTATTTGTGTTGTTGATCATTTACTAACCTGATCCTTTTTGCAGAGCATCAGACCTCAATGCCCTTGATTGAGACAATGTATCCTAGAATCTTCCCTGAGGTTAGTCCAAAGACACATTTCTTTGGGTTGAGTTGAACATAATATTGTTCAAGTCTATCAAAGATTTTATCTAATATTGCAAGATGATCTTCTCTTGTTAATGATTTTGCTAGTAATTCATCAACATAATCCCCCATTATGGTGTGCATCATATCATGAAAGATGGTGGTCATATCTCTTTGATAGGTCGCCCCTAAATTCTTTAGACCAAAAGGCATTACATTCCAATAGTATGTTCCCCATGGACATGTAAAGGCAGTCTTATGTTGATCTTCTGGTGCGATCTTTATCTAGTTGTACCCTGAAAATCCATCCATGAGAGAAAGAATGGCATGTCCTACTATTAGGTCCATGATCATGTCGATGGTTGGTAGGGAGAAGTCATCCTTAGGACATGCCTTATTTAGATCTCTGAAATCAATACAGATATAGATGCCCCCATTCAGTTTGTCGATAGGTACAATGTTGGAGATCCAATCTGCATAGTCAATTGGTTAGATGAAACCAACATCCAGGAGTTTCTTAAGTTCTTCTTTGATGAGCATAGCTATCTGATGGTGCATCTTGTGAAGCTTCTATTTTACTAGTTTAGCTCCTTCTGCTATGGTTAGGTGATGCATGACTAAATCAGGATCAAGACTAGGCATGTCTACATATGACCATGCAAAGTTGATCTGACATAATTCTATGAATTTAGGCTATTCCTCTGGAGTTAAAGAGATGCCAGATGCATGTGGTGAGGAGTCTTAGGGGTCCCCACATTGAATTCTTTTGTTTCATCAATGAGGATCATTGATTGTTCCTGATTTGTACTACAGGGGAGGATGTCAAACCTTTCATCCTCAAGCGCCTCAAAGAGGTTTTCACTGTTGGATATGCTCTTTATTTTTACTATTTTGGGATCAACAAGTGCCATTGTGTGGTTTTCAATGGAATATACATGTTTTATCATGATATTTTTGTAGCTAAAAGGTTTGGCATCTGCCCCAAAGTATGTTGCGCTATTAAGTTCAATGGAAAATCCAGCTTTGTGATCCCCTCTTGGTATGTTATCCTGTAGTTCCAAAAAGTCAATGATCACCTCATCTTTTTGGAATTGGTCAAGGCATGGAGGATTTGGTTGGTTCCATTCAATGAAATCAGGATGGATAATGCGCATTACCTCATTAGCCAGGTTAAGTTCATAAGATGTATCAGTGAGGTTTAAGACATTATGGTGAAGATCGTTCATGGTACTCTCCCTATCATAATCAGGTGGAGGATGTGAGGTAGGGTCTATGGAAGATGTTTCCAGTTCAGGAACCCAAGAGGTTTCAATTTGTGCTTCTCCATAAACAAGGATTTCTTTGTGAGGTGGAGGTGGTGATGCATCTTCATCATCTGAAATATTGAGATGTACAGAATCAAATTCCCACTCATGTGAGTTAGTCTCTGAGTCTCTTTCTAGTATTTGATTACTATACCACACCAGGATATCCTTTGAGTTAAACACTATAGTTGTGATTGGATGATGTGCTATAGGTGATGGAATGTTTGGTGTTGCAGGTAGGATTATTGGGACCAGTGAATCTGATACTGGGAGTATCAGTGTTGTTGAATCTATCATTTTTGATGGAATTATCAATGTTGTTGACATTGTCATCAGTACGGATGTTGTTAATGGTATTGTTGATGTAGTTGCTGCTATTGATGGGGTTGTGGGTTTGATTGGTGCTGCAGGTAGGATTATTGGTGTTATGAGTGGGATTATGCATTTTGCAGGTATTTTTAGTGGTGTGAGTAGTGTTGTGGATGGTATTGATGGGATTCTCAGTCTTATTAGTGTAGTTGGTTTTGGTGGTGCTACTCATATAATTAAAGGTGGCCTCTTTAGAGTATTAGGTTGATATGGAGGGGTGATAGGCTTTCCTTTGAATTTAAGTTTAGGATGAACTTCCTTCTGAAAACCTAATCCAGTGCTATCTTTGGGCTTTAATTTAGGCTGCAACAACTCATGTCATACTTGCTTACAAGGTCCTAGAGCACTCTGACCATCATAGCCCATTATTTGCATAATGGTAAGGCCATTTCCATATTGATCTATAGGAAGCTTAGCCCACGGGATTTATGTGGTGATAAGGTCTTTATAGATCCATTCTACTAGGTCCTCATCTCTGGTCTCCTCTTTCTAACTTTTTCCAAGGATAAAAGGCACCAAAGGACATGCTAGCTTAACCAGTAGTGGTTGAAGTAACCTTTGAGGCTTACCATGAGTTCTAGGGGAAATGGGTAATTGCCCAACACAAAAGAGTTGGCTTAGATTGTATTCCCCAGGACCTTCCTCTTCCATTTTCATTTTGAGCTTCTCTTGCTTTGGTATAGTGGTGTTTGAATTGGAAATAGAAGTTGGACTAACATATGATGTGGATGCGATATCTTCTCTATTGTTAGGAATGGTAATCTCTAGCTAATGGTTAATATTTCTACAATATATGAATGGATTTGCATCGCCCAGGATTGTAATTTCTACACCGTTATGAGGGAATTTGATACACTGGTGATAGGTGGATGGAATGGCTTGCATGGAATGTATCCAAGGTCTTCCTAACAACAAATTATATGACAGAGGAAGGTCCATAACTTGACATATGATGTTCATCACCACTGGACCCACTCAGATTGGTAACACAACTGCTCCTTTCGAAGAACGATCTGGATCATCATAGGATTTTATTGTTATCTTTTTGCGGGGGTCCACTAATTCAACTGCATATCCTAATGTTGTGACCAATTGTAATTTACATATATTTAGGCTTGATCCATTGTCGATCAAGACTTGCTTGATCCTGTGTTGGTTGATAAATCCTTCAATATGGAGTGAGTCGTTATGAGGTTGTTGGAAGGATGTATTGTCACTTTCAAAGAAAGTGAGACATGGTGGTGACCTCAGATTACCCACCATAGCTTGAAATTGATTTGTATTTAGATTGGAAGGGACTGACGCTTCTTGGAGAGCTTGATCCAAGATTGTTTTATGAGACGGGGATAGGCGCAAAATCTCTAAGATGGATATAAGTGCAGGTGTCTTATCTAAATGTTCCACAAGGTTATACTGCTTTGGGATGGATGTTGTGCCTTGTGGAGCTTCTTTAATGGTGATCTTGCTATGATGCATAACAACATTACAGGTAGATTGGGGATCTTTGATAGTAATGGTTGCAATTTGATCATTAGCATCATATAGGTGATTCACAATGTAGTTATAGGTAGCTCACGTATATTCAGCGACATCTGTGTTTCGACCTGAAGTGGAAGGACCCCTTTGATCTTGTGATGGAAGCGGATTCTGAAACTTGAGATGATCATTATTTGAGGTTTTTGAGTCATGTCCTTCAATTTCAATCTCTCCTCGGTCGATAAGATCTTGAACAAGATCTTTCAGTCTATGACAATTACTTGTTGTATGCCTTTTCCCTTGGTGGAATTTGCAATGTTCATTATCTCTCCACCATGGAGGTTTGACCTGAGGTTCATAGTTAGATGTCTTTAGTAAGGTCACCAAATTCAAAGAGACCAATTGATGTAACACTATTTCAATAGGTTCCCGTAAGGGAGTGTATGTACATTTTGGCTTATAATTTTGTTGTGGTTGTCTTGGTTCCTCCTGCGGTGAATTGCGACCTTGATTTTATGGAGGAGCAACCATGTTGTTTTTAGGAGGGGGATTTTGCCCCACAAATTGGACCATAGGTTGTGCACTCTTTATAGTATTTGCATCTATAACTCCATCATTGATGATGTTCTTGTTGTTGTTCCAGAAGTTGGGTTTATCACTATTAAAACATGGGCGAGGGCCATCTTTTGGTTCATTGTATATCTTGATAAGTCCTTTCTTGATAAGGGCCCTTTCCCATTTTAACCCCTGGGTGATCATGTCAGCAAAGGACTCTATGCCCTTCATGTCTAGGTGGAATTCCATTTCATTGTTAAATTTGGAAATAAATATTTCCACTAGCTCTCGTTTAGGTAGATGAAGAGAACGTCTACTAGATAGTTATCTCCATCATTGCAGGAAAGCTGAAAAATAGCTCCCTTGGTTTTTGCTTGGTATTGCACAGATCTGCCATGGTAACATCGCATTCTATGTTATGTGAGTAATGTGCGATGAACTTTTGAACTAGTTTCTTGAATGATCTAATGCCACCTATTAATCAGGAACACCATTGTGTGGTTGTTCCCCCCAAACTTTGAGGAAAGAGGTGCATTAGATATATGCCTTCATATGCTACTTAAAGGCAGGTTGAGTGAATTTACCTGACATGATCTATAGGGTCTCCTTTTCCCCGATACTTTTCAAACTTAGGTGTTTCAAACCCTCACAGAAAAGGTAGCATATGTAGATTCCTATCAAAGGGATAGGGACAAATGTCATTAAGTGAAAATAGGGTAGTTTTCACACCACTGTGGAGTTGTTGGGCTAGATTCTCGACTTGTTGCCTCAACATGTCTATGTCGTTAGGAGGAGGAGGAGGTGGGGGATTTCCTTGATTAAGGTCATATTTGAAGTTATGTCAACCTTTTCCACCCTCATTATGGCTATGATGTTCTGATGCTTGCCATAATTGCACGGTATAAAAATCAAAGGGTAGTTTAGCTCCCTCTTGAGCAAGTCTCAAAAAATGAGCATCGACATTGTTTTTGAGAATTTCATCGAAAAGTCGATTAAAGAGGGGGTTGTGTTGTACCCTTTCTATTGCTTCAAGAGTGGGAGTACTAGGATTTTCCTCATTTGCATTTCCTCCAAGGGCTTCTTGGGATTCATTGAGATTGTCCTCCTCTTCCTCCTCAATTTCTAGCTGTCTAGTCCTTGATCTGGTATGAGCCATTTTGTTTGAAAGTTTTTGTTGAAGTCTGGTAAAAATGATTATGAGCTGGTGAGGGAATGAGAGATAAATGTTTGGTGAAGTGTTTGGCATATGGATATCTAACACTAAAGGTTTGATGTTACCAAAGTCCTTTTTATGAGTTGCTTGTTGTGTTGTCAACAATATTTGATATGATAAGGTATAGCAAGGTTTGAGATGTGTTACAAACCAAGCTACCTAGTAATGAAAGGATGCACTCATAGACTAGTTTTAACTTGCATAGAAATGCCTCTTAGGATGAGTTTATCCTAGATGTAGAGACACTCTAAAGATTGATGTGTTGTTTTGATTCAAAGAATATCTAAAATGAACTTAGGACAATACCTCTTTATGTTTTGAGAGTTGAATTGGATTGATGATGTATGAATGTGAGAATGGATAGAATGCGAACTTCAATAAAAACTTTGTGTTACAAATGGGATAAATTCTTCTTCTTCTTGCTCAGGGGTTGGTGGTTCTGTTCGAGCTATGTTATATGTAATACAAATTTTTGGAAATAAAGCAGGGTTGATTTTGCCCTCCTTTGTTTTTATGATAACTCAAAGCTCTATACTGAGTAAAAGCTCTGTTGTTCAAGGGCTCTTCGCCAAAATCATTGGATTTTCCTTGAAGATATAGATGCATATGACGCAATAAGGATTTGTGTGAGATAAAAATTTGTCTATTGAGATAGAAATATTTCCTTCTTTTGATGAAAGCCTTTGAGCTTAATGGTCTTTTCTTCAAATTGATATTTTGATGGAGATTCTTTTTTCTCAAAATGTGAAGGATGGTCATATAATTTGATACCTTGTTTCCACTTTGTTTTGTTTATTGCCAAATGTTTGGTTTTGAAAATTTTGTGTTGGGTGAATACTTGTTTTTGAATTGGTTTTTGACTTTCTTTGACAAGAAAACAGAGCAAGCACACAAGCACAATAATGTTTCCTCAAAAGGCATAAATAAGTGTGGGTTTAAATCAACCCAATCATGAACTTGGACCCTTTTTACAAATGTATTTTAGGTGTTTCCAAAGCCTAAAGTCAGCTTAATTTGTACTGGTCTGATACAATACGAAGACAAGTCAAGCACTTTTTATCCGTAAGGTCAATTGGCCAGTTGCGATAATTTCAGCCCACATCTTGATATTTCTTCAACTTTGGTACTACATACCTTATGAATCACACCGTAGCAGGTAAGGATGTGATATACTAAATCTTGCGTGAGCATAACAAATAGATGATCCCTATGATGGGGGAGTCACCACTTTTATCAAGCTACAAGTAGCCTTTCAAAAATATATGTTTCTACTCAGTGAAATATGTATGGTGAGTATCTTGGGAGAAAAACCATCTATGCTCTTGCACTGAACTTCTCACAAATATCCTTAATCAATAGAACGGGTGGGCTTCTATATAAAAAGGTGTCTAGTAATGTTCGATGTTTTTGGACATTAGTTCATTATGCAGTGACTCACCTAAGAGCCTTGTAACTTGTGGTGGGGCGCATATGTCCTTTCGAAAAGTTACACTGTAGGAACAACTATATCCAAGGCTATAGCTTTCGCTCACACCTGATTTCTATAGCAGCTTGAAGGATTTACCACGTGAGGTCGTTCCTAAGAGTTATGTGTCTCTTGGGAGGCCTCTCTTAAAAAGATAAAATTTTGAGTGTTACTAACAGTTTTCTCTTGCACCTAGGACCACGAAAGCCAAGGGAGAGGATAGTGTGTGTTAGAAGTAGGACGACTCGACAAAATTTGCACAAGTGTGCCAATCACTAAAAACACTTGTTCTTTTTAACTAATTTTCATTGCAATGTGATCTAACTATTTGGAGATGTTTCTCCAACAATCATGGTGTTCTTTTTAACTTCAAAGACAAAATGGTTTGTAAACTAGGAACTTAAAATCCTGGTCAACTGAATTGAAAACACATCTTGCTTGAAGTAAAATCGTTTTAAACTTGAAGGAAAAATGGCTTGTTATTTTTAGTTTGCCCAAAATGAAGTGTTGATTGTGAATTTCTTTAAGTTGATGCAAGAAAATAAAATTTGTTTTCTTGATTTTAAGCACCAAAAATGAAGTTTGAAGTTGATTTTAAGCACCAAAATGAAGCTTTATTTCCTAACTTGCAAGAAAAGAAAAGTTTGTCTTGTTGATTTTAAGCACCAAAAATGAAGTTTGAAGTTGATTTTAACTTTAAGAAAAGAAAGTGAATTTATTTATCCTAACTTAAAAGACAAAGTTAGCAACATAAATTAATTGACTTCCTAAGCTTAATTTCTAAAATCCTAAAAAACGGGGTTAGTCCAAACCTGCACAAAAGATAATAAGTTAGTAAAATCCACATATTTGGTGGCCTTCTAAAAGCCTAACATTTTTGGTTTTTTGGTTACAAGGTATTTTTTACAACTCTCTGTTATAATAGCGCTACTCTGTGTGGAAACATAAGTGCTATTTAACATGAAAGTGCTAAATATACAATGAAAGGGCTAAAAGAAGTGCAAGTGCGCTAACAGAAGAACCAATAGCACTAAAAGAACTCTTACACAAAATTAATCTTGTCGAACAGAGAGCCAAAAGTGCTAAAAGAAGAAATGATAGCACTATTTAATGGTCAATAGCGCTAAAAGACAGATGATAGCACCAATTGAGAGACAATAGCGCTATTATTAGGAACAATAGCGTTAAAGTACCAACTTTCGAAGATGCTAGAGCATGAACAAAAGTTCTAAAGCGCGACCTGCGTGTCAATTCAAATCATGAAAAAGTTAGTAGTTTGAAAAAAATATGATTATCATAAGGTTGCGTGTTCGATTCACACTGGGTTCACCAAATGATGCTCTGCAAAAAGGATTAGAAAATCTATTTGATGGCAACACACACGAGCACAAGAAACAAGTTCAAATGTTAGTGTTAGCAACAAAAGATTATCCTAAATAGGCATATCAAGAGAGATACTAAATAAGAAATGGAAAGCATGCAAAGACAAAAGAGGTAAACTAAACTACTCCAAATGCTAACCAAAACATTCATAGTGGCTCCTCCCTTGTTCCTCTCCTCTCCAAGTTCCCAAATTCCCAAATGATTGTAGCTCTCAGTAGATTTTTGCACTATTTTGGATGTCTTATGGAGATTAAAGAGTGTAAACTAAATGATTATGAAAATGCAAATGTGAACAAGCCAAAATAATATATTATCTAATTATCTAATATTAATTTTAGCCCAAAATGACAAATATAGATGATTATGCAAAATGCTCTCTAAAATTCACTATAAGTTAAATGCATACAAGTTTTTCAGGATCTAGATTATGAATAAATGAGCTCTATTTATAGGTAAAATAGAGCAATGGAGGGTTGAGATTAAGTAATCTCAACAAGGGTTAGGATTGAAATTTTTAAGATCCATGTGAGGGCTTTCAACCCAATCCCAGGATGACAAATGTCAACAAGAGATGGGTTGAGAGGAGAGAGAATAAGCATTAAATGATAACTCAATGATGAACAATAAGTACCAAACCGGTACTGAGAGGGGGGGTGAATCAGTACAGTCACAAAATCTTTCCCGAACCGGTTTGACTACAAACACTGCAAATGTCTGATCGATAGTAACACCGGTCTGAAACAGAATGAAACCGGTAAGGCTAGGAATGACTATGACAAGCATTAATCGGTTAATCATTTAGTTTTCCACTCAACTTAATACTACACTTCCATTTCACCTTTATGCATGAATAGGTAATCTATCATCAAAAATATAATAATAGCTAGCTCATCATGTTTTACCTTTAGACACAAATCACTTAAATCATCACATGAAAAATACTACACATGACACATAGATTTTTCACATGGAAACCCAACTAGGAAAAACCACGGTTGGGATGAATACCCACAAGCTGCTTTTGAACTCTTTAGAAGTCCGTTCTGTTAGGAGCGTAGTCCAGTTAAAGACTATTACAATAGGTTCTGCTAGGAACTGATCCTGTTAGAGATCACCCAGTTAAGGGATGGCTAAATACTCGGTTAAGGGTTAAACCCTGTTAGAGGTTACCTTGTTAGAGGATTTCAAGAACTCATTTAGTTTGAGTCACCCTGTTAAAGGATTTACAACAAGCTGATTAAAGCTACCCGGTTAAGGGATTTTCTGACTATTGAAGTGGTTAAAGATCAACATGTATTACAATGATTTGATAATAGTACTCAATGCCTAATGCAGATCCTCTTAAGTTCCTTCCTTCTGCATACACACAATGCAAGAATTAATCCTCTTATCTCATCTGGTCTAACATGAATCACGTATCTCTTCACTTAGATACACACACACACCATTTGCCAACAACCTTAGCATGAAACACAACATCAACCTTATAGGAAACAGATAGGTCAATAGCATAAACCCTAAACCCTAAACATTTAGGTTAACCAATTCAGGTGGTTCAATCCGAACCATTGAACACTTTGCATTTGAATACAATGGTCTTGAACAGATCTCAAGACATTCTCTATCACTCGTTCTTCAACGCTTTATGGAATCGATAACCCATCAAGCATTCTCCACCATTTATAGGGACTTCACACACTTCCGAGGTAGATAGGATCAATCTCCTTCATGCAAGATCCTTTATGTGCACAAGGCTGACATGACACCATTATTTGATCTTCATTACAATTCTAACTCATCATACGATGTCATCGGTTGAATCACACAGGTTTGGAACACTTCAACCAGAAACCCTTAAGCTAAGACTACCAACTAGTAGTCATATCATTTTAAGTCTTCATAGAGAACATTCCATATGCCAGTTCACATTTCATTATACCAGTTCTCTTGGACAAACATACCACTTCACCTATTGCTCAATATACCGGTTTATACCACTATACCGGTTCATTTTGCCAACTGTTTAGCTTCAATATACCTGTTCACTTCTTTGCACATATACCGGTTCACTTTGCCAACTGTTTAGCTTCAATATACATGTTCACTTCTTTACACATATACCGGTTCACCACATTGTATCAGTTCACATTTCATCATATTGTTGGTTCACTCTCCAACATATTGACATCAATGACAACATAATATCATCATATCAATATACTCAACACAAATGCCAACAATCTCCCCCTTTGGCATTGATAGCAATATACAAAGATCTCTTTCTGCATCACATCTTCTCCCCATTACTGTGGATATCTTCTCTATTTCACATCTTCTCCCCCTTTGACAACAATGCCAAAGTGGAGGCACAAGCTTTCCTATTCCACTATGCTGCTCCCCCTGAGGAGTACGTAGCATCCTTCAACACATCAATCTAGAAAAATATTGGACATTGCCATACCTGACTGATGTGGAGTACATATTTTCAGTTCACCTCTTGAAGGGGCATCACCCCTAATTCACCTCTCAAATAGGTAAATATAGCCTTTGGTATAGGCTTGGTGAATATGTCTGCTAACTGCTCCTTACTGGAAACATGTTCCAACACAACCTCCTTGTTTTGAACCTTCTCCCTCAAGAAATGATACTTGAGCTCAAAGTGCTTGGTTCTAGCATGCAAAACCGGATTCTTGGAAATGTTAATTGCACTTGTATTGTCACAAAATATGCTTACTGGTTCAGATATAGGAACTTTGAGGCTATTTAATACATGCTTCATCCAAATAGTCTGGGTGCAGTTCATAAAAGCTGCAACATACTCTGCTTCTGCTGTAGACTGAGAGATACAACTCTTCTTTTTACTCATCCATGAGACTAGTCTACCACCAAGGAAGAATGCACCACCGGTTGTGGTCTTCCGGTCATCTACATTACTAGCCCAATTAGCATCTGTGAACACTTTTAGGTTGAAATCATTATTGTATGGATACCATAACCCATAGTCAATAGTTCCCTTCAGATATCTAAGAATTCGCTTGACTGCTACCAAGTGAGATTCTCTAGGGCTTTGCTAAAACTGAACGGTAATACACACTGCATGTGCAATGTCCGATCTACTATTCACTACATAATGCAACTTACCAATCATTGATTGGTAATCCTTCTCATTTACCACCGCTGAATCATCTTCTTTTTATAGCTTACAACCGGTCACCATTGGTGTACCAATTGGTTTACTATCTTACATGCCAAAGGTCTTCAACACCTCTTTGACATACTTGGACTGAGTAATAAAGATTCCATCTTTCATTTGTTGAATTTGTAGTCCAATGAAGAACTTAATCTGCCTTATGAGTGACATTTCAAGCTCCTTTTTCATCTCATCAGCAAATTCATGACTCATCTTGTCATCACCTCCAAAGATGATGTCATCAACAAATACTTCACAAATCAGAATCTGATCTCCTTCTGATTTCAAATAGATATTGCTATCTTCACTTGTTCTTTCAAATCCAATCTTCACAAGATGGGAGTGCAAGTGTTCATACCATGCTCTAGGTGCCTGCTTCAGTCCATACAAGGCTTTATGTAGCCTACATGTCACTATCTTCTGATAGGGTAAACCCATCAGGTTGCTCTATATACACCTCCTCTTTAAGTATTCCATTTAGGAATGCAGATTTTACATCCATTTGGTATACCTTGAATCCTTTAAAAGATGCATATGCAAGAAGCATACAAACTCCTTCCAATCTGGCTACTGGGGAAAAGGTTTCTCCATAGTCTTCTCCTTCTTCTTGAGCATATCCTTTACATACTAGTTTGGCTTTGTTCCTTACCACTGTGCCATCCTCATTCAGCTTGTTTCTGAAAACCCATTTGGTACCAATGATAGTTTTATGCTTTGGTCTAGGTACCAAAGACCATGTACCATTCCTCTCTATCTGGTCAAGTTCCTCCTCCATTGCCTTGATCCAGTCTTCATCTTTATGTGCCTCTTTGAATGATTTAGGCTCAAATTCAGAGATCATACAAGAATTCTCTCTGACCTTTCTTCTTGTAAGGATTCCTGCATCCTTATCACCTATGATCTACTTTGGATCATGATTCAGTTTGACATATCAAGGAATGCTCTTGACTGATTCCTCCTACTTTTCTTCTTCATCCTCATCTTCATCAACATCAACGTCTACCGGTGTAAGAACATTGTTACTAGTACTTGGCTGATTAGCAACCAGTTCCTAGAAGGTCACTACCAGTTCATCTCTTACTTTCTTACTATCAGTTTCCTCAGGTTTTCCAGAATTTTCATCAACTCTAACATTGATGCTTTCACCAATTTTCTGAGTCCTATTGTTGAAACATTTGAGAGCTTTGCTCTTGGTGGAATATCCTAGGAATATTCCTTCATCACATTTTGCATCGAACTTGCTCTGATGTTCACTTCTCTTGATATAACATCTACTACCAAACATTCTAAAGTATCTTACCACAGGTGTCTTACCAGTCCAATACTCATAAGGAGTCTTATCCTTTCCTTTCTTGATGAGTACCCGATTCATTGTGTATACTGTAGTGCTCACCGCTTTTCTCCAAAAGGTGTGAGCAACTTTTCCTTGGATCAACATAGTTCTAGCTGCTTCAACCATAATCCGGTTGTTTCTCTCTGCTAAGCCATTCTACTATGGAGTATGGGGGGTAGACAGTTGCCTCTTGATGCCATTCTCTTCACAATATTTGTTGAATTCACCGGAAGTGAATTTCCCTCCTTGATCAGTTCTAAGGCATTTGATTCTTCTACCACTTTCCTTTTCTACCAATTCTCTAAAAGCTTTGAACTTTCCAAAGGTTTCAGACTTGTCCTTCAAGAATGTGACCCACATCATTCTTGATCAATCATTTGTAAGAATCATAAAATACCTATCTCCCTGCACACTCCTAGTTTTCATAGGACCACACAAATCAGTATGCACAAGATCAAGTAAGTTGTCAGCTATGAAGGATTTACCTTTGAAGGTTGAGGAAGACATTTTCCCCAGTTGACATTCTCTGCACAAAGGATTTTTTGGTTTTCTCTGCATCGGTAGTCCTCTAACTGCCTTGATCTTACTGGCCTTCACAATGTTATCAAAGTTTACATGGCAAAGTCTCCTATGCCATATCTAGCTGTCATCAAACTTAGCAATAAGACATGCACTTATATTTGCATTTAGCTGAAATAAGTTACCTTTGGTCTACATAACGGTGGCCATCAAATCACCATTCTTTCCTTTGATTTTGCCCGCTCCATTTTTGAATTCCAGAGTGAGTCCACTGTCATTCAGTTAGGCAACACTCAATAGATTGTGTCTGAGACCTTCCACCCAATACACATTGTCGGCACTACTCTTTCCATTCAGAGAGATGGACCCTCTTCCTCTGACCATATATGGTGCATCATTACCAAAGCGAACCACACCACCATCATATTCTTCCAAAGATAGAAACTTGCTCTGGTCACCAGTCATATGATGAGAACAACCACTGTCAATAATCCACTCATTGGAATTATCAAAGTGGGAGACAAGAGCCTTCTTGTCTGACACATCTTCCCTTACTACAACAAACATAATATCTTCATTTTCTTCATCTTCTAATTCCTCATCTATGACACCTTCATCAACTGCAACAAAACAGTTTTTGCAGTTTCCTCCTTTGAATGTCTTCAACCTCTCTGGTTTGTCCTTGTTGTCACCATTAGGATAGTTTATAGCAATATGTCTTATCCAATTACAAGAAAAGCATTTCAAAGGGAGCTTACCTCTGTATTTACCAGTTCCTTTAGGAAGTTTCCTAGCAAGAAGAGCTTCAAATTCCATCAGGATCTCCTCATCATCTATTTCTCTACTCTGTCTTGGTTCACCACTAGTGCTTGCTTCTTTTCCTTTTCTGGATGGTACAACAGAAACTCTAAAAGCTTATTGAGTCTTTTGAACACTGCCATCAAAACTATTTAGCTTATAGGTTGTCAACTTTGCAATGATGGAGTCTAGGGATACCTTAGTCTTGTCTATTGATCTCAACTCCTGAATAGCAGCAACCCTTATTGCATAGACTGGTAATAAGGATCTCAGAACTTTGCTTACCACAGTGGAATCTTCCATTTTACCACCTACACTCTTGATATCTCCAACAACAGTTTTGATTCTTATTCCATACTGTTGAATGGTCTCACCTTCAACCATTTGCATATCTTCAAATTTCCCTCTAAGGCTTTCTTCCTTAGCTTGTTTTACATGCTCATCACCACCATAGATATTCTCAAGAGTGTCCCATACTACTTTGGGATTGTTTTTATCCTGGACATCAATAAACTCAATGTCAGATAAGATGTTGATTAGGGCTTCCATGACTTGTCCATTCTCCCGTATTTCTCTCTTTTGATCATCGGTGAGAGTACCAATAGGAATAAAAATAACATTCTCAACATAGCTCCAGTGTTGAGCACCCATGCTTCTGATGTAAATCTTCATTATGTCCTTCCAAATTTTGAAGTTATCTCTATTGAACTTTGGACCTTCTCTCTTCATCATTACAATAGGATCTTTCCCTCAAGCGGTTAGGCTTACAACACACAGGACCTGGAGGATGCTCTGATACGAATTGATAACTCAATGATGAACAATAAGTACCAAACCAGTACTAAGAGGGGGGGGGTGAATCAGTACACTCCCAAAATCTTTTCCCAAACCAGTTTGACTGCAAACACTGCAAATGTCTGATAGACAGTAACATCGGTCTGAAACAGAATGCAATCGGTAAGGCTAGCAATGACTGTGACAAGCATTAACTAGTTAATCACTTAGTTTTCCACTCAACTTAACACTACACTTCCATTTCACCTTTATGCATGAATAGGTAATCTATCATCAAAAATATAATAGCAACTAGCTCAGCATGTTTTACCTTTAGACACAAATCACTTAAATCATCACATGAAAAATACTACACATGACACATAGATTTTTCACGTGGAAACCCAACTAGGAAAAACCACGGTGGGGATGAATACCCACAAGCTGCTTTTGAACTCTTTAGAAGTCTGCTTTGTTAGGAGCCTAGTCTGGTTAAATATTGTTACAACAGGTTATGCTAGGAACCGATCCTGTTAGAGATCACCTGGTTAAGGGATGTCTAAATACCTGGTTAATGGTTAAACCCTGTTAGAGGTTACCTTGTTAGAGGATTTCAAGAACTCAATTAGTTTGTCACCCTGTTAAAGGATTTACATCAAGCTGATTAAAGCTACCCGGTTAAGGGATTTTCCTAGCACTCAATGCCTAATACAGATCTGCTTAAGTTCCTTCCTTCTGCACACACACAATGCAGGAATCAATCCTCTTATCTCATCTGGTTTGGTGAGAATCACGTATCTCTTCACTTATATATACACACACCATTTGCCAACAACCTCAGCATGAAACACAACATCGACCTTATAGGAAACAGATAGGTCAGTAGCATAAACCCTAAACCCTAAACATTTAGGTTAAGAAATTCAAGCAGTTCAATCCTGGCCATTGAACACTTTGCATTTGAATACAATGGTCTTGAAGAGATCTTGAAAAATTCTCCATCGCTCGTTCCTCACCGCTTTATGGAAGCGAAAACCCATCACGCATTCTCCACCATTTACAGGGACTTCGCACATTCCCGAGGTAGATAGGATCAATCTCCTTCATGCAAGATCCTTTACGCACACAAGTTTGACATGGCACCATGATCTGATCTTCAATACAATTCTACCTCATCATACGATGTCATCGGTTGAATCACACAGGCTTGGAACACTTCAACTGGAAACCCTTAAGCTAAGACTACCAATCAGTAGTCATATCATGTTAAGTCTTCATAGAGAAAATTCCATATGCTAGTTCACATTTCATCATACGGTTCTCTTGGACAAACATAACACTTCACCTATTGCTCAATATACCGGTTTATACCACTATACCGGTTCACTTTGCCAATTGTTTAGCTTCAATATACCTGTTCACTTCTTTGCACATATACCGGTTCACCAC
Organism: Cryptomeria japonica; assembly: GCF_030272615.1. Taxonomy (NCBI): domain Eukaryota; kingdom Viridiplantae; phylum Streptophyta; class Pinopsida; order Cupressales; family Cupressaceae; genus Cryptomeria; species Cryptomeria japonica. Next base: position 67,092,629 of record NC_081405.1, on the reverse strand, counting down.
ATTGTATCGGTTCACATTTCAGCATATTTTTGGTTCACTCTCCAACATATTGACATCAATGACAACATAATATCATCATGTCAACATACTCAGCACAAATGCCAACATTAAATGCTTAACATGACTTGAGGGTTAACTTGGGAGGTAAGGTTAATGTTGAGTTGACTGAATAAATTAATTATTCAAGGAATAATGCCTTTATCCAATGGATAAACTCTTGTGCAAGAGTTAGTGAGGATAACCATGGTCAAAGCAATAAATTCTTGAAGAGACCCATGGGTTAAATGAGGGTTGAGTTAGATAGAAAGTCTCTAACCATGTGGGTGAGTTGAGTTAACCATTGATGGTCATGTAAGAGCCATAAGTGGTTTAGAAGACTTTAGAGGTTAGCTTGTTGAGCACATGAAGCATTAAATTCTTTTCAAAGACTTTGGAGTTTTTTTGAAGTGACCCCAAGTTGGTTAGGAATGTGACAATATTTGGTGGATGTGTTAGGCTAATTAGGAATGATTAGAAAGTGGTTATAAGGGTCTAGAAGGGGATTTAGGATTGCAAGTGGGTTTGGTGGATGAGGGAAAATAGGATTTAAATTAAAATAAAATTAATTTATTTCAACTTGTGGTTGCAACTTGCATTTGTAGGAGAATGCAAGTTGGGGGAGAGTTTAATGATTTAAATAAATTCTTTATTTATTTATTTAAAAGAGGAAAGGGGATTAAATTAAATAAATAGGATTTATTCATTTAATTGATTGTGAATTTGGTTTAGTGAATTAATTAAAATAAATTGAATAATTTATTTAATTAATAGGAGAATGTTTGAGGATGAATTAATTAAATGTTAATTTAATTAACTGTTGGCTAGTGGGTTTATTAATCAAATAAATAGCAAATATTCATTTAATTAAGTAGAGAGATTTATGTGACTACAAATACCATTTGAGATTCACGATGAATAAAAATTACAAAGGAGATTTAAGAACAAGATATGGGTTTAAGATATGCAATGATGATGAAAGAAGCAAAACAAATCTCAACATACGAAGAGATAGGCTATACTAGCATGGAAAAGTCAAGATACCAAGAAATGACGTATTTCATCAAGTTAATTACATAGATTATTAAACTAAAAACCAATAGATTCCATTGATACACAAAGGGATTACTAATTTATTAATCATGAATACATTCAACACATATTAACTCAATTCATTATTCATTATTCTTTTGAAAATATACAAGTCCAAAAGCTTTGTGCACAAAATGTGAAAACCAAAATTTCTCCAACATCACCCCTCTGTAAGAGTCCTCCCTTTAAAAATGTAAAGGCTTGTATTTATTGGAATCCTGCAATAACTAATTCATAACTACTTTTTGGTAACCACTTAGTCTAACTACTCTGTGTAACTACTTAGAATAACTTCCTAAATAGCTACTTAGGATAACTACCATAAACGAACACTTAGAGTAACTACCTTTTCAAGACAAGTTGGGATTTACATAACTTTTACAAACATGAGATCTAAATTTTAACTTTAGTTACATCAAGTGACATAAGTCACTTTTACAAAATGAGGACTTGAAACATGTGACTTTGGAGGAGATGAGATTTTTCATCTCGTTGAGGTAGTTTGCAATCTTCTTGTATTTTGCCTCTAATACTTTTGGAGACCTCCTTGAAATTGACCATTGTCTACACTTTTCCTCTTTGTATTCATGTATACAGAGACCATTTCCAACTATAATATCTAACAAGAATCTTTGTCTACTATGTTTTGATGGATGTCCATGCTCCATACAAGAGGTAAATGTCTCTACAAGCTACCCTGGTAGGACAAAAGAAGTGGAGTCTAGATATACACCAATCAACCATGTATGCATGAATGTTTCTAAATCCTTTTCACCAAATGTATTAATATGCATAGCCATCAATGTAGCTAAAGATAATATCGACAAAGATCATAGAGTACAGCTTCAAATCATGCAAATTGCACTTAAACAATTTTAAATCCATTTCAACAACTCCATTTGGCACATATCATCGCATTTCACACGATGACCTCTCTTTGAGGGACTCTGTCAAACATTTCAAATGCCTTGCTATCACTTTGATGCATGTCCATAGCTATTATGAAGCTCCCATTTTTGTGCTGACAGAGAAAATGGAGACAAAGATTGTAGAGCTCGGCTTTGCACCCATTACTTTACATTTTCTTGATGGTTACCAAGTTGTTTTACCGAGTGCATGTAGTTTCAAAGCGATATAAGAATCAATTATGATAAATAACTCTTCCTTGAAGAATGTGTCTTTTTCTTTCATAAACTTGCACAACTTTTCCAAATCACCGATGAAATAATGACTAATTTTTTGTTAATAATGTATTGACTCTTTGGCAATTCGATCAAATTGTCGATTAATGAGTTAGAGTAACTAACTATGAGAGTGCATCGGTGTTTTGTTACACTTTGCAAAGTTGACAAACTTGCAGATATTACTTTATTTATCCTTCACATCTTCACTCAATTAGTGACTTTTGAAAGTGCTACAACTTGCCAATGAGTTGATGGGTAGTTATAAAAAGTTGATCGATCTCTTTGGCCATTTTCATAATTTACCAAAATAGCCAATTGAAGTTAGTAGTCCATCTTGCTATCGGTTTTTCAATAAACTTAGCCAACTTGTCTAAATTGTTGATGAATAACAAATTGGCTATATCAATTACTTTGGAAACTTGCATAACTCACTGATAGATCATTTAATGGAAAATTTGAAGACCGAGACATTGATTTTTGTAACCATTCATGCTCATTCACCACTAACTTGGTTTAGTGTAAGAAGTTTGTAACTTGATCGATGTGGCTAATCTACATTCTTGTTGGTTTTTTTTGTAAAGTGACCCAACTTACCAATAATTTCAGGAGATTCAATATATTGACATCTTTAAAAACATGACCAACAACATGAAAGGACCAAACCATACACTTAGCAAGTGTTTTGGCTCATTTAAAAATTATTGGTGATTTGAAGAATATCCACAAGTCCATCAGTATTTTGTTGAACTTAGTAGGATAGCCTATTTAATGGCTCCTTTACTCTGGTGGAAATAAGAATATCCACAACTTTATTTAATTTGTTAAATAACTGATGAGATAGGAGACTTAGCATTTGAGGATTATAGGAGACCTTTCAAATTGATAATTATTGCACACAAGCTTTCAAATGCCAAAATTTTTAAAAATTTCCATGTTTAAAAATAAGGGTAACAACTTGGTTGAAAGGTCATGGATCTCTTTGGTGGGAGCATTTGTAGGTTGATAGACCGAGAAGAGGTAAAGAGAATATCAAGACATGGGATCGGATGATTGCTAAGTTGAAATCAAAATTTATGCCAGCTGATTATCAAGTGAATATGTTCTGGAAGGTGCAAAATTTGAGATGGAAGGAATCTAGTGTCAAGGAATACACCGAAGTATTTTACAAGTTGAATATCAGAGCCGAACATGTTGATGATGAAGTTGAACATGTTAGGTCACGAAGACGACTCAGAGGGGGGGTTGAATCAGTTGTCCAATAAATTCAACCAAAATTAACTTAACCAAAACTTAATATTTAATACCGGTAAACCAAACTTTATGCCGGTAGATAGTTTTAACATTTAATTGCAATACAAGTAAAGATTAATGCATGAAATAGAAAGACAATAACATCTACAACACATAACACAAATATTTGTATGTGGAAACCGTGCAAGGGGAAAAACCACAATGGGAAGCCTTACCCACAATCAAATGATACTACTGCAGATACTATGTGTGTACAATATGGATTCTGCACATGCAAAAAGGCCAGCTGCCTAGAACTCACTGCTCAATCACAAAATGAGAGTCACACTAACTACAATTGGATGGTTAGATCCAATGATAATGTACTGGATAAAATAGCATCTTCATATGTTGGATTTAGTACTGGTTTAGTTCTGATTGCCTTCACAAAATCCTTCATTCAACCTTGAAATTATGTTTGCATGTATAGCTCTGCTTATATTCGCATATACCTTATTACAATTCTTTTTCCAATCACATATGAATCTCACAAATGAGATCTTACATTTATACCATAACCTAAGACCAATTGAATAGGCCGACTCACTACAAGATATTACAATAAAATCAATTACAAATAAATTAATATTTGATGCATGATATCAGCTTAATGCATTTACAATAATAATAATTCATCTTCATGACGTGTCGTGTTGATCTGGAATAGATGTGCCTGTCGGTGCATAACCTGGACCTATTTGCCGGTAACAACAAATATGAAAACCCAAATAAACAAATAACCAAATCATCAAAACCAAGTGATAAAATAATGTCTTTGACATAACCAAGTAGTCTCCAAGTCATTCTATGTGCCGGTGAACAATATAATCTATCGGTGAACCAAATACCGGTGATTGTGTATAAGTCTCTGACTTGCCCATGAACATAACCAAAGATCTCCAAGTGCTGATAAGTGTTGACAAGTGATGATAGGTGTTGACATGAATGACAAAACCATATCAATATATCCAAAATACCAACAATCTCCCCCTTTGGCATTGATCGCAACACAAGATGGAAAAACCATCAAAGTGCCAAAACATAAATGCCAAAAAACCAAAAACCAACAATCTCCTTGAAAGATCGTTAACAAGAATGAAAATACAAATACAAAGAGTAATTAATCTCTCCCCAAAGTAACACTCTCTCCCAAGGGATAATGTGTTTTTCCATATCAATCTCTCCCCCTTTGACATAAAATGCAAAAGCTTTACATAAACCAAATTAAATACAAAATACCAACTCATTCAATATACCAACTACTCCCCCTGAGAAGTAGCTCTCCTCATCAAAGCCGAAATAAAAGATTTTCCCATTAATTCTGTTGGTTGATGACAAACATAAACTGTCTAAGTCTCTACTAGTGGGGGTAGGACTCCAAGTTGCTCTCTCTCTATAGGCAAAGGCTTTGTAAAAATATCTACAATCTACTAGATTTAGTATTCACATAAACCAATTTCACTTCTTTTGCTTCAACATTCTATTTTAGAAAATTGAATTTGATAGAAACATGTTTAGTCTTAGAGTGAAATACCAGGTTCTTTGATATATCAATTGCTTCCATATTATCACAGTAAATAGTTATAGGTTCCTTGAATTTTACCTTTATGTCCTTCAAAATTTGTTTGATCCATAATACCTGTGTACAATTAGTTGTTACTGCAACATATTCTGATTCTGCTGTTGATAGACTTGTACAACTCTGTTTCTTTCTCAACCATGAAATTAGTCTGCTACCAAGAAAAAATGCTCCACTGGTGGTTCTCTTTCGTTCATCCACATCTCCTACCCAATTAGCATCTGTGTATGCACATAAATCAAAAATTTTATCTCTAGGATACCATAAACCAAGATTTGTAGTGCTTTGTAGGTACCAGAAAATCCTTTTCACTAGTGATTCATGATTTTCTTTAGGATTACTCTCAAATCTTGAAACAATACATACTACATTCATAATATCAGGTCTTATTTGTGTCAAATACAGTAAACCTCCTATCATAGACATGTATCTAGTTGGATTAATAGGTGTTGATTCACCCTTCAAAGATAATTTATCAGTTGTAGTCATAGGTGTGCTTACCGGTTTACAGTTTTCCATGCCAAATTTATTTAGTAATTCCTTCAAGTACTTAGATTGACATAGGAATATACCTTTATCAGTCTGAGAAATCTGCAATCCTACAATTTTTTTTATCTCTCCAATCATAGACATTTCAAATTCTTGCTGCATTCTGTTAGAAAAGTCTTTACACAATCCATCTTCTCCTCCAAAGATTATATCATCAACAAAAAACTTCAATAAACAAGATGTCATCATTAGTCACTTTGTAGTATAGATTGTTGTCAACATTACCTTTAGTTTATCCAAGCTTCAAAAGATATTTGTCCAATCTAGCATACTAAGCTCTAGGAGCTTGTTTTAGACTATATAAAGCTTTCCTTAACCTGCAAACCATGTCTTTGTTATCTGTTAAAGAAAATCCATCAGGTTGTTCAATATAAACTTCCTCTTCAAGACCTCCATTCAGAAATGCACATTTAACATCCATTTGATATACTTTGTAGTTCTTATGTGCTGCAAAAGCCAATAAAAGTCTGACTACCTCAATTCTAGCTACCGATGCAAAGGTTTTGAAGAGGGAAAAATAGATTTGAAAGGTAAACTGATCAAAACATAACGAAATAAACATACAAAATGCTAAAATATCATTAAAAGACTATTTCACCTTGCTATTTTACCTTCTCCTTCAGATTGAGCTTGATGAAGTGAAGGTGCCCCTTGCTAATGCTCCACTTGATGTGCTCCTTTGATTGCTGGATGTGGATGGCTCTCCAATATTGTGCACAAATGATAAGGATGAGATGATCAAGTTGCCAAGATGATTTCCTGGGCTCAAAAGGGCAGCATAAGCTTACTGAATTTCAAGATGTTTTGAATGAAGGGATGAAACCCTATTTTATAGGAAGAGGAGAGGAAAATGGATGGCTAGGATGAATTCAAGATGAAGGGCTAAGATTTACTTGTGAGGTCACACAAGGTCCAAGAGAGGGTGTGGAGACCAAGAAATATGCCTTAAAGGCATTTCGTATCTCCACACTCTACAAGATTCATTGGAGGAATTAAAAATTCTCCAAAAATGGATATTATGGGGATTAGAAGAATAAAAAGGAATTAAAAATTCCTTGGGAGAGGAAAATGCCTAGAGGAATGTAAGATTTCGAAAATCTTAGATTCATCTAGAAAAAGAGAATTTAAAGCTAGTGGCTAGATGAAAGGACAAAGAGTTGACTTTGTGGCTAATCATGATGATTAGCCATTAACGACTCATTAAGAGGGGAATTAGAGGAAATGTTAGGTGGAATTTATATTTGTAGGAGAATTTGACTAAAAGAATAATGTTAAGTGAGTTTAGAGAGTTTCTAGAAGAATTTATTAGGTTAATGATGAATTAAGAAGATGATCTGTAGGAATCATGTAGGTTAACTAATTAATTGAAATTAATTACCTAAGAGGAAGGTTTGTGAGGATTTGATTTTTTAGAAGAATAAAGAAAGGGATTGATTTATTAAATAAATCAATCATATGCTATAGTGACAATATTAATTATATTTAATTAATATTGAGAAGAATTTTAATTAACATAATTAATTAATTAATTATGTGAGGAATTAAAAAATAATTAAAATAATTATTTTTTAAGTGTCTACATTTTGCCCCTCTTTGAAGCGAGGTGTGATGACGCATTGATTCAAAGAATAATCTTGTTTTGATGTTGATATTGGTTTGATAGGATGCCTCGGCTCTTGATTTATAAATTACGGTATGGTGATGTCCCCTCGGGAGATCAATTGAGGTATTTGATCTTTGAAGTTTTGCGAAATTGATATCTCGATAGATTTGATTTGATTCGATTGATAAGATCTAGATTCAGTCTGGTTTCAAGACGAATTCATCCTGTATAAGACAAAGATGATCAAAGTGTCTGGTTTCAGGAAGGATTCATCCTGTATAAGACATGATTGATCACAACGTCTGGTTTCAGAAAGGATTCATCCTGTATAAGACATGATAAGAGCGTCTGGTTTCAGGAAGGATTCATCCTGTATAAGACATGATTGATCACAACGTCTGGTTTCAGGAAGGATTCATCCTGTATAAGACATGATCAATCACAACGAATGTCTGGTTTCAGGAAGGATTCATCCTATATAAGACATGATCAGAGCGTCTGGTTTCAGGAAGGATTCATCCTGTATAAGACATGATCAGCTCGTCTGGTTTCAGGAAGGATTCATCCTATATAAGACATGATCAGATCACAACGTCTGGTTTCAGGAAGGATTCATCCTGTATAAGACATGATCAGATCACAACGTCTGGTTTCAAGAAGGATTCTTCCTATATAAGACATGATTAGAATCAGAATTGATTATGTGAGGAAAAGAAAAAATAAAATAAAATAAAATAAAATTAGAGGAAGACAATTAGGGTGGAAGGAACAAATGAGGAAGATATATGAAGTAGTCATGAGGTATTTGGAAAGAAGAATAAGAAATGCGAGACCACGGAGGAAAATAAGGGCAATTGAGAACTCCATGAGATTATTGAGTTTAGGATTTGATGGAATGATGGTGAGATTTTGTGCACAACAAATGTGGAGAGCCAACCTAGTTTGATGTTGCCCTGAGTGACTTGCACCACTGCTTATAGAAATTAGGATGCCATGAGAAACCCGGGGCGTGGACTGACTCTGTAGACAAACGGGAATTTCTTGCACACAACGATGTAAGTGTTAAGAAACACTAATACAAAGTTGTGGGTTTGTGCAAGGAAACCCTCAGACACATGGATACCTCTTGTATATGAGAAGGTAAGTGTTGATAAACACTAGTACTAGGTCGCCGATTTATACAAGAAGGATCCAAAACATGCCATACTATGAAATATGCCCCAGTATGCACCTATCATAACATACCTGGATATGGAAGGACCCAGGCAGTCGTAAATAGTGGCATTTGTAGAGCAAAAGATGCAAGCCTATATGAAAAAAAAAAAAAAATCTAACAAAATCTAACAAGTCTCTTCCTTGCGACCAAATGATACCTCTTGCCAAGAGTAGAACTAGGATGGACTTGGGATTGTTTCTCAAGACTTCTTGAAGCTTATACAGAGGCATGAAAGCTCAGTTGCACTAGGACATTTCTTGTTCATGACTTAGGCAAAGACTCATCATCATACGCATGTTTTATTCGGAGGCGGAAAAGAAGGAATGTTGTGCATGGGTGGGCTGGATGGCAGATGATTTGTAGTATCGACCTGATAGACAGTGGATCCGGTTATTTACCTTGGCACCCACGCAAAGGTTTTCACCAAGATACTTGCCCATAGCGCCATGAATTGTTTTTCTTTCTTCTTCTTTTTTTTTCTGATTTTCTCCTCTTCTTTTTTTTTTTGTTAATATTTTTTTTTTTTTTTTTTTTTGACAATTTAAGACTTTCTGAGGACTAAACATAAAACCTTTTGAGGTGCATGATATTCATCGGATCATCCAAAGGATCACCTTCAAGAGTAGCCAACTGATAAGCTCCTAATCCATATTTCGCTGTGATTACATATGGTCCAAGCCAGTTAGGCTCGAACTTGCCTTTCTTTTCTCGTTCTTGTAGATTTTTCTGATTCTCCATGAGGACAAGATCACCAACTTGGAATTCTCGGGTTCTGACTTTTTTATGATAACTCATGCGTAGACGGTTTTGATATACCCGGAGATGATTCAAGGCCTTGAGGCACCTTTCATCTAACAATTCTAGCTCTTGTAAGCGAGCAATTCTGTATTCTTCCTCTGGTAGGATGTTTTGCAGCGATACCCTTAGAGAGGGGATCTCGATCTCAAGGGGAAGGATAGCTTCAGAACCAAATACTAGGGAATAAGGAGTGGCGCCTGTGGGGGTGCGGATGGAGGTGCGGTAGGCCCATAATGCAAGATGGATTTGGAGGTGCCAATCACGGCCCGCTTCATTGACTGTCTTTTTGAGGATTTTTATTAGGGTTTTATTAGAAGCCTCAGCTTGGCCATTACCTTGGGGATAATATGGAGTGGAGAAGCAGTGTTGGATGTTGAATTTTTGGCAGAGTTCTTTAACATCCTGGTTTTTAAATTGTTTACCGTTATCTGTGATGATAACTTTTGGGATGCCATATCGACAGATTAGGTAGTTCAAGATGAATTTGGATATTTGCTTGCCGGTGGTGAAAGTAAGAGGGATAGCCTCTACCCACTTGGTGAAGTATTCGGTGGCGGTGATAATGAATTTATGTCCGTTGGAAGATGAAGGGTGGATTTTCCCAATGAGATCGAGCCCCCACTACGAGAAGGGCCATGGTGTAATGAATGGCTGCAATTCTTGTGACGGTGCATGAATCTTGTCACCATGTTGCTGGGAAGGGATGCATTTCTTCACATAGTTGTATGCATCTTCTTCCATTTTAGGCCAATAGTATCCTGTTCTCAAAATTTTTTTAGCCAATGTGAGTCCACTTGAGTGTGCCCCACAGATGCCCTCATGTACTTCGCGTAATGCCCATTTGGCTTCTTGTTTATCTAAACACCTTAGGAGGGAACCATCAAAATGCCTTCTGAACAAGGTGTCTGCAAGGATGGTGTAACGGGCGCATCTGCGGATGAAAGTTTATTGTTGGGTTTTGGTGAGATGTGGGGGAATGGTGTTGTCTTTGAGGAAAGCGAAGGTTTCTTGGTACCAAGGGGACTCTGGACCAACGAGAACACACACCATTTCAGATTATGGTGGGTCGTATGTCAGTATAAACAATTGCTCGACCAAGAACTCACACTTCTGACTATGTGTTGGCATTTGAAGGAGGGAGCCAATGGTGGCCATTGCATCTGCAGCCCTATTATTTGTTCATGGGATTTGATCAAACTTGATTGCCATGAAATGTTGCTTAAGATCTTCAACCATGGTATGGTAGGGAAGGAGTTTATCATCTTTTGTCTGGTATTCATCATTGACTTGTTTTATGACAAGCTGAGAATTGCCATAGACTTGTAGTTCCTTTATTTTCCAATGGATAGCCAAGCGTAAACCTGTAATGAGGGCCTCGTATTCTGCTATGTTATTAGTACATGCAAAGGCTATCTTGTATGATTTGGGGATGCCATCTCCTTGAGGTGTGACCAATAATATTCCTGCCCCCGATCCATTTTGAGTGTAGGAGCCATCAAAATACAATTTCCATGTGGAGGATGTGGTAACAGTCATAATGAACTCATCTGGTAATTCTGTGAGAAGAGGATGGTTGCTTGGAAGTGGAGCTTCAGCCAGTTGATCTGCAATGACTTGTCCCTTGATTGCCTTTCTGTCCACATATTCAATGTCAAACTCTCTTAAGAGCATGACCCATTTAGCCGTTCTGCCAATGAGAGCAGCTTTTGACAGGAGATATTTAAGTGGATCAATTTTAGCAATTAATTTTGTCTTGTTGTTTAGCATATAGTGTCGTAGTTTCTGTGTGCTGAATACTAATGCCAAACATGCTCTTTCAATGGGGGTGTAGTTGAGTTCATATCCTACTAGCGTCCGACTGATATAGTAAATGGCATGTTCCTTCCCTTGATCATCTGTTTGCGCCAGCAATGCCCCCAATGCCACTGTAGTAGCACATATGTACAAAATGAGGGGTTTTCCAAGGGTAGGTGGCATCAAAACTGGAGGTGATGCTAAATATTCTTTTAATTTTTCAAAAGCCTTTTGATAGAGGCAATCCCATTTGAATTTTGTGTCTTTTCGTAACAAATGTGCAAATGGATGGCACTTGTCGGCTAGCTGTGAAATGAAATGCCTGACAGACTGGAGTTTTCCCTGGAGACTGCATAGTTGTTTGAGAGTTTTTGGCGGAGGCATTTCCATAATATCTTTTACTTTTGCGGGATCAACCTCAATGCCTCTGTGGGAAACAATGAATCCTAGTAGTTTTCCCGATGTGACGCCAAACACACACTTTTTAGGATTTAGGTGCAGCTTGTATTTTTCCAATCTTTCGAAGATCTGTTTTAGAATAGGGATGTGCTCTTGTCTTGTCTTGGATTTGCCTAGCAGATCATCCACATAGTCCTCCATAATTTTGTGCAAGAGGTCATGAAAAATTATTGTCATTGCCCATTGATATGTAGCTCCAGCATTTTTAAGGCCAAAAGGCATGACCCGGTAACAGAAAGTACCCCATGGTGTTGTGAATGCGGTTTTATGCTGATCCTCATCTTCTATCCTGATTTGGTTGTATCCAGAAAACCCATCCATTAGCGATAGCATTTCATGTCCTCCTGTAAGATCCACAATCATATCTATGTTTGGAAGCGGGAAATCGTCTTTAGGACAAGCTATATTTAGATCTCGAAAATCTGTGCAAATGCGGATGCCCCCAGCAGGTTTGCCGACAGGCACAATGTTGGAGACCCATTCAGCGTAGTCTATGGGTTTGATAAATTCTGCGTCTAACAACTTTTGAAGTTCTACCTTGACCAAGAGAGCAATATGCAGGTGCATTTTGCGGAGTTTTTGTTTTACAGGTTTTGCATCTGGGCGGACGACGAGATTGTGAACCACCAAGGCAGGATCCAACCCTGGCATATCGGAATAGGACCATGCAAAATTGATTTTAACCTATGTAAGGAAGTTGATGAAGTCTTGTTTCTCGATTTCGGTGAGGGATTTGGCAATGAGCACATTTTTTGGAATGACTTCAGTGCCCATGTTGATACTATCTGTTTCTTCTATCAACAAATTTGATTTGTCCTGTGGAAGATAACCAATGGTAGGGAGGTCAAATCCCTCATCATCAAGTGCCTTTTCCAGGTTTTTACTTTCAGATATGCCCTTTGTTTTTATTTCTTGTTCATCCAAAGGCACCTCAGGGAGGTTTTCACCTAGGAAATCATATCTTTTTCTTTTATTATCTTTTTTGTGGATAAGGGTATTGACTTGAATACCAAAGTATCCCTTTTCGTGTAGTTGAATACCCTCAATTCTATTACCATCTTCCATATTTTGCGTTGTTAGGAGAGCAATGAGAGCATTATCGTCGATGCAAATATCTAAATTGGGTTTGTCTCGTTGGCCCCAGTCAATGAGTTCAGGATGGACAAGATGTAGCTCATGTGAAGTGAGAGGGGTTACGGGGGTGATGGTATTGATGTAAGCATCGAAGAAGGTATCTTTCTCGTATTCATAAGGCATTTCATGGAATTCCTCTTCGTCAACGCTTTCGATATCCAAAGAAGGACTAGAAGGGGCACCAGTGATAGTAATCTTAGGCACCGGGGTGTACCCCAAGCCTCTGTTGTATCTATAGGAGATAGGATTTATGGGTGCTTTTCTTCCTTTCTCCTTTGGTCCCAGACCGTGTCCTTTGTAACCCATTTTTTCAACTATGGCAAATGCTTTTGGATACATTTCTTTGGATATTCTTGTTGGATCATCGTCCTCTTCCTGGTACAGCCATGAAGAAATATCTGCTTCGAGGTTCTCGTTATCAAGTGGGCCCCATTGCTGGAAGGTGGTGCTTTGGCATTACATGACTAGTTTCGGGTCCTTTTTTAGCTCTTTTGGTTTGCCAAATGACTTAGGAGAGAGAGGGAGGTTTCCTATTAATAAGACGTCCTCCAATTTGTATTCTCCATAGCCATTATCCAAGATCTTGATTTGATTATTTGGTTGGGATGATGTGGAGGCAACATTTGATGTGTCAGATGGAAGCATTGGCGAAGGTCTATTTAGTGGGCAATGATACAGATGCTTCCCCTCTAATAGTTTGCAATATTGAAAAGGTTGGGGATCACCTTTGATAGTGATCACTCTTCCATTATAGGGGAATTTGATGCATTGGTGATAGGTGGAGGGTATGGCTTGCAAGGAATGAATCCATGGCCTCCCGAGGAGAATGTTGTAGGGGAGATCAAGATCTAGTACTTGGCAAGGGGTTTCAATTGTAATGGGGCCCACTTGAAGAGGTAAGGTGATCACGCCCTTTGAAATTCTTTCTGCATCATCATATGCCTTTATTGTGATCCTTCCTGATGTGTCTATCAGATCCTCAGAAAGTCCCAATTGTTTTATCAATTTGTATGTACACAGATTAAGCCCGGATCCACCGTCTATCAGGATTCATTTGACCTTGTGCTTGTGGATGAGAGCTTCGATGTGCAAAGGTTTGTTATGGTCCTCATCTGCGGGAGCATCTTTGGAGTTAAATACAATGTGTTGTTGGGTAACAAGGTTTCCAATGAGGGTTTGAAATTGGGTGGCATTGATGTTATCAAGAACGCGTGATTGGAGAAGGGCTTTTTCCAAAATTTCTTTATGGACTGGAGAAGTCTTGAGAAGTTCCAAAATGGAGATCTACGCGGGTGTCTTCCCAAGTTGATCAAGGAGGTCATATCGGCGGGTGGAAGACATGGGTGGAGGGTTTGGTGGGGGAGGAACTCCTTGGATGATGACTCTTCCTTGGTGTGTAGTTGCATTACAGTCATTCTGGAAATGGGAGGTGGAAGGCGTGGCACCTTGAATGACTATTCTAGCCGGGTTTGGTCTTCTTTGGGAAGAAGGAGGATTAACTCCTTGGATGGTTATGACATTGACATGAGTGTCTACAGTTTCAATGCAACTTACTAAAAAATCAAAACCAGTTACGTGATTAGCATAGTCATAATCCATTACGTTAGATGATGAGCCTTTTCCTTTATCATGCTTTGGGAAGGGTTCTTGGTACATTTTGAGTTTGTCATTGTTATTACCAGGTTTTGCATTTGCTACCTCAATCTCACCTCTATCAATGAGATCTTGTATGTAGATCTTCAATTTCATACACTTTCGTGTATCATGTCCCTTGATACGATGGTATTCACAATACTAATTTTCATTATACCATCTTGGCTTAGGTTGATTGGGATCAAATGGACGAGTGATTGGAAAATCCACTATACCTGCTTGGACAAGTTTTTGAAACACCACTTCAATAGGCTCAGCAAGAGGAGTGAAATCTCTTAGAGTCCTGCTATTCGATCGGGGTGGTCGTCCTTGGATTGAAACATTGTTGTGAGGTTTTTGAGATTGATTTGAATTATTTTGATTGTTGAATTGATGAATATTGGTGGTGGACTTTGGGGGAGTGGCCACGGTTTGGACCCGCTTCACATCAGTTACACCATCATTGACCATGTTTTTATTTTTAGCCCAGAATTTTGGCTTGTCGTTATGATAAGAGGAATAACTTTGTGATGACTTCTGGTAATGTTTCAAGGTTCCTTCCTCCAACAAAACACGTTCGAGGGCGAGGCCCTTATCGGCCGATTTTTGGAAGGATTTGATACATTGAGATATTAAAGGTCTTGAAAGTTCAGGCACCAAGTTCTTTTGAAATAGTTCAATTTGATGTTGTTCTGGCATGTCCCACTGGAATTTTTTGATAAGATGTCGCCATCTTTGTAGGAAATTTGCGAAGGTTTCTCCAAGCCTTTGTTTTGTATTACATAGGTCCATCATAGAAACATCATTACCCATGTTGTATGCATAGTGGGCCACAAATTTTTCTGCCAAGTCTGGAAAAGAGATAATGGAACCTCATGGTAAAGATGAGAACCATGCTAGGGCATCTCCCGTGAGACTCTTGGGAAAGAGTCTGCGATGATAAAGGTCACTATAGGAGACTTCTTGGCATAAGATGTGGAATTCGCGGACATGGTCGCATGGGTCTCCTTTGCCTTCATACTTGGTGAATTTAGGGATCTCAAATCCCGGGGGATACGGTGCAACTGATATAGATGGGTCATAAGGACAAGGGCAAAACTTTTCGAATGAGTAAGCTTTCCTTTTATTAGTGTTTTCTTTCATGTTTTTGATGATATTCTTCATGTCTTGAATTTCCTTGATGAGGTCTTGTTATGGACTTTGATATTGATGAATTGTATTTGCCCCAAGCATTGGATGAACTAAAGAAGGTGCACCACCACCAATATATTGATATGATGAGGAAGTGGGAACGTGGGATGTGATGACCGATGTTGCTGGGGTTCGTGTGATAGTTGGTTGTGATCTGCCAACTGTTGTGACGGGATTGAATGCGGTCTGGATAAAATTTGCGACATTGTTGGGAGAAAGAGAAGTTTGTGGAATAGAAATATGTGGTTGAATAGAAGGAGGTGGTATAGAAGTTTGTTGGAGAATGGATGAGATTGGATTTGATAGTGGTATGGATGGTAAGGAGGAAGAAGGTGGGATAGAGATCATGGTGGGAGGTGTCGCGAGTGGCATTGATTGGGCTTGGATGATTGATGGGGCTGCAATTGATTGAGTTTGAATAGTAGGTGCAACACTTTGTGTGGGAGCGAGGTCTCCTTGTGGTTGTTGGACAAGAGCGGATCTATTAAATTCAGGTGGAAGTTGAGCTCCATGTTCAAGAAGAGTTTTCAGAAGTGCAGTAGGATTGTGTTTAATAAACTTTTCTACCATCTCTTGGTTATAAGAATCCGCTAGGAAAGTTTGCACTTCCGGACAAAGTTCATCTTGGTTAACCATGTCAAGATTTTGGCTTTGACCTTGATCGCTTGGTTGCCCACTTTGTGTATGATCTTGCGAGGGATCTTCATATAGGACACCAATGTCTGGCATGCCATATTGTTGATCAGCCATCTTTTTCTTTTGGGATCGAGTTGCGACCATACATGATATTTGTGATGAAAAGACTTAGGAAAAATGTGATGAAATGACTTAGAAAATTTGTGATGGAAGGTTTTTAGAAACTTGTGATGAAAGGACTTAAGAAATTTTGAGAATGAAAGGACTTAAGAAATTTGTGATTAAAGGATTTAAGAAATTTGAGGATGAAAGGACTTAAGAAATTTGTGATGAAAGGACTTAAGAAATTTGTAGATGAAAGAAATTAAGAAATTTGTGATGAAAGGACTTAAGAAAACTGTGATGAAAGGACTTAAGAAATTTTTTGATGAAAGGACTTAAGAAATTTGTGATGAAAGGACTTAAGAAATTTGAGGATGAAAGCACTTAAGAAATTTGTGGATGAAAGCACTTAAGAAATTTGAGGATGAAAGGACTTAAGAAATTTGTGGATGAAAGAATTTAAGAAATTTGTGATGAAAGGACTTAAGAAATTTGTGATGAAAGGACTTAAGAAATTTGTGGATGAAAGAACTTAAGAAAATTTGAGGATGAAAGGACTTAAGAAATTTGAGGATGATTGATGAAGAAGGTATGGTAGTGATGGTTTAGAAGAAAACTTGATGACTAGGTTGTCTTTGGCATGAACATGAAGGATCTATTTAAATGGCAAGTTGTATGAAGGGATATGACCACCCTGATTTGGATGATAGTAGGTGTTTCAAGGGACAAACTTGAATGTTGACGTAGAGGATAAACTCTTAGCTTCTCTCTTAGGCTTATGAAAAATGGGACGGACGGAGTTTTGACGCAATTTTGAACTTGGTGTGGGTAATAACTTGGACAATTTGTTTGTGTCTTGACAAATATTTTTGCAAAGTTTTTTTGGGGATAGTGATGTGTTTTTAGTCTACTCTTGGCAAGTATGTATCAAACAAAGCAAACACAATGATTAAATGCATATTATCTCAAAGACACTCATGCTCATATACAACATTCTTAAGGCTGGCAAGGACAATAGTCATTGAATCCCAATTGGTTTCCCATCTACGCTTACCCAGAGCGGACACTTAGATGCTTGACCCCACTGGCTCCCCTCCACAGCACTCACTTCTCGGGGCAGCCAAGCATCAATTCCCATGAAAACTCCTCATGGCGAACTTTGTGTCTCTACTAAGGGCCGTAAGAATATGGGCCACTTCAGAGATCCGACCTCCTACACCAATGACTAGAGGGTTTTTGGCCACTATGAACAAGGTGTTTAGTAAGTCTTCCCGTTAGGAGCTACCCTTCGAAGTTGCACAAGCGCAATTGAGGCCTATAGCCCAACGAAGCACCAAGAACTTAGTAGTCACGCAAGCATGATTGAGATCTCTAGGATCCTACTAAGCACCCAATGTGAGAGTGAACTCTCATATAGCCCCAACCATTAACCCTTTCGTAGTCAATGGCCTATTTATTATAGTGAGTTGGGAACCCCAGGTCCGGGTGTACTCACTTGGGTCATTCCCCTCTTACCTTCTCAAAGAGCAAGTTGGGAGGGCAGGCCCGCTAGAGATAAACACACAATCAAACAAGAAAAGGTTGGAGGGTCTAGATTTGTGATCGTCTAATAAGACGAGAGCATACTTTCCTACCTTTACGCTTTTCTTAAAGACACATAAGACAATGGTTCATTCCATTTTAATTAATATCTAGGTGCCTAATTTAAATAAATGCACAATATTTGGTTGAATCAGTTAGGCAACCTACAAAACCACTTGATTAGTAGTTTGAAAAATGGAGTCTTCAAAAAGCGTCTTGCAAAACAACTTGATTAGTAGTTTGGAAAAAATAGTCTTCAACAAGCGTCCTGCAAAAAATCAACAAAATGACAAAAATATTAATTTTTTTAATTTTTTGGGAATAAATAGAAAAACATGAATAAAAACTTTTTTACTAATGACAAATGTGGATTTGAAAAAAACTTTGATGGGTAAATGGGGTTTGACTAGGTTTTTACCACTTTCTAAGAGATATACAAGTGAAAAAATGGGGATTTTGGAGGAGAGATGAAGGAATGGGAAAATTTGTCCAAGAGGAACAAAGAAGCAAAAGTTGAAGATGGATAATATGGGAAAAATTTGGAGGTGATTGGATGAAAAGGGAAGAAGTTATGGCAAACCCTAAAAATAGAGAAATATGGGATTTTGGGCTTCAAAAAGTGGATTTTTGAGATAGGGCCTTCAAGGAAGAAAATGTGAAAAATGGCAATGTAGAGAATATGGTGAAGTTTGAAGGGAAATGGAGTCAAGATAAAGAAGATATGGCAAAAAAATAGAAAAAAATTTACTCTTTATTTTTTTTATTTTTAATTTTTTAATTTTTTAATTTTTTTTAATTTTTTTTTTAAACTACCCTATATTTAACGGAACAGAAACCCTAAATTTAACAGTACAGAAACCCTAAATTTAACAAAATAGAAACCCTATATTTAACAGAGCAGACAGAAACAGAACAGAAACCCTAAATTTAACAGAATAGAAATCCTAAATTTAATAAAACAGAAACCCTAGATTTAACAGAGCAAACAGAAACCCTAGATTTAATAGAGCGAATTGTCTCACTAAACAGAATAAAATAAAACTGTCAAAGGTCCGGATTTCTGATTGTCCAGATAGACAAGAGCATACTCTCCTACTTTCACACTTTCCTGCAGGTGGACAGATTATATTTAAACAGAGCAGATAACAGGAAATAAATAAATTAAATACAGACTACAGTTAGCGCCTACAATTTTCGAACAGATTAACAAAGCAGACAGTAGCACTACACAGATAGAAAAGTGTCAAAGGTCCAGATTTCTAATTGTCTAGATAGACAAGAGCATACTCTCCTATTTTCACACTTTCCTGCGATCAGAGCATACAGTCATGCTAAACAGAATAGAAAAGTGAAAAGTCTGGATTTCTGATTGTCTATATAGACAAGAGCATA
Source organism: Cryptomeria japonica (assembly GCF_030272615.1). Classification (NCBI taxonomy): domain Eukaryota; kingdom Viridiplantae; phylum Streptophyta; class Pinopsida; order Cupressales; family Cupressaceae; genus Cryptomeria; species Cryptomeria japonica. The sequence goes on along the minus strand of NC_081405.1, from coordinate 67,073,361 downwards.
CTCTCCTACTTTCGCACAGATTATACTAAAATAGAACAGACAACAAATCAAATAACAAATCAGATAACAGAGCTGTCGTGTTGCAGCAGAAACAGAAAGAAACAGAACAGAATAAGGAGGAGCTATCGCACAGAAATGCAGAGCCATGATTCTGGAACCTGCGAAAAAGATATATACATATTTTTATTTTTATTTTCTGTAGTCGCGCTATTCTGTAACCTGCGTCTCACAACTCATAAAAACCTTAAAAAAACAATAACATTAGTTCTCAGGGACGTGAGTCCCATCGGGCGTGCCAAAATGAAGAGGGAAAAATAGATTTGAAAGGTAAACTGATCAAAACATAACGAAATAAACATATAGAATGCTAAAATATCATTAAAAGACTATTTCACCTTGCTATTTTACCTTCTCCTTCGGATTGAGCTTGATGAAGTGAAGGCGCCCCTTGCTAATGCTCCACTTGATGTGCTCCTTGGATTGCTGGATGTGGATGGCTCTCCAATATTGTGCACAAATGATAAGGATGAGATGATCAAGTTGCCAAGATGATTTCCTGGGCTCAAAAGGGCAGCATAAGCTTACTAAATTTCAAGATGTTTTGAATGAAGGGATGAAACCCTATTTTATAGGAAGAGGAGAGGAAAACGGATGGCTAGGATGAATTCAAGATGAAGGGCTAAGATTTACTTGTGAGGTCACACAAGGTCCAAGAGAGGGTGTGGAGACCAAGAAATATGCCTTAAAGGCATTTTGTATCTCCACACTCTACAAGATGCATTGGAGGAATTAAAAATTCTCCAAAAATGGATATTATGGGGATTAGAAGAATAAAAAGGAATTAAAAATTCCTTGGGAGAGGAAAATGCCTAGAGGAATGTAAGATTTCGAAAATCTTACATTCATCTAGAAAAAAAGCATTTAAAGCTAGTGGCTGGATGAAAGGACAAAGAGTTGACTTTGTGGCTAATCATGATGATTAGCCATTAACGACTCATTAGGAGGGGAATTAGAGGAAATGTTAGGTGGGATTTATATTTGTAGGAGAATTTGACTAAAAGAATAATGTTAAGTGAGTTTAGGGAGTTTCTAGAAGAATTTATTAGGTTAATGATGAATTAAGAAGATGATTTGTAGGAATCATGTAGGTTAACTAATTAATTGAAATTAATTACCTAAGAGGAAGGTTTGTGAGGATTTGATTTTTTAGAAGAATAAAGAAAGGGATTGATTTATTAAATAAATCAATCATATGCTATAGTGACAATATTAATTATATTTAATTAATATTGAGAAGAATTTTAATTAACATAATTAATTAATTAATTATGTGAGGAATTAAAAAATAATTAAAATAATTATTTTTTAAGTGTCTACAGGTTTCATTGTAATAGATTCCTTCATCCTGTGAATATCCCTTACACACTAATATTGCTTTGTTTTTTATCACCTTACCATCTTCATTAAGTTTATTTCTGAAAACCCTTTAGTTCGAATTACATTTTTGTCTTTAGGCTGGGGAACTAATGACCAAGTGTTATTCATTTCAATTTGTTCCAATTCATCTTGCATAGCTTTAATCCGATATTTATCTTCACATGCCTCATTAATTGATGTAGATTCAATTTGAGAAATAAGACATACCTCTTCATTTGCCAATCTTCCTCTAGTCATAACTCCTTGAAATTTGTTTCCAATTATCTGATCTTCAAAGTGATTCAGTCTTATATACCGGAGTGTTTTTAATTGTTGCTATTCTTCAGTGATTGTTAGATCCTCAGATGATGCCAGTGTAACTGGATCACCATTCTGTACCGGTGTATTCACAGTAGGTTCATTTGTGATTATCTTTATTTCCAGTTCAGAGTCTGTGTACCTTAAATTTCCTCTAAACTATTCATCAATCTTCACATTTGCACTCTCAACAATTTTTTGTAATCTCTTGTTAAAACATCTATATGCCTTGCCATTAGATGAATAACCAATAAATATTCCTTCATCACTTATAGGATGAAATTTACCAATATACACATCTCTTCTAATATAGCATTTGCTTCCAAATATTCTGAAATATTTAAGAGTAGGAGTATTACCAAACCATAGTTCATGAGGGGTCTTATCGGTTTCACCTCTAATGTGAACTCTGTTGAATGTATAAACTATTGTATTTACCACTTCTCTCTAGTATATATGAGGTAGATTTTCTTCTAATATCATACTTCTAGTTGCATCCAAGATAGTTCTATTTTTCCTTTCCACAACTCCATTCTGCTGGGGTGTTGGGGGTGTTGATAACTGTCTTCTGAACCCATTCACTTCACAGAATGTATTAAATTCCTTAGATGTGAATTCACCTCCTTGATCTGATCTCAAACATTTTATTTTCTTGTCGGTTTCATTTTCTACCATCACCTTGAATAGTTTGAATTTCCCAAATGCTTCAAATTTTTCCTTAAGAAAAGTAACCCAACACATTCTAGAATAGTCATCTATGATTAGCATAAAATACCTATCTTCTTGTATACTTTTAGTTCTTGCTGGACCACATAAATCCATATGAATTAAATCAAGAACATTGTTAGACTTCTCTGGAATAATCTTGAAAGTTGCTCTAACTTTCTTTCCAAATTGACATTCCTTACATACCAGATTGTGAGGTTTAACAGTCTTAGGTAAATCTCTTACTGCCTTAGTTGTACTAATTTTTACAATGCAATCAAAATTTACATGACAAAGTCTCTTATGCCATAACCAAGTTTCATCAATATGTGCAATCAAACATGCTTTCTCATTGTTGTTCAAATGAAAGATATTACCTCTAGTCTGATTACCGGTTGCAATTTCCAAACTAGTTCTCTTTAAGATTTTGCATTTACCATTCTTGAATTGTAATTGAAATCCTTTCTCAACTAATTGACCAACACTCAAAAGATTATGCTTCAAACCTTCAACATAGTTAATGCTATTAGTATTGTGCTTACCATCAAAACATATAGTGCCTTTTCCTTTGATCAAACAAGCTTTATCATCTCCAAATCTTACTAAACCTCCATTGTAATCCTGAAAGGTTAAAAATTTACTCTTATCACCAGTCATATGATGTGAACATCCTAAATCAATAATCCATTCATCCTTATCTTAAAATTTACCTACCAGGGCCTGCTCTACCGGTTGAATAGTAGGTGATGGCTGATCTTTTGTTAGAGAAACAAAAGCCCATCCATTGTCTGCTAGATCCTCATTAGAATCATTAGTAACTCCTTCATCGGCATATTAACAAGATTTGTCTCTATTCTTCTTAAACTTGTATTTCTAATAATTAGGGTTAGACTTATATGTTCTTTTAGCTTTTTCTCTTAATCTTGCATGTCTATCAGGACGTCTAGAAGCCATATGACCAATCTTATTACAGTTAAAACATTTAAAGGGTGCTTTACCTTCATACTTACTTCCAATTGGACCTTTAGGCATTTTTCTTGCAAATAGTGCTTCAAGTTCTTCAAGTTCTTCATTTTCTCTCCTACTTTCTTCAAGTTCTCTTGCATAGAAGGCTTTCCAATCATATTTATCAGATGATGATGATGCCTTGAAAGCTAGATCTGTCTTAATAGTAGTAACAAGACCAAATTCCTCAAGTTCAAAAGTAGAAAGTTTTCCTACCAAGGTGTCTCTAGATATTGATGCATTAGGCATTGTTCTCAGTTCATTTATAAAAATAAATTTCATTTTATATGCCAGTGGTAGAGCTCTTAAAACTTTAGAAACAATCTCATTTTTACTTAAGGTTCCTCCACAACATTGTATACCCAAAACAATTTCATTTAATCTTTCCATAAAAGCAGAAATTCTTTCATCTTCTTCCATTTTCAGACTTTCATAGCTGACCCAAAAGCATTCAAGTTTTGCAATTTTGACTATGGAATCTCCTTCATTCAATGTTTCCAGTTTGTCCCAAATAGCTTTAGCAACAGATCTGTCTAACAATCCCATGACTCGCTAATCTGATAATGCACTCAAAAGTGCTTCTCTTGCTTTGCAATCATTTTCCTCATCTTTAGCCAAGTTAGGTGGATTAGGTTGACCTTGAGTAGGATCCCATATTTTATTTCCAATGTAATTCAAATGTGTCTCCATCCTGATCTTCCATATTCCATAGTTAGTTCCATCAAGTTTCGAGTTGTCCTTCCTGAAATAGTTACAAGACATTGGATCTCCTCAAGCTGTTAGACTTCCGCAAAATGAGGACTAGGCTCTGATACCAATTGTTAGGTCTCAGAGACAACTGAGAGGGGAGGGGGGTGTGAATCAGTTGTCCAATAAATTCAACCAAAACTTAATACTTAATATTGGTAAACCAAACTTTATGCCGGTAGACAGTTTAATCAGTTAATTGCAATACCAGTAAAGATTAATGCAAGAAACAGAAAGAGAATAACATCCACAACACATAACACAAATATTTGTAGGTGGAAACTCTATAAGGGAAAAAAACATGGTGGGAAGCCTTACCCACAATCAAATGATACTAATGCAGATACTATGTGTGTACAATATGGATTTTGCACATGCAAAAAGGCCAGCTGCCTAAAGCTCACTGCTCAATCACAAAATGAGAGTCACACTGACTACAATTGGATGGTTAGATCCAATGATAATGCACTGCATAAAATAGCATCTTCATATGTTGGATTCAGTACCGGTTTAGTTCTGATTGCCTTCAAAAAATCCTTCATTCAACCTTCAAATTATGTTTGCATGTATAGCTCTACTTATATTCACATATACCTTATTACAATTCTTTTTCCAATCACATATGAATCTCACAAATGAGATCTTACATTTATACCATAGCCTAAGACCAATTGAATAGGTCGGCTCACTACAAGATATTATAATAAAATCAATTACAAATAAATCAATATCTGATCCATGATGTCGGCTCAATGCATTTACAATAATAATAATTCATCTCCATGACGTGTCGTGCTGATCTGGAATAGATGTGCCTATCGGTGCATAACCTAGACCTATTTGTCGGTAACAGCAAATATGAAAACCCGAATAAACAAATAACCTAATTGTCAAAACCAAGTGATCAAATAATGTCTTTGACATAACCAAGTAGTCTCCAAGTCATTCCATGTGTCGGTGAACAATATAATATGTCAGTGAACCAAATATCGGTGACTGTGCATAAGTCTCTGACTTGCTGGTGAACATAACCAAAGATCACCAAGTGCTGATAAGTGTTGACAAGTGATGACAGGTGTTGACATCAATGACAAAACCATATCAACATATCCAAAATACCAACAGAACAAGTTGCAAGATATTTGAATGGACTACGGGTGTCTATACAAGATGAACTCAGTTTGATCAAATTACAGAGTGTTGAAGAGGCTTACCAATATGCCCTGAAGGTAGAAGAGAAGCTAAACAAAAGACATGAGGAGAGGCAGAGTGGTAGAGGTGAATAGTTTTCTGGAGGAAGATTTCAAGGAGGAAGGGGATATACTGGAGGTAGAGGAACCTATACGAATCATAAAAAGGAAAAATAAGTGAGAAAAGAAGGTAATTCATACCGGAAAGATGATATAAATTTCTTCCAGAGGAGAGAACCAAATGCTACCGGAATGAGAATTTTGGAAGAGATGATAGAAGACAAGACAAGAGAGTGTTTAGAGGAATTTTCTTTAAGTGTGGAGGAGAAGGACATCATGCTTTCGAGTGTAAGAAGATAGAGAATACCAGAAGAGAAGTAGTGGTGGAAGAAAACCTCACCAGATCAGATAATAAACTAGAAGATGGAGAACTTTTGATGATGAGGAGATCTTTCTATCATACCAGGAGAGATGAAGAGCCCTTCCAGAGAAATAATTTGTTCAAGACCAGATATAAGGTATCTAGTAAGTGTTGTAAAGTTGTTATTGATAGCGGTAGTTCAGATAATCTTGCTTTAGAAGAGATGGTGAATAAGTTGAATTTGGAAAGATTGAATCACCCTAAGCCTTATCAGATAGCATGGATTTAGGATGAACATAAGTTGTTAGTAAGTGAGCAATGTTTGGTTAAATTGAAAATTGGGAATTATAATGATGAAGTGTTGTGTGATATCATGCCTATTGGTATTTGTCATCTTTTGTTGGGTAGACCTTGGCAGTTTGACAGACAGGCAATACATGATGGGAGGAAGAATACATACAATATTGTAGCCAATGGGAAGAAGTAAACCTTATTTCCCTTGGAAGAACCTTTGAAGAGTGAAGTATGTACGAATGCTAGAATCTATTTGGTGGATGGATTAAGACATGAGAATGTGTGTTTTGCCTTAGTTCCTAATAAGACTGAGAATCCAAAGCATGAAGAGGAACAACCAAAAGAGATAAAAGATTTGCTGACAGAATATGAAGACATCATTTCAGATAATGTTCCTGATGGATTGCCACTTGTGAAAAGTATCAGTCATTGGATGGACCTAGTTCTCGAAGCTAGTTTTCCTAACAAATTTACACATTGGATGACACCAATAGAGAATGAAGAGCTGAATAAACAAGTGTAGGAGTTGTTGAAGAAAGGTTAGATTAGAGAAAGTTTGAGCCCTTGTGCAGTACCAACAATATTATCACCTAAGAAGAATGGAGAGTGGAGAATGTGTGCCGATTCAAGAGCAATAAACAAAATCATAGTGAAATACCAGTTTCCTTTGCCTAGGATGGATGACATAATGGACTATTTGAGCAGAGCTAGACACTTTACAAATATAGACTTGAAGAGTGGATATCATCAGATCAAGATCAGAGAAGGAGATGAGTGGAAGACAACATTCAAGACAAATGAAGGACTATATGAATGGTTAGTGATACCTTTGGGGTTAACTAATGTACTAAGTACTTTCATGAGGCTGATGAATGAGGTACTGAATAAATTCTTGGTTAAGTTTGTTATTGTATATTTGGATGACATTTTGATTTTTAGTAAGACAAAAGAGGAGTATTTGTTGCATTTGAGACAAGTTTTGCAGAGGTTGAGGAAAGAAAAGTTGTTGATAAATCTTAAGAAGTGTACTTTCATGAAAGATGATTTAGTATATTTGGGATTTGTGATATCTAAGGATGGTTTGAAGATGGACCTTGATAAAGTAAAAGAAATTGTTGAGTGGCCTACCCCGAAAAGAAATGGAGAGGTAAGATCATTTCATGGATTGACTAGTTTCTACCAGAAGTTCATCAGAAATTTCAGTTCATTTTGTAACCCTATGATTGAGACCATGGGGGGAGATTGGAAGGAATTCAAGTGGACCACTGGAGAAAACAAAATTTTTGAGCCATTAGAATGGAAAGTGACTAAGCATCCTGTGTTGGATTTATTGGATTTCAGTAAAGTATTTCAAGTGGATTTTGATGCAAGTGGAACAACATTAGGAGCAGTCTTGAGTCAGAAAGGGAAAGTAGTAGCTTATTTTAGTGAGAAATTGAATGATGCCCAGAGGAGATATTCAGTGTATGATCAAGAATTTTATGCCATAGTTCAAGCCTTGAAGAAGTTGAGAGACTACCTGTTTCCTAAGGAGTTTGTGTTGTATATAGATCATCAAGCCTTGTAGTATTTGAACAATTAGAGTAATTTGAATCAGAGACATATGAGATAGGTAGAATTTTTGCAGAGTTACACCTTTGTGTTGAAGCATAGAAGTGGGAAATCTAACAAATTTGTTGATGCATTAAGTAGGAGAAGGAATTTGCTGACATAGAGGAGAGTGATAGTATTAGGATTTGAGGAATTGAAGACCTTTTATGATGATGACCTAGATTTTGTAGAACCTTAGAGAGCATGTAGAGATTCAGTTATGGTAGATAGAAGCAAGTGGTTGGATTACTTCATTCAAGATGAGATGTTATTCAGAGGAATATGTTGTGCATACCTAAGAGTTATATGAGGGATAATCTGATAAAAGAGAAACACACTAGAGGATTAGCCGAACATTTTGGTATTGACAAAATAGTAGCATTGGTGAGTGAGCATTACTTTTGGCACCCGATTCATAAGGATGATAGGAAATATGGGCAAAGTTGTATACTTTGTCAAGTTGCAAAGGGTAGTAGTCAAAATGTGGGATTGTATAAACCTTTGACAGTATCGGTAAGACATTGGGAGGATATAAGCATGGATTTCATACTTGGATTGCCTAAAACACTGAGAGGGAATGATTCTATATTTGTGGTAGTGGATAGATTCTTGAAGATGGCTCATTTCATACCTTGTAAGAAGACATCAAATGCATTACATGTAACAGACCTATTTTTCAAGGAAGTAGTGAGACTGCATGGATTACCTAAGAGAATAGTTTCAGACAGAGACACTAAATTTGTTGGCTATTTTTGGAGAACACTTTGGAAGAAGATGAAGCCAGATTTAACATTCAGTTCTACTTTTCATGCATAGATAGATAAACAGACAAAAGTAGTTAACTGGAGCTTGGGAAATTTGTTGAGATGTTTAGTTGGAGATAAAACCAGAAGTTGAGATTTGATTCTTGCACAAGCAGAGTTTTCCTATAATAATTTAGTAAACAGGAGTACCAGAAGAACACCTTTTGAAATTGTTAACAGAGTACATCGTAGAGGTATATCAAAATTAAGAGATATTAGCAGTGAAGACTGGGGAAGTTTAGAAGTAGAAGAATTTGCAGATCACATGAAGGACTTACATATTCAAGTTAAGAAACATATGGAGGATGTGAACAAGTATAAGGAGAAGGCAGATGAGAAGAGGAGACATAAGGAATTTGAAGTTGGCGATGAAGTGATTGTTTATCTGAGAAAAGAAAGATTCTTGGTTGGAAGTTATAAGTTGCAGATGAGAAAGTTTGGACCTTGCAGGATCTTAAGAAAGTTCAGTTCTTGAATGTATATGAATTGGAGTTACCAGATAGTCTGAGTATTTTACCTATGTTTAACATTTTAGATCTTCATCAGTATCATGAGGCAGAATTCAGTGAGGGTAGTATTGCAGACTTAGAGAAACAGTTGCCCTAGAAGGAACCAAATCAGATTGAAGACATTTTGGACAGTAGGATTGGGCGTAGTACCCAGAGCAGTCAGTATAAGGAGTATCTTGTGAAGTGGAAGGAAAGACTAGTTGAAGATTCATCTTGGATTTCTCAGGTAGAGGTAGACCACCTTGGTTTTCCTCTAACCCCAACAAAGTGAGAGACTCATTTTTTCAACAACCCTGGATGTCTGATGTAGGAGCATCCCTGGTTCATAGAAATCTTGCATCAACCAAATATGTTTCCTTTCTATTTTTGTTTCTGTTTGAAGTTTCAACATTTCTTTCCGTCTATCCTGGATTTGTCTCACTAGAACCTCTGGGTCAGATTTTTCTTGAAGACTTGATCATCTTCCTTACTCCCAAACCATGGAGCATTTGGATCATTTTTTGGCAAGTTATCACTACCAATTTTTGAGATAGTTTTTGTTACCGGTTGCTTGGACCTATTTGCATTGGTGATCTACCAGATCCCTTTCATAGTTTGCAGAGCCCTATGCATTGATTCCAATGTTCCTTAGTGTGTGGTAGACCTTATCCCGTTATATACACTTCATCCTTTGGATTTTTTGAAGGAATTTCTTTGGTGGAGGCTGAACTTGTTGGTTTTGCACGTTAGGTATTTTTCTTCGGGTTTTGATCCTTTTTGGTCCAACTGAATCCCCTTGGATCATATAAATCATTGTAATAGAGAATTAGAATATAATCAAGAAGTTAGACTGATCATAGAATATTGATCTGTTGGTATTATTGGTATTATGTTGTCATTGATTTCAAGTAGTATGGAATGGTCACTGGTGAGTAAGTTATGATGTCAACCAGTATGAAGGATGGAGTGTGTAAACAGGCAGATAGGTATGTAACTAGTACATATGAAATGCTTCATTGACCAGTAAAGTGAGAGCATCGATAGAGAAGAGGTCAATAGGTATGAAGGACAATGGATGAAGGTAGGGTATACTGGTAAGGTGAATTGAACTGGTAGTCAATCTTGGTTGGTGAAGGATGTCAAAGAGACATAACAAACTAGACATAGGTGGATGTCAACAAGGATGATAGGTGGAAGCCAAGTGGTGATCATGTAGAGGTCGGTGAAGTATTCATCGACATAAAAGTCATCAAGCAAGTTGGTTTTTATTAAGAACCCACAAATCATGGGAGGATGGAAGAAGGCTGCAGCTTGAGGAAGACAAGGTGGCAAGTGATTGAATAGACCCTGCAAGAAGATCTGATCTTTGTACTCGCTTTCTGAAGGAAACAATCAAGCCATTAATGGCATTTGACAGACAAACACAAAAAACATGTTGCAAACATCTAAAAATAGAAAATGCACATTGGAATGCGAGGGGTTGATGGTGATGATCAATGACATGAAGATCATCACTCCAGAAAATTAGATCAGATAAAATCTAATATAGATCGATTTGGGGAAGGCAAAACCTAACATGACACCATTTAAATGTTGTTTTGGCGGGAACCCTAAAAGATAAATATGTCAGCTCGAGATTAGAATCAACTGATGTGGAATGGGAGGTGTGAGTGAGAAGAGAGTCTAAGAAAGGAGAAATATTATATTCCTTAGAGTTAATTTTGAGAAAGTTGTAGTGTGGGTTAGCAGGGTGAACCTGTGAGAGGGTCTAATCGGTAGAGACAAAGTAACCGGTAAACTATTGCAGTTCTAACAGTCAAGCTAACCGGTGAGGAGTGTTTGGTCAAGAAGGCATCCAAAGAGTGATAGAGAGGAGTATGAGGTTGTCAGAGAAAGAAGAGAGGTAGAGAGTAACCGGTGAGTGATCAGAGAGTAATATGATAATCGACAGTGTGACAACTAGTGAAGAAGTGGAGTTTTTTCAATGACATAAATCCATTGATCAGGTGTTACAGAACTCATTTGCAACCAGGTGCTATCATTTTATCAAAATTATATTTCACTATGTAACACTGAGTTGGAGCTTGGTGCAGGGGTTGGTGCCCTATATCATTGTAATCTATTGTTTCATTGTGAGGCTAGATTGGACTAGTAGACTCCAACAACATTTCTCACTGATGTTTTTCCCATATTAGGTTTTCCTTGTACATCTTGTATTGTGGGTTATGCATTTGTGTGTTTTCCTCTTTTGATATCCACATTTATCTTACCAGTTTGATTGTTTAGTGCTTAGGGTGATAACCGGTATTCCACGGTTGGTTAAGAAGAAAATATTTCAAGAACCACTAACTCACCCCCCTCTTAGTGGTACATTGTGTTCAACAATTGGTATCAGAGCTTACTTTCCTGGTTAATTAAAGTTTTCTCTAGCTTGGGTAGATTTTGGTCAAAGAACACAATGGCAAGAAATGAGTCTACCTCCTCAAAAGCTCCCATGTTTGCTAGAGCAGAAGAATGGAGACGTGTATTTCCTCACTTGGTTTTGATGTGTGGATGTCTATCAAGAATGGGTATGTAGTCCCTAGTGTTCCTCCCACTGATCTGGATGCTAAGAAGGAGTCTGAGAAAAATGCAAAGGCTAAACATGCTATCTTAAGCAAGTTGTCTAATAATGAGTTTGTCAAGCTCATGCACTATGCATCTGCTAAGGAGACCTAGGATAAAATGCATAGATTATTTGAAGGAGATGCTAATGTCAAAGAGGCCAAGCTAAAATCACTAAGAGGTCAGCTTGAAGGTATCAAGATGAAAGATGAAGTAAAGATTGTAGACTACCTTCACAGAATGGATGAAACTATGAACACCATCAAAGGACTTGGAGAAGAAATTGTTGATGATATTATTGTCAAGAAGGTACTTAGATCTCTCACATCTAAGTATGATACTAAGGTTTCTTCTATAGAGGAAGCTAAGGATCTGAAGACCTTCACAATGGATGAGCTATTTGGCTCTATAATAGCCTATGAAAAGAGAACAACCAGTGAAGCATCCTCAAGGAAAGAGGCAGCATTCAACTCCACCAAAAAGGGCAAGGAAGAGGTTGCTTATAGAGGATCCAATAAAGACTCAAATGTAGAGGTACAAATCTTTGTTAGAAAGCTCAAGAGAGGATATAACAAGTATAAAGGGAAGTTACCACTCAAATGCTTCAACTGTGGTAAAGTTGGACACTTTGCTGCAAAATGTTCTTATAATGAAACTGGTGGAGATGAGAAAAGAAGTTTTGGCAGATCGTCCGATAAAGAAAAAGAATGGAATATCTACTAGAAAGGAAGAAGAGGCTATTGGAAGAAGAACAACCTATATACTATTGAGGATGATGGCACAAACAAAGAAAGTGCATCAGAAGATGACTATCATGAGAATGAAAGAGAATTTAATCTCTTTATGGCACTTGATGAACCGGTTGGTGAAGATAAGGAAGAAGATGACATTGAAGCCAAAGTGGATCTAGAAGGTGAGCTCATAAGTGATCTTGAGGAGTTAAGACAAGAAGAGAACTCAAGAAGCTCAAGCTTGTTGCAGCCAAAGAACAAGGTCTCTTGAAGCAATCCCTAGATGAGTCCAATCAAGTTATCTCTAACTTCAAACTCTAGTTGGAAGAAGCCAAGAGGATATGTGAAGTTACATCCTCTAATCCGAGAAGGAAAAGAGCATCAAGATCTTGAAGCTGAAATATTGAAGCTTAGAAAGGAGCTTGAAAAGAGTAAGGATGAACTAAAAGTGAGAAGCAAATATGAGGGTAGCACAGAAGACTTGGACAAGATGTTGACCAAATAGAAGCAATCTAAAGATACTGGTGGCTTAGGATTTGAAGAAGGACAAAGTTCAAACAATAAAGACACATCTGGTAAGGAAATATAGTTCCCTTCTTCAAATGAAGTTTAAGAGAAGAAGACATTCATAGTAAGCAAGGATATCGGTAATAAGACTTATGCAGAAGCTATTAGAAACCGTCACACAAACTGATATACACAATCAATGAACCCGAGGCCACATTCAATGTACTGGAATGCAGATTTTAGGATAAATGCAAGAGTTGATCATGAAGGATTTACTAGAGTAAGGAACATGAAAGGAGGACCCCCAGTGAGGCAGACATTTGCAGGACCAAGGCAACCTAACTGGTATGTTTCAAACTTTCATGGTTATTGTTACTAGTGTAACAAATTTGGACATAAGTTAGCTGATTGTAGATTAACCAATAAGCCCACTATGAGTTATGAAAGTAGGAATCCATTTAATGCACTCTGGGATATGAATGTTGTCTATTATCAGTGCAATGTATTTGGTCATAGGAGTTTTGAATGTAGGAAAAGAATATCGATGTCCTACAATAGTTTCAAAGATTCATCTTTCAATGTAAATGTGAAATGCTATAACTATCAAGAGTTTGGACATATATCAAAGTTTTGTAAGAATAGGAAAATAAAGTAGAAGAGGATAGATCTTGATCAGGAACCGACAGCCAAGTTAGACCACAAAATTGCAGCTGATAAGAAGAAGGAAAGTAAAATGATATGGGTTGAGAAAGAAAAGGACAAGGAAGAATCAAGTTTGATAGTGCAGACTATCCTACATACTAAAAGAAGAAATCTATGGGTTGTAGATAGTGGCTATTCCAACCACATGATTGGTGATAAAAAGAAATTTATCAAACTTTAAGACTGGAATGGTGGCTCATTAAGGTTTGGAGACAACTCATCAATCAAGATAAAGGGAAAAGGTACTCTAAACATTGATGGAAAACTGAAAGTACATGACATGTATTATGTGGAAGGTCTGAAGCATAACTTGTTGAGTGTGAGTCAGATGTGTGACAAAGGTTATAAATTCACCTTTGATTCTACCGGCTGCCAAATAAAGAAGGAGAGTATTAGTCAGACTGTAGCTGAAGGCAAGAGGACAGTTGTTAATGTATACAATCTGAAAGAATATTTTGAATCCCAATGCATGTTGGGAAAAGTGGATATAATTTGGTTGTGGCACAGAAGATTAGGACACATTAATTTTGATAATCTAGTTGTAGTAAGAAAAAAGGGGTATGTAAGAAATATACCACCAAATATCAAACTGGTGAGCACATTTTTTGATGAATGTAAGAAAGGTAAGTAGACTAAGGTGAGCTTCAGGAAAAAAGAACACAACACCTCAAGACCACTTGAAATAGTACATATAGATCTATGTGGTCCAACTAGGACAAGAGCTCTTGTCGGTGAAAGATATTTTATGCTCTTCATTGATGACTATTCAAGAATGACATGGTTCACTTTCCTACAAGATAAATCACAAGCATTTGATAGATTCAAGATCTTTAGGAAGATGGTAGAGAAGGAAAGTGGGTGCAAACTAAAATGCCTAAGATCAGACTGGGGTGGAGAGCTCACATCAAATGAGTTTGAATATTACTATGAAAGACATGGAATCAGGAGGCAATACTCAACCCCCTGGACACCATAACAAAATGGTGTGGTAGAAAGGAAGAACAGAAGAGTCAAGGAGATGGCCAGAACCATGTTAAATGAGGCAAGTTTGTCAGACATGTATTTGAAGGAAGTGGTTCATACAACTACATATACCTTGAAGCAGGTTCAACTAAGAACAAACAACATAATGACAAGTTATGAGTTGTGGTATGACCGAAAACCATCAATCAAGTACTTCAAGGTATTTGGAAGAAAGTGTTTTATCAAGAGAGATATGGATGGTTTAGGTAGTTTTGATTCTAGGAGTGATGAAGGAATCTTCCTTGGTTACTCATCTAACAACAATGCCTATAAAGGCTACAACAAAAGACTAAGAAGAGTGTTTGAAAGTGTGCATGTAAGAGTTGATGAGGACATGCATATAGAAAGACAAACACAAGTGAACCAATATGACGATTTTGATGATGAAGGTGAAGAAGCTTAGTCAGACAATGAACTAGAAGAAGCATCTAAAAAGGTCCCTAACCGGTATGTGCAAATAAACCACACAGAAGAGAAGATTTTAGGTAATAAGAGTGATAGTGTGTAGACTAGGAGAAGACTTGCCCAATATGATGAATAAGTCAACTTCTGCCTCATGACTGAAGTAGAACCTAAAACATTCAATGAGGCCAGCAAAAGTTAGAAATGGATGGATTCCATGGAAGAAGAGTTGTAGTAGATTGAGAAGAACAAGACGTGGGAATTAGTCCCTAGACCAAAAGATAAGAACATCACTGGCACCAAATGGGTCTACCAGAATAAGATTAATGAAGAAGGTAAAATTGTTAGGCATAAAGCTAGACTTGTGTGCAAAGGTTACTCTCAAGTAGAGGGCATATATTTTGAAGAAACATTTGCAGCAATAGCTAGATTAGAAATAATTAGAATATTTCTAGCTTTTTCACCCTACAAGGGTTATAAGGTATATCAAATAGATGTAAAATTTGCTTTCCTTAATGGAAATTTGGAAGAAGAAGTGTACATGGAGAAACCAGAAGGGTTTCTATTTCATGATGATGAAACCTTTGTGTGTCAGTTGAAGAAATCCCTATATGGTTTAAAGAAAGCTCCTAGAGCATGGTATTCAAGGCTAGATCAGTATCTGAAAGAGCAAGGATTCAAAAAGGGGATTGCTGACAACAATTTATACATCAAGGCAGATGGAAATCACATGATCATTGTGGTTGTGTATGTAGATGACATCATCTTTGGAGGGAAAAAGGACACTCTTTACAAAGCTTTTGCTGATCAAATGTAGTCAAAATTTGAGATGTCAATGCTTGGAGAATTGACATACTTCCTTGGTTTGCAAATATCATAGCTAGATAAGGGAAACTTTTGTTGGCATATGCACACTCCAATGAGACATTGTATGTGATTGAAGTTTTTTTCACTGATGGCAACCTTACAATCCTATGGCACTGGCAAGGTATTATACTGGCAAGGCATTACACTGACAAGTTAGTGCACTAGCATCAGCAGATCACACTCTACACCGGCACTCAGGACACCGGCACCGACATAGAAGAAAGGAAGTATACTGACACAGAGGCTGATAGGATTTTGTTATATTATATTTTGTTTATTATTGTAAAACTTTGTAAGCTGACTTGGCATATTGTAAAATGACTTTTATATATAAAAGAGATCATTGTAGACATTTTGTAAAAAAAGTAAGGAAGCAAAGAAAGTGATGTATGTGAAATATTAAGGCAGACCTATTATGCGAAATATAGGTTAAAGGGTTTATGTAAGAAGCAGAGCAGTAACCGGTACTAGATCGGGCATTATAGATGCTATTGTAAAGCAGTACAAGACATTGGATTTGTATAATCCACATTGTAAGTCAGTGAGACTTCCTATTTGAGCAGTGAGCTCTAGGTAGTTGGCCTTCCTGCATGTGCAGGCCCCTATTGTAAGTAATATTCTCTTATTGGCCAGTAAGTGGATATTGTGGGTCACAAATCCCACCGAGGTTTTTCCCACACTGGGTTTCCTCATTAAATCCTTGTGTTATGGTGTGCTTTTCATGTGGATGTTCTTAATTCTGTTTATTGCATTATTTCTTGCATACCGATACACTATTATAATATGTTCTGCATGTTTTAGGTTAAGAAATTTTGTACACCGGTTAGATACTGATTCACCCCCCCCCTCTTAGTATCTGTGGGAATCCTAACAATTGGTATCAGAGATTGGTCCTCTATTTTCAGAAGCCTAACAACTTGAGGAAGATCTTGACACTGGTAAAGATGGAAAATCTGATGAAGCAACTAGAAGGAGCTCTTTTAGACTATGATGTAGAAAAATTGAAAAATATCAAACTAGAAGATGATTTAAGGGCATCTTAGGATATCATTCAGGCACTTCAAGAGAATCTTTCTGTTGCAAGAAATAAGAGAAGAGAACTTTGTGAAAAGTTGCAAAATGAGAATGATGAAAAGGAATCACTTAATGATCAAATAAGCAAGTTGAAACAAGAGAACATGACAACAAAGAATGAGATGTAGGATATGACTATGAGATTTTGTAAAGAGATTGAGGATAGGAAGAATAATGAAGAAGAATTGACCAGAAGACTAAGTGATGTAGCAAATGAGAACACAAGACTTAGCTATGAAAATGACATGTTGAAGACAGATCTGATGCACACTCAGAATGACTCAAAGGAATTGATGAGACAGAAAGAGGTCTTAGAAAGAGAACTAGAAACTGCAAATCAACATAAAGAAAAATTCAAGAAAAGCTCAGAGGAAATTGGCACCTTGCTGAAGAATCAAAAACCTAAAGGTGACACTTCTGGAATTGGCTTTGAAGTTGGTGAAAGCTCTGGTACTGCAAATACTTAGGATCATAGTAAACCAGTAAGACAACTTAAAGCTTATAAATTCAATGGAAAATGCTTTAACTGTAATAACTATGGTCATAGAGCAAATGAATGTAGATCTAGAAATTATCAGAATATCAACACACCCACTGGTCAATGTTCAAAATACAACAAAGTTGGTCACAACTCTAAAAATTGTAGAATGAATGTGAGATGTTATGTTTGTGGAAGATTTGGACATTTATCTAATCAATGTAGAACACAAACTGGCATAGGTTATGGGAAAGCTATTCAGAAGAATAATGTAACTTGTTATGCATTTTACAAGATTGGGCATATTGGTAAATTCTGTAGAAGTAAAGGATCACTAGTAGACAACAATTCTAGCTTGAAAGGTAAAGAAAAAGTTGAAGAGGTTAAGCAAGAATTCTCAAAACAATGGATTAAAAAAGCTAATCTAAATATTGGGAATACCCCTCCACCGGTAGAACCAGTCAATACTCCACTGGTAGGACAGAGCAGTGCTCCACCAGCAGGAAGTTCTTCATCTAATTGAAGAAAGTTTCCTTGAGGGTTTGGAAATCTAATGACACATGTGCTATTATTCCCTCGGTTAGAGATAAGAAGTTGGAAATTACTTATTACCGACAGACAATGTTAAGTGAATACTTAATCGACATGCATTTAATGTGGTAGATGGTGAAAAGACACTATAAAATTGAGGTTTTGGCTCCATTTCATTTCACCAAGATTTCAAACCTACAAAGAGCGTGAAGATTCCAAGCTAAGGCATTTCGAGCAAGAGGCAAGAACACTTCAAGAAATCATCCATCCTAAAGGCAAAAAAAGGTATTTTATCATGGCATCCACCTCTGCAATTGAATATATAGCAAACCCTACTGTTGTCAAAATTATAAAAAGACCTAGGCCCATATTTCAATTAGTTCCCGAGGTAGCAAAGAAAGATGATACCTTAGGTGCTTTTTCCCAAATTCCTAAGGGAGTTGTTTATGCTGAAGACCCCAGAATTTACATCCACTGTAACAATGAGGAACTAGGAGATGAAGAGATTAAAACCATGTTTAAAACTATGATATGTGATAAATTTGGCAATGTAAAAGATGAACACAAGATTATTGAAACCCTAGGATTTACCGAGATCCTTAGCATTCCTGAATTTCCCGAGGATGTGATTAGGATAGTCTTAAGAAGGGTACATGGTGAATTTTTCTTGCCAGATGCAATCCACAAAATCACTAAGGAAGTTGTGAAAGCTATCACAAGGTTACCGACCACCGGTAAAATGCCAGACAAAACTAAGAAGGTATCCAATGACCTAGTTACAAACCTAACTGGTGCAACATTTGACAAAAGGTCCTTAAGGGTAAATGATGTAACAGACATTAATGTGAGATTTATTAGCATGATATTAGGGTATAAGGCTACTCATGCAAATAGACTTAATTCAGTTTCAAGTTTATGCATTAAGGGTGCTTATGATATGGTCACTGATAATGCAAAGATTGATATATGTGAGTGGTTGAAGGATGAATTAATTGACAACTTAGGCAAGATTAAGAAGGACAAGAAAGGAACTTTCAGGTTTGGAAATCTGCTAGTATGTCTGATGCTACATATAACCAAACAGGTTCCCATTATAGGCTACAAAGAACTTGTATATGATATACCGGTAGGTAAACAGTTAATAGAACTATTCAATAACATGGGAGAAAACAAGGAAAACAATATCCATGATTTGTTTCAAACATTAAAGGTCAAAATGAAGAAAAGAATCAGGTTATCACAAAAGATTGTTGACAAATATAAAGATGAAATATGCTTTGTAATCAAGAAGGATGAGATCTGGATGGAAGCAGTCATCCCTAGGATTGTTTGGGTAACAGAGATGGGCTACGAAATAGATGATCATATAATTGAAACTTATGCTAAAGCACTTCTGGAAGCCCCTAGAAAACCTAAGGAAGATATATTTGGTAGTGCAGAAACTATTGAAAGCCAAATACAATCAAAGAAAAAAGTGAAAAAGGTTGAGGCAGTTGTAAGAAAAGGTTCCAGACAGGAAAAGGCCATTAAAGAAGATGTGTTAAAGCAAACCGGTATAACAAAGGATGAGTTAGCTACTCCACAACTTGAAACTCACCTATCACTAGTAGGTACTTCCTCGGAAAGTGACATGCCTACAACTTTCAAGAGAGTTGTAAGGAAAAGAGATCCCTCACTGGCAACCACACCCTCACCCAGGAGGACAAGACAAAAACAACAAGTAGTGAGATCTCCGGTAAGAAAGGCTACACCAAAGAAGAAGAAACTGACACCCAAAAAGAAGAAGAGGTCAAATAAGGACTTGGCCCCTTTTGACATACTGTTGAATGAAATAACAGAGGAAGGGAAACTGAAAAATATAGAGAAAATATATGACACTCTAACAGCTGATGGAAAAGAACAAGTTGAAAACAACGTTATATTGCATATGGATATGTATAAGAAATTTTTGATGGTAGTTGTAGATGATGTACCAGATGAACTGTTTAAAAGATTGGAAGCAAGGAGACAAGCAGTAATAGAACTAGACAAGAAAATAAAGATTGAAAAGCTACTTGTTGTATATCAAGTGAATTCACCCAAAGAAAGTGATGACTTAATTTCTCAAGCCAACCGGTTAGTATTTTCTATTGCACATTGACACATTGCTTTAATGGTTGGAAGAGTTAATGAGGTGATTGAGGAGACAAAAAATGCATGGACATTTTCCTAGTGGAAAAAGAAAAACAAGAAGAATACATGAGTCACAAACCTATAAAGGTATATCAGAAAGAAAGGGACAAAGGTAATGGTAAAGTTGGTGGACCACCCAGCATCAAGGTTAAAGACAACTTACCCCCACCTCCTTTTATTACTCCACCGGTAAAAACAAAAGCTACAAAAGATCAACCGTCAATTGAAAGTATGGATGTATAGGATGTTAATCCTAATCCTGAAGTCTTATATACTGTTGATGTTGATACTCAAAAGATCAACATTATTGTAGAAAAAGATGTAACTGATAAAATTGAAATGGCTAGTGAGCCTCTGGTAGATGAGCAAACTAATAACACACTGAAACCGGCAGATGACAAAGAGAAAAAGGTAGAGACTCAGACTCAGACAGAGACAATGCAAAAAACAGAGAAACAAATAGAGTAAAAGGCTCTGAAATAGGAACAACAACAATTGAAATAGGAACAACAACAAGAACAAGAACAAGAACATAAGGAAATAGTGCCACCGACAACTGGAGAAGCAGAAAAACCATTGCGTAGGGAAATGCAGACACAAACAAACCTACCAGAGGTCAATACAAGCTTGGTTACTTCCACTGATGGTATTCAGAATGTTGGTTCATCATCAGGCTACAAATCAACTAATGTGAATGAGGTACTACTAGACTCAATTAAAAAAGAGAACAGATTGCAGCTCACAAGCTTATAAGGCAATTGATGACACCATACCAATTTTGAAGGTAATTGCTCCTAACTGTAATATAGACAATAAAAATTCTTTAGGGAAACTTGATACCTTGTGTAAATATATCACAGAAAACATTGAGAAAATAAAGGAAGAGACATTGAAGGATAAAGTAGAAATTGAAAAGCAAAAATTCTTTGATGAGAAAATAAAGAAGTGCACCAGAGATTTTGACACACTTCTACTGGAACTATGTAATTTATTGAAAGAGTACAAAACTTTGTACAAAGACACCTGTAAGACAAACCTTTTGATTGTAGATATTGATAAGAAGATGACCAAGGTACAGGATGAAATCAACAAACTTGTAGATAATTTTGTTAACTCACTTGATACACTATCAGTTTTTGAACAAAAAATAACAAATTTTGAGGAAGACTTACTTAAATTGGAAAGAGAAAAGGAGAGAATAGTGAATAAGGCAAAGCATCTACGATTAAAACTGAGTCCAAGATTGGACTATCTAGCATCATTATGGAAGGAAGTATCTGAGGCACTAATACAGGGACAGAAAACACTGGCAGAGCATTTGTAGCATCTCACTGGTACAGCTAAGAGAATAGAGATAGCAATAAGAGATAGTAAAAAGATTATGGAGAGTATAAACTTCATTCTAGCGGATCTATTTCAAATTGTAACTACCCAGTTACAAGGTTGAACCTACAAACTCTACTGACATCTTGAAAACCTTTGTCATTGATGCCAAAGGGGGAGTAGTGGGATGAGAAAATTCAATATCATAGGAATCATATGTTCAGGGGGAGCACACACATTTTGGTAACATTTTTGGACTTCACATTTTTGGATACACTTGTTGAAATTTCTCATGAGTGTTACCATCAATGCCAAAGGGGGAGATTGTTGGCGTATGCACACTCCAATGAGACATTGTATGTGATTGAAGGTTTTGTCATTGATGGCAACCTTACAATCCTATGGCACTAGCAAGGCATTACACCAACAAGTTAGTGCACCGACATCAATAGATCACACTCTACACCGACACTCAAGACACCGGCACTAACACAGAAGAAAGGAAGTATACCGACACAGAGGCCGATAGGATTTTGTTATATTATATTTTGTTTATTATTGTAAAACTTTGTAAGCTGACTTGGCATATTGTAAAATGACTCTTATATATAAAAGAGATCATTGTAGACATTTTGTGTTAAAAGTAAGGAAGCGAAGAAAGTGATGTATGCAAAATATTAAGGTAGACCTATTATGCAAAATATAGGTTAAAGGGTTTATGTAAGAAGCAGAGCAACAACCAGTACTAGATTGGGCATTATAGATGCTATTGTAAAGCAGTACAAGACATTGGATTTGTATAATCCACATTGTAAGTTAGTGAGACTTCCTATTTGAGCAGTGAGCTCTAGGCAGTTGGCCTTCCTGCATGTGAAGGCCCCTATTGTAAGTAATATTCTCTTATTGGCCAGTATGTGGATATTGTGGGTCACAAATCCCATCGAGGTTTTTCCCACACTGGGTTTCCTCATTAAATCCTTGTGTTATGGTGTGCTTTTCATGTGGATGTTCTGAATTCTATTTATTGCATTATTTCTTGCATACCGGTACACTATTATAATATGTTCTGCATGTTTTAAGTTAAGAAATTATGTACACTGGTTAGATACTGATTCACCCTCCCCTCTAAGTATCTGTGGGAATCCTAACATCTTTATCTCACAAACCAAGTATGCAAAGGATATGTTAAAGAAGTTTCAAATGGAGGACTACAAACTGGTGAGTACCCCCATGGTGACTGGAAGCAAATTGAGAAAGAACGATGAATCACCGGTGGTGGATCAAACACTGTATAGATCCATAATAGGAAGCTTATTGTATCTTACTAATGCTAGGTCAAATAAGTGCAAGTAGTGTGAAAGGTGGCTAGATTTCAAGCAACACCAAAGTAGTCACATATGAATGTCGTAAGCAGAATTTTTAGGTACCTACAAGGGACACTCAGTTATGGATTGTGGTATCCTAAACAAGGGGAATTCATGTTGGAGGCATATACTGATGTCGATTGGGTAGGTTGCATTGATGATCAGAAGAGCACAAGTGGTGGTGCATTCTTCCTAGGTGACCAGTTGGTCTCATGGCATAACAAGAAGCAGGATTCAATCTCCCTCTCAACTGCTGAAGCAAAATACATTATTGTTGTTACATGCTACTCTCAGGTGCTTTGGATGAAGCAAAATTTCAAGGACATATAGGTGGACATCTCAAGCATATAGCCATCAAGTATCATTTTCTCAGAGAGAAGGTTGAAGGACAAGAAGTAAATATGGAATATGTTCCTACAGGAGAACAAGTGGCAGACATCTTCACCAAACCATTACCGCTAAGCACTTTTGAGTACTTAACACACAAGTTGGGAGTTGTGTCACCTACCTCATACACTTAAGACTAGAAGGAGATCTATGGTTCAGGGGGAGCTCATTGTAAAATCTCCTTTCTCTTGAACCATATGTTGGACACAGGGGGAGATCGAGTGTGTATGATGCAGAACCAACATGCTTCAACTTATGTATGTACTGACAATATCAACTATAGAAGAAGGAAATTATTGTAGGAATACCCAGGAGAATTTCATGATTATGGGTATCTACTTTCCCACTTGGTAACACTCATAGTACAATCACATTTGAATTTTCTATGCTGCTAGTTGAGAGGATTGTGGCACAAAGGGGAGAATACACTGTATAATTAGGGGAGAATGAAGTACCCTATTCCTTTATCATTGTGTCAAAGAGGGATAGATCTACTGGTGAGAAGTCTTGTAGTGAGTTGACATCAATGCAAAAGGGGGAGATTGTTGGCATTATTGGCATTATGTTGTCATTGATGTCAACTGGTATGGAATAATCACCGGTGAGTAAGTTATCATGTCAACCAGTATGAAGGATGGGGTGTGTAAATAGGTAGACAGGTATGTTACCGATAAATAAGAAATGCTTTATTGACCAGTAAAGCGAGACCATCGACAGAGAAGAGCTCAACAGGTATGAAGGACAACCAGTGAAGGTAGGGTAAACCGATAAGGTAAATTGAACCGATAGTCAATCTTGGTCAGTGAAGGATGTCAAAATGACATAGAAAACCAAGCATAGATGGATGTCGACAAGGATGACAGGTGGAAGCTAGGTGGTGATCATGTAGAGGTCGGTGAAGTATTCATCGACATAACAGTCAGCAAGCAGGTTAGTTTTTATGAAGAACCTACAAATCATGGGAGGATGGCAGAAGGCTGTAACTCGAGGAAGACAAGGTGGAAAGTGATTTAACAAACCCTGCAAGAAGATCTGATCTTTGTACCCGCTTTCTGAAGGAAACAACCGAGCCATTAATGTTGTTTGATAGAGAAACACAAAAAATCATGTTGCAAACATCCAAATATAGAAAACGCACATTGGAATGCGAAGGGTTGATAGTGTTGATTGATGACATGCAGATTATCCCTCCAGAAAAGAAGATCAAAAAAATCTAATACGGATTGAGTTGGTGAAGGAAAAACCTAACACAACACCATTTGAATGTTGTTTTGGTGGGAACCCTAAAAGATAAATATACAAGCTTGAGACTAGAATTAGTTGATGCATAATGGGAGGTGTGAGTGAGAAGAGAGTCTAAGCAAGGAGAAAGATTATTTGCCTTAGAGTTCATTCTGAGAAAGTTGCAGTGTGGGTTAGTAGGTTGAACCAGTGAGAGGGTCTAACTAGTAGAGACAGAGTAACCGGTAAACTGTTGCAATTCTAATAGTCAAGCTAACCGGTGAGGAGTGATTTGTTAAGAAGGCATCCAAAGAGTGATAGAGAGGAGTGTGAGGTTGAGGGAGAAAGAAGAGAGGTAGAGAGTAACTGATGAGTGATCAGAGAGAGTAATCTGATTACTAGCAGTATGAGAACTAGTGAAGAAGGGGATTTTATTAACAGGAAGAAATCTATTGATCAGGTGTTGCAAAACTCATTTGCAACTAGGTGCTATCATTGTACAAAAATTGTATTTCACTATATAACACCGAGTTGGAGCTTGGTGCAGGGGTTGGTGCCCTAAATCATTGTAATATGTTATTTTATTGTGAGGCTAGATTGGAGTAGTAGACTCTAGCAACATCTCTCACCAAGGTTTTTCCCATATTGGGTTTTCCTCGTGCATCTTGTGTTGTGGGTTATGCATTTGTGTGTTTTCCTCTTTTGATATCCACATTTATTTTACCGGTTTGATTGTTTAGTGCTTAGGGTGATAATCGATATTCCAAGGTTGGTTAAGAAGAAAAGATTTCAAGAACCACTGATTCAGCCCCCTCTTAGTTGTACATTTCTCTCAATAAGATCTTAAGATTTGAGGTCTCGGTTGTGACCTGTTCTGTATTTTGAGCATGTTTTAGCAGGCCTAAGAGCCAGTTTTTGTAACCCAGTTACTACCGGTTGGTTGTAATCAGTTTTCATGATATAATTCAATTTGTTCTTCATTGCCTCCATCATCTCCCTATGTTTTCGTTGTGTTTACTCTTACTGACCGATCTAGACTGATCTCTTTGAGGTCCCTCCTAGCCAGTGACTACTTCAAGCAACGATATGCATTTGTGGGAGATCAAAATATCCATTTTATCTATTTGTTGGTTTGGGTTTGAAGGTTTTTTTTAATATATATCATTATTATTATTACTTTTTAATTTTTAATTTTTATTTATGTAAGGGGACTGCAACATCCCCTTGCATGGGGTGCTACAACTTATAGACCTATAACACCCCATGTTAGGGGGTGTCGCACCCCCATGGGGACTACATCACCATCTTACACGGGGGGTCATAGCTTTAAAAGTTGTGACCCCCCATGTAATGGGGTGATACAATCCTCATGGGACTACAAAATCCCCTTACATGGGGTGTCAAACCTCTGTAAAAGTGCAACCACCCATGTAAGAGGGTGATCGACTCCATGGGCTGTGACCCTTCCTTATGTGGGGTGTCACAAGCCTGACATCTTCAACCTCCCATACAAGGGGAGGTTGTAGGCCCTTTTTTTATACCTTTTTTTTTTAAATTGCTTATATTAAGTGTGTGTACAAATATGTGACTTTTCAATTAATAATATCCTAAAGAACACACTAGTGAAACATTATATATAAAAGTGTAGACGTCTAAAAATGGCCAACGCTTGCGGAGTCATACTTTAACATTCACGCATTGCCTTATTTTAGGGTTTTTGCATCGCATTAATACTTCTTCTATGTTGCGCAAATGGTCTTTATCATTTGCGAGCATCAAGTTCCTCTTCCACATTCCTCATTTTTCTCACTTTCAAATTTGGTCTTGTCGATAACAATCTTCAGTCATGATTTTGGTCGATCTTATCCTGTCACATCAATGTACGTGCTCATTTATCATCATTTTGGACATCGTCAATCCTAATCGATGATAGAATTAGGGTTTTGTCCTCTTTTCAATCTTGTCATCTTGCGATCGATTCATCATCGATCCTTGTCCTCTTGTCAAACTTGTCATTTTGTGATCGATTCGTCATCGATCCTTGTCCTCTTGTCAATCTTGTCATTTTACGATCGATTCATCATCGATCCTTGTCCTCTTGTCAATCTTGTCATTTTGCGATCGATTCATCATCGATACTTGTCCTCTTGTCAATCTTGTCATCTTGTGATTGATTCATCATCAATCCTTGTCCTCTTGTCAATCTTGTCATCTTGTGATCGATTCGTCATCGATCCTTGTCCTCTTGTCAATCTTGTCATCTTGCGATTGATTCGTCATCGATCCTTGTCCTCTTGTCAATCTTGTCATCTTGCGATCAATTCGTCATTAATCCTTGTCCTTGTGTCAATCTTGTCATCTTGCGATCGATTCGTCATCGATCCTTGTCCCCTTTTCAATCTTGTCATTTTGCAATCGATTCGTCATCGATCCTTGTCCTGGTCAATTTTGTCATTTTCCGATCAATTTGTCATCGATCGTTGTACTTTTCAATCGTGTCAATTTGGATAAATTAGTCATTGTTCCTCGTCAATTGGCGCTTATCAATTTGATCTCCTTGTCAATCTTGGTCAACTTGTCATTGATTTTTGTCAACCAATCTCAATCATTTATCAGCATTGGTCCTTTGTTAATCAGAATTATGATCGAACCTACATTAATTTCTTGTTGTCTTGACCTAATTACTTGTCCTCTCATTTCTAGGGTTGTATGATTTGTTCATTTAATCATTTTCTTCTTCTTGTTGGGTTAAATAAATCTATTTATTTAGTCCTAGGTCTTTTTCATGAATTAATTCACCTAACTTCTATTTCATCTTTTCCCTCAATTTTCCAATTTACTAATTTCTCCTAATTCCTAATTTTCTATTTCTCCTATTTTCTTCAATTTTTCTAATATTTCCCCTAATTTCAAGGGAATGGCTTTTCAATTTTGTCATAATTTGTCATAATTTCTCAATCAGTCAACCTTGCATGTCAATTTTTTCATAATTTGTCAATAAATCAACCTCGCATGTCAAATTTGTCATAATTTGTCAATCAATCAATCTTGCATGTCAATCTTGTCATGATTTGTCATAATTTGCCATTCATGATTTGAATTTCCATTCAAATCTCTTCATGCTAAATCTTGTCCTCTCTCCAATTTGTCTATAAATTGCATGAGTTTCTTCAATCAAAGGATCGATTAATCACATTTTCAAATCAATCAATCATGCTTCTAGTATCCTTACGTTGTCATTTCATCTTGTCAATCTTGCTTTCATACTATGCTTTTTTACTTGTAGGTGAGATCCACAAAAAAAGTAATTTGAAGGAGAAAGAAGAACAATGGAGGAACAATGAAGGAGAGACAGGCTTTCGTTTTCTTTTTTATTGTAGTATTTCATCTTCATGCCTTTATTGATTGTAATTAGGAGTTCTTATCATTGCAATCTAGCTTTTGTGGTTGAGCTAGTTTAAAGTTGCTTTTAATGCATTCCAAATTCCTATCTACATTTTCTGGTGAACCTGACTATGGAAAAGGATGCTCATGATTTTGTCAACAAATGCAACAAATGCCAAATCCATGAAAATTACATTCATGCGCCAGCTCAAAAACTTCACTCTGTCATATCTCCGTAGCCCTTTTCTCAATGGGGATTGGATCTTATTGGCAAGATTCACCCGACATCTGCAAATGGACACAAATTTATCATCACAGCCATAGAGTACTTTACAAAATGGATCGAGGCTATCCCCATGACCTATATCACTGGTGTTCAAATTTCAAAGTTTCTACTAAATTATATCATATGCAGATATGGGGTTCCCCTTGCAATTATCACACATAATGGCTGTCCATTTAAAAATAAAGATGTCAAGGAACTCTATGAAAAAATTCGCATCCAACACCGTTTCTCTAGTCCTTATTATCCACAAAGTAATGGTCAAGCCGAAGCATCAAATAAAACCATCATTAAGATCCTAAAAAAGGTTGTCAATGACATTGGTCAAGATTGGCATGTACAGTTGAATCCAGCACTATGGGCTTATCGCACTTCCATCCGCACACCTATTGGCGCAACACCTTATTCCTTGGTGTATGGTGCGGAAGCCATTTTACCCTTGGAAGTGGAAATTCCCTCTTTGCATGTTTCCCTGCAACATTTGATTGATGATGAAATGCACAGAGTCTCTCAGTTGCATCAGCTTGAGATGTTAGATGAGAAACGTCAAACAACCCTGACACATTTGCAAGCATATCAAAACCATCTCCGTCGCTCTTATAATAAGAAGGTCAAAGGGCGACACTTTGAAGTGGGAGATTTGGTCCTAAAGGTGAACCCAAAGAATGCAAAATCTACTAACATCATCAAAGGAAAGTTTGAGCCTAATTGGGTTGGGCCTTTCATAGTTATTGCAGCCTATGGCTCGGGGGCATACCAGCTTGCAAACCCAGATGGGGAACCTTTGTTAGATCCTGTAAATAGAATGCACCTTCACAAGTATTGGGCATAGTTCTTTTGTCAGCAGTTCTTTAATATGATACTGAAAAAATACAAAAAAAAAATCAAAAAGCTCAAAAAAATACCAAAAAAAAATCAAAAAGCTCAAAAAAATACAAAAAAAAATCAAAAAGTGAAAGAAAAAAAAAATCAAATAAAAAGTGAAAAATTGAAAAGAGCAAAAGTAAAGAAAAATAATTCACCCTCTAGTGAAAACCTAGCAAACAGGTGCTTTGGGCAAGTACCATGGTGAAAACCTGGCAAACAGGCGCCATGTGTAAAAGATTATTGCTCCGTCATCTATCATGACCCCTAGCTATACTTTCCCTCTACAGGTTTATCATGCTTATCCTTGCCCTGACCCAATGTTCTGTTCCAGGCCTATGATTGGTCAACATTATTGTCTTGCATACTCAGGTTTCCAGTCCTTGTGCATATGTTTCGGTCTTGGTCACTGTATATATCTTTCAAATTATCATTGGGTGTGTGCCCGTTGTCATGATCAATTACTGGAGCTTTCAAATCGCATAATATCCTGAAATAATCCAAACGAAAAAATCACATAATGTCCTTAAATAATCCAAAAAAAAAATCACATAATGTCCTGAAATAATTTAAAAAAATCATATAATGTCCTAAAAAAATCCCTAAAAATAGAATAAAAAAACCTCTAAAAAGTCAAATAAAGTCTTGAAAAAACAAACAAAAAAAATTTCAAAACATCAAAATCCAAAAACAATTCCTTTGGCATTTTGCATTTTGTCAATAAATGGTCCCCTTCATGCATGGACAGATCACTGAGCATAAATCCAGTGACAAATCAATCAAACATTTGTGTACACAACAAATAGATAACAGGTTACAACGTTGTGCTTTAATGAAATCACACATTAACAGGTGAACTTTTCAATCAAACCAGACATTCAAACTGATCACAATTGTCATATCAATCAATCAACATCAATATCATTTGTCCTTGTCACATTATAATGGGTCTTATACAGGGTGTGGTATACTCAAAACCAGACTATGTCCTATCTTAGACGGGGTACCGCATTCCCTGAAACCAGATACCATGATCATTCTTGTTTTCCACCTTTGATAATGGCGATCAGACTGTTTGTTTGACTTGGTCGAATTTGTGCGTCTTATCTTTTTACTAATTTATCTTTGGCTTTGATCATGTTCCTATGTTGCTCAATGATGTCACTGAGTGATTTAGAGTGACCGTGATGGTTCATGGTCCCCTTTCCTTGTTTGTTGTTTGTGAAATGTTTGTCACAAACTGGGGCAACTATATCATTGGGTGTCTGTGATAAGTACATTTGCTTTGTGAACGCCGCACATACCTCGACCCTTGATGTATGCACCCTAGGATGCTACACTCATTCCTTGTGTGTGATGTGTCTATCTTTTGCAAAAGGGGTTGTGTTTCAGCTCTGGCCTTCAATGCCATGATGCTCTACATCCACTTTGCTACATTAAATAAAGGTTCTCACCTACTTCTGTGCATTGGTGAAAGCAAGTTTTCCTTCATCTCTAACTGTCCTCTGTCTAATTTCTTCTCACTAACATTTCTTCCGTCAGTTTGGGCAGTCAGTTCGTTCTAGTTCTCCAATCTCCAAAAATATAAGTTGCATCCTACATTCATTGATTAGTACATTTGCATTATATCAAGTCCATACAAAAACATTTTATCCATTTCATATTATAAATGCATCAAAAACACATAAAAATATATCCATACATGTTCCACAATGGTACATAAAGAGTGCATAAGCCATCCATACATGGAAAGTATACATAAGCCATAACACATTGCATTCTATCATATAGCTGCATATCATATCATATATCAAAACAATATCGGAGTACAAAATTGGACTGTCTATCCTAAGTATGGCCCACAGGCTGAGTATATAATGTCAAACTATATATGTCTCTGTCATAAGGAGCATGTGCCTCTATCACTGGGTGCTCCCTCTATCCTCCTCATCCCTGCTATGTCTCAAAGATGATGTCCCTCCTATCCTGGGTCCTGGCTATGGTGGTCTCCTAGGTCCACTCACCCCCATGCTGGTCACTGACCTCTGAGAGCATGGCCTGCTCTCTGTCCTCGACCGTGACCAATATGACACTGCTCTCTGCTCTGGTGGAACTGCACTCTCATATGTGTACTCAACTGACATATCTCATCTCTAGTCTCTACCAACATCTGTGCCATCTCATGTGCACTGGCATCCCTAATCAACCGAATATACTCGGTCACTCTCTGCTCTGCTTGTTGTGCCTGGGCTGTCACTGTATCTCGAGCCACTATCAGTCTGGCTATCTTTTCTCTGAACTGATCCTACTCTATCCTCAAGATAGCATTATGTCTCTCTATTTTGGCAATGTAATCATGCTGACTCGCTATGGTGGCCCTACATGTCTACATCTCCTCTATGCTTGATGTCTCCTACTCTATGGGTATATCCTGCAATGCCTCATGATCTACCAAGTTTGACTCATCTCGTTGCATGCACCTAGGACTCTCACCATCCCCCTCGTCCTCATCATCCCTCCTCATCATCTCTCTCCTCATCATCCCCCTCATCCTCATCATCTCCCTCCCCATCATCTCTCTCCTCATCATCCCCCTCATCCTCATCATCTCTCTCCTCATCCTCATCTCCATCCTCATCATCTCTCTCCTCCTCTCCAGTGAG
Organism: Cryptomeria japonica; assembly: GCF_030272615.1. Classification (NCBI taxonomy): domain Eukaryota; kingdom Viridiplantae; phylum Streptophyta; class Pinopsida; order Cupressales; family Cupressaceae; genus Cryptomeria; species Cryptomeria japonica. The sequence continues at coordinate 67,041,864 of NC_081405.1, read as the reverse complement.
TGGCAAGTCCTCCTGTCTCCTAGGTACCATAATATCAAGATCCATCAATGGCACTAGCTGCCATTGTGCAAACCATCACTCATACTCCTCTGTCGTCCCAACATCTACAACATCTCATCTCCAATCCCACTATCTCCACTGTAGCTATGTAAAGTCGGTATATGCTATGTGTGGCTGAATCATCCTCCCCCACTGACTCGTCTCTCTGTGAGATCAGGAAAAGTGTGCAGTCCCTATCGGTACATCCTGTCTCTCTCAAAACTATTGTCTGACTCTCTTTGGCAGGTACATTGCAATCACTCTCTGATAGTTCACTGGTCGTCCAATCAGGTATCTCTCCTGTCTACAATACGGTAGCTCATCACTATCATCTGACCATCCAGGGCAATCAAGATATGGCCTCCATATGAACTCTCTCAATCTTTCTAGCTCATGTCGCCAATACAATATGTATCCAAATGGACCCTCTCTTAGTGTACCCCCATAAAAGTACACATATGGTCGATGTGGTACTACCTGTCTCTCTACAATCGGTTGACATATGGCTATGTGCTAAAATGCCCATACCTGTAACAGTGTGACCCCACAGCTCAACATCTGAACCCTCTGATATGCTATCAGATGCAATTGAAAATATAGCATAGCAAGCACACATGGTCCCCATGCATATATAGTCCCCTCTGTTGCCATCCGCTCTAGCACTCTTCCCCATACAATAGGGAATCCATGTCCTCATCTATCACCTGCTAATAGGCATGCTATAACCACTGCTATCACCACATATCGCTAATCGTACTCTACTACCATGGTCTCCTAGTGGATCTCCCTCTCTATGATATCAAGGTCATCTGTATCGCACTCAAATAATCTGCACAATGAGTCTCTCCCTGTCATTGGGTCATATACTACCATCTCCCCATGAATCGGAATACGTAGGATACGCCACACATCCTCTAGTGTCACTGTCACCTCTCCAGTCGGCAGATGGAATGAGGACATCTTTGAATGCCATCACTCTACCAATGCGGTGAGTAGTCTTGTGTTTGCTCTAATCTTGGGCATGTATGTGATGTAGTATAATCCAACTCCTGCTAGTGTATCTTTGTCAGTACTACTGAGTCTATATCGCAACATGAAGCAGTCGGGTCTGTTCTCTTGCGTAATCAATGGATACTGTTGACCCTGCATCACAATTGGGGCAAACATTTGTTAGTTTTAGGTTTTTCTCCTAAGGGTTGCATTTCCTTGTTTCATGCACCAATCAGGGTTTTTCTTATCTATTTTGACCTATCCTACCCTTATCCCTCTTTTTGGGATCATCCGCGCATTGTTTTCGATCAAATTCAGGTCCCAAGTGCACAACTGCACCTATGTACCCTGTCTTGCGCCTGTGCAGTATCAAACTGCGCCTATGTACCTTAGATAGGCACAAAATGTGCCCACACAGGTGCATAAGTCTCTTTTTCCTTCCTCTATGGGCCCCGCAATGTCCCACAAGCAAGAAAAATTCATGAAATTTGACATATGGGTTTTTGAGCTACATACCGCTGCTCCCGCATCGTCCGATCATCTATAGGTGTGTACACGTTCCCCGAGGTGATCTGCCATTGGAATGTTCACCATCTCTATGCAAGGGTCCTTTTCTAGAGCAACAATTCCTCCACTTTGGCCAGTGCAAATGAGCTATTTTCCTTCTCCTTGTCTCATTTTATAGCTCTTTGTCAGTCCCTAGATGGACGTGCATCATTTCCATCTTATGCTGGTCATAGTATTTTGCACCTTCCACTGCTTGTCATTTGTGTATTCGACCTCTGATCTTTCATCCATTCTATCCTATCATTTTCTATAATTCTTATCGATCACTTGGCCTCTTTTCTGGATTTTTCTGACAAATTCCTCAAGGGGGCATGCATATGTCATTGTTATTGTCTGGGGCATTTTCATTATTGTTCTTTGAAACAATGCTTAAAATCGCATTGTCTCAAAGAGGGGCAAAATGTAGATGTCTAAAAATGGTCAACGCTTGCGGAGTCATACTTTAACATTCGCGCATTGCCTTATTTTGGGTTTTTGTGTTGCATTAACATTTCTTCTATGTTGCGCACTTGGTCTTTATCATTTGCGAGCATCGAGTTTTTCTTTTGCATTCCTCATTTTTCTTGCTTTTGAATTTGGTCATGTCAATAACAATCTTTAGTCATGATTTTGGTCGATCTTATCCTATCGCATCAATGTGCGTGCTCATTTATCATCATTTTGGACATCTTCAATCCTAATCGATGATAGAATTAGGGTTTTGTCTTCTTGTCAATCTTGTCATCTTGCAATCAATTCACCATCGATCCTTGTCCTCTTGTCAATCTTGTCATTTTGCGATCGATTCGTCATCGATCCTTGTCCTCTTGTCAATCTTGTCATTTTATGATCGATTCATCATCGATGCTTGTCCTCTTGTCAATCTTATCATCTTGCGATCAACTCATCATCGATCCTTGTCCTCTTGTCAATCTTGTCATCTTGTGATAGATTCGTCATCGATCCTTGTCCTCTTGTCAATCTTGTCATCTTGCGATCGATTCGTCATCGATCCTTGTCCTCTTGTCAATCTTGTCATCTTGCGATCGATTCATCATTGATCCTTGTCCTTTTGTCAATCTTGTCATCTTGCGATTGATTCATCATCAATCCTTGTCCTCTTTTCAATCTTGTCATTTTGTGATCGATTCATCATTGGTCCTTGTCCTAGTCAATCTTGTCATTTTGTGATCAATTTATCATCGATCGTTGTCCTTTTCAATCATTTCAATTTGGATCAATTAGTCATTAGTCCTCATCAATTGGTGCTTATCAATTTGATCTCCTTGTCAATCTTGGTCAACTTGTCATTGATTTTTGTCAACCAATCTCAATCATTTATCAGCATTGGTCCTTTGTTAATCAGAATCATGATCGAACCTACATTAATTTCTTGTTGTCTTGACCTAATTACTTGTCCTCTCATTTTTAGGGTTATATGATTTGTTCATTTAATCCTTTTCTTCTTCTTGGTTGGTTAAATATATCTATTTATTTAGTCCTAGGTCTTTTTCATGAATTAATTAATGGATGAAAACCTATTAATTAATTCACCTAATTTCTATTTCATCTTTTTCCTCAATTTTCCAATTTACTAATTTCTCCTAATTCCTAATTTTCTATTTCTCCTATTTTCTTCAATTTTTCTAATATTTCCCCTAATTTCATGGGAATGGCATTTCAATTTTGTCATAATTTGTCAATCAATCAACCTTGCATGTCAATTTTGTCATAATTTGTTAGTCAATCAACCTTGCATGTCAAATTTGTCATAATTTGTCAATCAATCAATCTTTCATGTCAATCTTGTCATAATTTGTCATAATTTGCCATTCATGATTTGAATTTCCATTCAAATCTCTTCATGCTAAATCTTGTCCTCTCTCCAATTTGTTTATAAATTGGATGAGTTTCTTCAATCAAAGGATCAATTAATCACATTTTTAAATCAATCAATCATGCTTCTAGTATCCTTACGCTGTCATTTCATCTTGTCAATCTTGCTTTCATACTATGCTTTTGTACTTGTAGGTGAGATCCACAAACAAATTAATTTGAAGGAGAATGAAGAACAATGGAGGAACAATGAAGGAGATATAGGCTTTGGTTTTCTTTTTATTATAGTATTTCATCTTCATGCCTTTATTGATTGTAATTAGGAGTTCTTATCATTGCAATCTAGCTTTTGTGGTTGAGCTAGTTTAAAGTTGGTTTTGATGCATTCCAAATTCCTATCTACATTTTCTGGTGAACCCAACTATGGGAAAGGATGCTCATGATTTTATAAAGAAATGCTACAAATGCCAAATCCACAGAAATTACATTCATGTGACAGCTCAAGAACTTCACTGCATCATATCTTCGTGGCCCTTTTCTCAATTGGGATTGGATCTTATTGGCAAGATTCACCCGATATCTGCAAATGGACACAAATTCATCATCACAGCCAAAGATTACTTTACAAAATGGATCAAGGCTATCCCCATGACTTATATCACTGGTGTTCAAATTTTAAAGTTTCTACTAAATTATATCATATGCAGATATGGGGTTCCCCTTGCAATTGTCACAGATAATGGCTGTCCATTTAAAAATAAAGATGTCAAGGAACTCTGTGGAAAATTTCACATCCAACACCGTTTCTCTAGTCCTTATTATCCACAAAGTAATATTCAAGCCGAAGCATCAAATAAAACCATCATTAAGATCCTAAAAAAGGTTGTCAATGACACTGGTCAAGATTGGCATGTACAGTTGAATCCAGCACTATGGGCTTATCGCACTTCCATCCGCACACCTACTGGCGCAACACCTTATTCCTTGGTGTATGGTGCAGAAGCCATTTTACCCTTGGAAGTGGAAATTCCCTCTTTGCATGTTTCCCTGCAACATTTGATTGATGATGAAATGCACAGAGTCTCTCGGTTGCATCAGCTTGAGATGTTAGATTAGAAATGTCAGACAACCCTGACACATTTGCAAGCATATCAAAACCGTCTCCGTCGCTCTTATAATAAGAAGGTCAAAGAGAGACACTTTGAAGTGGGAGATTTGGTCCTAAAGGTGAACCCAAAGAATGCATAATCTACTGACATCATCAAAGGAAAGTTTGAGCCTAATTGGGTTGGACCTTTCATAGTTACTACAGCCTATGGCTCAGGGGCATATCAGCTTGCAAACCCAGATGGGGAACCTTTGTTAGATCCTGTAAATAGCATGCACCTTTGCAAGTACTGGGAATAGTTCTTTTGTCAGCAGTTCTTTAATATGATCTTGAAAAAATACAAAAAAAAATCAAAAAGCTCAAAAAAATACAAAAAATAAATAAAAAAGCTCAAAAAAATACAAAAAGAAATCAAAAAGTGAAAGAAAAAAAAAATCAAATAAAAAGTGAAAAATTGAAAAGAGCAAAAGTAAAGAAAAATAATTCACCCTCTAGTGAAAACCTAGCAAACAGGTGCTTTGGGCAAGTACCATGGTGAAAACCTGGCAAACAGGCGCCATGTGTAAAAGATTATTGCTCCGTCATCTATCATGACCCCTAGCTATACATTCCCTCTACAGGTTTATCATGCTTATCCTTGCCCTGACCCAATGTTCTGTTCCAGGCCTGTGATTGGTCAACATTATTGTCTTGCATACTCAGGTTTCCAGTCCTTGTGCATATGTTTCGGTCCTGGTCACTGTATATATCTTTCAAATTATCATTGGGTGTGTGCCCCTTGTCATGATCAATTACTGGAGCTTTCAAATCGCATAATGTCCTGAAATAATCCAAAAAACAAAATCACATAATGTCCTGAAATAATCCAAAAAAAAATCACATAATGTCCTGAAATAATAAAAAAAAATCATATAATGTCCTAAAAAATTCCCTAAAAATCAAATAATGTCCTGAAAAAACCTCTAAAAAGTCAAATAAAGTCCTGAAAAAATGAACAAAAAAATTTTCAGAACATCAAAATCCAAAAACAATTCCTTTGGCATTTTGCATTTTGTCAATAAATGGTCCCCTTTGTGCATGGACAAAGCGCTGAGCAAACATCCAATGACAAATCGACCAAACATTTGTGTAAACAAATAGATAACATGTTACAACGTTGTGCTTTAATGAAATCATGCATTAACAGATAAACTTTTCAATCAAACCAGACATTCAAACTGATCACAATTGTCATATCAATCAATCAACATCAATATCATTTGTCCTTGTCACATTATCATGGGTCTTATAAAGGGTGTGGTATACTCGAAACTAGACTATGTCCTGTCTTAGACGGGGTACCGCATTCCTTGGAACCAGACAACATGATCATTCTTGTTTTCCACCTTTGATAATGGCGATCAGACTGTTTGTTTGACTTGGTCAAATTTGTGCGTCTTATCTTTTTACTGATTTATCTTTGGCTATGATCATGTTCCTATGTTGCTTGATGATGTCACTGAGTGATTTAGAGTGACCGGGATGGTTCATGGTCCCCTTTCCTTGTTTGTTGTTTGTGGAATGTTTGTCACAAACTGGGGTAACTATATCATTGGGTGTCTGTGATAAGTATGTTCGCTTTGTGAATGCCGCACATACCTCGACCCTTGATGTATGCACCCTAGGATGCTTCACTCATTCCTTGTGTGCGATGTGTCTATCTTTTGCAAAAGGGGTTGTGTTTCAGCTCTGGCCTTCAATATCATGATGCTCTACATCCACTTTGCTACATTAAATAAAGGTTCTCAGCTACTTCTGTGCATTGGTGAAAGCAAGTTTTCCTTCATCTCTAACTGTCCTTTGTCTAATTTCTTCTCACTAACATTTCTTCCATCAGTTTGGACAGTCAGTTCGGTCTAGTTCTCCGATCTCCGAAAATATAAGCTGCATCCTACATTCATTGATTAGTACATTTGCATTATATCAAGTCCATACAAAAACATTTTATCCATTTCATATTATAAATGCATCAAAAACACATAAAAATATATCCATACATGTTCCACAATGGTACATAAAGAGTGCATAAGCCATCCATACATGGAAAGTATACACAAGCCATAACACATTGCATTCTATCATATAGCTGCATATCATATCATATATCAAAACAATATCAGAGTACAAAATTGGACTGTCTATCCTAAGTATGGCCCACAGGCTGAGTATATAATGTCAAACTATATATGTCTCTATCATAAGGAGCACATGCCTCTATCACTGGGTGTGCTCCCTCTGTCCTCCTCATCCCTGCTATGTCTCAAAGATGATGTCCCTCCTATCCTGGGTGTTGGCTGTGGTGGTCTCCTAGGTCCACTCACCCCCATGCTACTCACGGACCTCTGAGAGCGTAGCTTGCTCTCTGTCCTCAACCGTGACCAATATGACGCTGCTCTCTACTTTGGTGGAAGTGCACTCTCATATAGTGTCCTCAATTGGCGTATTTAATCTCCAGTCTCTACCAACATCTGTGCCATCTCACGTGCACTGGCATCCCTAATCAACCCAATATACTCGGTCACTCTCTGCTCTGCTTGCTATGCCTGGGCTATCACTGTATGGGCTATCACTGTATCTTGAGCCACTGTCGGTCTAGCTATCTTTGCTCTAAACTGATCCTGCTCTGTCCTCAAGATAGCATTATGTCTCTCTAATGTGGCAATGTAATCATGCTGACTCGCTATGGTGGCCCTACATGTCTGCATCTCCTCTATGCTCACTGTCTCCTTCCCTATGGGTATATCCTACAATGCCTCATGATCTACCAGATCTAACTTATCACGCTGCATACACCTAGAACTCTCATCATTCCCCTCGTCCTCATCATCCCCCTTGTCCTCATCATCTCCCTCCTCATCATCTCTCTCCTCATCATCCCCCTCATCCTCATCATCTCCCTCCCCATCATCTCTCTCCTCATCATCCCCCTCATCTTCATCATCTCTCTCCTCATCCTCATCTCCATCCTCATCATCTCTCTCTTCCTCTCTAGCGAGTGAGAAGTCCTCCTGTCTCCTAGGTACCAGAATATCAGGATTCGTCAATGGCACTGGTTGCCATCATGCAAACCATCACTCATTCTCCTCTATCATCCCAGCATCTACAACATCTGATCTCCAATCCCACTGTCTCTGCTGTAGCTGTGTGAAGTTGGTATATGCTATGTGTGGCTGAATCATCCTCCCCCACTGACTCGTCTCTCTGTGAGATCAGGCAAAGTGTGCAGTCCCTATCGGTACATCCTGTCTCTCTCCAAACTGTCATCTAACTCTCTTTGGCAGGTACATCTCAATCACTCTCTGATAGTTCACTGGTCACCCAATCAGGTATCTCTCCTATCTGCAATATGGTAGCTCATCATTATCATCTGACCATCCAGGGAAATCAAGATATGGCCTTTATATGAACTCTCTCGATCTGTCTAGCTCATGTCGCCAATACAATATGTATCCAAATGGACCTTGTCTTAGCGTACCCCCATAACAGTACACATATGGTCGATGTGGTACTACCTGTCTCTCTGCAATCAGTCGACATATGGCTATGTGCTCAAATGCCCATACCTGTAATAGTGTGACCCCACAACTCAACGTCTGAACCCTCTGATATGCTATCTGATGCAACTGAAAATATAGCATAGCAAGCACACATGGTCCCCATGCATATACAGTCCCCTCTGTCACCTGCTAATAGGCATGCTATAACCACTGCTATCACCATATATCACAAATCATACTCTACTACCATGGTCTCCTAGTGGATCTCCCTCTCTATGATATCAAGGTCATCTGCATCACACTCAAATAATCGGCACAATGAGTCTCTCCCCATCACTGGGTCATATACTACCATCTCCCCATGAATTAGAATGTGGAGGATACGTCACACGTCCTCTAGTGTCACCGTCCTGTGTTTTCTCTAATCTCAGGCATGTATGTGATGTAGTATAATCCAAGTCTTGCTAGTGTATCTTTATCAGTACTCCTTAGTCTATATCGCAACGTGAAGTAGTTGGGTTTGTTCTCCCATGTAATCAATGGATATTGTCGACTCTGCATCACAATTGGGGCACACATTTGTCAGTTTTAGGGTTTTCTCCTAAGGGCTGCATTTCCTTGTTTCAAGCACCAATTAGGATTTTTCTTATCTATTTTGACCTATCCTACCCTTATCCCGCTTTTTGGGATCATCCGCACATTGTTTTTGGTCAAATTCAGGTCCTAAGTGCACAACTACACTTGTGTACCCTGTCCTATGTCTATGCAGTATCAAACTATGCGTATGTACCTTACATAGGCACAAAATGCGCCCACACAGGCGCAGAAGTCTCTTTTTCCTTCCTCTGTGGGCCCTGCAATGTCTTGCAAGCAAGCAAAATTCATGAAATTTGACATATGGATTTTTGAGCTACATACCGCTGCTCCCACATCATTCGGTTGTCTGTAGGTGCATACATGTTCCTCGAGGTGATCTGCCATTGGAATGTTCGCCATCTCTATGCAAGGGTCCTTTTCTAGAGCAACAATTCCTCCACTTTGGCCAGTGCAAATGAGCTCTTTTCCTTCTCCTTGTCTCATTTTATAGCTCTTTGTCATCCCCTAGATGGACGTGCATCATTTCCATCTTATGCTAGTCACAGTCTTTTGCACCTTCCACTGCTTGTCATTATGTATCCGACCTCTGATCTTTCATCGGTTTGATCCTATCATTTTCTATCATTCTTATCGATCACTTGGCCTCTTTTTTGGATTTTTCCAGCCAATTCCTTGAGGGGGCATGCATATGTCATTGTTATTGTCTGGGGCATTTTCATTATTGTTCTTTGAAATAATGCTTAAAATCGTGTTGTCTCAAAGAGGGGCAAAATGTAGACGTCTAAAAATGGTCAATGCTTGCGGAGTCATACTTTAACAGTCGTGCATTGCCTTATTTTAGGGTTTTTGCGTCGCATTAACATTTCTTCTATGTTGTGCACTTGGTCTTTATCATTTGCGAGCATTGAGTTCTTCTTCTGCATTCATCATTTTTCTTGCTTTTGAATTTGGTCTTGTCGATAACAATCTTCACTCATGATTTTGGTTGATCTTATCCTGTCGCATCAATGTGCATGCTCATTTATCATCATTTTGGACATCGTCAATCCTAATCGATGATAGAATTAGGGTTTTGTCCTCTTGTCAGTCTTGTCATCTTGCGATCGATTCATCATCGATCCTTGTCCTCTTGTCAATGTTGTAATTTTGTGATCGATTCGTCATCGATCCTTGTCCTCTTGTCAATCTTGTCATTTTACGATCGATTCATCATCGATCCTTGTCCTCTTGTCAATCTTGTCATTTTGTGATCGATTAGTCATTGATCCTTGTCCTGTTGTCAATCTTGTCATCTTGCGATCAATTCGTCATCGATCCTTGTCCTCTTGTCAATCTTGTCATCTTGTGATCTATTCGTCATCGATCCTTGTCCTCTTGTCAATCTTGTCATCTTGTGATCGATTCATCATCGATCCTTGTCCTCTTGTCAATCTTGTCATCTTGCAATTGATTCATCATCGATCCTTGTCCTCTTGTCAATCTTGTCATCTTGCGATCGATTCATCATCGATCCTTGTCCTCCTTTCAATCTTGTCATTTTGCGATCGATTCGTCATCGATCCTTGTCTTGGTCAATCTTGTCATTTTGTGATCAATTTGTCATTGATCTTTGTCCTTTTCAATTGTGTCAATTTGGATCAATTAGTCATTATTCCTCATCAATTGGCGCTTATCAATATTATCTCCTTGTCAATCTTGGTCAACTTGTCATTGATTTTTGTCAACCAATCTCAATCATTTATCAATATTGGTCCTTTGTTAATCAGAATCATGATCGAACCTACATTAATTTCTTGTTGTCTTGACCTAATTACTTGTCCTCTCATTTCTAGGGTTTTATGATTTGTTCATTTAATCCTTTTCTTCTTCTTGGTGGGTTAAATAAATCTATTTATTTAGTCCTAGGTCTTTTTCATAAATTAATTAATGGATGAAAACCTATTAATTAATTCACCTAATTTCTATTTCATCTTTTTCCTCAATTTTCCAATTTACTAATTTCTCCTAATTCCTAATTTTCTATTTCTCCTATTTTCTTCAATTTTTCTAATATTTCCCCTAATTTCATGGGAATGGCATTTCAATTTTGTCATAATTTGTCAATCAATCAACCTTGCATGTCAATTTTGTCATAATTTGTCAGTCAATCAACCTTGCATGTCAAATTTGTCATAATTTGTCAATCAATCAATCTTGCATGTCAATCTTGTCATAATTTGTCATAATTTGCCATTCATGATTTGAATTTCCATTCAAATCTCTTCATGCTAAATCTTGTCCTCTCTCCAATTTGTCTATAAATTGGATGAGTTTCTTCAATCAAAGGATCGATTAATCACATTTTCGAATCAATCAATCATGCTTCTAGTATCCTTACGTTGTCATTTCATCTTGTCAATCTTGCTTTCATACTATGCTTTTGTACTTGTAGGTGAGATCCACAAACAAATTAATTTGAAGGAGAATGAAGAACAATGGAGGAACAATGAAGGAGATACAGGCTTTGGTTTGCTTTTTATTATAGTATTTCATCTTCATGCCTTTATTGATTGTAATTAGGAGTTCTTATCATTGCAATCTAGCTTTTGTGGTTGAGCTAGTTTAAAGTTGCTTTTGATGCATTCCAAATTCCTATCTACAAAAAGAATTAAATTGATAAACAAATTAAAAAAAAACAATCCTTCAAAAGTGTTCCATTGTTTCTCTATCTCCAAGGATTCCTTAAGTCATGATTTTTCTCTCAGATCATTAAGCACTTGACTTTCAGAATGACAACCTAAAGAATGAGTGTTATGATAATTATCTATATGATATGAAATTTAAGATCTATGAGTTAATAACACTGCTTACTATGTTTAATATATGATAATAGAAATGTCATGTTATTGATAATGAGAATTCTTTGTTAACATGAGTAATTGATAATGATATTATGATCTTAAATGCTTCTAAAGTGCTTGTGTGTGAGAGAGAGACAAAAAACCCTAGATCCTTGACAATGAAGGAATGAGTCCTATTAATAAAGGAAAGGAGCAAATGAAGGGCTAAGATTCAATTGATTGAAGAAGAGCTACGATAGCTCGAGGAAGGGGTAATCCTCAATCCATATTCTTACTTTCAAGATAGTCACATGTTGACAAGTGTCAACAAGGGAAGGCTTGAGAGGAGAGGGACAAAGCATTAAGTGCTTGAAGAGACATGATGCTTACCATGGATGGTTGGGTTAAGATTAGGTTAATGGATAAAACTTTTATCCAAGGGGTAAAAGAATGTGCAAGGGTTAAAGGGTTAGATTGGTCGAAGCATTAAAGGCTTGAAGAGACTTGAGGGTTACCTTGGTGTGGTTGAGTTAAAGAATAAGTCTGTAACCAAGGGTCAATGATGGGTTAGCTAGATCAAAGCCTTGAAGGCTTGAGGAGACATTGAGGGTTAACTTGTGAAAGAGAAAGGCTTTTAATGCTATGTAAGAGACTTAAATGTTTTGAGAAGTGACTCTTCTCTAATCCCTTAGTTTAGGAATGTGCAAACACTTAGAGGGGGATTAGGCTAACAATAGAGGTTTAGTAATAATTAGGAGAAGGGTTAGTGTGCATCTTGCATTTTCCAAAAAGTGCAAGTGGGTGATAGATTTTAGGAATTATAATAAATATTTATTATATTTAAATGTGAGAGGATGATTTAATTAAACAAATATGATTTATTTATTTAATTAATGGTATGAATTTGGTTAAGTGAAATAAATTAAATAAATTGAATAATTTATTAATTAATTGAAGAAGAGGGTGTTGTGAATTAATTAAATATTAATTTAATTAATAGTTGAAAAGGAGAAAGGATTAATTAAATATGAATTTAATTAATAGTTGGGTAAATGATAATTAAACAAATATAAAATTCATTTAACCAAGTGGACATAAATAGGTGTCTACATTAAGTTTTAAAAATATATTTTTTTAAAATGATATATATATATAATGCTTTTTATATACAATAATTATATATATATAATTATTTTATATACAAATCATTTGAATTAGTTTATAATGAGTTTTTTAAATATATTTTTATATAAAATAATATGTGTGTGTGTGTATTATTTTGTATAAAAATCATTTTAATTTGTTTATAATAAGTTTTTAAAATATATTTTTAAATAAAATAATAAACACACACACAGGTATATATAATACCAATTGACAACAATTAATGATTATAATAACTAAATAAATGACTACCATGACTGTGTAGGGGAAAAAGCGAGACTAGGCTAACATGTCCTAATCCTACCTTTTGACACACATTGTGGAATACGAAAGAGGCTAGAGGTATCACACAATTGGCTACTTCTTTTTGTGGAAGAGAGAGAGCCATGGGCTACCTATTAGGATTTCTATTCCTTTGTTGTAATTGAAAGATAAAATGATACAAGTTCAATTCCTAATCCCAAAGTGCAAGTATGAACTAATAACAAAATTGCAGAATTAAGGTTAAACAATGGAAAGCTGTAAACACAAGGACAAGACAAGAATGCAAATGCGTACCCAGAGTTAAAATCTGAGTGAAAATGTTCGGGATGGGGGCGCAAGCGCCACTATTCTGATACTGCCCCTGAAACTGCTCCTGAAATTGCTGTTCTGCAACCTGAAAAGCTGTTTGAAACTTGGTGTCTGACAGAAGGACCAGGGCACCCAGTGCCCCTGTCCCAGGGACCAGGGCACCCAGCGCCCCTGTCCTAGTAGGACCAGGGCGCCCCATGCCCCTGTCCTGGTCTTTTTCTCTGAAATTTGGTGTGTTGTTCTGTCTCGGTCCGCTTCCGTCGGATCTGCAACTTGCGGCGTCGTCTGAATCCTGAAACCTGCACTTATATCTGAAAAGGTATGGTGGGCGGCTATATAGGGTTTTGCCTTAGTCAAACCCCCACTTTGGTGATTTCCACCTCCACGAATAGCCAAGTTGTATTGTAAAAGTAGTGTGTGCAGACCTTATGTGTGTGCAAGATCCTAAAATGCAAGTAAGCAAACTAGAGCAACCTAGAAAGTAAACCCTAATTGCTTGTACATGATAATGTAAATGCTCCAAATCAAGATGCAAAGTGATCTAAAGCATGAATACAAATGATATGATGAAGCTTATGCAAAGACATGAAAACAACATGAAATCATACCCAACCCCAAGGGAGGGGTACAAGCCAATCTTCAGTCGGTGATCCCTTATTGTTCTTCAATGTCTTCAAAGCCCTAAATGGATGAATGAATTTGATGAATTCTTGATGGATGGATGTTGAATGTTGTTGAAGTCTTCAAAGATCTGCTCTTTCGCTGCATAGAAGGCCCCTGAAACAAAAAATTCCGATCCTTTCAAATGAAGAAAGAGAGCTCTTATATATGAAACCCTAGGTCTTAATTTCAACTTTTGGCTGACCTAGAGATTTAATCTCCTGCCAATTTCTTGGGGTTAAGCTTTATTTTATGATTGGATCGCGTTCCTAAAATTTTGGGAAAAATGTTCGGGACCGTGTGCACTCCGGGTGCCATGGTCCCGACAACTTTTCACCAAATTTTCAGGGCCATCAGATATAATGATTTTAGAGAGAATCCCAAAGTTACAGGTGATTTCGAGATGTTTTGACCCCCGAAATCAAGCCCCCAAGTTCAAAATAGGACCTAATTAGGGTTTTTGATTAAATGATGTACTGGAGGAATAACATGAAAGGGGCACACTTTAATGAAAGGGCCCAATTTTATGATGTGGAAGATAATGAAATATGACCTTAGACCTAATTAATTTAACTAATTAAGTGCTAAAGGGGAAATGCAATGCAAAAATGAAAAATGCGTCAAGGCGGGTGCTAAACTAGGTGTGAAATTGTACCACCCTAGCAAGTGCGTACAATTTACGACGCTACAATGACTAAACAAATGACCAATTAACAATAATCAATGACTAAATTAATGATTGAATATACTACCAAATTGATCAATCAAAACAACCAATAAATAACTAAAATTGGTTTAGTCATAAATTTGGTTGCGTTATAAATGACGGGCAATAAACTACATACTAAATATAATGCTACATAGACATTGCCACCCTAAATTATTGAAAAGAGAAACAAAACAATAAATTAAATGTTTTAGCAAACCCAAACCAAATAAAGATTCAAATAACACAATCAATTGTGTATAGCTGCTACCTACAATTGTAAAAGAAGTTTTAAGAATTTATTTTCCCCTTAAATTTAAAGAGAGGAATAAGGTATTAAGTTGTAACTATTTAAGTGAAGGAAACTTTTTATGAAGTGCAAGTTTATTCAATAAATTGTAATAAACTTTTTGTGATATCTGGATGAGTGAAGTCTTTTGTGATATCTGGTTTGCAACAGTTTTTTAAGCCAGACGATGTAATTTGGAAGGGTGCAAGGCAACCAAGAAAGAGGCATAATTGGTTTGGTATTGGTGTCTCGAAGTGTCTGACAATGGAATGAAAGTTTACTTCCACTTCCACACAAAGAATGCATCCTTCATTTACTAGAGTCTCATAAGAGGTGTGCATGCTCCCTTATGTTAAAAAGCCATAGCTATCTTTCATTCCATTGTCAGACACTTCGAGACACCAATACCAAACCCAATTATGCCTCTTTCTTGGTTGCCTTGCACCCTTCCAAATTACATCATCTAGCTAAAAAAACTGTTGCAAACCAGATATCACTAAAGACTTGACTCATCCAGATATCACAAGACCATGATTAGTCATTTATATGCAATTTTTAGTAGTTTTTTTAGTCATTTATGTTGGAATCCAAGAAGACTAGGGGGTTTTAATCAGTGTTCTCCCGATAAAATCAATTTTAACCTTATTAGCACAACAACTTAGCAACTGATATGCATAGAAGCAGATAACAAGAAGTAATAAAGAAACCACAAAGATGAATACCATAACACATATATTTATACGTGGAAAAAATCAAAGAGGAAAAACCACAGTGGGATTGGAGACCCACAATATCTATCCACTGATCCGCTGAATAAATATTACATATAAGGGGCCTGTACATGCAAGAAGGCACACTACCTAGAGCGCACTGCTCATCACAAAAGGAGCCTCACTGACTATAGAAAACTTCAGACTACAATCCAGAAAGAAGATTGAACTGCAAGTATAGCATCTCCTATGCCTGAGTATAGTTCTGGTTAAGCTCAGTACCAGAGCTCTTAAACCTCTTACATAAACTGAATTCAATCACCTATGACTGACCAAAACCTCTACATATGATTACAACTTTATTTGCACATATATAATCCCATAACCCATACATGAACATGATCTACAAAGAGATCTTACATCATATTTATACAAACCCAGGACCTAAACAATTAAGCTAACCACCTAAAAGATAATACAATAAATCCATTGCATAAACCCAGAAACCAATGATAATCCAAGTTGGCCTAAGACCAAAACAACATTAACCAAACAATAAATCCAACTAGTAACGCATCAGGAGCATCCACCAAAATGTTACATAAACCGGTCCATAACCTAGGAGAATAACATAGAATAGCACCAGACCTAAAATAGGTTGCCATAAGCCAAATGCAACACCACTGATCAATTGGAACACGAATATAATAACCATCAGCATCTTGAGAACCTTCTAGAAGCCGCACCAACACCACTTATAGAATCCATCAAATGATCTTCAACAAAGCTCTATTGGTAAAACCCTTATTGGTAACCAAAAGGCTTACTAGAACATATGATAGCTTCCAGATCACCAAATCTTGAACCAACTGAATGTGACATGCACATGAATGATCAAACCAAACCAATTCCACCAAACTAAACATATCGGAGAATAATTTCTTGATCATCATCACAATCCAACCACTCTACCGGAACTTGGTAGACAACCAAACAAGTTAGTGTTTACATCAATTCAACACATAATCAATTCCTCCAAATTGCCAACAATCTCCCCCTTTGGAATTGATGGCAACACTAGATGTGAAAAACATCCAAATGCCAAGAAATGGCAAACAAGTCTCCCCTAATGGAAGACATCCAACAATCTCCCATAAATGATATATCAATAAAGTTCTGAACCAATTATCTCTATACCAATTAACCATCCATAGACTTGAACCAAACTCCCCTAGTGGGATACAACCAATCTGAAATTTTGTACCTCCCCCTTTGACTGATATCTCTGTTAAGCTTTGTTTTTCACATTTATATCTCTCTCCCTTTGACATCAATGCCAAAAATATGACACAAACATCAAATAAAAACTATAGATCCTCTAAACCACATAGCTGACTACTCCCCCTAAGTAGTAGCACCAACTCATTAATTTGAAATGAATAATAGTTCTGATAATGCATATCAGACTGGTGCCAATCAACATCACTTAAGTCTCTACCAGAGGGGAAAAGACCCCCAATTTGTCTCTAAATTACTCAAATGATTCCACTTGGGCAAAGGTTTAGTGAAGATATCTACAATTCTCTCTTTAGTGTTCACATAAACCAATCTGACTTCATTTGCTTCTACCTTTTTCTTCAAAAAGTTATACTTGATTGTGTGATGCTAGAAATGTTGTTAGTATAAGAGGCATACACATATAATGAGACAATATAATATAATTGGAAAGCTTAATTTCAAAACTAAATCAAAGATGCAAACCATAAGCCTTCCTTGAAATGTCCCATTTCCCTCTATTCTTGAGGACCTTGAAGGTGTTGGATTGATGGGCTCTCAGCAGAGCAATGACCTCCAAAGTGACAACTCAAGAGTTGAGTAGCTAATTAATCATGATTGACTATGGAAATGATATGAAATGCATGATTCAAGAAACTAGATTAACATGCTATGATCAATTCCAAATCTAATTACTAGATAATTGAAATGAAAATTGCCTATAGTAATGATGCCTAAATTGATATGAGATGGGATCCATATTGCTCCAAAATGAGGGGTATTTATAGGATTTCCAAGGCCAAAGTTGAGGTGGCAGGAATTGATGGTTTGGATTTGATCTGAAGATATCAAGGGCCAAGATTGAGGAAGTTGGAGAAGAGGTTGGGGAAAGGGACACTTGTCATCTCTATGGTGACAAGTGTCAAGGAACCTTGCTCATGAGAGGACAACTGTCCAAGGGAGGAGACATGTGGCAAAAGT
The DNA here is from genome assembly GCF_030272615.1 of Cryptomeria japonica. Lineage (NCBI taxonomy): Eukaryota > Viridiplantae > Streptophyta > Pinopsida > Cupressales > Cupressaceae > Cryptomeria > Cryptomeria japonica. The sequence goes on along the minus strand of NC_081405.1, from coordinate 67,024,035 downwards.
GCCATGTGTCTCAAGGTGAGAATATCCACACCATGGGAGGTTAGGATAAGGAGGTTAGAATGTGCAAGATAGGATAGGGTTAGTTAGACCCAAGCTTAGATTGAATGGGTTAAGTTAGGGGATGGTTAGGTTGGGTGGTTAAAGTTAGGAGCCATGTGCTCATTTGAATTTAGAAATTCAAATAATTAAAAAATGGTAATTAATCTCAACAAACTTGAGTTTGTTAATCTTAATTAGGGATTAGAAGAATTGATTAGTATGGGGAGAAATTAATTAATTGAGAATTAATTAATCAAAGGGGGATATGAGATGAACTATATAAATAAATCATTTAGATTTATTTACTAGTAGATGAATAGAGAAATTAATTAAATTGCTTGTGAATCCAATTAATTGGGAAGGGGAATTAATCAAATAACTGTGTATTTAATTAACTATCTTCAGACCATTTTTAGGTGTATACAGATTGATATGTTCTTTATCTTAGAATGAAATACTAGATTCTTTGATATGTCAATAGCAGCAGAGTTATCACGGTGAATAACTATCAGTTCATCACAATCTACCCTTATATCTTTCAACATTTGCTTCATCCATATAACTTGTGTACAACTAGTAGCAGCTGCAACATGCTTAGCTTCAATAGTGGATAAAGAAGTACATGACTGTTTCTTGTTGATCCATGAAACAAGTTTTATTTCCAAGAAAGAAAACTTCACCAGATGGCTTTTACGGTCATCTATATCTCCAGCCCAATTTGCATCTTATATGCACATAGTGTAAAGTCATGATACCACAAACCATATTCAGTTGATCCTTGTAAATATCTAAAAATCCTAGCTACCAGAGCAAAAGATTAACCATAATCAGTTCCTTCCTTCTAAGAATATCCTTTGCAGACCAATCTAGCCTTGTTCCTCACAACTTGTCCATCTTCATTCAATTTATTTCTAAAAACCCATTTAGTTCCAATAAGATTCTTATTTTTAGGTCAGGGAACTAAAGTCCATGTGTTGTTCTTTTCTATCTGATCCAATTCCTCTTCCATAGCTTTCATCCAACATTCATCCTTACATGCCTCAACTACTGATGCGAGTTCAATTTAAGAAATTAAGCATACCTCATCAACTTCCAACCTTCTCCTTGTCATCACTCCTTTTCTCTTATCACCAATGATCCGATCTTCTGAATCATTCAACATTACATACCTAGGAGTCTTCTAACTTTCTATTTCTCTACTCTGATCTTTAGTTACTATTGAATTTTTTGATACTATTAGGGTAACCGGCTCAACATTATATTCTGGTATAGGTACTATGTTGGCGATATTGCATTATAAGAGACAATGAAATATTGTTGGCATTTCAATAAGGATATTGAGAAGGTTGTTGATGATTATGGATATAACTCATTAAAGATGTTTTACTATCTTGATATTATTATTTTGTCATTGATGTCAAGAAATTGATTTTCTAATTCAGTATGATGTTGCCATATCTTGAGAAGTATGATATGAAGATTATAAAGATGTCGGTAAAAGACACAGGAAAGAATATGATGAATAAGGGGATGAATAAGGTATTCAATGGGCAACTACTACCGAGTCAGACAATGATGAGATCATGATGTTTTAGATTGTTTTAACATCATACATATGTTGTAAATTGTAAAGCATACTACTATACTATGTTATCAAGCAAAGAACCTAGTTGGTAAACCCTAAGGAACCTAGTCGGTAAACCCTAAGGTTATCGGTATCAGTTAATGAAGGCGGGATGTCTACAGAGTGAAGTTTAGTATTTACTGAGATGTAACCAAGTTGTAACTGAGCTATAATAGAATACATTAAATGTTTACATGCGGTATTTAATGAAAGATGTTGATGAGCTAGTGCAGATGAAATGATTGGTGAGTCGTGCATGAAGTTTGTTAATGAATCTAAGGCAATGGAAAGTCAGCATGAAGATCTACAGCTCAGATTGAACCACAATACCCTAGCACAAGTTCCAAGACTATTATGCAAGTTCCAAGGTGGGGTAAAACATTTTCAGATCGAAAGATGCATTGAACCTGGACAAGATTGAAGATCTGATGGCTATGATTGATCATGGGAAATGTGATCAAGGAGATTAAGCGGTTATCTAATTATTTATAAATAGGAAATTGTTGATAAACAATGAATGCGAGCAAGTGTATACACAGGGATGTTACATAGTGATTACAGAGCATAGAAGCTTGAAGACCTATTAGAATAACAGAGTATAGAAGCCAAGGAAATAGACAAGATTAGTTCTATGTCTAGATTGTATTGAACAAATAGGAATCTGCTTTAACATTTTAGATGTGAAGTTGCAAATAGATTTTTATTACTGTTATTTTGTGAAAGTGACAGAAAATCTCTTAACCGAGTGGAGTTAACAGTCTTATATGTAAAACCCTCTAGCAAGGTGACATTCTAATTGAGTGTTTGAAATCCTTTGACAAGGTCACTTCTAAAAAAGTGAAGATCCTAACAGATCTAAGGGAAATCCCTTAACCGAGTCACATCTAGCAATGTGTTTGTAATCTTTAACAACATTTTCTTTTAACCGAGCATACTCTAAAAGAGTATATTTCTTAGTGGGTCCGAAATCCCATAGTGGTTTTTCCCTATTTGGGTTTCCATTTTAAAATTGGTGTTATGAGGTTTATGATGTTTATATGCTTTTGAGTTTGCATTTTTGACAGTTTTGGTTATATTACTGATATATATGTTACCGAGGTTGAATCTGATGTTTTTATGGAAGATTAAGTTTCTATGATACACCCCCCCCCCTCTCATCTTGTTGGTTATTAGATCTATACTTATACTAAGTATCAGAACTATCAATTGGTATAAGAGCTTTGGACTCTGGAAGAAAAGTTTAAAGGCACTTGAGTTAAAGATCCAAAGATGTATAAGAGGGATGCACCAAAGTTGAACAAGTCAAGTTTCTCTACATGGCAGAAAAGAATGAAGCTACATCTATCAGGAGTTGGAGAATATGCTATATACTATCTGGAGAATGATTTTGTTACACCGAGCACCTATCCATTGACTATGGAAGAGATAAAGGTGAAGCAAGAACATATTCAAGCAATGATTGAAATAACATCTGCATTGACCAATTTAGAGTTTAATGATCTAGAGGGTTGCAATGGTGCAAAGGCAATGTGGGATAAGCTCATATTAGTATATGGAGGAGATGAACATGTTCAAAGAGCAAAAGTAGATAGTCTAAGAGGACAACTTGAATCTATGAGGATGAATGAAGGTAAGAACATAACTCAGTACAGTACAAGACTAAAGGAGATTGTCAATCAAATCAAAGGAGCAGGTGGAACTATTGAAGAAAAGGACATAACAAGTAAGTTGTTAAGAACCCTTCTACCGGCTTATGCAATCCAAGTCTCTGCAATCAATGAATTGAGGTCTATACCTAATATGCCAGTTTCTTTAGATGCTACTATTGGTAAGCTACATGCATTTGAGTTAAGTAACTTTGATAACAGTGGATCTTCGGTAAATAAAGCTGAATGTGCATTTAGTTCTTTTCATCTTGATGAATCTAATGATTTAAATGAAAGAAAGTATAAGTACTCTGAAGGAGATCATAGTGGAGCAAGTGAAAGATTTTGGAAGAACATGGAAGAAGTACACAAACTATATGAGGAAATTAGAAAGCAAGAAGAGTTTGAAGCACTATTAGCCAAAAGGTTACCGAGAGGAAAAGGTAAGTATAAAGGAAAACTACCTTTGAAATGTTTCAATTGTGATAAGATAGGACATATGGCTTCTAACTGTCTTGACAAAGATTCTACTAAAAAGAGAGATTACCGAGATGACAGATAGAAAGATAATCATTATAGAGGACACTGAGACTTCAGAAGAAGAGATAGAAAGACATGCTTAATAGCTGATGAGGAATCTAATGATGATAAATCAGATTAGACTGATATAGAGGAAGTAGTTTATGTGGCTATCAAGGATGGCTCAGATGAAGATAGGTATGAAGAAAAAGTCCTAATATCTCACATAAACACTAATGATTTTGGATTATAGATAGTGGATGCTCACATCATATGACAGGAGATAAACACAAGTTTGTTACATTAGAAGATTATGATGGAGGCTATGTTAGATTTGGTAATGATGCACCATGTTTGGTAAGAGGTAAAGGATCTATAACACTTCTTGATAATGCAATATGCAATGATGTTTATTGGGTTGAAGGTTTGAAATACAATTTGTTGAGTGTAACACAGCTAAACAACATAGGTTACTGAATAGAATTTCAGAAAGGAATTGTCAAAGTTCATGACAAAAATGGAAAGTTAGCTACTACTGGGACACAAACAAATGGTAATACATTTCACCTTGACTCAACTCGGAATAAGTGTTTGTATGCAAAGATAGATGATACCTGGTTATGGCATAAAAGGTTTTGTCATGTAAATTTTGATAATCTGATCAAAATAAGTAAGAAGCATAGAGTAAGAGGTGTACCGAGTCTTGAAAAATCTGAGAATGTTGTGTGCTGAGGATGCCAGATGGGTAAGATGACAAGATCAAGCTTTACAAGTAAGTCTTACACTTCTAAGGGAATTTTAGATCTTGTGCACACTGATCTTTGTGGCCCTTTGAAATTTCAATGTTATTATGGTGATAAGTATTTCATATTATTTGTGGATGACTATTCAAGGATGATGTCAGTTATGTTTTTAAAGGAAAAATCAGAAGCTTTTCAAATGTTTAAATGGTACAAGGCAAGAATTTAAAATGAAACAGGAAGACAACTGAAATGTCTTGGATTAGATAGAGGAGGAGAGTTCACATTTGATGAGTTCAACTTATTTTGCAATGATCATGGTATTAAAAGACAACTCTCTGCACTAAGAACTCCACAAAAAAATGGAATAGCTGAGAGAAGAAACAGATCTATTATGGATTGTGCTAGAACACTGATGATTGAAAAGAAGGTACCACAAACATTTTGGAGAGAAGTAATAAGCACAACTATTTACACCTTGAACCGAGTTCAATTGAAGAGAGGTACTTTGAAGACACCATATAAAATTTGGTGTGATAAGAAACCTATTGTTAGTTATTTTAAAATCTTTGGAAGTAGATGCTATGTTCATAAAGATGATAGAAATGGTAAGTTTGATCAGAAAAGTGAAGAAGGAACATTTCTAGGTTATTCTTCTAGAAGCAAAGTATTTAAATGTCTAATCAAATCATCTAACAAAATAGTAGAAAGTGCAAATGTAAAAATTGATGAATTTGAAGAAAGAAATGATGAAGGAAATTCCAAGGAACCAGAAAACTATGATGAATTTGTCTATGTTCAATCGAGAAGTCCTATGGAAAAGACTGTTGAAGAAAATGAAGAGAATATCTAGTTACAGAGTGATGAAGAAGATCATACAGAGCCTACCGAGCCTGTATTAGCCAAGTATGTCAGAAGACATCATGCACCAAGTCAGATTATAGGAGATAAGGATGATCCAGTAATGATAAGGAACAAACTGAGATAGAACACATGTCTGATATCTAAATTTGAACCGAGAATAGTGAAAGAGGCATTTAATAGTGAAGATTGGGTAAATGCTATGACAGAAGAGATTGATCAAATCAAGAAGAATGACACATGGACACTAATCCCAAGACCAAAGGACAAAAAAGTAATCAGTACAAAGTGGATTTTCAAAAACAAGCTAAATGAAAATGGAGAAGTCATTCGAAACAAAGCAAGACTAGTTTACAAAGGTTATGCCTAAGAAGAAGGAATTGATTATGGTGAAACTTTTGCACCTGTTGCTAGACTTGAAGGAGTAAGAACATTGTTGGCCTATGCTGCTTTCAAGAACTTCAAGGTATATCAAATGGATGTCAAATCTATATTTCTGAATGGAATATTAGAAGAAGTTTTCATTGAACAACCTGAAGGATTTGTTGAAGATAATAATAAAGATCAGTTATGTAAATTGAACAAAGCTTTATATGGTTTGAAACAAGCACCTAGAGCATGGTATGAAAGATTGCACTTTGATTTGATTAAGATTGGTTTTATAAGGACAAGTGAGAACAACAATATATACATGAAGAATGATGAAAATGGAATACTAATCTCAACCATATTCATTGATGATATTATATTTTGTGGAAATGACTCTTTATGCAAGAACTTTGGAAATGAAATGAGCAAAGAATTTGAGATGTCATTAATCAGTGAGATAAAGCATTTTATAGGCTTACAGATGCTGCAAATGAAAAATGAGATTTTCATTACTCAATCCAAGTACATAAAGGAAATCTTGAAGAAATTTGGAATGGAGGATTCAAAACCAGTAAGTACTCCTATGACTACCAATTGTAAATTATCAAAGAATGATGAATCTGCATCTATTGATGAGACACTTTACCGATCCATGATTAGAAAGATACAATATGTTGTTCACAACAGACCAGACATAGCACATGTAGTAGGTATAGTTGCAAGATTCTCTCCAAATCCTAAGGAAACACACATGATAGCAAATAAAAGAATTTTAAGATACTTGAAACGCACAGAGGATTATGGCTTAGTATATTAGAAAGGAAATGATTTTGATTTAAAAGTTTATATTGATGTTGATTGGGCAGGCAACATTGATGACAAAAAAAGCACAAGTGGAGTACCTTTCTTTTTAGGAGAAAGACTACTGAGTTGGCTTAGCAAGAAACAAGGATGTGTTTCACAGTCAATAGCAGAAGTTGAATACATTGCTATAGCATTGAATTGTACCAACATTCCATGGATCAAACAACTGTTGGAAGGTATAAATGAGAAAGTTACCGAATCAGTAACTATATTCTATGACAATACTAGTGCCATTAATATTTCAAAGAATCCTGTTATGCACTCTAAGACAAAGCACATATCTATCAAATATCATTATCTTAGAGAAGAAGCTCAAGAGAAGAAAGTGGTGTTGGAATATGTTAGCACAAAGGAGCAAATAGCATATATCTTCACCAAGCCACTACCAAAGGACACTTTTGAATATCTTAGAAGTAAGTTAGGGGTCCTACCCCTATCTTCTATTCACTGACTGAGTTCGGTGAAAGCATCAATCGGATGACTCTATCGAATATCTTTTAGGAGTTGATGTTGATTTATACCCTTTAGGATGTTTTCTAGAGGTGTACAGGAATTAATACAGGAAACAATATAGGGAACAAGAATTGAAGGCAAATACTCTGACCGACACTCAGTTGATACACAACAGCAGGAAATAACTTCTTACAGAAAGAACTTATGTCTTAGTTCTTTACTTTTTGGCATTGTTGTCAAAGGGGGAGAATACTAATATAGGGGAGAAGACCTATCAGGGGAGAAGACTGAGAGAAGACTACAGATTGATATGAAGACTGAAAAATAGAACAGAAGTCTAATGTATGAGGGAGAGCATTTTAGCATTTTAGAATCACAGCAGTCCGAATCTTTTAAGGTCAAATCAATTTGTTTTGCCATCAATGCCAAAGGGGCAGATTGTTGGCAATATTGCATTATAACAAACAATGAAAGATTGTTGGCATTTCAATAAGGATATTGAGAAGGTTGTTGATGATTATGGATATAACTGATTAAAGATGTTTTACTATCTTGATATTATTATTTTATCATTGATGTCAAGAAATTGATATTCTAATTTAGTATGATGTTGCCATATCTTGAGAAGTATGATATGAAGATTATAAAGATGTCGGTAAAAGACACAGGAAAGAATATGATGAATAAGGGGATGAATAAGGTATTCAATGGGCAACTACTACCGAGTCAGACAATGATGAGATCATGATGTTTTAGATTGTTTTAACATCATACATATGTTGTAAATTATAAAGGATAATACTATACTATGTTATCAAGCAAAGAACCTAGTCGGTAAACCCTAAGGTTATCGGTATCGGTTAATGAAGGCGGAATGTCTACCGAGTGAAGTTTAGTATTTACCAAGATGTAACCGAGTTGTAACCGAGCTATAATAGAATGCATTAAATGTTTACATGAGGTATTTAATGAAGGATGCTGATGAGCTGGTGCGGATCAAATGATTGGTGAGCTGTGCATGAAGTTTGTTAATGATTCTAAGGCAATGGAAAGTTGACATGAAGATCTACAGCTCAAATTGAACCACAATACCTTGGCGCAAGTTCCAAGACTATTATGCAAGTTCCAAGGTGGGGTAGAACATTTTCAGATCGAAAGATGCATTGAACCTAGACAAGATTGAAGATTTGATGGCTATGATTGATCATGGGAAATGTGATCAATGAGATTAAGTGGTTATCTAATTGTTTATAAATAGGAAACTGTTGACAAATAATGAATGCGGGCAAGTGTATGCACAGGGATGCTACATAGTGATTACCAAGCATAGAAGATTGAAGACCTGTTAGAATAATAGAGTATAGAAGCCCAACAGATAGACAAGATTAGTTCTATGTCTAGATTGTATTGAACAAATAGGAATTTGCTTTAGCATTTTAGATGTGAAGTTGCAGATAGATTTTTATTACTGTTATTTTGTGAACTGACAGAAAATCTCTTAACCGAGTGGACTTAACAGTCTTATATGTAAAATCCTTTAGCAAGGTGACATTCTGATTGAGTGTTTGAAATCCTTTGACAAGGTCACTTCTAACAAAGTGAAGATCCTAACAGATCTAAGGGAAATCCCTTAACCGGGTCACATCTCGCAATGTGTTTGTAATCTTTAACAGGATTTTCTTTTAACCGAGCATACTCTAGAAGAGCATATTTCTTAATGGGTCCGAAATCTCATAGTGGTTTTTCCCTATTTGGGTTTCCATGTTAAAACTAGTGTTATGAGGTTTATGATGTTTATATGCTTTTGAGTTTGCATTTTTGACAATTTTGGTTATATTACTGATATATATGTTACCGAGGTTGAATTTGATGTTTATATGGAAGATTAAGTTTCTATGATACACCCCCCCCCCCTCTCATCTTGTTGGTTATTAGATCTGTACTTATATTAAGTATCAGAACTATCAATTGGTATTAGAGCTTTGGACTCTGGAAGAAAAGTTTAAAGGCACTTGAGTTAAAGATCCAAAGATGTATAAAAGGGATGCACCAAAGTTGAACAAGTCAAGTTTCTCTACATGGTAGAAAAGAATGAAGCTACATCTATCAGGAGTTGGAGAATATGCTATATACAATCTGGAGAATGATTTTGTTACACTAAGCACCTATCCATTGACTATGGAAGAGATAAAGGCGAAGCAAGAACATATTCAAGAAATGATTGAAATAACATTTGCATTGACCAATTCAGAGTTTAATGATCTAGAAGGTTGCAATGGTGCAAAGGCAATGCGGGATAAGCTCATATCAGTATATGGAGGAGATGAACATGTTCAAAGAGCAAAAGTAGATAGTCTAAGAGGACAACTTGAATCTATGAGGATGAATGAAGGTGAGAACATAACTCAGTATAGTACAAGACTAAAGGAGATTGTCAATCAAATCAAAGGAGCAGGTGGAACTATTGAAGAAAAGGACATAACAAGTAAGTTGTTAAGAACCCTTCTACCGGCTTATGCAATCCAAGTCTCTGCAATCAATGAATTGAGGTCTATACATGCCAGTTTCTTTAGATGATACTATTGGTAAGCTACATGCATTTGAGTTACGTAACTTTGATAACAGTGGATCTTCGGTAAATAAAGTTGAATCTGCATTTAGTTCTTTTCATCTTGATGAATCTAATGATTTAAATGAAAGAAAGTATAAGTACTTTCAAGGAGATCACAGTGGAGCAAGTGAAAGATTTTCGAAGAACATGGAAGAAGTAGACAAACTATATGAGGAAATTAGAAAGCAAGAAGAGTTTGAAGCACTATTAGCTAAAAGGTTACCGAGAGGCAAAGGTAAGTATAAAGGAAAACTACCTTTGAAATGTTTCAATTGTGATAAGATAGGACATATGGCTTCTAACTATCCTGACAAAGATTCTACTAAAAAGAGAGATTACTGAGATGACAGATAGAAAGATAATCATTATAGAGGACACTGAGACTTCAGAAGAAGAGATAGAAAGACATGCTTAATAGCTGATGAGGAATCTAATGATGATAAATCAGATGAGACTGATACAGAGGAAGTAGTTTATGTGGCTATCAAGGATGGCTTAGATGACGAAAGGTATGAAGAAAACTCCCTAATATCTCACATAAACACTAATGATTCTTGGATTATAGATAGTGGATGCTCACATCATATGACAGGAGATAAACACAAGTTTGTTACATTAGAAGATTATGATGGAGGCTATGTTAGATTTGGTAATGATGCACCATGTCCGGTAAGAGGTAAATGATCTATAACACTTCTTGATAATGCAAGAAGCAATGATGTTTATTGGGTTGAAGGTTTGAAATACAATTTGTTGAGTGTAGCACAACTAAACAACATAGGTTTTCAAATAGAATTTCAGAAAGGAATTGTCAAATTTTATGACAAAATTGGAAAGTTAGCTGCTACTGAGACACAAACAAAAGGTAATACATTTCACCTTGACTCAACTTAGAATAAGTGTTTGTATGCAAAGATATATGATACTTGGTTATGGCATAAAAGGTTTTCTCATGTAAATTTGGATAATCTGATCAAAATAATTAAGAAGCACAGAGTAAGAGGTCTACCGAGTCTTCAAAAACTTGAGAATGCTATGTGCCGAGGATGCCAGATGGGTAAGATGACAAGATCAAGCTTTACAAGTAAGTCTTACACTTCTAAGGGAATTTAAGATCTTTGTACACATTGATCTTTGTGGTCCTATGAAAGTTCAATGTTATTATGGTGATAAGTATTTCATATTATTTGTGGATGACTATTCAAGGATGATGTCAGTTATGTTTTTAAAGGAAAAATTAGAAGCTTTTCAAATGTTTAAATGGTACAAGGGAAGAATTGAAAATCAAACAGGAAGACAACTGAAATGTCTTAGATCAGATAGAGGAGGAGAGTTCGCATCTGATGAGTTCAACTTATTTTGCAGTGATCATGGTATTAAAAGACATGTCTCTGCACCGAGAACTCCATAGAAGAATGGAATAGCTGAGAGAAGAAACAGATCTATTATGGATTGTGCTAGAACACTAATGATTGAAAAGAAGGTACCACAAACATTTTGGAGAGAAGCAATAAGCATAGCTGTTTACACCTTGAACCGAGTTTAATTGAAGAAAGGTACTTTGAAGACACCATATGAAATCTGGTATGATAAGAAACCTAATGTTAGTTATATTAAAATCTTTGGAAGTAGATGCTATGTTCATAAAGATGATACAAATGGCAAGTTTGATTAGAAAAGTGAAGAAGGAACATTTCTAGGTTATTCTTCTAGAAGCAAAGCATTTAAATGTCTGATTAAATCATCTAACAAAATAGTAGAAAGTGCAAATGTAAAAATTGATGAATTTGCATAAAGAAATGATGAAGGAAATTCCAAGGAACCCGAAGACTATGATGAATTTGTCTATGTTCAACCGAGAAGTCCTACCGAGAAGACTGTTGAAGAAAATGAAGAGAATATCCAGTTACCGATTGATGAAGAAGATCATACTGAGCCTACTGAGCCTGTATTAGACAAGTCTGTCAGAAGACATCATGCACCAAGTCAGATTATAGGAGATAAGGATGACCTAGTAATGACGAGGAATAAACTAAGACAGAACACATGTCTGATATCTAAATTTGAACTGAGAATAGTAAAAGAGGCATTTAATAGTGAAGATTGGGTAAATGCTATGACAGAAGAGATTGATCAAATCAAGAAGAATGACACATGGACACTAATCCCAAGACCAAAGGAAAAAAATGTAATTGGTACAAAGTGGATTTTCAAAAACAAGCTAAATGAAAAAGGAGAAGTCATTCGAAACAAAGCAAGACTAGTTTGCAAAGGTTATGCTCAAGAAGAAGGAATTGATTATGGTGAAACTTTTGCACCTATTTCTAGACTTGAAGGAGTGAGAACATTGTTGGCCTATGCTATTTTCAAGAACTTCAAGGTATATCAAATGGATGTCAAATCTACATTTCTGAATGGAATATTAGAAGAGGAAGTTTTCATTGAACAACCTGAAGGATTTGTTGAAGACAATAATAAAGATCAGGTATGTAAATTGACCAAAGCTTTATATGGTTTGAAACAAGAACCTAGAGCATGGTATGAAAGATTGCACTCTTATTTGATTAAGATTGGTTTTATAAGGACAAGTGAGAACATCAATATATACATGAAGAATGATGAAAATGGAATACTGATCTCAGCCATATTCGTTGATGATATTATATTTTGTGGAAATGACTCTTTATGCAAGAACTTTGGAAATGAAATGAGAAAAGAATTTGAGATGTCATTAATCAGTGAGATAAAGTATTTTATAGGCTTACAGATACTACAAATGAAAAATGAGATTTTCATTACTCAATCCAAGTACATAAAGGAAATCTTGAAGAAATTTGGAATGGAGGATTCAAAACTAGTAAGTGCTCCTATGACTACCAACTGTAAATTATCAAAGAATGATGAATCTACATCTATTGATGAGACACTTTACCGATCCATGATTGGAAAGGTACAATATGTTGTTCACAGCAGACCAGACATAGCACATGCAGTAGGTATAGTTGCAAGATTCTCTACAGATCCTAAGGAAACACACATGACAACAATCAATAGAATTTTTAGATATTTGAAAGGCACAAAGGATTATGGCTTAGTATATCAAAAAGGAAATGATTTTGATTTAAAAGTTTATACTAATGCTGATTGGGCAGGAAACATTAATGACAGAAAAAGCACAAGTGGACGAGCTTTCTTTTTAGGAGAAATGCTAGTGAGTTGGCTTAGCAAGAAACAAGGATGTGTTTCATAGTCAACAACAGAAGTTAAATATGTTGCTACAGCATTAAATTGTACCAACATCGCATGGATCAAACAACTATTGTAAGGTATAAATGAGAAAGTTACTGAGCCAGTTACTATATTCTGTGACAATACTAGTGCCATTAATATTTCAAAGAATCCTGTTATGCACTCTAAGACAAAGCACATATCTATCAAAAAACATTATCTTAGAGAAGAATCTCAAGAGAAGAAAGTGGTGTTGGAATATGTTAGCACAAAGGAGCAAATAGCATATATCTTCACCAAGCCACTACCAAAGGACACTTTTGAATATCTTAGAAGTAAGTTAGGGGTCCTACCCCTATCTTCTATTCACTGACCGAGTTCGGTGAAAGCATCAATCCTATGACTCTATCAAATATCTTTTAGGAGTTGATGCTAATTTATACCCTTTAGGATGTTTTCTAAAGGTGTCAGGAATTAATACAGGAAACAATATAGGGAAGAGGAATTGAAGACAAATTCTCTGACCAAGACTCAGTTGATACACAACAGCAGGAAATAACTTCTTACAGAAAGAACTTATGTCTTAGTTCTTTACTTTTTGGAATTGTTGTCAAAGGGGGAGAAGACTAATATAGGGGAGAAGACCTATCAGGGGAGAGGACTGAGAGAATACTACAGATTGATATGAAGACTAAAAAATAGAAGAGAAGTCTAATGTATAGGGGAGAGCATTTCAGCATTTTAGAATCACAGCAATCCGAATCTTTTAAGGTCAAATCGATTGGTTTTGCCATCGATGCTAAAGGGGGAGATTGTTGGCAATATTGCATTATAATAGACAATGAAAGATTGTTGGCATTTCAATAAGGATATTGAGAAGGTTGTTGATGATTAAGGATATAACTGATTAAAGATGTTTTACAATCTTGATATTATTATTTTGTCATTTATGTCAAGAAATTGATTTTCTAATTCAATATGATGTTGCCATATCTTGAGAAGCATGATATGAAGATTATAAAGATGTCGGTAAAAGACACAGGAAAGAATATGATGAATAAGGGGATGAATAAGGTATTCAATGGGCAACTACTACCGAGTCGGACAATGATGAGATCATGATGTTTTAGATTGTTTTAACATCATACATATGTTGTAAATTGTAAAGGATAATACTATACTATGTTATCAAGCAAAGAACCTAGTCGATAAACCCTAAGGAACCTAGTTGATAAACCCTAACGTTATCGGTATCGGTTAATGAAGGCCCAATGTCTACCGAGTGAAGTTTAGTATTTACCGAGATGTAACTGATTTGTAACTGAGCTATAACAGAATGCATTAAATGTTTACATGCGGTATTTAATGAATGATTCAGATGAGCTGGTGCGGATCAAATGATTGGTGAGTCGTGCATGAAGTTTTTTAATGAATCTAAGGCAATGGAAAGTCGGCATGAAGATCTACAACTCAGATTGAACCGCAATACCTTGGCACAAGTTCCAAGACTATTATGCAAGTTCCAAGGTGGGGTAAAACATTTTCAGATTGAAAGATGCATTGAACCTAGACAAGGTTGAAGATCTGATGGCTATGATTGATCATGGGAAATGTGATCAAGGAGATTAAGTGGTTATCTAATTGTTTATAAATAGGAAACTGTTGATAAATAATGAATGCGGGCAAGTGTATGCACAGGGATGCTACATAGTGTTTACTGAGCACAGAAGCTTGAAGACCTATTAGAATAACAGAGTATAGAAGCCCAACAGATAGACAAGATTAGTTCTATGTCTAGATTGTATTGAACAAATAGGAATCTACTTTAGCATTTTAGATGTGAAGTTGCAGATAGATTTTTAATACTATTATTTTGTGAAGTGATAGAAAATATCTTAACTGAGTGGGCTTAAGAGTCTTATATGTAAAACCCTCTAGCAAGGTGACATTCTGATTGAGTGTTTGAAATCCTTTAACAACGTCACTTCTAACAAAGTGAAGATCCTAACAGATCTGAGGGAAATCCCTTAACCGAGTCACATCTAGCAATGTGTTTGTAATCTTTAACAGGATTTGCTTTTAACCGAGCATACTCTAGAAGAGTATATTTCTTAGTGGGTCTAAAATCCCATAGTGGTTTTTCCCTATTTGGGTTTCCATGTTAAAACTGGTGTTATGAGGTTTATGATGTTTATATGCTTTTGAGTTTGCATGTTTGATAGTTTTGGTTATATTACTGATATATATGTTACTGAGGTTGAATCTGATTTTTTTATGGAAGATTAAGTTTGTATGATTCACCCCCCCCTCTCTTCTTGTTGGTTATTAGATCTGTACTTATATTAAGTATCAGAACTATCATACTGTCAGCTCAGTTATGATCTTTTTCACTTCCTGTTCCCTTCCATAAGTTCTTATTTGACCTCTGTACTACTCATCCACCTTGACATTAGCACTCTCCACAATTCTATGCAATCATTTGTTATAATATCTATATGCTTGGCTTTCATTTAGATAACCAAGAAATATCCCTTCATCACATCTAGGATCAAACTGTCTAATTCAGTACCAAAGATTTTGAAAAACTTAACTATAGTTGTATGACCAATCCATAACTCATAAAGTGTCTTACCAATAAACCAAACCAGATTCAAGATCCAACAAATCTTTACCGATTAACCTTCAAACTAACTTCTCCAATGTCTAAAACAGGCTTTCAAACCACTACCAAGGGTAATGCAAGATCTGTCATCAATTTTTCTCCCCCTAAGGCTAATGCCTTAGTTACCAGATGCATTTCCTACAGGTTTAGGAACATTCTGCTCTATCGGATGAAGATCTGAGGTATTTGATTATGTCAGTTGATCCTCAGACTTCATAACCCACTTCTTCTCATGCTCCTTCTGAATATCATCAACTTTTTGCTTTCTCTTCTCATTAGATTTGTCATTTTCTTCCGATTGGTTCTTGCTTCTGCAAAATTTAGCAATGTGTCCTACTTTGTTGCATGCATAACAAGTGACATTATTCTTTTGAATTTCCTTTCCGTAACCTTGATCATTTCTTTACCTACATTGATTATCCATATGTCCAATCTTCCCACATGCATGATATTTTATATTCATTCTACAATTTGTTGTCCTATGACCATACTTTTTGTAATTGAAACACTAACTAGTAAATAAATTGTTGTTTTGATTGACTCTATTTCTACATTGACTTGCCATATGACCAAACTAATTGCAAATAAAGCATCTACCATTAAATTTATGTGCATTAGGTTGTCTTACCAGTGACCTCTAATTCTGGTGGACTAGTGGATTCTATTGATTGTTCTTCTGACTGGATGTATCATCCTGATTTGCAGTATCGGAGCTTTCTCCATGCTCAAATCCAAGACCTCTAGTGTCTCCACTATCCCTTTGATTATTCAATAACTCATCAAGCTTTACAAAAGTGACCTTGAACTTGTCTTTGTACTCATTTGCTGCATCCAAATCACCATGTAGAGTTGTTATCATTCTTTCCAACTCTTTCTCATTGTTTTGTAATTGTGCCAATTTAGTTCTCAATATATCATTCTCATGTGCCAACCTAATACATTCTTCAGATCCGTACTTTAGATATTTGGCAAGACTTTCTTCATTCTTCTTCTGGTCTTCAATCTCCTTGGACATCCTCATGGTTAGGGCTTGCATTTCATTCTTCATGACACCATTTTCCTGACTCAACTTCTGACATAGATCCTTAAGAGCATTATTTTCTTCATCATCTTGGTTTTGTAATTGATCACAGAGTTCTTTACTTTTGGCTTTTGCAGATGGCAACCTCTCTTGTAGAGTAAAGATGAATTCCTTCACAGATCTCAGCTCATCTTGCAGCTTCATGTTTCTCAATCTTTCAACATCATAGTCTTCATGTTCTACTTCAAGTTCTTTCCTCAAACTCATCACCATAGATTCTGGATACAAGATCTTCCTCAAGGTATTAGACTTATTCCAAGGCACTAGACTTTGATACCAATTGTTGGAATCCAAGAACATTGAGAGGGGGGGTGAATAAGGTTTCTCCCGGTATGATTAATTTTAACCTTATTATCACAAAAACTTAGCAACTAATATGCATAGAAGCAAATAACAAGAAGTAACAAATCAACCACAAATATGAACACCATAACATAGAGATTTATACGTAAAAAATATCAAAGAGTAAAAACCACAGTGGGATTAGAGACCCACAATATATTGATAATATGATGAAACTATAATGATACGGTCAACTAATGAGAGGGGGGGTGAATCAGTAGATAGAAAACAAACTAAACTTTCACCAAACTTAATCCCAACTTAGAAACAACTTGCTAAACTAAATTGGTTTAGTCATTGTATCAACAATTGCAACTGCACTGTCAAACTTTACTAGTTGCACAAAACATCAATGATACAATGCAACAAATTTGAAACTCACATACCATTTAACAAAAACATTAAACCACTTTACTAACATCAGCAATATCTCATTTAAGATCACTTCCAGCCATCTAAACATATTTAAGTGGATTTACTAGTTATTCAAATCAACCATATCAAAACATATCTACAAAATCATTCACCACTTGACACAATGATTTTTTAGGTGGAAACCCAAATGGGAAAAACCATGGTGGGTGTTATCACTATTTTAAAAATGGATGTTCTCAGTCCATAATTGGCTAGGTTTTGATAACTCAATGATGAGAAAATAGTACCAAACTAGTACTGAGAGGGGGGGGTGAATTAGTACAGACAAAAATACAGTCCTAAACCGGTTTGATAGCAGACACTTAAAATGACTGGCAGACAATGACACCAGTTTGAGATAGAGTGCAACCGGTAAAGCTAAGAATGTCTGAGACAAGCATTAACCGGTTACTCACTTAGCTTTTCACTCAACTCAAGACTATACTACCATTTCACCCTTATGCATAAATAGGTAATCTATCATCAAATCATAATAACAGCTAGTTCAACATGTTTAATTGATAGGCATAAAACACAAAACCATCATATGCTTAATAGACAATATCAAAGCATCACAAGATAAAAGCATCACACATGACACACATATTTTTCATGTGGAAACCCACCTAGGAAAAACCATGGTGGGAATGAATACCCACAAGTTGTTTTGAACTCTTTAGAAGTCCGCTCTATTAGGAGCCTTGTTCGGTTAGAGACATTACAATAGGTTCTGTTAGGAACCGATCCTGTTAGAGATCACCCAGTTAAGGGATGGCTACAATACCTGGTTAAAGGTTAAACCCTATTAAAGGTTACCTTGTTAGAGGATTTCAAGAACTCAATAGCTAAAGGACTTCGAACTCAGTAGCTTTGAATTACCCTGTTAAAAAATTTACAGCAAGCCGGTTAAGGCTGCCATGTTAAGGGATTTTTCAACTGTTGAGGTGGTTAAAGATCAATAGGTATTACAATGATCTGGTAATAGCACTCAATGCCAATGTAGATCCACTCAAGCTCCTCTTCACCTTCTACACTTACACTCTACAGGTATCACTTCTCTCCTTTTGGTCTAGCAAGAATCACATATCCCTTCTCTTGGATACTCACACACAACTTTTGCCAACAAACCTAGAAAGAGTCACAACATCGACCTTATAGGAAAACAGTTAGGTCAGTAGTATAAACCCTAAACCCTAAACCTATTAGGTTAAGGAATTCAAATAGTTCAATCCTAACCATTGAGCACACTGCATTAATCTCCATCATTCATTTTCCATCGATTTCATGGTGGCTGGTAACACATCACACGTTATCACCGTTTTGTAGATTTCACACATTCCTGAGGTAGATAGGAACAATATTCTTCATGTAAGATCCTTCACGCACACAAGGCTTACGTGGCAACATGATTTTTTCTTTTCTATCATGCTAACTCATTACACAAAGTCACCGATTAAGCCACACAGGCTTGAAGCACTTCAACCAGAAACCTTAAAGTTAAGACTACCAACTAGTAGTCATACAACGCTTCCATGTGCCAGTTTCCATAACCATGTGCCAATTCACCTTTGAACAAGCACACCCCTTCAATTTGGCACACATGCCTGTTCACGGTGTTATACCAATTCTCTCATATGCCAGTTCTCACCTCTTCAGCATATTGACATCAATGACAACATACAATGTCATTATGTCCTCATATCAGTTCACATAATGCCAACTATCTCCCCATTTTGCATTGGTGGCAATATACAAAGATATCTCTCCACTTCACATCTTCTCCCCAAATTTATACAGATATCTTCTCCACTTCACATCTTCTCCCCCTTTGACAACAATGCCAAGGTGGAGGCACAAGCTTCCCTGTTCCAATATGTTGCTCCCCTTGAGGAGTAGCATCCTTCAACACATCAGTCCAAAATAAATTTAACTATGCAATACCTGAGTGATGTGGAGCATATGCTTTTAGTTTAACTCCTAAAGGGGCAACACTCCTAATTCACCTCTTAAGTACATAAATGTAGTCTTTAGGAGAGGCTTGGTGAATATGTCTACTAACTGCTCCTTACTGGAAACATGTTCCAGTGCAATCTCTTTGTTCTGAACCTTTTCCCTCAAGAAATGATACTTAAGCTCAAAGTGCTTGGTTCTAGAATGTAAAACTAGATTCTTAGAGATATTAATTGCACTCGTATTGTCACAAAATATACTTACCAATTTAGATACAGGAACTTTGAAGTCATTTAATACATGTTTCATCCAAATTGTCTGAGTGCAGTTCATGAAAGTTGCAACATACTCTGCTTCCGCTCTAGACTGAGAGATACAACTTTACATCTTTCTCATCCATGAGACTAGTCTACCACTGAGGAAGAATGCACCACCGATTGTGCTCTTCTAGTCATCTGCATTACCAGCCCAATCAACATCTGTGAATACTTTCAAGTTGAAATCCTTGCTATATGGATACCACAATCCATAGTCAACAGTTCCCTTCAGATACCTAAGAATTTTCTTGACTGCAACCAAGTGGGATTCTCTTGGACTTTTCTGGAACATTGTAGTAATGCTAACTACATGTGCAATATTCGGTCTGCTATGCGCTACATAATGCAATTTACCAATCATTGATTGGTATTCCTTCTCATCAACCAATGCTGAGTCATCCTCTTTGGATAGTTTACAATTGGTCACCATTGGTGTACCAACCGGTTTGCTATCTTCCATGCCAAAGGTCTTCAACACCTCTTTGACATACTTGGACTAAGTGATAAAGATTCCATCTCTCATCTACTGGATCTACAGTCCAATGAAGAACTTAATCTCCCCTATGAGTGACATCTCAAACTCTTTCTTCATCTCATCTGCAAACTCATGACTCATCTTGTCATCTCTACCAAAAATAATGTCATCAACAAATACCTCACAGATCAAGATTTGATCTCCTTCAGACTTCAAGTAGATATTGCTATCTTCACTTGTTCTCTCAAATCCAATCTTCAAAAGATGGGAATGCATGCGTTCATACCATGCTCTAGGTGCTTACTTTTGACCATATAAGGCTTTATGTAGCCTACACACCATGTCACTATCTTCAGATAGGGAAAACCCACCTGGTTTCTCTATATACACATCCTCTTTAAGTACACCATTTAGGAATGCTGATTTTACATCCATTTGATATACTTTGAATCCTTTAAAAGCTACATATGCAAGAAGCATACAAACTCCTTCCAATCTGGCTATAGGAGCAAAGGTTTCTCCATAGTCTTCTCCTTCTTCTTGGGCATATCCTTTGCACACCATTCTGGCTTTGTTTCTAATCACTGTGCCATCCTCATTCAGCTTATTTTTGAAGACCCATTTGGTACCAATGATATTTTTGTGCTCTGCCCTGGGCACCAACAACCATGTGCCATTTTTCTCTATCTAGTCAAGTTCCACTTCCATTTCCTTGATCCAGTCTTCATCTTTATGTGCCTCTTTGAATGTTTTAGGCTTGAATTCAGAGATCATACATGAGTTTTCTCTGACTTTTCTTCTTGTAAGGATTCCTGCATCCTTATCTCCTATGATCTGCTTAGGATCATGATTCAACTTGACATACCGAGGAATGGTCTTGGTAGATTCCTCTTGCTTTTTTTCTTCATCCTCATCTCCATCAATATCAGCATCTACATCTGCCAGTGTAGGAACACTATTACTGGTACTTGGTTGACTGACAACTAGTTCCCAAAAGGTTGCAACCAGTTCATTTACCGCTTGCTCACTGTCGGTTTCCTAAGTTTTCTCAGAGGATTCATCAACTCTTACATTGATGCTTTCCATAATTCTCTGAGTCCTATTGTTGAAACACTTGAGAGCTTTTCTCTTGGTGGAATATCCTAGGAATATATCGTCATCTCCTCTTGATGTAACATTTGCTACCAAACACTCTAAAGTAGCTAACTACAATTGCCTTACTGGTCTAATATTCATAAGGAGTTTTATCCTTACCTTTCTTGATGAGTACCTAGTTCATTGTGTAGACTGCAGTGCTCACCGCTTCTCTCCAAAAGGTGTGAGCTACCTTTCCTTGAATCAACATGGTTTTAGTTGCTTCAACCACAATCCACTTATTCCTCTTTGCTAAGCCATTCTACTGTGGAGTCCGGGGGGCAGACAATTGCCTCTTGATGCCATGTTCTTCACAGTACTTGTTGAATTCACCGGAAGTGAATTCCTCTCCTTGATTAGTTCTCAAGCACTTGATTCTTTTACTACTTTCCTTCTCCAATAATGCTCTGAAAGCTTTGAACTTTACAAAGGCTTCAGACTTGTCTTTCAAGAATGTGACCCACATCATTCTTGAGCATTCATCAGTGAGAATCATGAAGTACCTATCACCCTGCACACCTCTAGTTTTCATAGGACATAATAAAACAGTATGCACAAGATCAAGCAAATTGTCAGCAATGAAAGATTTACCTTTAAAGGTTGAGGAAGACATTTTCCCCAATTGACATTCTCTACACATGGTATTATCCGGTTTTCTTAACACTAGCAACCCTGTAACTACCTTGATCTTACTAGCCTTCACAATGTTATCAAAGTTTACATGGCAGAGTCTCCTATGCCATATCCAACTATCATCAAATTTAGCCATAAGACATGTAATTATATTTGCATTCAGATGAAATAGGTTACCTTTGGTCTGCATGCCGATGGCCACCATTCACCATTCTTTCCTTTGATTCTACAAACTCCATTCTTGAATTCTAGAGTGAGGCCACTGTCATTCAGCTAGGCAACACTCAGAAGTTTGTGTCTAAGACCATCAACCCAATAAACAAAAGGTTGTGTCTAACACATCTTCTTTGATAGCAATAAACACAATATCTTCATTTTCTTCATCCTCTGATTCTTCATCTATGACACCTTCATCAACTGCCACAAAACAGTTTCTCCGGTTTCCTCCTTTGAATTTCTTGAACCTTTTTGGTTTGTCCTTGTTGTCGCCATTAGGATAGTTTACAGCAATATGTCCTATCCGGTTACAAGAAAAGAATTTGAAAGGTAGCTTACCTTTGTATTTGCTAGTTCCTTTAGGAAGTTTCCTAGCAAGGAGAGCTTCAAATGACATCAAAATCTCCTCATCATCCATTTCTCTGCTCTGTCTTGGTTCACTACTAGTGCTAGCTTCTTTTCCTTTTCTGGATGGTACAACAAAAGCTTTAAAAGCTGATTCAGTCTTTTGAACACTGCTATCAAAACTATTTAGCTCATAGGCTGTCAACTTTGCTATAATGGAGTCCAAGGATACGTTAGTCTTGTCTGTTGATCTTAGCTCTTGAATAGCAGCAACCCTTATTGCATAGACCGGCAATAGGGATCTTAGGACTTTGCTTACCATAGTGGAATCTTCTATTTTACCACCTGCACTCTTGATATCTCCAACAACAGTTTTGATTCTTATTCCATACTGTTGAATGGTCTCACCTTCAACCATCTGCATATCTTCAAACTTCCCTCTTGGGCTTTCTTCCTTAGCTTGTTTTACATGCTCATCACCGCCATAGATATTTTCAAGAGTATCCCATACCTCTTTGGGATTTACCTTATCCCGAACATCAATAAACTCAATGTTAGATAAACTACTAATTAGGGCTTCCATAACTTGCCCATTCTCCTGCATCTCTCTCTTTTGGTCATCGGTGAGAGTACTGGTAGGGGCAACATAAGCATTCTCAACATAGCTCCAGTGTTGAGCACCCATGCTTCTGATGTATATCTTCATCCTGTCTTTCCATATACTAAAATTTTCCCTATTAAACTTTGGACCTTCCCTCGTCATCATTTGACTGGGATCTTTACCTCAAGCAGTTAAGCATGTAACACAAAGGACCTGGAGGATGCTTTGATACCAATTGATAACTCAATGACGAGAAAATAGTACCAAACCGGTACTGAGAGGGGGGGGTGAATCAGTACAAACAAAAATACAGTCCTAAACTAGTTTGATAGCAGACACTTCAAATGACTGGCAGACAGTGACACCAGTTTGAGACAGAGTGCAACTGGTAAAGCTAAGAATGTCTGAGACAAGCATTAACTAGTTACTCACTTATCTTTTCACTCAGCTCGAGACTATACTACCATTTCACCCTTATGCATAAACAGGTAATCTATCATCAGATCATAATAACAGCTAGTTCAACATGTTCTATTGACAAGCATAAAACACAAAACCATCATATGCTTAACAGACAATATCAAAGCATCACAAGATAAAAGCATCACACATGACACACATATTTTTCATGTGGAAACCCAACTAGGAAAAAAAATAGTGGGAGTGAATACCCACAAGCTGTTTTGAACTCTTTAGAAGTTCGCCCTATTAGGAACCTTGTCGGGTTAGAGACATTACAATAGGTTCTGCTAGGAACCGATCCTGTTAGAGATCACCCGGTTAAGGGATGGCTACAATACCCAGTTAAGGGTTAAACCCTATTAAAGGTTACCTTGTTACAGGATTTCAAGAACTCAATAGCTAAAGAACTTTGAACTCAGTAGCTTTGAATTACCTTGTTAAAGGATTTATAGCAAGCCGGTTAAGACTACCCTGTTAAGGGATTTTCTAACTGTTGAGGTGGTTAAAGATCAACAGGTATTACAATGATCTGGTAATAGCACTCAATGCCAATGCAGATCCACTTAAGCTACTCTTCACCTTCTACACTTACACTTTGTAGGTATCACTTCTCTCCTTTTGGTCTAGCAAGAATCACATATCCCTTCTCTTGGATACTCACACACAGCTTTTGCCAACAACCCTAGAAAGAGTCACAACATTGACCTTATAGGAAAACAGTTAGGTCGATAGCATAAACCCTAAACCCTAAACCTATTAGGTTAAGGAATTCAAATAGTTCAATCCTGACCATTGAGCACACTGCATTAATCTCCATTGTTCATTTTCCATTGATTTCATGGTGGCTGATAACCTATGACAGGTTATTACTATTTTGTAGACTTTGCATATTCCCGAGGTAGATAGGAACAATCTTCTTCATGCAAGATCCTTCATGCACACAAGGCTTATGTGGCAACATGATCTGTTCTTTTCTATCATGCTAACTCATCACACAAAGTCACCAGTTGAGCCACATAGGCTTGAAGCACTTCAATCGGAAACCCTAAAGTTGAGACTACCAGTCGGTAGTCATACAACACTTCCATGTGCCAATTCCCATAACCATATGCCGGTTCACCTTTGAACAAGTACACCGCTTCAATTTGGCACACATGTCAGTTCACAGTGTTATATCGGTTCTCTCATATGCCAGTTCTCACCTCTTCAGGATATTGACATCAATGACAACATACAATGTCATTATGTCCTCATACCGATTCACATAATGCCAATAGGCTTTTAAAAATTTTGAGTTTGGTATGCCCTAGTTGCTTCAAGATTGTTTTAAGTCCAAAGGGGTTTAGGGTTTAGGTTTTAATCACTTTAATGTCTGATAAAAATCCTTTGGCTTCTAATTCTACGTTACTTTATTCACTTAAGTGATGGGTCCCTTAGTCATTCGAGTGTCCCCCCATTGTTATTTGCCTAGGAAGTCATCAAATACACCTATCTCATATGCCTTTTCCTAATGTTTGTCAGGCCCCGTAAGTATTGTGCAACTCTCAGATAAATCTATGAATTTTGTTGTTTCATTGGGTGGAGTTGCTAGTGTGTTAGCCTCTGTGAAATAGGGAAAGGCATAAGCAGGCTTGACCGGGTGCACTAGTAGCCAATGTAACGAGACTCCAACAACTCACTTTGATTCGCAACTGAAATAAGCATGCAAGT
This sequence comes from Cryptomeria japonica, assembly GCF_030272615.1. Taxonomy (NCBI): domain Eukaryota; kingdom Viridiplantae; phylum Streptophyta; class Pinopsida; order Cupressales; family Cupressaceae; genus Cryptomeria; species Cryptomeria japonica. Next base: position 66,998,739 of record NC_081405.1, on the reverse strand, counting down.
TACCTATTGCAAAATAGCAAAAAGGTTTGGTGGGACCCAGTGATGAGGACTTCTCCCTAGGTTAAAAGGTGATCAGGTTTGAAAGAGATCAACGACCCGCATTGATTCATGGTTGGGAGATGCTCGTGGTTTATTAATCGCGAAGTAGTGAAAAGGTGGCGGGTCCTGCTAAAGGTGGTAGTGAAGATGATTGGTCCAGCTGGTGATGGTAGAGCAGTGATGAGGTGCTCAGTTGGTGGTTCACATTAGGCCTCGGCAAGGTTGTCATAAAAGGAATAAATAACGAGCAAAGTTCTTGAGATCTGACGGCTCGCATGGATTCGCGAAGGTAAGATACTAGTGAATTAAAGCCTAGGAAATGGCGAAAAGGCTGGTGGGCCCAAAGGATAGGCAAGGCACAAAGTTAAAAGCCGATCAACTCTTTTTTGATCCAATGGTTCTCGTGGTTTTGTGGCCGCAAGCTGAACGAAGATTAATGTTCGTGAAATGACAAAAGATAGGTGGAAATCACATGAAGGCATGACATGGCATGACAGTTGGTGCATTTTGTAGGGTTTGATAGTGATGTGTTGAATGCCACATGGTTTTGAAGGGTAATTGAAGGACCACCTAGGTGTAACTGGCAGTTATGTGGGAATAGTGAAGTAAGACACATGGCTGACTCAGAACTGAACTTGAAGAAGCTTCTAGAGCTAATGGCCAACTGCCATGTGGCATTTGTTAACCAGAGAACAAGTAGGGTAAGTGATTTCTGAATAAAGGGCCCACTTAAAAGGTTCAAAGGTTGTTAAAAGGTATCCATCTCGAGGTTGATCCAATGATTTTTGTTGTTTCATGCCCCAAAGATGCCCGTGGCTTAACCTCTGCGAAATGGCAAAAATTGCTAGTTGTCAAGATGAAGCGCGGTTAATTAGTGAGGTTGATAGTCCTAGTTAGAGTTAAAGACCGGGTGATTTGAGCTTGATCAAATGGTTCACGCAGCTTCATGAAAGAAAAGTGTTCGAGGGTTAAAGCCCGTGAAGTGGCGAAAAGGAGGTAGGGCCCGACATTAAACTAGTGAGATCAAGCGGAGATAAAGACTGGTCAAGTTCCATCTGATTGGATGGCTAGCGCGGCTTCACTGGGTTAAAGTGCACATTGGCTACCATCTACAAAATAGCAAAAGGATTTCTAGCCCATTGCTAGATGAGGAAAGGTAAAAGGGTAAAGGTAGTCCAAGTTTTATTTGAGCTAGCGGTTGGCATGACTTCACTAGATGAACATGCAAGGGTGTTATGCTCTGCGAAATAGCAAAAAGAAAATACACAGACATGTTATGACCTGTTGGAGCAAAATTTTTGAATTCTTCCATGAATTCAATTCTGAAGGGACGGTCGAAGCATGTGGTATCAATGTCATAGTTAAGAGCCCGATTACTGTATATGGTCTCACATCAATTGAATGTAGGCATCATTTTGAAAAGCTGTTGCGAAAAGGTGGGTGTAGAGCAAATTTCTTCAAGCCAAGAACATGTTTTCTTGTATTTTTGCTTATCAATTACTTGACAGTTTGTTTGAATTGGGGTTTTGTTCTATTATAGAATTATTGTGGTTAGTAATTAAATTACTTGCATAGTATTATTGAGATGGCACCTAAAAGGGAGTTCTCAAGGAAAGTTAATTACCATGAGAGGGCAATCTGTGATGATTTCCTGGAATAGTTAACCATGTCAACTAACATGGTAGCTAAGGTTAAAGAGTTGGTTCCAAAAGCTCCTCGCTTGAGAATAGGAGAAGGATTGTATGACAAAGGCAATTGGCTAAGAGACCCATAGATAGGATTGTCTAGGTTGGGTCTATTCAAGGTCAGATTTAGTATGAGATACTCCCCAACCCTAATGAACAGTATTTGGGAGTTGGATATAGGCAAATTGGTGGTCCCTGGAGTGTTCATGGATGTGGATCTCCTAACTTAGATTGCACACAACTATGACCCCATTACAAAGAGTGATAGGGACATAAATGGAAAAACCCTCATTGAAATAAATGATGAGGTGTTCAGAGATGTATTTGGGCTCAGTGACGTGTCCAATTACTTGGAACCCATCAATTTTAAATCATTGGCTTAGGTTTACAATGCATAGAGGAGTCGTCTTTGGAATGGGCCTCTTAAAGAGTTCTTTGTTAAAGTAGGCAGATTAACTGTTGTAGGACCTAATACCATGGAGCCTTTCTCCTTAAATCCGTTCACTCTTAGAGCCAAGGGATTATACTGGTCACTCTACCAGATTTTTGGAGAGGATGTTGAAGCAAACATGCCAACTCATTACATGTTAATGATTGTTCAAATTTTAAATCCTTCTCTGGCAATGCCATTTGATTATGCCCCCTATATTACTGATGCCATCCATGAAGGCTTGATAGGGATAAAGAATGGAAAAGTGGATAGGCCTTTTGGATGGTACTCCCTCCTCATGCACCTATTTCTATTCAAGGGTGGTGATTACTTTGCAAATGGAATGGACCTAGTGAAAGAAAAGGATGGAGAGAAGAGGCCAGTTCAGTTATGGAGCACAGTGTTGTCATGGGATAGAGAAGATTCTAGCTACTTGAGGTTTGATAAGTGTTTTGCATCCAAGATCAGGACTCTTTTATGCTCAGAGAATCCAAGAGTCCCTAAAGCTCTTTTGGAGTTCCTTAAGCCAAAGGAGTTTGTTGAAGATATCAAAATTGTCCACAAATGGGGTGATATGTACTTATACCCTATTTCCATAGTTCTCAGAGTGTATGGTTTCAGAGGCACTCCATTTTTTTTGCCATATCAGGTCCCACTAAAAATAGGAATTGCAGAAGTCCTCAGGCAGATTGGAAGTGTGCAAGAGGTAGAGCTAATAGGTAGAGGTAAAGGGACCATTTTCCCTACAATAACTATAGCACATCAGTTTGTAATAACTAAAGGGGGTTGGAAGTGCTTTGAAGATTTCCTTCAACCCTACCATTTGTCAACTACAGTATCAAGGTGTGCTAACCCTAAAGATTTCTTCAATGACATGTTCAGAAAAAGGGCAGTATGTAGAGGCAGACCTCACCGATTCCAATTCCCTGAAGACCTCATCAGGAATGAGTTTGATTTGGATGAGAAAGAGATAAGGAAAGAAAAGTGGGTGGCCTACAAGAAGGCCCTAGATTTTGTGCACCTAATTGACACCAGCTATGACCCTTTGTCCAGTTTCCACCCCTTTGAAGAAAAGGAAAAATTTTTGATTCTTTGTTTTGAAGATGTAATGTAGACATTGAAAGAGAAGAGGGAGGCAATGATTAAAAATAACCCTGAGAAGGCAAGATTAGTTTTAACTAGGTCTACATCTACCAAAGCAATCCCTCCAAGTGATTATGTGCTACATAAAAGGTCCAAATATAGTGTGCTAGTGCCAACAATAGGGGAGCATTCTACTTCAAGAGGGAAGATGAAAATACAAGATGTCATTGACATTCAAGACTCCCCAAAGAAGAAAAGGGTGGGAAAGGAAGTGCAATCTGATGAGCCCTTATATTCCCCATCTCAAACCCCTATTCATATAGGAGATGAACAAGTAGAAACTGAGCAACTGTTACAATTAGGCAGTCTTGGGGAGATAGCCTACACCTATGATGAAGTAGAAGAGGGAATGTTGGAAGAGCCCCTTAATGCCAAGATTAACATAACCACTAATGAGTTCAAAGGCCAGGAGTTGGATCCTGATATTAAACAAGCCAGTGAGGATTTCTTGGTTGATAGCAACTTTGTCACATCAGGAGCTTTTATGCAATTTGTGTGGAAGCAGAATATTGATCAGTTTAATGCTAGATGTGAAGAGGAAAAGTGAGCAGCCCCACAAGGATCCATCTATGGTGGAGGAAGAAATAAAGCAAGAAATGGTCACTGAGTTCAAGACCATCACTCTTGAGCAAGGAAGAGACATGGTAGCAAAGACTGGTGTACTCATTCTCCCTAAATGGGATATAGCAGATGCCTTGGTTTTAGAGGCAGTAGGGAAGGAGACCAAGCCTATGGAAAGAGTCACCTTCAGCAAGGATAACACTGCCCTGGTCATGTGGTCTTTGAAAAGAGATGAAAATAGAAAGAAAAAGGACACCCCAAGGTCAAGCTACCTTGGAAGTATGATAGTGAAAAGAGTACAAAGCACTGGGGTGGTGGAGGCTGCTAGCACAGTCCTAGAGACTGCAAAGTTCAGTGGTGCAGTGGCACAGAAGGAAGCAATGGAAAAGGCAAATCTCCAAGCTAAGTTGGAGATAGTTTTAAAAGCTTACAACAATGCTAAGGAGGAGGTAATGGGTAAGGATAGCATCATTGCTAAGTTGAAAAACTAGTTGGTAAGACAATACCATCAAGGTGAGTCCTCAACATTGATGATTTCTTCTTCTCCTACATGGACTCCACCTACTAGCCCCATCATTGAATTCCCACCATCTCCAACACCCTCTAGTTCCCAATCGGTTGAGATCACTCCCCATGAATTGTAGAAGCTAAAACAGGCCCAAGCCCTATTTGCAAAGAAATATGAAGAGAGAGTGAGGGCCACAATTTTGGGTTTTGCTGACACCATAGGGTCCTCATTAATGTACAACAACATGAGCAAAATTTTGGACATGTTGAATGAGCTCAATGGAGACAAGGTTGTTCTAATGCCTATTGTTGACAAGTGGAAACCCAGAGAGCAGGATCTAGAACTTATTTGTGTATCTTATGATGAGGAAGGGGCTGACCCCATTATCAAATCTACTTGTGACATAACAAAGGATCTAGAAAAGTTAGCAGAAGGAGTAGATAATGCAGATAGAAAGATCAACTTGTACAAGAAAGAGTACACTGATCAAGTATTTGAATTACTCCCAAGGGGTTTTGCTAGTGCAACTTAATTGAAAGACAAAAAAATATGGCTTAATGAATTAGAAGCCAACCTATCATTAAGAATAAAAGGAATCATTAATACAAATGATACTTCCCTATTTGTCAAAACAAATGAGGAGATAGAGAAAATCAAATCACATGATGGTTTTCTAAATTCAGAGGTCAACAAAATGAGGAACTCTTGGAAAATATTAGCCAAGATGAAGTGAAAAGTGATTAACTTCTCGTGGCCTGCTGATGATGTATAACAGGAGTGGACAAGAAAGTACATGGTGCTAGATGTAGAGCAGTTAGAAGAAGTTGCAATAGAACAACAAGAAGAGGAAGCCACAGATGTTGAAAAGGACTTGTAACCACTTCTTGGAAAAGGCTATTGTTTGTAACAAACTCTCTTTTGAAAGTTCCAAAGCTTGTATGCATCCATGCTATTATAAATGGATACCAGGACTTCTAAAAAATGATCACAAGTAAATGTCTTATGGAGAACATTTAAGTGTCTTGTAATATTTTTTGAATTAATATCAATACACAGACCATCAACTTTGAGCCTAGAATCTGTGTTGTCTTCAAGTGTGCTTGCAAATATTTGTTGTTTTCAATTTGAGTAATCTAGGGTTATTCATTTGAATATGGATTGTAAGGCAATCTTAAATAGATGCGTTTCTTAGCTTTTCTCTTCAGGAGGGGAATTAAATATGCAGGAATCATTTCTATTAGTAAATTCCTTGTGGGAGACTTTGAATTTGATAAATGTTATCTAGTTGTGATGAGGGTAAATTCTTATGTATGGCAGGCATATGTGGGGTTTTATAGAAGCTGAAATGATGGGATGAATGGAGATGTTTAATTGTGAGATTATTGTTTTAACTTATATGACTCTGTGGCCTAGATAAGGCACTGGTATCTATTTGTGGTTATCTTTTACATATCTTGAAGGTTGATACTGAATATGAGCATAAGTTTTATTTCTTTGTTTTAGTTAATTTTGAGGCGATAAGATCCACTGGTTTTTTGGACAATGGTTACTGTGAGTTTTGTTTAAAAGTGTGAAAGAATTCACCTAACGTATACCCGCCTGAACTTTGGATAAGTTCAAAGTGTAGAAGGTTATAAAACCTTGTCATATGTTTCTCTGAAGTTTCCTTCTCGTTGATTTCTCTTCTGTAGACAGAGTTTATTATTCTATTATAAGGGTTTTTAAGGGGAATCAAAATTTGAGAACAACAGTGGGGATGAATACCTACAAATATTTTGAACTCTTCTAAATTTCACCCTATTAGGAGCCAAGGCTTGTTATAAGTTTATACAATAATGTCCTGTTAAGAACAAATCTAGTTAGGGACCACCCCTTTAAGGGATTGACTACAATACCCTATTAAAGGAAATACCCTATTAAGAGTAACCTTGATAGACGATTTCAAATCCAAGCTAATGGATCACCTAATTTGAGGATTTAAACAACACCAAGTCTGTTAAAGCTTACCTGGTTAAGGGATTTAACTATTGTAATGGTTAGAGAACAACAAGGTCTTTGTTGATCTGGTAATAGAACTATCTTTCTTAATCAGATCCTTTTCTGCTCTTATCTACCTTCACAACATTTTGCAGACATTCCTTCTAGTTTGGCAACAATCACACTACCACACTTAACTAATTTGCCAATACAATTACAAACAACTCATCGACCTTAAATACAAATACAATAGGTCAGTAACACAACACAAAAACAACAAATCTCATAGAGATTACAAACATATCGGTTCAATTATAACCATTGGATTACATAGCAATAAACTACACATTGTTCTAGACAACTTCAACTCCTCCTGGATCACTGCACATTGGGTCCTGTATCTCATCACGTGTTTTCCACCTCATGTTATGCATTTATCATTCGCAAGATAAACGGTTATCTTCGTGCACCAAAACCACTTTGAACCTCATCATGTGCATCATGCATACATGGAATCTTCATCTTTGATCACCATTCGATCATATATCATCACAACTGATTCACCAAGCTCCATCAGTTAGGGTTCTTTTTATCAACTGGTTAGGGTTACAGGTTGATCACTCTGCTTGAATAATAATACTAGTACTGGTTTCTATCATTGCTCTAGTACTAGTTGCATTACTGCATCACTACCAGTTGCAAAACAACTCCATTACTGGTTACTATTGACATCAATGACAACACTATACTTCATCAATGCAATATTCATGTAATGCCAACAATCTCCCCCTTTGGCATTGATGGCAATACAAATATCAATACCCTTTGATTGTGATGATTGAGAGTAATGCACAGGTATAGGAATCCTGGTTTACATTTTTCCATATACTCTCCTTCAACTATATCTCCATGTCTTCAGCTGGTAACTGGCTATCAATCATATATAGTTCTTCCCTCCCTTTGACAATAATGCCAAAGTGAAGGTTAACCATTCTATTCTTCACCAATCCGCAACTAGCTACTCCTCCTATGGAGTATCTCCACTCTATGCCAATCGATCTTCAAGATTTTCAATAAGCTCAGGGACTGATGTCTTTGACATCTGCTTAATTGACTTCATGTAGGGGTACAACGCATAAGGTACCTCTAAGATACTCAAATGAAGCCTTAAAAAGAGGTTTAGTAAAGATATCCAGTAGTTCTTCCTTGGTAGATACTTGTGCTCTAGTGACACATCTTTACTTTGCACTTTCTCTCTCAAGAAATGATACTTCAACTCAATATGATTTATCCTAGCATGCAACACTGAGTTCTTAAAAATGTTTATTGCACTGATGTTATCACATAAAATCCTTACTGGTTCTGATAGCTTCAACTTGAAACCTTCCAAAATGTGTTTCATCGAGATTGCCTGGGTACAATTCATATATAATGCAACATATTCAACTTTTGTAGTTGATTATGAGATACAACTCTCTTTCTTGCTATTGCAACACACTAGTCTTCCTCCAAGAAAGAATGCTCCACCAGTTGTACTCTTCCTATCATCAACATTGCCTATCCAATCTGCATCTATATATACTTTTATATCAAAGTCTACTGCATATGGATACCATAATCTATAATCAATTGTTCCTTTAAAATATCTGAAAATTCTTTTGGTCGCTAACATGTGTGTCTCCTTCGAGCATTGAAATCTGCCAACCAATCCTACTACATGAGCAATGCCCAGTCTACTATGGACAACAAAATGTAGGTTACCTATCATTGACATGTACTCCTTTTCATCCACTGATGCAAAATCATCCTCCTTAGAAAATTTACAACCTGTAACCATTGGTGTTCCAACTGGTTTACAGTCTCCCATTCCAAAAGTCTTCAAAACTTGTTTCATATACTTGGACTATGTGATGAAAATACCATCCTTCATCTATTGGATTTGCAAACCTATGAAATTTTTTATTTCACCTACCAGTGAAATCTCAACCTCATTCTTCATTTCATCAACAAAGTCATTGCACATATCATCATTTCCTCCAAAAATGATATCATCAACAAATACCTTAGTTACAAGTAGCTTATCTCCTTTTGACTTGAGATATATGTTACTGTCTTCACTGGTTCCCTAAAAAACCTATCTTCACCAAGTGAGAGTGCAACCTTTCATACCATGCTCTTGGTGCTTGCTTCAGTCCATATAATACCTTATGTAATTTGCACACCATGTCCATTTCTATAGTTAAAGCATAACCATTTGGTTGTTCAATGTAGACTTCCTCTTCCAATATTCCATTTAGACATGTTGACTTAACATCCATTTGATATAATTTGAATCCTTTGTATACTAGAAATGCAAGTAGAGTCCTTACTCCTTCCAATCTTGCAATTGGTGCAAATGTCTCACCATAGTCTTCACCTTCTTCTTGTGCATATCCTTTGCATACCAGTCTGGCTTTATTTTTGACCACTAATCCATCTTCATTTAGTTTATTTCTGAATACCCATTTTGTACCTATTACATTCTTGTCTTCCATTCTGGGTACCAAGGACCATGTATTGTTCTTCTATATCTAGTCAAGTTCTTCTTCCATTGCCTTGATCCAGTATTCATCTGCAAATGCTTCTTTTGCAGTTCTAGGCTCAATGGTGGAAATCATATATGAGTTCTCTCTAAGCCTTGTTCTTGTTAACACACTTGCATTCATGTCTCCAATAATCTAATCGGGGCTATGATTGAGTCTAACATACCTTGGAATGACATGATCTTGATTTCCAGGTTCTTCTTCTTCACTTTCTTCTTCTTCTATTGGACCTCCTTGTTCCAACTGAACTGGGGCTTCTTTATTCTGTTCTTCAACTTTTGGCTTCACCGGTTATGGTTCTAAAAATGGTGTGTAAGGTTCTTCTTCCTCCTTCTCCTCACCGGTTTCTCCTGATTTCTCAGAAAAATCATCAACTTAGACATTAACACTTTCAATGATCTTCTTGGTCCGGTTGTTGTAACACTTGTAAGATTTTCTCTTGGTGGAGTAACCAAGAAATATGCCTTCATCACTCTTGGCATCACATTTACCAACATAATCACCTCTTTTGATAAAACATCTGCTACCAAAAATCTTAAATTAACTGGCATTAGGTGATGTACAATACTAGTACTCATAGGGAGTTTTATCCTTACCTCTTTTAACCATTATCTAGTTCTGAAGAGGGGAAATGACTAGTGAGGTGGATTAGATAGCAAATATGCAAATCAAACATATAAATATATGAAATGAAAGACATAATTTGAAATGCTCAAAACAAGAATGAAATACATATACCTCACAAACCTTATACCTTCTCCTTCGGATGGAGATTGATGAAGTGAAGATGCCCTTGGATGATGATCCACTTGATGTGCTCCTCTTGCTTACTTAATGTGGATGGCTCTCCAATGTTGTGCAGAATATGAAATGTAATTTGGAGGATGATATGGATGAGGTGATTAAGTGTGGACGAGATATGATTTTGACATGGTAAGGTTGCTAAGATGATTTTCCTAGGCTCAAAAGGGCAGCATAAGATTACTAAGCTTGCAGATGAAAAATGGAGGGATGGTGTCTTCAATTTATAGGAAAAGGAGAGGAAATATGGATGGTTAGGATGGATCCAAGATGGAGGGCTAAGATTGCTTGTGAGCTCACACAAGGCTCAAGAGTGGGTGTGGAGACCAAGAGATATGCCTTAAAAGCATTTCTTGTCTCCACACTCCTCAAGGTGCATTGGGAAGACTTCCCAAGGTACCTTGAGAAGAGCAAGGTGCATGTGACATTCCTTGAAGAATGGAGAGGAGGAATTTCAAATTCTCCAAAAGGGGATAATCATGGGGATTGGAGGGATAAGATGGAATTAAATAATTCTTGGGAGAGGAGATACTTAGAGGATTGTGAGATTTTGAAAATCTCACATTCACCTAGAAAAAGAGCATTAAAAGCTAGTGGTTGGATGGAAGGGACAAGGAGTTGACTTTGTGGTTAATCATGATGATTAGCCACTAGCAACTCATTAGGAGGGGATTAGAAGAAGAATTAGGTGGGATTTGGTGGGATTTGGATTTGTAGGAGGATTTGACTAGGAGAGAGAATGAGTGGAGGGAATTAAAAATTAGAAGAATAAGGTTAAGGGAGTTTAGGGAGTTTCTAGAAGAATTGATTAGGTTAATGATGGATTAGGAGGATGATTTGTAGGAATCATGTAGGTTACCTAGTTAATCATAATTAATTAGCTAAGAGGAGGATTTGAGAATTTAACTTTTTAGATGAATAAAGAGAGGGATTGATTTATTAAATAAATTAGTCACATACTTAGTGACAATATTAATTATAATTAATTAATTAATTATGTGAGGAATTAAAAATAATTAAAATAATTATTTTTAAGTGTCTAGATTTTGCCCCTCTTTTACGCAATAGAAAATTTGGTGATGGGTAGAAGATAGAAGAAGAATAAGATGCCCCAGTGTGAAGCATGGGTGATGTATGCCCCCTAGAGAATTTTTTCGGAAAAAAAGATGAAAGATTCTTGAAAATAGAGGAAGAAGAATTAGGGTGGAAAGGATAAACGAGGAAGAAAAATGTGAAGCCATCGTGAAGAATTTGGAAACAAGAATAGGAGATGAGAGGCCACGGAGGAAAATGGGCCCTCATGGGGGCCCATATAAGCTGCAACGGGCCTAATGAGGGGTCATTGTTACACAAAAGCCTTGGAGCCACTCAGAGCGAAGAAGAAGAGAAGGAGAGATGGACCACATTCCCATTCGTGATCATCACACTGAGAGGATCTAGCAATTTGACCGACCGATGAGCTATGGACCACCAGTGAGTAGGTCTATGCCTCTTTTGAAATTTTTGCTTTTAGGCAAGTTTTTAGGGCTAGAATTAGGGGTGAAGATTAGGTGAGGCGCTCGCACTAATCGTCATTTCGGTGTGCACGCCCCTAGGTCAGCATGAGTGCTAGCAATCAACGTGGGTGCTCGCGGTTGCGTTAATTAGAAGGAGGGTTTTAGGAGGGGAGTGGGTGATCAATGATGGTGCTTGTGCATTAGCGTGAATGGTTGCGCTTCAACGTGAGCACTCCAGCTTTAGCGCGAGCACACAAGGGGTAACGCAGGCGCTTGAGTGGAGGGGGCCCCGAAAGGGGATCAATGGAGGGTAGGATTCCTCTATTGGCATGAGTGCCTACAAAATAGCATTAGTGTCATGGTTTTGGTGCGAGCACTGGGTAAATCAGTGCATGTTCTTGGGAAGGGGGGAAATGCAATTTTGGCTTAAAATTTGGAATAGGGGGAAGGGGATGGTTGGTCTAAGATGTGAAAATAATGATTTGATGTAATGGATGTAGGTGGAAAGGGGACCACTGTCATCAAGAGAGAATTGGCCTGCGATGATGAGCCTGTACTATGAGCTAGGCCGTGATGAGCTGGAGGTTCTAGATGTGCTGGGATTGCATTATGTAGGCAGGTGGCCTAGGATACAAGTGCATACAACTATGATGACTATGCTAGTGGAGAGGTGGGATAGTCGGTATAACACCTTTTGTTTGCCGACTGGAGAGGCTATAGTGACCTTATTAGATATTTGGAGGATCTTGAAGATCCCCGTTCATGGCGTGATCCCTGAGTATCAGTTGGATGTGATTGATTTTTATCTAAGCGAGGTGTGCGAGTATGAGATGCCACCGATGCTAGATAGGAGCAGGATGCACTTGGGCCGAGCGATGGGTATTCAGTAGATTCCTTGGTTGGTTTTGGTGATTTGCGGCTTCTTGAGTGGGCGGAGCCTACCAGATTTGGGTGGACATGGATTTCCTCTGGGGTGGAGCCGATGTGTTTACTTCATGGTGCATGATGGTGTTCAGTATGCATGGGGCTCAGCGATGTTGGCCCAACTTTATGATGATATGCACCTGGTGACCTACAAAGAGTATGTTAGTTTATCTGTAGGGATGACACTATTACACATCTGGGCATGGGAGCATATTGTAGTGACTTGGCCATTAGGTGTTCAGGATAGGCGGCCATGATAGCCATTTGTGGACAGGTATAGGGGACTACTGCATTACACACAGACAATGTCTATGTGGTTTTGGAGGAGGATTCTGGATGAGCAAGTAGAGTTCACATGGAGGCCATTTTTGGGGTGTGAGCGGTGGAGGGATGACTGGCAGTTGCACTAGGTAGGACTTGAGATGTGGATTTTTGGTAGGTTAGTCTATATCATGGAGTACTATGCTCCATTCAAGGTGGCCCAATAGCTTGGGTAGGTGTAGGATATAGTGGGAGATATTCCAGTGTATCCTCGGATTACACGGGAGGTGAGATATTGGGGGCCTACAACAAGTCCCTTGGATGGGCGAATGAGCTTCGAGATAGCTTTTCACATAGTTTGGGATGAGCGGATGGGAGTAGGGGAGGACCCAGGTATGACAGGTGAATACAGGAGTTGGTGGGAGGGGCACTTGCGAGTGCGGCTTACCATTCCTGGGGTTTTGGATGATGAGGAGTTGGAGCTGGGGCTTGATTAGGTGGTGGGTGGGGAGGATGATGGCCCAGGAGAGAGATTTGTAGTTCAGGAAGGGTGTGGTGCAGACAGAGGGCAGAGGAGAGTCCAAGTTGTGTGGCGGAGGGCTCCAGAGGAGGAGGGGGAAGGAGGGGATGCCCCAGGGGAGGCTGCAGAGGCCGCAGTTGGTGAGAAAGAGGAGGTTGCAGTTGGGGAGGGAGGGGAGGTTGTTCCCATGGATATCCTTGAGATACAGGTGGAGGAGGGGGGAGGACTGACACAGGGTGATTTTGACCAATTAGAGCAGGAGCAGGATAGCTATCGAGCAAGGCTTCATTCCATGGAGGATGAGCTGTAGGTAGAGAGGGCTCGGAGGGAGAGCATGGAGGTAGAGGTGGGGTGGCTAACATAGGAGATAGCTTATCTAACATAGAGTCTCCTTACTAACAAGACAGAGGTAGATGCCTTGAGGGTGGAGGGGGAGGAGGCAGAGAGGATGTTGGAGGAGGCCCAGATAGGTACAGCTATTGCAGGGCTCCAGGATTCTCTTCATCAGCAGGATGCCGAGTTAGAGGGATTACGGGCTAGAGTGCAGAGGGTAGAGGCAGAGGCGACACAGTTGTGGGGGGAGAGGGATGCAGCCCGACAGGCATTGGTGCCGATAGGATTAGCGCAAATATTTTCTGATAGTTGGCAACAATGAGAGAGAGCTGAGAGGTCAGCCCAAGAAGCACAGTGTTATAGGGGATTATATCACGGAGTGGTGCCTACAGGACAATGAGTAGCCTCGTATACTGAGAGTGTGTGGTCTCAGAGGACCCATAGTCAGCGGTGACTCAGAGTCAGTAGATAGGGGGATCAGTGGGTTTTCAGCCATCAATAGGGGGTGTAGGAGGATCAGGGGGGAGGTACAACAGAGGGGGGTGGTACAGTAGAGGGGGGTGTTGAGACAGGATGGGAGAGCTAGCTCCTTGTACTACTTGTGTATTATATTTTGACCCTTCGGGGTGATCATTGTATCATGATAGACACATTTTCCTCTTTATATATATACATGATTTGATTGGTGACAGATGATGTGTAGTGTTTATTGTGATGGATTATTTTTGTCCTTCTTATGATGTCATATGTGGATGCAATCATGGATGTGTTATGCTAACTTATTTTGTGATGCAGAGTGGATGTTTATACATGTGTGTTTATGATGTGTCGCTAACATGATTTTTGGATGCAGGATGAGTGATTTTTATATTTTTATGTATAAATGTATATGTGAAATGGTTTTGTGGATGTGAAATGAATTATGATGCAATCTAAATGTTATTTGGATGAATGTTTATGTGATGCAACCTAAATGCAACCTTATATGCTAAATGTTTTGTGGATAAATGACTATCTAAACAATGCAATCTATATGACGTGAATAAATTTTTCAAAGAGGGAATATGCCAATAATAATATAATGATCTTAGATAGAAGAATATGGAATAGATGGGTAATGGGGGAAGTTGAGAACTCCATGGGATTATTTGAGTTTAGGATTTTATGGAATGATGATGAGATTTTGTGCACAACAATTGTGGAGAGCGAACTTAGTTTGATATTGCCCTGGGTGACTTGCACCACTGATTATGAAAATCAGGATGCTATGAGAAAACCAGGGCATGAACTGACTCTCAAATAAATGGGAATTCCTTACACACAGCTATGCAAGTGTTTAGAAACACTGATACAAAGTTGTGGGTACGTGCAAGGACACCCTCAAACACACTGATAACCCTTGTACATGAAAAAGGTAGGTGTTGACAAACACTAATACCAAATCATCAATTTATACAAGAGAGATCCAAAACATGCACTGCTATAAAAATATGCCCCAGTATGTGCCTATTGTAACATACCTGGATATGGAAAAACCCAGGCAGTCGTAAATAGTTGCAGTCGTGGGGCAAAAGATGCAAGTCTAAATGAAAAGATCCAACAAAATCTAACAAGTCAATTCTTCTATGACCAAATGATACCTCTTGCCAAGAGTAGGACTTAGGATGATGGATTAGGTTGCCAGGCGAGGGAAGGAATCATCTCTAGGGCAAAGTGAATTTGTGGATTTAGGCAAGCAATTTAATGGTGTTTTGGAAGGTGACCCGTGGACTTGGGATTGTTTTTCAAGACTTCTTGAAGCTTATGCAGAGGTGTAGAAGCTCAGTTTGATGGGACATTCCTTATTCATGGCTCAGGTGAAGACTCGTCATCATACATGTGTTTTATTGGGAGGTGAAAAAGAAGGAATGTTGCGAATGGGTGGACTAGATGGTGGGTGATTTGTAGTGTCGACTTGATAGACAGTGGATCCAGTTATTTACCTTGGTGCCTACAGGGAGGTTTTCACCAAGGTACTTGTCCATAGTGCCACAAAGTGGTTTTCACTAATGGACATATTGTTTTTCTTTCATTTTTAGATTTTTTAATTTTTTTGTCTCACAAGGCGCCTGTTTGCCAGGTTTTCACCAAAGTGACGATTTTTTCAAGATCTTTTCTTCATTTTATTTTTATTTTTATTTTTGTTTGATTTTTTTGATTTTTTAAGACTTTCTGAGGACTAGGCATGAAATCTTTTGAGGTGCATGATGTTCATTGGATCATCCAAAGGATCACCTTCAGGAGTAGCCAACTGATAAGCTCCTGATCCATTTTTTTTGTGATTACATATGGTCCAAGCCAATTAGGCTCGAACTTTCCTTTCTTTTCTCTTTCTTGTAGTTCTTTTGATTCTCCATGAGGACCAGATCACCCACTTGGAATTCCCAGGTTTTGACTTTTTTGTGATAACTCATGCATAGGCAGTTCTAATATACCCAGAGATGGTTTAAGGCCTTGAGGTGCCTTTCATCTAACAGTTCTAGCTCTTGTAATCGAGCAATTCTGTATTCGTCCTTTGGTAGGATGTTTTACAGTGATACCCTTAGAGAGGGGATCTCAATCTCAAGGGGAAGGATGGCTTTAGAGCCAAAGACCAGGGAATAAGGGTTGGCACCTGTGGGGGTGCAGATAGAGGTGTGGTAGGCCCACAGAGTAGGATGGAGTTGGAGGTGCCAATCATGACTAGCTTCATTTACTGTCTTTTTGAGGATTTTGATTAGGGTTTTGTTAGAAGCCTCAGCTTGGCCATTGCCTTGGGGATAATATGGGGTGGAGAAGTGATGTTGGATGTTGAACTTTTGGAAGAGTTCTTTAACATCCTAGTTCTTAAATTGTTTGCCATTATCTGTGATAATAACTTTTGGAATGCCATATCGACAGATCAGGTAGTTCAGGATGAATTTGGATATCTGCTTACCAGTGGTAAAAGTAAGAGGGATAGCCTCTACCCACTTTGTGAAGTATTCGGTGGTAGTGATAATGAATTTGTGTCCATTGGAGGATGAAGGGTGGATTTTCCCAATAAGATCGAGCCCCCAATGTGAGAAGGGTCATGGTGTTATAAATGGTTGCAATTCTTGTGATGGTGCATGAATCTTGTCACCATGTTGCTAGCAAGGGATGCATTTCTTCACATAGTTATATGCATCTACTTCCATTTTAGGCCAATAGTATCTTGTTCTCAAAACTGTTTTAGCCAATGTAAGTCCACTTAAGTGTGCCCCATAGATACCCTCGTGTAGATCGCATAGTGCCCATTCCGCCTCTTGTTTATCTAAACACCTTAGGAGGGAACCATCAAAATGCCTTCTGAATAGGGTATCTCCAAGAATGGTGTAACGAGCACATCGGTGGATGAAGGTTTGTTGTTGGGTTTTAGTTAGATGTGGGGGAATGGTATTGTCTTTGAGGAAAGTGAAGGTTTCTTGGTACCAAGGGGAATCAGGACCAATAAGAACACACAACATTTTAGAATCTGGTAGGTCATATGTTGGTATACACAGTTGCTCAACCAAAAATTTGCACTTCTGACTGTGTGCTGGCATTTGAAGGAGGGAGCCAATGGTGGCCATTGCATCTGCAACCCTATTGTTTGTTTGTGGGATTTGATCAAACTTGATTACCGTGAAATGTTTCTTAAGATCTTCAACCATAGTACGGTAGGGAAGGATTTTATCATCTTTTGTCTCGTACTCATCATTGACTTGTTTTATGATGAGCTGAGAATCGTCATAGACTTGTAACTCCTTTATTTTCCAATGGATAGCCAAGTGCAAACCTGTGATAAGGGCCTCGTATTTTGCTATGTTGTTGGTACATGCAAAGGCTATCTTGTATGATTTGGGGATGCCATCTCCTTGAGTTGTCACCAATAATATTCCTACCCTCGATCCATTTTGGGTGCAGGAACCATCAAAGTACAATCACCATGTGGAGGATGTGGTAACAGTCATAATGAACTCATCCAGTAATTCTATGAGAAGAGGATGGTCCCCTAGAAGTGGAGCTTCAACCAATTGATCTGCAATGACTTATCCCTTGATTGCCTTTCTGTCTACGTATTCAATTCTGAACTCATTTAAGAGCATGACCCATTTAGTGGTTCTGCCAGTAAGAGCAACTTTTGACATGAGATATTTAAGTGGATCAATTTTAGCAATTAGCTTTGTTTTGTTGTTTATCATATAGTGTCGGAGTTTCTATGTGCTTAACACCAATGCCAAGCATGCTCTTTCAATGGGGTTATAATTGAGTTCATACCCTACCAATGTTTGACTGATGTAGTGAATGGCATGTTCCTTTCCTTGATCGTACGTATGTGCCAATAATGCTCCCAATGCCACTGTAGTAGCACATATATACAAAATAAGGGGCTTTCCAGGAGTAGGTAGCATCAACACTGGAGGTGATGCTAGATATTCTTTTAGTTTCTCAAAGGCCTTTTGACATAAGCAGTCCCATTTGAATTTCGTGTCCTTGCGCAAGAGGTGTGCAAATGGATGGCACTTATCTGCTAGTTGTCAAATAAAGCACCTAACAGATTGTAGTTTCCCCTAGAGACTACATAATTTCCTGAGAGTTTTTGGTGGAGGCATTTCCATGATATCTTTTACTTTTAGTGGATCGACCTCAATGCCTCTGTGGGAAATGATAAATCCTAATAATTTTCCTGATGTGACTCCAAACACACACTTTTTGGGATTTAGGCATAGTTTGTATTTTTCTAATCTTTCAAAGATCTGCTTTAGAATAGGAATGTGCTCTTGTCTTGTCTTAGATTTGCCTAGCAGATCATCCACATAGTCCTCCATAATCTTGTGCAAGAGGTCATGAAAAATTGTTGTCATGGTGCGTTGATATGTAGCTCCTACATTTTTAAGGCCAAAAGGCATGACCTGATAACATAAAGTACCCCATGGTGTTGTGAATGCAGTTTTATGCTAATCTTCATCTGCTATTCTGATTTGGTTGTATCTGGAAAACCCATCCATAAGCGATAGCATTTCATGTCCTACTGTAAGGTCCACAATCATGTCTATATTGGGGAGTGGGAAATCATCTTTAGGACAAGCTCTATTTAGGTCTCAAAAATCTGTGTAGATGCGGATGCCCCTAGTGGGTTTGCCAATAGGTACAATGTTGGAAACCCATTCAGCGTAGTCTATGAGTTTGATGAATTCTGCATCTAACATCTTTTGGAGTTCCACCTTGACCAGGAGAGCGATATGCGGGTGCATTTTGCGCAATTTTTGTTTTACAGGTTTTGCATCTGGGTGGACAACAAGATTGTGAACCACCAAGGCAGGATCCAACCCTGACACATTGGCATAGGACCATGCAAAATTGATTTTTACCTCTGTAAGGAAGTTGATGAAATCTTGTTTCTCTTTTTCTATGAGGGATTTAGCAATGAGCACATTTTGTGGGATGGCTTCGGTGCCCATGTTGATGCTATCTGTTTCTTCTATTAGCAAATTTGATCTGTCCTATGGAAGGTAACCAATGGTGGGGAGGTCAAGTCCCTCATCATCAAGTGCCTTTTCCAGGTTTTCACTTTCGGATACGCCCTTTGTTTTTATTTTTTTCTCACCCAAAGGCGCCTTAGAGAGGTTTTCACCTAAGGAATCATGTTTTTTGCTTTGATTATCTTTTTTGCGGCTAAGGGCATTGACCTAACTACCAAAGTATCCTTTTTCATGTAGTTGAATGCCCTCTACTCTATTACAATCTTCCAAATTTTACATTGTCAGGAGAGTAATGAGAGCATTATCATCAGCGTAGATATCTAATATGGGTTTGTCTCATTGGCCCCAATCTATGAGCTCAGGATAAGATGCAGCTTGTGTGGGGTGGAAGGGGGGATGGGGGAAATGGTATTGATGTGAGTGTCGAAGAAGATATTGTTTTCATATTCATAAGGCATTTCATGGAATTTCTCCTCATTAGCGCTTTTGATATCCAAAGAAGGACTAGAAGGAGCACCAGCAATAGTACTCTTAGGCACCGAGGTGTACCCCAAGCCTTTGTTGTATTTGTAGGAGATAGGATTTATGGGTGCTTTTCTTCCTTTCTCCTCTGATCCCAGGCCATGTCCTTTGTAACCCATTTTTTCAACTATGACTAATGCTTTTAGATACATCTTTTTGGATATTTTTGCTAGATCTTCATCCTCTTTCTAGTACAGCCATTAAGAGACATCTGCTTCGAGGCTCTCCTCATCAAGTGGTCCCCATTGTTGGAAGGTGGTGTCTTGGCATTGCATGACTGGTTTCGGGTCCCTTTTTAGCTCTTTCAGTTTGCCAAATGACTTAGGGGAGAGAGGGAGGTTTCCTATTAATAAGACATCCTCCAATTTGTATTCTCCACAGCCATTGTCCAAGATCTTAATATGATTATCTAGTTGGGATGAAGTGGAGGCAACATTTGATGTGTCAGATGGAGAGGTTGGCGAGGGTCTATTTAGTGGGAAATGATACGGATGTTTCCCCTCTAGTAGTTTGCAATATTGAAAAGGTTGGGGGTCACCTTTGATAGTGATTTCTCTTCCATTATATGGGAATTTGATGCATTGGTGATAGGTGGAGGGCACGACCTGCAAGGAGTGAATCCATGGCCGCCCAAGGAGAATATTATAGGGGAGATCAAGATCTAGTACTTGGAAAGGGGTTTCAATTGTAATAGGGCCCACTTGAAGAGGTAAGGTGATCATGCCTTTTGAAACTCTTTTTGCATCATCATATGCTTTTATGGTGACCCTTCCTGATGTGTCTACCAAGTCCTCAAAAAGTTCCAATTGTTTTATTAATTTGTATGTACACAGATTAAGTCTAGATCCACCATTTATCAAAATACATTTGACCTTATGTTTTTGGATAAGGGCTTCAGTGTGCAAACGTTTGTTGTGATCATCATCTGTAGGAGCATCTTTGGAGGTAAATACAAGGTATTGCTAGGCAGCAAGGTTTCCAATAACAACATGGAATTAAGTGGCATTGATGTTATCAGGAACACGAGAGTCAAGGAGGGCTTGTTCCAAAATTTCCTTATGCACAGGGGAAGTCTTGAGAAGTTCTAGAATGAAAAGCTGTGTAGGGGTCTTCCCAAGTTGATACAGGAGGTCATATCGGCGGGTGGAAGACATGGGTGGGGGCTTTGGTGGGGGAGGAACTCCTTGGATACTGACTTTGCCTTGGCGTGTGGTTACATTACAGTCATTTTGGGAGGTGGGAGGCATGGCGCCTTGAATGACTATCCCAGTGGGATTTGGTCTGCTTTGGGGAGGGGGAGAGTTAACTCCTTAGATAGTTATGACATTAACATGGTTGTCTACGAGCTCGATGCGACCCACTAAAGAGTCAAAGCCAGTTATGTGATTGGTATAGTCATAACCCATTGCGTTAGATGATGAACCTTTTCCTTTATCATGCTTTGGGAATGGTTCCTGGTACATTTTAAGTTTGCCATTGATATTACCAAGTTTTGCGTTAGCTACTTCAATCTCACCCCTATCAATGAGATCTTGTATGTAGATTTTGAGCTTCATGCACTTTCATGTGTCATGTCCCTTGATATGATGATACTCACAATACTCATTTTCATTGTACCATCTTGGTTTAGGTTGATTGGGATCAAATGGGCGAGTGATTGGAAACACCACCGTACCTGCTTGGACAAGTTTTTGAAACACCATTTCAATAGGCTCAGCAAGAGGAGTGAAGTCTCTTGGAGCTCTATTATTTGATCGGGGTAGTCGTCCCTAGACTAAGACATTGTTGTGAGGTTTTTGGGATTGATTTTTATTATTTTGATTGTTGTATTGCTGAATATTGGTGGTGGATTTTTGGGGAGCAGACACTATTTTGACCCGTTTTGCATCAGTTACACCATCATTGACCATGTTTTTGTTTTTAGACTAGAATTGTGGCTTGTCGTTATGATAAGAGGGAGAACTTTGTGTCAATTTCTGGTAATGTTTCAAGGTCCCTTCCTCCAACAAGACATGTTCAAGAGTGAGGCCCTTATCGATCAATTTTTATAAGGATTTGATACATTGAGATGTGAAGGGTCTTGAAAATTTAGGCACCAAGTTCTTTTGAAATAGCTCAATTTGATGTTGTTCTAGCATGTCCCACTAGAATTTCTTGATAAGATGATGCCATCTTTGTAGGAAGTTGGTGAAAGTCTCTTCGGGCCTTTATTTTGTGTTACATAGGTCCATCATAGAAACGTCATTAGCCATGTTGTAAGCATAGTGGGCCACAAATTTCTCTACCAATTTTGGAATGGAGACAATGGAATCTCATGGTAGAGATGAGAACCACACCAAGGCATCTCGCGTGAGACTCTTGGGAAAGAGTCTGCGAAGATAAAGGTCACTATAGGAGACTTCTTGACATAAGATGTGGAATTCCTAGACATGGTCCTGGGGTCTCCTTTGCCCTCATACTTGGTGAATTTAGGGATCCCAAATCCTGGAGCGTACAGTGCAATAGATATAGATGGGTCATAAGGACAAGGGCAAAATTCCTCAAACAAGTAAGATTTCCTTTTTTTAGTCCCTTCTTTCATGTCCCTGATGATATTTTTCATGTCTTGAATTTCCTTGATGAGATCTTGTTGTGGATTTTGATAATGACGAATTGTATTTGCCCCAAGAATTGGATAAGTCAAGGAAGGTGCACCACCACTGATGTATCGATATGATGAGGAGGAGGGGATGTGAGATGTGATGACCGATATCGCAGGGATTTGAGTGATAGTTGGTTGTGGTCTGCAAACGGTTGTGATAGGATTGAGTATGACCCAAATAAAATTTGCGACATTGTTGCTAGGAAGGGAATTTTGTGGAATTGAAATATGCGGTTGAATGGAAGGAGGTGGCATAGAAGCATGTTAGAGAATAGATGAGATCAGATTTGATAATGGTATAGATGGTAAAGAGGAAGGATGTGGGATGGAGACCACTATGGGAGGCACCGCGGGTGGCATTGATTGAGCTTGGATGATTTGTGGGGCTACAATTGATTGAGTTTGGATAATAGGTGCAGCACTTTGTGAGGAAACAAGGTCTCCTTGTGGTTGTTGGCCGAGGATGGATTTATAAAATTCGAGTGGAAGTTGAGCTCCATTTTCAAGGAGGGTCTTTAGAAGTGTAGTAGAATTGTGTTGGATGAACTTTTCAATCATCTCTTGGTTATAAGAGTCTGCTAGAAAGGTTTTCACTTTCGGGGAGAGTTCATCTTGGCTAAGCATGTTAGGATTTTGGCTTTGATCTTGATTGCTAGGTTGCCCACTTTGTGTAGGATCTTGCATGGGATCTTCATATAGGACACTAATGTCCGACATGCCATATTGTTGTTCAGCCATCTTTTTCTTTTGGGATCGATTTGTGACCATACACGATGAGAGTTAGAAAAAGCTTGGAGGAGGAAATCTCTTGATGAAAAGACTTAGCAAGATGTTTATGGAATTTTGGATTTTGTCTTCGATGACAAAGGATTTTGTTGATTGGTGGGGTTCTTGGATTAGAGCCCGGATTTGAT
Organism: Cryptomeria japonica; assembly: GCF_030272615.1. Classification (NCBI taxonomy): domain Eukaryota; kingdom Viridiplantae; phylum Streptophyta; class Pinopsida; order Cupressales; family Cupressaceae; genus Cryptomeria; species Cryptomeria japonica. The sequence goes on along the minus strand of NC_081405.1, from coordinate 66,975,898 downwards.
TAGGATTTGACACCTTAGTCCTTGGATGAGGATTTTAGGTGGTGGATTAAACCATAAGCAAGGTAATGACCAAGTTGGGTAGAATTTAGACCTAGGAATGATGATTAGAAAGCCTCTCTTACACTAAGGGTTGACTAATGACCCTAGGCAAAGTAGAGACGTGAATTAAGAGTCTTGATCGACTCAAAAGGATTAGGAAAATGATACTTGGAGAGGATTTTTCTTCTAGCACTAGAGTGAATTGATCAATGATGAGGTCTAAATGGAACTTCACAAGGTATGCAACCTTGAAGAAAGGTTAAATTGGATTAAAGGATGATTTGATTTGGATTTTTGATGATTGATTTGATAGTGGTGAGAGATTGATTTGATGTGCTAAGTCCTTAGGAAGTTTGAGGATGATTAATTGAGGAGGTGTGATAGTGATGACTTAGAAGAAATTTGATGACTAGGTTGTTCTTGGCATGAACATGACTCAAAAGAGGATCGATTCGAATGGCAAGTTGTATGAAGGGACACAACCACCCAGATTTTGATGATAGTTGGTGTTTCAAAGGACAAATCTAAACCTTAATGGAGAGCACAAACTCTTAGTTTCTCACTTAGGTTTATGAGACATGGGACGGACAAAGTTTTGACGCAATTTTGGAGTTTATGTGGGTAATGACCTGGATAATTGTTTTTGTTTGGTCAAATGTTTTACAAAATGTTTGAGGATAATGACATGTTTTTAGTCTACTCTTGGCAAGTATGTATCAACCAAAGGAAACACAATGATCAAATGCACATTAACTCAAAGACACTCATGCTCATATACAACATTCTTAAGGCTGGTAAGGACAATAGTCATTGGATCCCAATTGGTTTCCCAACTACACTTACCTAAAGTGGACACTTAAATGCTTGACCCCACTGGCTCCCCTCCATGGCACTCGCTTCTCGGGGCAGCCAAGCATCAATTCCCATGAGAAATCCTCATGGAAAATTTTGTGTCTCTACTAAGGGCCATAAAAATATGATTACTAAGCTTGGTGATGAAAAATGGAGGGATGGAGTCTTCAATTTAGAGGAAGAGGAGAGGAAAAATGGATGGTTAGGATGGATCCAAGTTGGAGGGATAGGATTGCTTGTGATCTCACACAAGGCCCAAGAGATGGTAAGAGACCAAGAGATATGCCTTAAAGGCATTTCTTGTCTCCACACTCCTCAAGGTGCATTGGGAAGACTTCCCAAGGTACCTTGAGAAGAGCAAGGTGCATGTGACATTCCTTGCAGAATGGAGAGGAGGAATTTAAGATTCTCCAAAAGGGGATAATCATGGGGATTGGAGGGATAAGAAGGAATTAAAATTTTCTTGGGAGAGGAGATGCCTAGAGGATTGTGAGATTTTGAAAATCTCACATTCACTTAGGAAAAGAGCATTAAAAGCTAGTGGTTGGATGGAAGGGACAAGGAGTTGACTTTGTGGCTAATCATGATGATTAGCCACTAGCAACTCATTAGGAGGGGATTAGAAGAAGAATTAGGTGGGATTTGGATTTGTAGGAGGATTTGACTAGGAGAGAGAATGAGTGGAGGGAATTAAAAATTAGAAGAATAAGGTTAAGTGAGTTTAGGGAGTTTCTAGAAGAATTGATTAGGTTAATGATGGATTAGGAGGATGATTTGTAGGAATCATGTAGGTTATCTAATTAATCAAAATTAATTAGCTAAGAGGAGGATTTGAGAGAATTTAACTTTTTAGAAGAATAAAGAGAGGGATTGATTTATTAAATAAACCAGTCACATACTATAGTGCCAATATTAATTATAATTAATTAATATTAAGGAGAATTTGAATTAACATAATTAATTAATTAATTATGTGAGGAATTAAAAATAATTAAAATAATTATTTTTAAGTAACTACAGGTTCATTGTGTAAACATCTATGCTGACAGCTTCTCTCCATAATGTCTTAGCTACACCTCCTTGAATTAGCATAGTCCTAGTAGCTTTGACAACTGACCAGTTTTTCCTTTCTACAATACCATTCTGTTGTGGTGTCCTACATGTGCAAAAGCTACCTCTTAATTCCATTGTCTTCACAGTATGTAGTGAATTCCTCTGAAGTAAATTCACCACCTTGATCAGTTCTTAAGCACTTTATCTTCTTTCCACTTTCATTTTCAACTAAGGCTTTGAATGCCTTAAACTTGCTAAAAGATTTTGTCTTATCTTTCAAGAATGTGAACCACATCATCCTTGACCTATCATCAGTAAATATCATGAAATACCGATCACCTTGAATACTCCTAGTCCTCATTGTTTCACAAAGGTCGGTATGAACCAAATCTAGTAAATGTTTTGCTGAGAAAGATTTTCTCTTGAAGGTAGAGGATGTCATCTTCCCTAACTAAAATTCCTTGCACAAAGCATTAGCCATTTTTTCCAACTGTGGCAAACCTCTTACTGATTTGGACTTACCGACTTTTACAATGTTATCAAATTTACATGACAAAATATTTGATGCCAAAGCCAACTATCTTCTACTTTTGCAATTAAACAACTATCGACTTTAGAGCTTAAATGAAACAAGTTACCTCTAGTCTGTTTGCTAGTTGCAATCAGTTCGCCTTTGCTTTCATAAATCTTGTAGGCTCCATTATTGAATTCTAGTGGGTAACCTTTGTCATTGAGTTGAGCAACATTGAAAAGATTGTGTTTCAGTCCTTCAACCTAGTAGACATCATTTGCACTGCTTTTTCCATTCAAAGAGATGGATCCTTTCCCTTTCACCATGCATGGTGAGTCATTCCCAAATCTCACAACACCTCCATTAAACTCTCTCAAAGTAAGAAACTTACTCTAGTCATCGGTCATGTGGTGTGAACAATCGCTGTCTATAATCCAGTTATCTGAACTATCCATGTGAGAGACTAATGCCTTCTAATCTGATGTCTCTTCTTTAATAGCAACAAAGACAATGTCCTCATTTGCATCTTCTTGAGGTTCCTCATCTGTAATTCCTCCATCTACTGCAATGAGACAATCTCTTTTACCTTTGCCTTTATACTTCTTATACTTTTCACATTTTTGCTCATTATCTCCATTAGGACAAATAGCAGAAATATGTCCAATCCGCTTACATGCAAAACACTTTAAAAGTAATTTACCTCTATACTTATCGGTACCTCTGGGTAACTGCTTGGGCAACAATGATCCAATCTCAATCAGGTTGTCTTCATCATCTACCTCTCTGCTGGATCTAGACTCATGATTGTAGCTCACTTGTCTGCTTTTCCTTACCGATTGGGTTGAAACTGAGGCTCTAAATGCAAGTTCCCCAAGGGGTAGTAAAAGAAGTCTTGAACTGCTCAGACTCTTTTACCAATACCTGATTGTAACTGGAAAAATCATCCATCATTGATAATAGGTCACACCCAGTGACCCTCTGTAGCATAGCTTCCATATTTGGCGATGAGTAGTCCTTAAAAGAAGCGACATTCAAATTCCTAAAATCTACACAAAGCCTTATGTACCCATTTTTCTTCCTGAAAGGGACCAGATTGGATACCCATGATGAATGCACTATAAGCTTTATAATTCCCCCTTCTCTCAACTTGGTCAGTTCTTGCTGCATTTTAGGTCCCAAGAGGGGGTTGATAGGTCTTTTGTTTTATCTGAAAGGCTTAGCATCAAGATGCAAAGGTATTTCATGCTGAAATAAATCTTGTCTATATGCCTTCAAGTCATCATAAGACCAAGCAAAAACATATTTGTACTTTTTTAGCAAATTAATGAGGTTGGCCCTGATATGGGGAGGCAAAATTTTCCCAATATACACCAACTTAGGGGATGACTCTGTCCCTAGGTTTACCTCTTCCATTTCTTCCAGCTTAGTAGATGAATTCTGGTGTAAATGACCATCACTATACCTGAACATACCCTCTAGTTCCACTAGTCCTCTAGGTATCTCATTAGTTTCTAGTGTAACTATGTCATTTCCAAAAACTATTTCTTTCTAATCTACTACTTCTACCAATGCATTACAATCAATTTTCTGGCCTTGATAGTCAACAATGCATTGTAAAAACCCGAGTATATCATCATCATTTTTTAACACCTACCAATTATACACATTGTCTGGAATAGCAGGTCTGGCCTTAATCTCAATTATTGATACTCGAGTTAATGTTGCATCATCATTTTTGAAGTCTGACATAATGTTTTTTGACCTTTCAATCTAGTCAATTGAAAATGCATCAAAATACTCAATCACATCCCAAACAACATGCTTATACTTTTTTAACCTATCATTCTTAGATGCATATTTTGATCTTATCTGAGAAACCGCAAGTTTTGAATCTCCAAAGACTCTTAACAGCCGAATCCCATGTTTCTTAGAAATTTCCAACCCCAATAATAAGGCCTCACACTCAGCTATATTATTTGTACACTGAAAAGCCAATAGAAAGGAGTATTTAAAAGTAATACCTGATGGGGAAAGAAAAAGTACTCCTGCTCTAGATACTTCTTTGGAACAAGCTCCATCAAAGTACATCTTCCATAGGGCTTCTTGTTGAGATTCCAATTCATTAACAATAGGGTCTATATTTTTTAGCCGAGGCTGAATTGGTTCAATTCTAAAGTTGTCAAGTTCTACATCAATCATGCAATTAAGCATATTAGGATCTATTTTCTCAATGACCCTTGGGTCATGTGGTTCTCTATATAATTTTACCTAATTTCCATTCACTGGGATGGTTGCATATGAGAGGTCTAGTTGGACATTTCCTCCAACTGCTACAACCTATTGTCTAGATAAAATCATTCCATAATGGGGCTTGGTGTTAGTTACTATGGCATCCATCTTATAGGTGGCCTCAGGGAATACTACTATTTTCACCTCTACATCTTTCATTGTACCCACAATAGGTATTTCTCTATTATCCATAGCATAGTGCTTCCCATACAAGGTACTTACTAACAATCCCAGCTCCTTCATGACCCCATATGGCATCACATTTGCAACAACCCCAGAATCTATCATACAATTTTTTATTAGTCTATTGTTGACTAATAATGTCACATAAAAAGGATCAACTTGGGAAGGTTCCTGAGTAATTATATTTCCCATATAAATTTCTATGATTTTTTGTTCTTGATCCTTTCTCTCCTTTTTAGTACCTTTTGGTGAAGATGCATATGTATCTGATATACTAGAAAGGAAAGAAAATGTTGCTTCTCTATGTTCTTTTATTTTTAATAGCTCTATCAATGGTACTGAAACTTTCATCTGGATTAAAGCTTGAGTCATATCAAATACAAAATTAATATAAGAATTAGAATGGGATTTAATCTTATCTTCTTTTTGGTGACTTGTCTTCTTATCATCATCGGTCTCAAATGAATTACTAGTCGCACTAACTTTCTCACATTTCCCTGAAGTGTTAGACTGATCCTTTTTAGCATGACCATCTTTGGCAGAAGTCTTACCATCAGCCACCCTTTTCTAAGAAACTTATTTAATAAACATGGAACTAGGCTCATCCTTATTCTCATCATTCTTGCTACCTCTCAAGTTATAATTATGTTTGGCCTTAGCTATTGCAGCTTTGGTTAGGTTTTTCACTTCTTCCTCACTAGGCCTTCTAAGATGATGTTCTTCATCCTCAATTGTCACCACATTTAGGTTAGGATTCCAATAAATTGTTAATTTCCCATAGCAATTTGCATTGTTGCTTAATGCATCATACTTATCTGTTTCATCCTATGAAGACTCATAGTCACTTTCAACAATGGTTTCAAACATATTTACTCCAGGCTTATCCTCATTCTGATATCTCAATTCACCCTCACTCCTCATAGATTCATTTAAATCCTGAGCCACAACACACTGGTAAGGGGAATGTGGCCCATCACATGCTGCACACCAAGGAGTATTCTCCATATCATGTACGTTTCCACTTTTTAAAGGGTCAGGAGTCTCATAATTTTGTGTACTTCTTGGCTTGTCTTGCACAGGTTTTCCATCTTTCTAGGTAGTGTTATAAGGCATATCATCTAACCTAGCAAGCCTATCTTGCCAATTGTAATGAGGTTTATGATTCTTACTCACCTTTGCAGTAAGGTTTTTCAAAACAGTCGTCAGTTTCTCAATCTTATCCTCTTCTCTAGAGGCCTTACTTGGTTGTGGCTTTTTCTCTTGCCACAGTCTTCCATCAGTTCTTCTTCCCACTTTGCCTGATACTTTCCTATTACTTTCCACATTTATTGCAATTCTGAAAGCATCCCTTAGACTGTGTGGGTTTTTATCGCTGAGGAAATAGGCCATTTTTAGGTCAAAGGCATTATAATAGGTGGTTAAACATACATTTTCATCTAACCTCATCACTTGAAATAATTATGCATTACCTTTTGGAACCTTGCATTAAAGTCTATGACAGCCTCATTATCAGATTTTTTGATATTATTAAACCCATTGAGCATGAAGCTCACATTTATCTTGTCCCCATACTTCTCTGAAAAAAATTCTTGAATTCTTCCCAAGAACTTATGCTATCTACAGGCAACCCTCTGTACCAATCCCTGACATCTTCAACTAGATTTTGCACAAACAATTTCATGATCACATCTCATTTGCAATCTCATAATCATTAATCATATCACTGAAAGACTTCAGATGATCCTCTACACTTATGGCATTGTTTCTAGCAAATTTCTGAATTTTGTCCCTCATTTCAATAGGGACATGGTTTGGATAACCTAGGATCCCATCAAAGAAAAGTTGTCTATACAATTCAACATTGATGGGTGTTCTCTGGAACTGGTTACCAGCACAATTATTCCCAGTGTTTATTCTTGAACTTGGACCACCAACTCGAGGAACTTGGTTACTCTAGTTGTGGGGTAGTCCAAGAGGTATTTGACTTACTAGAGCAGTATTAAAAGAAAAGGTAGGGTTATTTTGGTTAAGAGGGGTAATAGTGTTCATGGGCATAGTTGGTTGAGTTTTCATTACAAAGAGTGAGGTATTTTGAGTTTTAGGGTTACTCTGATCTGTTGAAGGGAAAGTTATAGGAGGGGCTTTCGGGTACTTGATTTTCCTTCTGACTTTAGCATTAGTTGCTTCTATTTCAGCTTCCTCCAATTCCCTCTATAAATTTTCCTTCTCTTTTCTCATTCTCTCTATTTCAATTTCATGCAAGGACATTCCGTGAGGTACCCTTCCACTTCCTGATATTACATCTACAGTTTTGGAACCTCCTCCAGTCTCTACAACCTTCTATTTTTCTTTGTTAGTATAGATTTTAGTAGGTTGTGGATCACTATGAATGTCCCTATTAGTATGCACAACAATTTTAGGTGTAGAGCTAATTTTGGCAGTCAAGTTTTCTCTAATAATAGGGCCCTCTTCTTTACTTTTATGCTCTTCTTGAGTGAATAACTCAAGATCTACAATTTGTCTCAACAACCTATCTCTCTCAATAAGTTTTTCCTTAATTTCATTTTCCTTCTCCATCTCCTTTTTTTTCTTAAGTAAATTAACTGATGGACTCTTTTATTGAGAGCCTCAATTTCCCGGGAAACCTCATCAAGGTCTGGAAATATTTCCTCTGAATCTAATATATTGACATGGTCAATATCAATCAAACTCACATTTCTGTCTACAGTTTGGGGCAAAGAATCTACCCTAGCATTGGAACTATTCCTATCTCTCCCAGAAATGCTAGTATGAGACAATCTTTGATGAAAAGTTTGAATATCCTCATTATTACCAAATAGACTTGTATGAAAACTCATAATGTCTTGTTCAGATTCATGAGATGATGTATTAGAATTTGCATACACTAGTCATCTAGAGGACTTACCCATATGGTTGCCTTTCTGTCTCCATGAAGAATTAACTAGTTCATGTATAGTTGTTTCTCTCTAGCCTTTCCGAACCAGTTCAGGCAATCCTCCTTGCAGCTTCTCTTGAGGATTCTTCTTCATGTAGGACCTGGTGTTCCTTCCTCTCTACATTATGTGAACTTAATTGAAGTGATCTGTGAGTATATTAAAAGAGCACTGGTTTTTTTCTTGCTTTCATAGTCACCACCCAATTTCTTGGGGATTTAAAAGTATTTCGAACACAATAGCTCACTCATAGGCAACTACAAAATGAAAATGATACTCTGAGAGAAACATTTGGACAATGTTGCGATGGGTTAAGACAATTACAGGGACTTGGGTAAACACAGGGTAGATAACTTGTCACGAAGACCACAAAATAATCGATTTTAACAACTTAGGCAATGTAGACACTGATCTGCATTATACAACTTATCTTTTATGACTCTCCCCAATAGAGTCACCATTTCTTGTTGGTCTCAATTTATGATTACTTGGTTTTCTCTTCAAATTTTTTTCCTCTGTATACAAAAGAAGAGATTAACAAGAATAGGAAACAAGACAACAATTAACAAGGTTTATAAGGAAAAAACCTCCTACACTTCAAGCTTTACAAAGCTTAGGTGGGTGAACCTAATTGTGACTACTTTCTCACAACCTAGTAGATGGTTTACAGAAACCAGTGCAAATTTCTGCAAACTCCTTCAATTTAGTGCAACCAAACATTAATGAAACACTTATTTTGATTAAATGGGACAACAAAGATGTCACAAATATTAGAATTTTAAACCAGTGCCTTATCTAGGCATCAGAGTCATCAAAACCAGACTAAAATCTGACAATAGAATTCACATACATATCATTCTCTTTGATCTATTATATCCGTATATGCTTGACATACATAGACTTCCAATTTGTACTAGACCTAGTCATCAAATTCATGTGAATATACTGATATCAATGAAGATGAATTAAGTATACTTAATTTTCCTCCTTTAGAAAAAGACTTAAAACATTCCCATTAATTACCTTGCAAATCATTTTAACTAAACAATCCTTGATTATATAATTAAAAATGAAAACCAACATGCAACCATAAAGACGACACAGATCTGCGCTTGAAATATTTTTGATTGTATATTATTTCCTTATCAAAGATTACTGAGATATAAGAATGACTCAAAATGACAAAAACAAAGTCTACATATATTTTGTCAGAGCTTTGCTACAAATTTTTTTTGTGATCTCCATCTAGGTAGTCCTGGCATCCTTTTATAAAATTTTGGATGTAACAAGCTTCAAACTTCCTTAGAAGAATATTCCTATCTTAACCATAATTCCCTCTAAAAGTTACACCGATTACAAAACTACGATTGGGGTAGGAGCATAACTGATTTTGCAATGTACTGTTCCACAACCGATTAGTTGTCTGGCTGAAAAATGGCCAACTAACCTCTCTATATTTACAGATCAGGCACCAGGTATTTTCAATCCTTCAAGGTTCCAATTACCCAAAAAAACTATTGCGAAAAACCAACTGGTTCAGGATGCCTCTGAACTGCCACATGTTGGAGCATCAGTGGGATCTTCTTGTTCTCCTATCTCTTCCAAAATATACTTACTCTCACATAATTTGATCATCTCGTCATTGGGCCAAGGAAATCTGATAATTTTTTGTTTTTATTTATTCAAACTTTTCCATACCACCCTTAGTTGTTTAACCTCCTTCTCCAAAAAGCCAAAATCTGATTTTATCTTTTCAGTTTCTTCAATAGTTTGAACAAACAAAGAAGTATCATCCATGTTTATAATATTATTTATTCTTCGAGATAGCCTATGACATAGCTCCTCAATCCACACTTCCTTGTCTTTAATTTTATTTGCACTTAAGAAGCCTCCAGGAAACAATTCAAATTTTTCATTTGCATATTTCTTTCAGAATAGATTTGCCCTTCTTTCAATATTTACTCTTTCTGCTGCAAACTTGGACAAGTCTTTTAATAATTCATAAGTAGATTTGATTGTATCATCAACATCTACTTCTTCCTAATATGATGAATATATAGACTCTAAGTCCACCTCTCTGGTAATCCATTTTTCTAAAATTGGCTCCAAAATAGCCTTTTCCTCAAAAGAATCCAAAAGAGTCATTATTCTTTTCATGTTTAAATAAACAATTTCTGCCCCAATAGTATCAATAAATTTCAAAATGGTGCCTCTGACCTTTTCTTCATATTTATTTAAAAATATTGATTGAGCCTGCTTCAATTTTTCAATTTCATCTTGAACACTTTCTATTGATTGGAAGCCAGGAGTCATGGGGGAAGGAGTAAATTCAATAATAGGACTGGAAGGAGGGGGCCTAGTAGGAGAAGAAGCAATCATTAGTTGAGAGGAGTCACCCTTTTGTTGTTGTCCTTCCAATCTACCTTTTAACTTTGCAACAATGTTGTCCTTGGAAATGATTTCAAGCTTTGCATCATTATAGGCCTTCAAGACTACTTCTAATTTTACTTGAAGATCATCTTTCTCTTTTGCCTCCTTCTCGACCACTGCCATTCCAAATTTAGCAGACTCTAGAGTCATCCTACCAGCTTCAATTACTCTTGTATCTTTGACTCTCTTTACGATCATACCCCCTGAGTAATCAGATCTTGAGGATTCCCTCCTTCTATTCTCTTCTCTTTTTAAGGACCACATCATGAGAGTTGCATGGTCATTACTATAAACTATCCCCTCCAAGGGTTTTGTTTCTTTTCTTACTGCATCAAAAATTACAACATCTGCTATATCCCATTCTAGGAGAATTAGCACTCCAACATTTTCAATCAATTTTCTCCCCTCCTCAGGGGTAATCACCTCAAATTCTTTCAGCATTTCTTGCTTTATTTATGCCTCAATAGCAGATGGATCTTTATTTGATTGTTCAAATTTTCCTTTTTGACAACTTTCCTTGAACTGATCCATGTGCTTTCTCCAAACAAATTGTAAAAAGGCTCCTAACTTCACAAAATTATCATTAGCCAAAAATTCATCACTGGCCTGTTTTATAATAGGATCCAATTCTCTGCCAAAAAATTCCTCAGTAGTCATATCCATCTTAGCACCTACTGGCTCCTCTAGCATTCCTTCTGGCAACTCTCCATAAGTAAAAGAAATTTCCCCCAAGCTTCATAATTACATTAGTTTCTTAGCAATGGCCTGCTCATCACCTATATGTAATAGGGATTGAGAAGGTGAATACATGGCTTCACTTGGTTGTGCCTCTTCCTCCAATCTTTGCCTCTTTGGGGAGGTTTGGGGCTCAGAAGCATCCTCCATTGGTCTTTTGCCCTTTTATGTGGAAGGTTCATCCCTCCTAGGCATCACCACATTATAGCTCGATTTCTTGTACATTACATACTCTCTAGGGGTAATAATCTTAGAAAAAATGGGTTTGGTCAAGATGAGCTTGGCCTTTTCAAGATCTGCCTTTATCACTGCATCTTTCTTCTCATTTAGATTTTGCATAGTATCCTCAAAATATTCTATTAAAAACTTTATCTTTTCCCCAAATGGATCAAATCTCTTCAATGGATCATAACTTTTATCAAAATACTGGACAAAGTCAAGAGTTTTCTTAAATACCAACCATTTTTCTTTTCTCACCTCTTTCTCTACCATATTAAACTCATTCCTTATCAAATCCTCAGGGAAGTGGAATTGATGAACTTTTGCACCACACCTGACCTTTTTTCTGAACATACTGTTGAAAAAGAATTCTGGATCAACAAACCTTGCAACTGCTCTCGGCAATCTTTATGGCTTGAAGAATTTATCAAAATGCTGCCAACCCCCTTTAGTAATAACAAATTGGTTTTCCATGGTAATGGTTGGAAAAATTGTTCCCCTGCCCTTATTTGTCAATTTTGCTTCCTGCAGACCCCCAATCGGCCTTATGATATCAGCAATACCTATTTTCAAGGGGATTTGATAAGGGAGCAAGTATGGGTTCCCCTGAAGCCATATACCCTAAAAACAATAGAACCAGGATATAGAATTATATCACCCCAATTATGCATAATTTTAATGTCTTCTGCAAACTCCATGGGTCTGATAAATTCAAGGAGAACTTTTGGGATCCTAGGTTCTCTTGACACAAAAGAATTCTTAGCTTTGATGCAAAACATCTGTCAAATTTCAAATAACTAGCATCTTCTCTATCCCAAGATAGATCAACACTCGATAATTGCATGGGCATGTCTTCACCATCTTTTACTCTGAATAGGTCCATACCATTTGCAAAATATTTTGTAACCTTGAACAAAAACATGTGCATTAACATAGAATACCAGCCAAAAGGTCTATCCACTTTGGCATTATTGATCCCAATCAAACCCTCATGGATAAGATTTGCAAGATAGGGTGCAAAGTCATAAGCTACTGCTATAGATGGATTAAGAATTTGTGCCATCATGAGTATGTAGTGAGTAGGCATAGCATTTTCTGCATCTTCTCCAAAAATCTGACACAAAGACCAATATACTCCTTTAGCCCTCAAAGTGAAGAAATTCATAAGGAAAGGTTCAACTGTACTAGGCCCTACCAATGTTAGTCCTCCTATCTTTGCAAATAATTCCCTCATGGGTCCACTTCTAAGATGGTCCTTTTGAGCATCATAGGCCTTCTTCAACATTTCAAAATCAATAGGTTCTAAATAATTTGAGGATTCATTTAGTTGGAATACCTTTCTAACCTCATCGACTCTAATTTCAGTCAGGGGATCTCCACTTATATTCCTTACAATCCTAGTGATAGGGTCATAGTTCTTTGTAATCTAGGTCAACAAATCAATATCCATGAAGACTCCAGGGACCACTAATTTCTCAACATCTAATTCCCATAGGTTGTTTGTAGGAGAAGGTGCATTTTGCTAACTAAACCCTACCCTAAATAGACCTAAACTAGACATGCCTATCTGAGGATCTCTTAACCAACATCCTTTGTCAAACAGACCATCACTAATCTACAGGCTAGAAGACTTGGGCACAAGTTCCTTTAGTTTGGTAGAACTATTTGTGGTCTGAACCAACTGCTTTAGAGAATCACCGCAGATAGCCCTTCCCTGATAATCTATTTTTCCTTTGAATTCTCATCGTGGTGCCATTTAACAATCTAGGATTTATCTTACTTCAACTTTTACTCAAACAACCTTTTAGAATTTCAGAACTAGACAATACTAACACACAAGCAGAAATTGCAAATAACAGTCACAGAACAACTTACTTGTCGCCTGAGAACTCACAGAAGCTGCACACTTTATCTCTACTAACCTTTGTGGAAGTGTTTTACAATTACAATCTCAAAACCAAGTTTTATGAAGCAACCTCGGCAGCAAATCAACATTAATTACCATCAATAGAGCCACACACTCTGCAATTAATTTATTTGAATTTCAAAATTTTCACTCAAACGGACCAAAAGGGTTTCATTAGTATGCTTTTCCCTTCAGTTGCTGATCCACGAAGAGTAAAAGGACTTGCAACTGTTCATTACAGTCTAGTGATAACTGTTAGATCATGCAAATTTAACAAACCTTTTAACCAAATTTAGCTTTCAAAGAGGGCCCACCATTCATCATCTACTTTCCTTTTGTCACTGAGTCGTGATGGGTAAAAGGACATGCATCTTCCCTTCGGGGTCTCATGACCACTGTTGATTTCCCTTGGATCTGATAACAATTTAAAAAGCCTTAACAAATCATACTTGCCAGGCCCACCATTCAGCCACTGATCCATGAAGAGTAAAAGGACTTGCACCTCTTCATCATGGTCTAGCGACAACTGTTAGATCAAATCCTTACCGCTCAAACTTTAAGATCCTTCCATTGCTTAACTGTCACCACTTAACCGCCACCACTGGATCTCTGACCGGCCCTGTCACTAGTGGCTTATCGATGAATCATGATGGGTATTCAACGTGCATCTTCCTATTGTGGTATCATGACAACCATAGGATCATTTAGACCTTCCCAGCTTTTAAGAACCCAATACATATGTTAAAAACACATACTTAGGACTTAGGGAAAATTAAAACGATCCAACTTAAAAGAGGAAATCTACCTAGACTTAAAACTCAAATGGCCCCTTTTTAATGACATAATGACCCTTCCAGTTAAGTGGAGAAAAAGGTAATGGACAAACATATTTCCCTTAGAGACAATAAGACACGAAGGTTTTTATCAAATATTCTCGAAATTATTAAACCCAAAACCTTTAGAAACCATTATCTTGCAGACAAGGAACAATATGAAAAATTGTGGAAAACCTTTAGGGATATCAGGAATATTTCAGCACCATCCAAAATACTGATAACATTCTCCTAGATATTTTCCTCAAGCTATTAGGCTTAAACACAAGAGGACCTAAAATGCTCTAATACCAATTGATAATATGATGAAACTATAATGATCTGGTCAACTATTGAGAGGGGGGATGAATCAATAGATAGAAAACAAACTAAACTTTCACGAAACTTAATCCCAACTCAAAAACAACTTGCTAAACTAAACTAGTTTAGTCACTATATCAATAACTCCAACTGCACTGTCAAACTTTACTAGCTGACCAAAACATCAATGATACAATGCAATAGATCTAAAACTCAAATACCATTTAACCAAAACATTAAACCACTTTACTAACATCAGTAATAACTCATTTCAGATCACTTCTAGTCATCTAAACATATCTAAGTGGATTTACCAATTATTGAAATCAACCATATCAAAACATATCTTTAAAATAATTCACCACTTGACACAATGATTTTTCACATGGAAACCCAAATGGGAAAAACCACGGTGGGGATGAATACCCACAAGTATTTTGAACTCTTTTGAAGTTTGCCCTGTTAGGAGCCAAGCCTTGTTAGAAGCTTATAAAATAATGTCTTGTTAAGAACATATCCGGTAAGGGACCACCCGATTAAGCGATTGACTATAATACCCTTTTAAAGGCAATACCCTATTAGGAGTAACCTTGGTAAATAATTTCAAATACAAGCTAATGGATCACCTGGTTAGAGCATTTAAACAACACAAAGCCTATTAAAGCTTACCCACTTAAGGGATTTAACTGTTGTAATGGTTAGAGAACAATATGGTCTTTGCTGATATGGTAATAGCACTATCTTGCTTAGTCAGATCCTTTTCTGCTCCTATTTGCCTTCACGGCATTCTACAGACACTCCTTTTGGTTTGGCAACAATCATACTACCACACTTAGCCATATTGCCAACATAATTACAAACAACTCATTGACCTTAAATACAAATACAATAGGTCAGTAACACAACACAAAACCAACAAATCTCATAGAGATTACACACATATTGGTTCAATCATAACCGTTGGATTACATAGCAATCAACTACACATTGTCCTAGACAACATCAATCGCTCTTGGATCACCGCACATTGGATCATGTAGCTCATCACGTGTTTCCACTTCATGCTATGTATTTTCTCATTCCCAAGATAAATGGTTATCTTCACACGCCATAACCACTTTCAACCTCATCACGCGCATCATGCATACGTGACATCTTCATCTCCGATCACCATTCAATCATAGATCATCACAACTGATTCCCCAAGCTCCATCAGTTAGGGTTCTGATTATCAACTGGTTAGGGTTACTAGTTGATCACTCTACTTGAATAATAATACCAATACTGGTTTCTATCATGCAATGCCAACATATGTATCCACTGATTAGTTGAATAAATATTACATATAAGGGGCCTACACATGCAGGAAGGCACATTGCCTAGAGCGCACTGCTCATCACAAAAGGAGCCTCACTGACTATAGAAAACTTCAGACTACAATCCGAAAAGAAGATTGAACTGCAAGTATAGCTTCTCCTATGCCCGAGTACAGTTCTAGTTAAGCTCAATACTAGAGCTCTTAAACCTCTTATACACAAACCCAATTCGATCACCTATAATTGACCAAAACCTCTGCATATGATTACAAATTTATTCACACACAGATAATCCCATAACCCATCCGTGACCATGATCTACAAAGAGCTTACATCATATTTATACAAACTCGGGACCTAAAAAATTAGGTCGGCCACCTAAAAGATAATATAGTAAATCCATTACATAAACCCACAAACCAATGATAATCCAAGTCATCCTAAGACTAAAACAACATTAAGCAAACAATAAATCCAACTGATAACACATTGGGAGCATCCACCAACATGTTACATAAACTGGTCCATAACCTAGGAGAATAACACATAATATCACTAGACCTAAAATAGTTCACCATAAGCCAAATGCAACACCACCGATCAAATGGAACATGAACATGATAACCATCAGCATCCTGAGAACCTTCTAGAAGCCGCACCAACACCACTTATCGAATCCATCAAAATATCTTCAACAAAGCTCTGCTGGTAAAACCCTTACCAGTAACCAAAAGACTTATTAGAACTGTAGACACCTAAAATTGTCATGTCTAATTAAATAAATATTTTATTTATTTAATTATCTAAGCCTAATTCTTCTATTAATTAAATAAATCTTTATTTATTTAATTAATTCATTTATCCTCTTCTAGCCTTATTTCTCATTTAAATAAATACATTTATTTATTTAAATTATCATTTTCCTAAATTAAATAAATATTTTATTTATTTAATTGATCCCACTTCTTCTATTAATTAAATAAATCTTTATTTATTTAATTAATTCATTAGCCTTTTCTACCTATGACACATGTCATTCATCTCTTAATTCACACACTACCTACCTCTTTCATTATTTTATTATTTCTTCTACCTACCCTCTAATCTTACCCGACCTCCTTTTACACCTCTCAATCTTATCCATCCATTTCATATTGTGTCTTCTATTTAAGGAGATGCCTTCTTCATTATCAAACCCTAATCGACAATTTGGAGGACTTGACTACACTACGATCCTACTTGCAACCACATTCCATTCTTTGTTGAGCTCTTGTGCATATAAAATCTGAGAGCAAATATATCAAGCAAGATCAATGGAGATAGGAAGAATGGAGATCAAAACCCTATTGGACATGTGATGGTATAATCTTTGTGATTTCATTTGATTTGCATTGTCTTAGGTAATCTTCATATGTTATGGTGGATCTTTGTTGTTGTTAGGCTAGGGTTTTGTGGTTGAATTCATTTAGCCTTTCAATCTTGTTATTATTGTTATCCATTTTCACCATATACATTTTGGCATGCCCGGTGGGACTCTTGTCCCTTTGCATTTAACCTCCTTATTGCAGATTTTGTGTTTTTGAAGTTGCAGATTAGACATTTTCGGCAGCATTTTTTTTTTTGGTATTTTCGCGTCTGCGCACTTTCGGATCGCGTTTTTGATTTTTTGGCGCATCTGAGACAACTGGATTCGCATCTGTGTTTTGGAAATATTTCATTTTGCAGGTTCCGGAAGAGGCGCGTCTGTGTCTTATTTATCCACGTCTGTGTTACAGAAGCACATCTGTGTCGTTTTCACCCGCGTCTGCATATAGAAAGTGCGTCTGTGGTCTTTAATCGCGCCTGTGTCTCACAGAACCGCATTTCTGTTGTGGAGTCGCATCTGTGTAGGAGGTAATCGCGTCTGTGTATTGCCTGTTTCAAAATTTTGAAAATTTTATTGATTCGGTTTTCGGATTTTGCATTTAGGGTTTTCAGATCTTTTTTATTTTTGGACTAACATTTTCAGATCTAGCTAACACAATTGGTGTAGCTTGCCTTGGAAGCTAAATCATTTGGTTGAAGGCCCCTATTTTCACAAAGTCTTTTGGGTTTTAAAAATTTACCTAACTTGTGTGCTTGCAGGAAGGGGTGATCATTCGAAACAACCCAAACTACTAACAACTCTTTGTTGCAGGTCCTTGGCAAGAGTTTTTGATTTTTATTGTGTGCCTTGTTTTCATAGACTAGCAAACACTTCCATTGGTGCACTAAAATTGAATCATTGTCTTTTGTGTCTTGAGCAATAGGCTCTTTTTGTTTAATCTTTAGAGGGCCTATCTTCCTGTGTGGTCATTAGGACTACTAGTGAGAAGAGGACGACCCAAGTGGTAGCGAGGAAAACCCACCTCATCCGAACCACTATAATCAAATGCATTCATGGTGAAAACTATGGATAACGTGTGCTGATTAGTTCATACCGACACTATGTCTCCCCATAAACCTGTTTGATCAAATTTATTTGATCATTTGTAGGGCATAACCCCTACCGGCTAGGAGCCTTCTGTATTTATAGAGCTGAAAGTGCTGCATGTATGGCCACACGAGCGGATGCCCTTACTAGCACCATTTTGTTTTAGAGGCCCAAATCCTTCTAGTTGTTGGGGTAGGAGGTCGGACCTCTGGTAGCGGCCCACACACATACGGTTCTTAGTAGAGATACAAAGTTTGCCATGGGGAGTTTTCATGGGGACTGATGCTTGGCTGACCCGAGAAGTGAGTGCCGAGGGTGGAGCCAGTGAGGTCAAGCATCTAAGTATTCGCTCTGAATAGCGTAGCCTCGTGGGTAAAACCCCATGTGGGATCAACAACTATTGTCTTGGCCAGCCATAAGAATTGTGCTTGACTTATGTTAAACATTCAAAACATTCAAGACCAAACAACAAAACATTGTGTCTTTTGTGTCTTCAAGTGTATACAAAACATTTTACATCAAACAACACACTTTTCTTGGAGTCATTGTCAGTCTAAACACTTGCAAACATTGGGTCCTCATCAACATTGTGTCCTCTTGTCATGAAAATCAGTCAAACAGTCAGATTGGGTCACAACAAAACAACTTCACAGATTGGAAAAATTGCACAAAACTTACAGAAATGCGTCTGTGCCTGTTTTAACCACATCTGTGTTGTCTAAGCACATCTGTGAAGGGCAGAATAGTGTCTGTGTTTATAACAGCGTCTGTGTTAAACAAAGTAGCGTCTGTGTCGGGTAACCGCGTTTGTGCAGTATACAGTCGTGTCTGTGTCCAGAATTGAAAAACTGTTATAGTCCAGCAAACATAAACAGGAGAATCTCAGAAGTGCGTCTGTGTTAAACAGAGTAGCGTCTATGTCAGGAAACCGCGTCTGTGCAGTATACAGTCGCGTCTGTGTCCAAAATTGAAAAACTGTTACAGTCCAGCAAGCAAATACAGTCAGTTTCAAAAATCTTGAGCTTCCTAGGTCATCTCTCTAAGGTTTCATTTAGCATTCAACCTGTCATTGGGTCTCACAAAGTCCATCATTGCTTTACACCTTACATTACATTCACATTTGTCTAAACTTGAGTCAAAAGGTCACTTGCTTGTCCTCATCATACTTTGTCAACACACTACATACAACAACACTTTGCTAGGTGGTCCCTCATCAAGGTTTCTTACCTTTGGGTCTCATTTGGTCTTACTTAGGGTCAAGGTCAGCTTACCTCATCAAGAGAAACTATCCTCTCTTTGGAAGTCACACCTACTCTACTACATACATACTTGGTCTTACACTTTGGACATTGCAAGTACACTTCAGACTCATTTACATTTCATCCAACTCTTGGTCTTCCGTACTCTTTCCATTTTTCATCTAGTCTCACACATCTTGGTCAATACCTAGTTCATGGTTGAAACCCGTCTTCAAAAATCTAGGAGAGAAACTAAAGAGGCTCAAGAGTCCGCAAACATGAGTTCTTATGAGTATGACAATGATTTATTTTTCAATACTGATCACACTACATTACCTGACATGGATGTCTATAGAAACATTCCAAATGTGGAGAACGCAGACACTACAAACAACAATGCTACACACAATGACAATATGGACAATTTTTCAATACATTCAGCAGATGTGGAAGAATCCATTATGAATCCCCATTTCAATTGATTGGTTGAGGAAATAATGAGGAGAGATAGACAATACTTCTTACACATGATGGCACAAAGTGGAGCCAAGATACCTCATGATTTTGACATGTCTCAAATAATGGAACATAGACCTTTGCAACAACCTCACTCCAACATGGATCAAAGGAGACCTAATAGTGGAGGAAATAGAGGACCACGCATGGTACCTGAATCACCATCAGCTTTGCTTCAAAAACCAGAGGTCCCACATACACATGGTCAAACATATGATACTCACCTTCACAGACCATTATGGAAGTCTTATGGAGAAAAATATGCTCAATCACATATCAATGCTAAGGATCAACCACCAAAGCAATGGGATATTCCAAGGCATGCTTAAAATTTGGACACAAGGAAACCTCATGTCAAATTTGGGAGCAACACAATAGAACATGACATGCCTGTAGAATATGGTATACATGCGCAAAATAGATATGGGGTTCCTCAACATGAATCTATACCAAATGGTCCATATACACAGCATCACTATAGACCTCCTCCATATGAACATGTGTATGATCAATATCATCCATATATGCAACATTTACCTCCTCCAATGGGTACCTCAAACATAGGATATGGTCCAAGAAGTCAATCTCCACCTAAGAGCAGTTTGGAACAACAAATCAGGGACTTACAAAAGAAAATGGAGGACATAAATGCACCAAAGCCAACATACACAATGAGAGACACATGTCCTTATCCATTTGACAAGAGCATTCCAATGCCTCCATTTCCTACACACTTTGTGATGCCTAAATTTGACAAGTATAGAGGAAAAGGGGATCCTAAGGCACACATAAGACAATTTTTCACAGCTTGCATTGAAGTAGCTTCAGAAGAGACATATTTGATGAGATTATTCCCACAAAGCTTAGGCGATCAAGCTATGGAATGGTTCTCCCAACTTCCACCTGGAATTAAGTCATGGGGTGACTTAGCAGAGGCATTTATTTAACATTTCTCCTATAACATAGAGACAGACATATCAGTCACTACTTTGTGCAACACTAAGCAAAAAGAGGGAGAATCTTTTGTGTCATTTTTACAAAGATGGAGAAATCTAGCCAGCAGATGCTCTTGCGAAATCCCACAAAAACAAATGGTAGAAATGTTTACCTAGAATGTTAATAAAGACATTGGCTATGATCTAAGGAAAGCTTGTTTGTCCACCTTCAAGGACGTCATTGAAAAAGGCTTAGCAATAGAGAAGGTCCTAATTGAGCAAGGAGTCATTAAGATATTCAAGGAAAACAAAGATGACTTTAAAGGAAAAGACAAGCCAAGATTTTGGAATAAAAACAAGAACACAGTCAGTGATGGTGTTGTTGATAACAACACAGTGCGACCCAAATTCATCTTTTTGGGATCAAGTTCTACAAACAATCAAGTGAATACTCAAACAACTTCCAGGTCACGAAGGAAGTACACTCCTTTGGGTGAACCACTTGAGTCAGTCTTCAAAAAGCTGGTGGCAAACAAGGTGATCACAATTCCAGATTTCCCGCCATATGAACCAAAGGTCAAACCAAATTGGTGGAATGATGATGAGTATTATGAATTTCATAAAAGTAAGGGTCATAAAACAGGTAATTGTCATCGACTGAAAAATATTGTGCAAGATCTCATTGATAGAGGTGACATTGAGATTGAGGGACACTCATCCAATCAAGAACATGAGATGTTTAACGAACCATTCCCAAAACATGACAAGGGAAAAGCTAAAGTCACAAATGATCAAGCCAACTATACTAGAGCACCTTACAACTATGATTCAACTATCAATCATATCTCGATGGACAATAATATCTCTACTATTACCATCAAGAACAAAAACCCTGAGAATCCTCCTCAACGATCCAAGATTGTCCTAAGAGGTGTTGGATCTTCTTCCGAGCCTACCTCTGAGTGTCATGTTACAACTCATCGAGGTAAAATTACTTTGTCAGGTGCTTCAACTAAAAACACCACTTCTTCATCTACCAAACTTGAGTACGACCTTGTAGAACAGTTAGGGAAGACACCTATGCTCATTTCAATCCTTGAACTCTTACGCATATCCCCCACTCATAAAGCCATTCTTGATAAAATCTTGAGAGACACCGCCGTTCCTACTGATCTGAACGTGGACCAGTTTCAAGCCATGGTGGGATACCTTTCCATTCCACACTCCCTTACATTCACGGAAGCTGATGACACCTCTGTAAGTCAGCCACATAATGCACCATTACATATTGAAGCCTTTATACACAAACATCGAATAAAGCGAGTCCTGATAGATGGAGGAGCTGGTCTAAACATTTGTACATTGAGCACCATTAAACAATTGGGATATTCTGATAAAGCTGTGAATTCAAAAAATCAAATCACCATCAAGGCATATGATGATGAAGAATGCTCATCCAAGGGCACGGTCACCTTACCTCTAAGAATTGGGCCAGTTACAAAGGATGTGGTTTGCCAAGTCCTGGATTTAGATCTCACTTATAATATATTGCTAAGACGTCCTTGGATTCACGAAATGAGGGAAGTCCCATCGACATATCACCAATGCATTAAGTTTCCTCACAATGGAGTCGAGGTAACAGTTAATGGCAATCCTAATCCGTTCATATATTGCAATAACTTGAGATCACATACTGAGATCATCATTCCCAGTAATCATGAAGCTGTTGCTTCTTCGGCATACATTGACCCTGAGTCATTGAAACCTTCGACATCAAAACAGGGTGAACTTAAAGGCAGATTTTAGGACAAAGGCATGGGAGAATACACTTTAAATCAGACAATGTATTTACGACAAGTCATGAGCTCTCCAAAATAATATGGAAGGCCACATCCTAACAAGCAAACATCCATCATGACGCTCAAATGGGACCCTACTACCTTTCAAAGATGGGGCGAACTAGAAGAGGAAGGTTTATATAAAATGCTCTACAAAGACATTGAAGATGAGACACAAGATCAGATCAATATACCCTGTGAGAAATATGGCAAAGGCTTCAAGATTCTACAAAAATTCGGGTATGATGGAAAAAGCCCTCTTGGGTTACGAAAAGAAGGCGTTATGGAGCCCTTACAACCTGAATTGACTGTAAAAGGGAACGCTCGAAGGGACTTGGTTTTCTGACTTCTAAGATCCACACTAAAAGGACAGAAGAGGCATCACGAATCAAAATTTCCAAAATTCAACAAGAGGATTGCTATTCCACAGACTCCAACGAATGGGAATGGGGTTCAGACAAATCCTCCAGTGACTATGAGCTCACTGAGACATTCAGAGAGCTAGGTGAACCCATAGAAGAGGAGGAGTTTTATAACAAATTCAGAGTTGGTCAAGAAACAACCCATGAGGAGTCTACACAGTCCTTGTCTCAAGGTTCTAGGTTGAAATCACATAGGATGAGAACACCTGTTCTGGAATGCGCTACTAGTGATGATAATTTGGATTCATTCGTGATTGAGACTAATGAGGAGAGTGCCATCGATGACCTCGATAATTACCTTGACATACCCCAATATAACCACATCTTCACTCTTAGCCCCGCTAACTTCGAAGACATTAACGGCCTTCCCCTTGTTCATCACCAACTCATTGACTGGGATAATGAAGGACCTGCACAATTGGATACATTCCAAAATGATGAAGCTTTTATTGATTATCTAGGCATACGAGATGATCTTCCCCCTGGAGACCATAAAGTGGGATACACCATAGAACTCAATAGCGTGGCATATTTTGGTGAGGGTGTCGAACCTTCCAATTGCAAAAATGTGAAAATAAGAACAAATCAAGGGTCTTATGGCGAAAACCACACTGTGGCACTATTTGATTCCAAAAAAGTAAAAAGAAAGGACGTATCTGAGGGCGAAAACCTCTCTAAGGCACCCGAAGATGGAAGGCTCGACATTCTCCCAGCATCATATGAGGAAAAATCATCCATGTTGGTAGAGGAGACTATCAAAACAAACATTGGTACAGAAGAGGTTCCACACAACATATTCCTAGCTCAATCACTGACAGAGTCTGAAAGGTCTAAATTCATAAGTTTCTTCAAAAAGCGACAAATCAACTTCGCCTGGTCATACGCTGATATGCCTGGATTGGATCCGGATTTGGTAATGCATCATCTGACAGTCAAACCGGGGGCAAAACCAGTAAAACAGAAATTGAGAAAAATGCATCCACAAGTGGCATTACTAGTCAAAGCAGAACTTGAGAAATTACTCGATGTTGGATTCATACGTCCAATTGATTATCCTGAATGGATCTCTAACTTGGTACCTATCAGTAAACCAGATCGCAACATCAGAATTTGCACAGATTTCAGAGACATCAACAAAGCTTGTCCAAAGGATGACTTCCCATTACCAAACATTGACTTGATTGTTGATCTCACAGGAGGTCATGAAATGCTATCATTAATGGATGAATTCTCTGGCTATAATCAGATAAGAATTGTACCCGAGGATCAACATAAAAAAACATTTACTTGTTCGTGGGGAACTTTCTGCTGGAATGTCATGCCTTTCGGGTTAAAGAATGCAGGTGCTACATATCAAAGAGCTATGACTACTATCTTTCATGATCTCATGCATGTAACTGTGGAAGATTATGTTGACGACCTCTTGGTCAAATCAATAGACAGAAATACACATTTGGACATACTTTTAGTTGCCTTTGATCGGTTGGAAAAATACAAAGTAAGATTAAACCCTAAGAAATGTGTCCTTGGAGTAACCTTTGGGAAGCTCCTAGGATTCATTATATCCAAAAGAGGAATTGAAGCGGATCCAGTCAAAGTCAAAGCTATCTTGGAAATGCAACCACCTAGAAATATCAGTCAACTTTGATCCTTACAAGGGAGACTCCAGTCCATTCGAAGATTCATAGCACAACTGGCAGATAAGTGTAATCCTTTTCAGCACCTGCTACATAAAAACATCAAATTCAAATGGGATGACAACTGTCAACAGGCTTTCCAGACGCTCAAAGATTATCTTCTAAATCCGCCAGTTCTGATGCCACCAGTTCCAGATCAACCACTATTACTATACATATCAGCTACTCCAACGGCACTGGGGGCACTCTTAGCACAACAAATCGCTGAAGGCAAGGAAAAAGTAGTATACTATATCAGTCGCACATTGGTGGGATACGAGCTAAACTACACACCAATTGAGCGCGCATGTCTTGCTGTGGTCTTTGCTTCACAGAAATTACGACATTACATGCTCACTCATATGACTAAGTTGGTTGCAAGAATTGATCCATTAAAATACCTTCTCAATAAAGCAACATTTACTGGGTGACTGGCCAAATGGGTAATGATACTGAGTGAATTTGACATCGAGTATGTGGACAGAAAATCAATAAAAGGACAAGCCATCGCAGATCAATTAGCAGATGCTCCCATGATTGATGATGTTCCTCTAAATTCAGAATTTCCAGATGAATCCATTTTAACAATATCACATGCAAAGCCATGGCAACTATACTTTGACGGCTCATACACACAGCATGGGGCAGGAGCTGGCATCCTCTTTATAACTCCTCAAGGGGATTCTATACCCAAATCATACTGCTTATCATTTCCTTGCACTAACAATATAGTGGAATATGAGGCATTAACAATAGGATTACGAATTGCAGTTCAATGGAAGATCCAGGAACTTCGTGTTTTTGGAGACTCCCAACTTGTTATCCGTCAAGCAACTGGTGATTATCAAACAAAAGATGAAAAGTTAATGCCTTATAAACAAATGGTGGATGATCTGAAACAACACTTCACAAAGATAGATTTTGAGCAGATACCAAGAGAGCAGAATCAAGCCATAGATGCCATGGCTACAATTGCTTCATTGATTGATTTACCTCTAAATGAGACCCGCTATGAGTTCTTGGTGGATAACCTTTTGGTCCGTTCATATGAGATAATCCCTACTGAGATGATATTTGTTGTCGGTCCCGAATCCCAGTTATATGGTTCCATTTTCACATACCTATGAGACAATACTTTACCTCCTGATCTATCAAATAACCAACATCGCACTTTCATTTGCCAATCCTCTCGATATGTCATTTTAGCTGATATCCTATACCGGTGAGGTCTAGATGGCACTCTTCTTAGATGTTTAGAAAGCGACGAAGCTCAGATTGCGTTATGGGAAGTGCATGAAGGGATATGTAGTCCACATGCTAGTGGTCCTACCTTGGCCAAGAAACTTATCAGGACTGGATATTACTGGCCCAATATGGAGAAAGACTCATATCAGTTTGTCAAGAAATGTAAGCAATGTCAAATTCATGGAGATCTCATACATGCGCCAGCACAAGAACTTCAACCACTTGTGTCTCCTTTCCGTACACCTACAGGAGCTACACCCTATTCACTAGTATATGGTTCTAAAGCCATCTTGCCTATTGAGGTCAAGTTACCCTCTTTACGGGTCTCTTTGCAAAACATCATCACTGATGAAGATTACAGAGTCTCTCGCTTACAAGAACTAGAACTGCTGGATGAACGGAGACAAACTGCTTTTAATCATCTCAAGGCTTACCAACAACGAATGAGTCGCATCTACAATCACAAGGTCAAGCCTCGCACATTTGAGGTAGGTGACTTGGTTCTCAGAGAAAACCCCAAGAATCAGCAAGACAGAGAGAAGAAGGGCAAGTTCGAACCAAACTAGCTTGGTTCTTACATCATCACAACATTATATGGCTCTGGGGCATATCAGCTCTCAACTACAGAAGGTGAACCTTTGGAGGATCCTATCAACAGCATGCACCTTCACAGGTTCTACACATAGCTCATCGGAATATCCTAATTCAAAAATACAAAAAAATTATAAAACAAAAAAAATCGTTACTTGGTGAAAACCTGGCAAACAGGTGCCTTGTGACACAAAAACATTGAAAAAATCAAAAAAAGTAAAGAGAAATAATTTCGTCCAATGGTGAAAACCACTTCGGTGGCGCCCTGGGCAAGTACCATGGTGAAAACTGGGTCACCAGTGCCATGCATAGAGACATTGCTCCTCCCTCCTTTAGGATTCTCTTTCATCACTTCACTTTGCACACACTCACAACCTATTCATTCATAATAAACTTACCCATTCCCATCATAGCTTGTTATTGATCTACCCAAGATTGGTTAGCCATTCATAATAAACCTCCCTTTTCACCTCCCTTTCCATCCATAATAAATTAGATCCTATATGTGGCTAAGGCAAATCCTACATCTAGTAAAGGGGGTGGAACTGAGAACATCACAGGTTTCGAGGAGTACAGTTTCTTCCAGCTTTCTTCAGTCTATCCGCGCACAATCTGCAATAAAGCAACATTTGCATCACAGATCCACAATAAAGTTTCATCTTCTCCGCAATAAAGTATCATTTTCATGGATTCAGTCAGTTTCAGATGAGACACAACAGCAACAATGGGCTTCAACAAATCAAATCTTTCAACAGACTCAGACAACATTATGGTTCAGTGCTATCTATCCTTTCTGTGAAAGTAAACATTGTGGCCACAATCAAATAAGACTTATACAAGTGACAAGAGACACTAAACTTGAGGACTACAGTGGATGTTGGTGTCGAGTCTTGGTTTTCTTTTGATTTTATCTTTCTGGTGACATGTCTTTTAGCTTTTCCAGGATGTCTTTGACTAGAGATTCTATCTCCAGGATGTCTTTGACTAGAAAGGAGAGGATGGGGTATCATCATCTATTTGTATTTTCTGTCTGTGGATTGTCTTTTAGTAATGCTATGACTTGTCCAAGGATATGAGGACACTGTGAGTCTAGTATGAACTAGGGCATCCCTTGTTTGTGATTGTCTTATCTCCATGCAAACAGGTACAATGACTTTCTGGGTCGAACATATGCCTCGATTGTCATAACCTACTTGCCATAATAAAGCTCAATGATGATAACGCACAAGAAGCTCTTTCACTTTCATATCTTATGTCTTCCATCCCCCTTTCTTGATTGACTTCCATCATCCTTCTCGAGTCCGCGTAGCCTGCTATCACATGACTGAGTATAATGACACACCAAAAATATTTGCATTTCATGTAGCTGCACCTGCATTACCATATATAAGCATTTCATACATACATATAGATATCACAACTGCATCACATCCTGCACACAACACCTGTTAGCACAATTTACATATGCATTATCATATTCATATGCATTACATACATTTACATTTGCATTGGCATGACATTTTAAAACATAAAAGAACAAAAATATTGCATTACATACATATTTGCATCCATATCATAAGCATCACATAAGAACATCTCATCACATAGGTACACATGCATATAGTTTCTGCAAAGATGAATCATCTCATATATATATATAAAGTGTCATGATACAATGATGTCAAAATCATATGGCTACAATCACCCGCAGGTGTCTACAATACAAAAGAATGGTACAACACTGATACAATGGGAGCCCTCTAAGGCTATGATGAACTCCCTCCCTCGGAGCCGCCTGGCCTTGATGGAATCTGAGCCCCTGAAGGACCCGCCCCAGGATCATCCTGCCTGTCCCCTCTATCTGGTGATGGTGGAGGACCCATGACCCCACCACTAGATGCCTGCCTCCTCCGACTCCCTCCCGTAGCTATCGCTGTACGCGACGGTCTATGGAAGCTCCTCGCCCGCTGATCTGCTGGCACTGCACCATAGTAGAGGTCCCTCTCGTACCCTATCTCCTCTCCGGCCTGCAGGACATATGCATATCCTGCCCCTGTGTCCTCCACTGCCTGTCTCTCGGCCCTCAGCGCTGTCTCAGCCTCTGTATAGCGCTGGATAGCCTAATCTCTCTCCTGCTCAGTATCTCTGAGCCTCGTCCTGAGCCGATCCCTCTCCCTCTCCAGCTCCTGTATCTCATCTGCCTGGCCCTGGCAGATCTCCTTGAGCTCAATCAACTCATCCTCCTCTGGGTCAGCCCCCTCTGCCTCTGCCTGTGGCTCCTCCTCTGCGGGTGCTTGCCCCTATACCTGTACCCGTACTGGTCTCTGTATGGGTACCTGTCCCTGTACCTGTCCCTATCTCTGTCCCTGCTTCCGTGCCTGTACTGGCACCTGTCCTTGTACTTGTCCCTATCTCTGTCCCTGCTCCCATGCCTGTACTAGCACCTGTCCCTGTACCTGTCCCTGTCTCTGTACCTGCTTGGGACCCTGTGCTGCTGGTACCTGTAGGGCAATCCGCCGTGACCCCTCACCACCCAAACCTGCCTCTCCTCCCCACCCTCCCTCTGAGGTGCAACTTGCCTCTCTCCCACTACTCCCCTCCGCCTCTGTCAGCCTCTACCCCCATCACCTCCACCATCATCATCATCGTCCCCACCTCCATCTCCATCCAATAGCTCCCCTGGATCTATCAATCGTGGGAATGGATGCTCTGCCCAATACACTGTATACTCTGCATCCATCCCGACATCCTCAATCTCAGGCCACATGTCCCAAGGAAGAGGTATCATCTCCACCAGCTGAGTCACTGCCTAATCATATGACAGTAGCGGCCCAAACTGTGCCTGATCTCTAACGGTGCATGCATACATGCTTGATCCCCACGGCATCCTCTAAATTCGGCCAAACTGTCGGCCAACCCTATCCACCAGCTGCCTCTCCAGCACATAGGGCATCCGCCCAATCAAGTACCTGCTCTGGAAGGTGTAGAGCAGCTCCACTGCATCATCCTCCCACTGCTTGCAGCCCAGATAAGGTCGCCATATGACCTCATCAATGTCATCAATCACTCATCACCAGTACTCTAGCCTGCCAATCCATGGCTGCGAGGTGATCATATCATACAGGTGCACAAAACTACGTCCATGTCCCCTGCCTCTGAAGTGTATCGGCTTCGTCACTGGCAGATGCTCATAAGCCCAAACCTGCAATAGTGTCACCCCGCAGCCCAATCCAACTGATCCATGATACACAAACTGATGCAACTCATAGTACAAGTGTGCCAGCACACATGGTCCCTAGGCATATCTGGTATGTTGTGTCATCAGCATCTCTAGTGCTCCCCCCCAACCCATAGCCAATCCCCATGTCGCCCTATCTGGACACAGGAAACCACTGATAGCTCCTCCGATCACCGCCAGCAATGCTAAACCTGTGGTTGTCATGGTATCCCAGGCCACGTGTCCTGCCCTCATCTCCAATCTAGGGTCCTGAAACACCCACCTCAATGCCTCTCTGTCACCATCTCGATTGTATGGGATCAGCTCCCCATCGATCGGCACCCGCAAAATCCTGTATACATCCTCTAGGGTGACTGTCATCTCACCCATCGGCAAATGAAATGTGCATGTCTTAGAGTGCCATCTCTCAGCCAGCGCAGTCAGTAAACCCATGTTTGCCCGAAACTCAGGCACATACAATATATGTCTTAGACCCATCTCCTCAATGGCAGCTCTATCCTGAAATGACAACTCAGGTCACAACCGCTGAGTCGATGGGAATCTCTCCCGTGACTCCAACATAGGCAAATACTCCTGCAGTCAAGAAAATCACTCATGTCAGTTATAGTGGCATTCACTGTTTATCACAAAATGCTACTCGCTATCCAAATGCATATGGCTATCTATCCTAGTGACACTCACTGTTCATCACAAAGTGTTGTTATTTATCCTAGTGGTACTCACTGTTCATCACAAAGTACTACGTGTGTGACACTCTCTATTCATCACAAAGTGTTACTCACATTTGCACTCCCTGTTTATCAAAAAGTGCTGCTCATACTTTGGGTACTCCTTGTTCATCATAAAGTACTCTATCTTGGTACTCACTATTCATCACAAAGTGCCTTGATCTATCCTAGTCTTCCTAGAGGACCTGCTTGAGTGTATCCTCTCAGCAGCTTATCCAATCGACAGCGTATGTTCATCACAGAACTGTCGATTTGACCTAGAAGACCAAAACTTGCATTTTTCAATGCAAACGTGCTTGACTGACACAAACGCGCCTACAGATTGCATAGACGCACCTGAACAACACAAACGCGCCTGTATAATGCAAACGTGCTTATACTGTGCATAAATGCAACTTGGCGACGCAGATGCCCTTGACTGACATAAACGCGCCCGCATCTGATGCAAACGTGGTTCCAGACACAGACGTGCCTGGCACCGACACAGACGCGCCTGGCGGACATAGACGAGCCTGGCACCGACGCAGACGTGGTTAGATGATTTTTTGACATTTTTCAACTCTACTTCTAAGCGCATTTATTACCCTATTCGACATGCATTAATGACAAAAATTAAATGCGTCAAAGTACAAGGAGGTTTGGTGGTACTTACCGGCTCTCCTGCCTCTGCTGGCCTCTGAAATCAGCGAACACGGTCGATTCTATGCATGAAAGCCATCGCTGCTGACTGCTGCTGCTCTATTCTCACTCTGCAATATGCTCTTGTGGATGTGTAGATGACAATGAGGATGTATTTTCCCCCATGGTCTATCTTATAGCCTACCCTAGCCCTCGCATTCATTTCCCGAGTCAGTCTTCTTTATCCCGTGACTTTGTCACTTTATCCAGTCAGTCTATTCTATCCCGTCTTTCTTATCGAGAGATTGTCTGCAATCTTTTCAGACATTTTCATCCAATCTCTCGAGGGGGCATATCACTCCCATCTTGGGGCAACTCTGTATCAGTTCATATTATCTTCTTTGAAACAACGCGACAAGCCGCATTGTCTCAAAGAGAGACAAAATGTAGACACCTAAAATTGTCATGTCTAATTAAATAAATATTTTATTTATTTAATTATCTAAGCCTAATTCTTCTATTAATTAAATAAATCATTATTTATTTAATTAATTCATTTATCCTCTTCTAACCTTATTTCTCATTTAAATAAATACATTTATTTATTTAAATTATCATTTTCCTAAATTAAATAAATATTTTATTTATTTAATTGATCCCACTTCTTCTATTAATTAAATAAATCTTTATTTATTTAATTAATTCATTAGCCTTTTCTACCTATGACACATGTCATTCATCTCTTAATTCACACACTACCTACCTCTTTCATTATTTTATTATTTCTTCTCCCTACCCTCTAATCTTAGCCGACCTCCTTTTACACCTCTCAATCTTATCCCTCCATTTCATATTGTGTCTTCTATTTAAGGAGATGCCTTCTTCATTATCAAACCCTAATCGACAATTTGGAGGACTTGACTACACTACAATCCTACTTGCAACCACATTCCATTCTTTGTTGAGCTCTTGTGCATATAAAATCTGAGAGCAAATATATCAAGCAAGATCAATGGAGATAGGAAGAATGGAGATCAAAACCCTATTGGACATGTGATGGTATAATCTTTGTGATTTCATTTGGTTTGCATTGTCTTAGGTAATCTTCATATGTTATGGTGGATCTTTGTTGTTGTTAGGCTAGGGTTTTGTGGTTGAATTCATTTAGCCTTTCAATCTTGTTATTATTGTTATCCATTTTCACCATATACAAGAACATATGATAGATTCTGGATCACCAAATATCTAGCCAACTGAATGTGACACACACATGAATGACTAAACCAAACCAATTCCACCAAACTAAACGTACCAAAGAATAGTCTCTTGATCGTCATCACAATCTAACCACTCTACGGGAACTTTGTAGACAACCAAACAAGCTAGTTTTGACATCAATGCAACACAATCAATTCCTCCAAATTTCCAATTTATTATTGTTTTAAAGGATTAAGCTTTTGATTTTCCAACTAGGAGCTTGAACACCCTTTAGACAATTGATAATGTTGAATGAGTCACTCTCTAGCCAGATCTTCTGGTGGCTGTTAGAAACTACCAAATTTATTCCAATGTAGGCTACATTTGCCTCAACATAATGATTTATTTGGTTTCAAAAAGGGAGGGCCACATCCAAGACAAACTTACCATTATGATCAGGCGCTACTCCCCCATAACCAATAGGCTTAGGATTTCCCTTAGTTTCCCCATCAATGTTAATTTTAATCCACTGTATAGGAAGACTTTCTACACAACTCCTCTCACCTATTTAGGTCTTTGAATAGGAATAGAAATATCTCACTGAAGCTACCAATTTTTAGCCAGTTGGAGATCAAAATGGGAAGAAATGAGCTTGGGACTCTTCATCAGATCATTGGGACAAGCCACCAAAAAGTTCTCTTTGATGGGTGCCTAAATTTTGAAAGCCAATTTATCAGTAGGAGAAGCAACATCCTTGAAGATTCTATTACTTCTCTCCTTTCAAACCACCTAAGAAATATGAGGCATGATGAAAGATTAGAGGATCTTAAAAGTGTCATCCACCACTTCCTTACATAAAAAAACACCTGTTAGGGATGACAAAAACTCTCTTGCACAAATTATTAGTAGTGAGAATTTTATTTTGAACTTGGAGCCAAAAAGAGATGTTGATTTTGGGGATCAAATTTGAATTACAAACCAAAACCTAAAAGGGTTGGGGGGAGAAAACCTTAGTTTCTATTTTGAAGCATTAGAAATTGAGAAAAAAACATTCGTTAAGCTAGCCAAAACCACTGAATCTTCACACTAAATAGAAGGAATGTGGATTTTTTATAGCAACTACTAAAGGGGAGAAAGAGCCATATTAAGAGAGGGAATGCCCACCTATTGAAAATCATGAATTTAATTAGCAACCTAGCAACCAATCTGCCTAGTACAAAAATCTTTGAATTGGTTAGCCCATGGGGAATGAGAAAGAAGGGCATCCCCAAACCACCAGTCATCTCAAAAAAGGATTTTAAGACCATTCCCAAGAGACCACCTTATACCCCTAATAATGATAGATTTAGGAATGAAAATAAAGTTTCATATGATGGAACTAGAGAAATTATATCTATCACCAGATAAAAAGTCCCAAAAGTGATTATATGAAGCTAAATATTTGTTGTTAACTATAGAAGTCCATGCATTATTTTGCCTCAAAATTTATTGAATTCCTTGATTTTCCTAATGCTCAGGCTCCCATATTTCTTGGGAAGACAGACTTGATTCTGAGCCACTAAATGCATTATGTTCTTAGTTTTCAATCCCATCCAAAGGAAATTCTTCCAAATCTACTCAATCTTAACTAAGAATTTTTTTGGGACATGAAAAAGACTCATAGCATAAATTGGTAAATTCTGAAGACAAGCCTTGATCAACTGAAGTTTGCCAGCTTGACTCAATAAATCCTCTTTCTAACTAGCCATTTTAGATTCAAATATATCAATGAGACCCATCCAAAAGGAATTAGGGATAGAAATAGAAAAAAGAGGTAGACCAAGGTAGGTGGAAGGGAGCTCCGCTATACAACAACTGAAAATAGCAACATTTTTTATCTACCTCCTCTTTGAAGTATTAACAAATAAAATAGAATGTTTAGGGATACTAATTTTTTGACCAAAAGAGTCTTCATATTTCACTAGAATGCTCTTTATATTTATAGTTTAATAAATATAACCATCACCTAAGATGATGGTGTCATAAACAAATGGTTAATGAGAATAAAACTGAGGAGAAGAAGAGGGGGAGAGGCCCTTAAGACACCCAATCTCACAACTCTCTAGATGAATCTTCGCAAAGCTTCTATTATTAGAATAAAAAGGAAAGGGGAGATGGGGTCTTCCTAATGAATACCATTGGAATAAGAAAAGAAAATAAAGGAAGAACCATTAACAATAACAAAGAATCTTGAGGTCAAAGAAAATTGAGAAATCAATAGGATGAATTTGTAGTTGAAACTAAAGGTGGAAAGAATGTGTAGAAGGAAATGCAAGTTAACCCAATCATAGACTGTAAGGAGATCCAATTTGAGGAAAAATCCAACCTTCCTATTGACCATCAAGGAATGGATATTCTCATGAATATTCAAGATGGAATCCAAGAATTGATGATTAGGGATGAACCCTTTTGTTGAACAAAGATCAAAATAGAAAGGATTGCATTGAGACATAAAACAAGGATTTTAGAAAAGATATTATACAAGGAGTTACATAAGCTAATTGGGAAGAATTCCTTGAAAGAGTTAACATGAACCTTCTTAGGTATGAGAAAAATAAAGGTGGCATTCAGTTCTTTTAGCAAAGTTCTCGAACCAAATAATTCTCTAGCAGTCCAAATAACATCTTTAGCTACAATGTCCTAATAAATTTGAAAAGAGAACATGGGGAAACCATCAGGGCTCAACACTTTATTTCCTTCAAAATAAAAAATTATGAAAGTGAATGTCATCCTTTGAGGGAATATTGGAAAGAGAATGGTTCATCTCCTCTAAGACAAGATAGGGAATCTCCCCTAGAAATTCCAGCTAACCATCAATATCCATATGTTTATCATTAGAGAGGAGAGATGAGAAGATTATTTTGGCTGCATACATAATATCCTCATCTTTATCTAGACCTCTACCATTATAAGTGATAGATTGAATCCTATTAGAAGCATTGTGCTTAAGGGTGGACATATGGAAAAACTTTGTATTCTAATCTCCATTTTGGAGCCAGATGGTCCTTGATGTCTATTTCTAAAACTCCTCTTCCTTTGCAATAATATCATGAAGCTTTTAGAGTATAAAAATTTCCTAATCCACAAGATAAGGGGATGCTCTTGCAATTGAATCTGGACTTGAATATCATCCAACTCACTCTTCAATTGATTCTTGATATTAAAGATGTGATCAAAAGATGTCTTATTCCATTTCAACACTTTAGTTTTAATTGAGGTCAACTTCTTCACAACACAATACATAGTTGTACCATCTATATGCCACCATTCCATGATTTTGTTCTTAAGATCTGGGTTGAGAGTCCACATCTTTTCAAATCTTAAAGTGAAAATATTTTTTTGACTCCCACTATTAGTTGAGAGAGCTATGGGAAAATGATCAGAACCAATGCAAGTTAAATTTGAAAGATTGCAAGAATAAGGAGGCCAATCAGGGAAAATCAAGACTTGATCCAACTTGACTTGGATTAGTTCATCACCATAACAATTATTAGACCAAGTGAATGGGGCTCCTTGCCAATCTAGATCCAAGAGACCCTAAGAATTAAAAAAATAAAGTAAATTTTGTTAGTATCTTTTGCAATCGAAGCCACTCCTTTCTTCTCATTACTATGCAATGGGGTATTGAAATCCCCCATCACCAACTATTTTTTATCTTGGATAGTAAATCTAAAACTAGAAAGGGAAATCCACAGGGCTTTTCTGGCAACTTTATTATTTGAAGCATAAATATTTAAAATAATCCAAGAATTACCATCTCTCATGTGATCAAAACAAGTAGCAATATGGTTTGGATTAGATATGATCACAATACCTTTAACCAATCTCGGGTTCCAAAAAATTTCAATGTCCCTAAGGCCACATTAGCATCACAATAGTGAACACCACCATTTCTGAATAAATGCAACTTGATTCTTTGAAGCTTATCACTCTACATTTTAGTATCGTGAACAAGAAATTTATTTGTTCTATGGTCTAATTAGATTAGAGAAGGGATCATTCTTATGGGGATTATTAATACCCCTTATATTCCATGATATGATCTTCATTTAGAGTTGTGAGGTGTACCAGTTACGCCCACCTCAGGGAGAGTTCTATGCATCACCTTAGCTATGTTAAAATTAATTTTCTTGTCGACTTTCAATCATGGTGGGTTGGCCCAAGTGTTTAGATTTTGAGCCACAATCAACTTTCTGATAATTTCTAGTTCTAAATCTAATTGAACTAGATAGAGGAGAGGTCATTCATCTATTCTTAGATTTTAAAACTATAAATGACTCATGAAGAGGGGAAAACAGATTTGAAGGTCAAATGATCAAAACATAACGAAATAAACATGTAGAATGCTAAAATATCATTAAAAGACCATTTCACCTTGCTATTTTACCTTCTCCTTTGGATTGAGCTTGATGAAGTGAAGGCGCCCCTTGATAATGCTCCACTTGATGTGCTCCTTTGATTGCTAGATGTGGATGGCTCTCCAATGTTCTGCACAAATGGAATGAATTTGAAAAATGATAAGGATGAGATGATCAAGTTGCCAAGATGATTTCCTAGGCTCAAAAGGGCAGCATAAGCCTATTGGATTTCGAGATGTCTTGAATGAAGGGATGGAGCCCTATTTTATAGGAAGAGGAGAGGAAAATGGATGGCTAGGATGAATTCGACATGAAGGGATAAGATTTACTTGTGAGCTCACACAAGGTCCAAAAGAGGGTGTGGAGACCAAGAAATATGCCTTAAAGGTATTTCATATCTCCACACTCCACAAGATGAATTGGAAGAATTAAAAATTCTCCAAAAAAGGATATCATGGGGATTGGAGGAATAAAAAGGAATTAAAAATTGGGGATTGGAGGAATAAAAAGGAATTAAAAATTCATTGGGAGAGGGGATGCCTAGAGGAATGTGTGATTTCGAAAATCTTACATTCACCTAGGAAAAGAGCATTTAAAGCTAGTGGCTGGATGAAAAGAACAAAGAGTTGACTTTGTGGCTAATCATGATGATTAACCATTAACGACTCATTAGGAGGGGGATTAGAGGAAATGTTAGGCGGGATTAATATTTGTAGGAGAATTTGACTAGGAGAGAGAATGAGTGGAGGGAATAAAAAATTAGAAGAATAATGTTAAGTGAGTTTAGGGAGTTTCTAGAAGAATGAATTAAGAAGATGATTTGTAGGAATCATGTAGGTTAACTAATTAATTGAAATTAATTAAGAGGAAGATTTGTGAGCATTTGATTTTTTTAGAAGAATAAAGAAAAAGATTGATTTATAAAATTATTTATTAAATTATGTTTAAAGGATTTGAAATTAATTAATCAATCATATGCTATAGTGACAATAGTAATTATACTTAATTAATATTGAGAGGAATTTGAATTAACATAATTAATTAATTAATTATGTGAGGAATTAAAACTAATTAAAATAATTATTTTTAAGTGTCTACATTTTGCCCCTCTTTGAAGCGAGGTGTGATGACACATTGATTCAAAGAATAATCTTGTTTTGATGTTGATATTGGTTTGATAGGATGCCCCAGCTCTTGATTGATAGATTATGGTATGGTGATGCCCCCTCGGGAGATCAATTGAGGTATTTGATCTTTGGAGTTTTGGAAAATTGATATCCTGATAGATTTGATTTGATTCGATTGATAAGATCTAGATTCAGTCTGGTTTCAAGAAGAATTCATCCTGTATAAGACAAAGATGATCAAAGTGTCTAGTTTTAGGAAGGATTCATCCTGTATAAGACATGATTGATCACAATAACTGGCTTCAAGAAGAATTTATCCTGTATAAGACATGATCGGAGTGTCTGGTTTTAGGAAGGATACATCTTGTATAAGACATGATTGATCACAATGTCTGGTTTTAGGAAGGATTCATCCTATATAAGACATGATCAGATCACAACGTCTGGTTTCAGGAAGGATTCATCCTGTAAAAGACATGATTGATCACAATGTCTAGTTTCAAGAAGGATTCATCCTGTATAAGACATGATCAGAGTGTCTGGTTTCAGGAAGGATACAATCTATATAAGACATGACTGATCACAACGTCTGGTTTCAAGAAGGATTCATCTTGTATAAGACATTATCAGATCACAATGTCTGGTTTAAGGAAGGATTCATCTTATATAAGACATGATTGATCACAACATCTGGTTTCAGGAAGGATTCATCCTATATAAGACATGATCGGAGTGTCTGGTTTCAGGAAGGATACATCCTATATAAGACATGACTGATCACAACGTCTAGTTTCAGGAAGGATTCATCCTGTATAAGACATGATCAGATCCTAATGTCTAGTTTCAGGAAGGATTCATCCTGTATAAGACATGATTGATCACAACGTTTGGTTTTAGAAAGCATTCATCCTGTATAAGACATGATCGGAGTTTCTGGTTTTAGGAAGGATACATCTTGTATAAGACATGACTGATCACAATGTCTAGTTTCAGGAAGGATTCATCCTGTATAAGACATGATCAGAGTGTTTGGTTTCAGGAAGGATACATCCTGTATAAGACATGACTGATCACAATGTCTAGTTTCAGGAAGGATTCATCCTGTATAAGACATGATCAGATCACAACGTTTGGTTTCAGGAAGGATTCATCATGTATAAGACATGATTAGAGCATCTAGTTTCAGGAAGGATACATCCTGTATAAGACATGAATTAGAATCAGAATTGATTATGTGAGGGAAAAAAATAGAGGAGGAAAAATTTAGGTGGAAGGGATAGATGAGGAACAAATATGAAGCAGCCATGAGGTATCTAGAAAGAAGAATACGAGATGCGAGACCACGGAGAAAAACAGGGGCAATTGAGAACTCCATGGGATTATTGAGTTTAGGATTTGATGGAATGATGGTGAGATTTTGTGCACAACAAATGTGGAGAGCCAACCTAGTTTGATGTTGCCCTGAGTGACTTGCACCACTGATTATAGAAATCAGGATGCCATGAGAAACCCAAGGCATGGACTGACTCTGTAGACAAACGGGAATTTCGTGCACACAACAATGCAAGTGTTAAGAAACACTAATACAAAATTGTGGCTTCGTGTAAGGAAACCCTCAAACACACTGATACCTCTTGTACATGAGAAGGTAAGTGCTGGTAAACACTAGTACCAGGTCACTGGTTTATACAAGAAGAATCCAAAACATTCCATACTATGAAATATGGCCCTGTATGTGCCTATCATAATGTACCTGCATATGAAAGAATCTAGGCAGTTGTAAATAGTGGCAGTCATAGGGCAAAGATGCAAGCCTATATGAAAAGATCTAACAAAATCTAACAAGTCTCTTCCTTGTGACCACATGATACCTCTTGCCAAGAGTAGAACTAGGATGGACTTGGGATTGTTTCTCAAAACTTCTTGAAGCTTACACACAGAGGCATAAAATCTCAGTTTCAATGGGACATTCCTTGTTCATGACTTAGGCGAAGACTTCATCATCATACACATGTTTTATTGGGAGGTGGAAAAGAAGGAATGTTGTGCATGGGTGGGTTGGATGGCAGATGATTTGTAATATCAACATCATAGACAGTGGATCTAGTTATTTACCTTGGTATTTGCATAGAGGTTTTCACCAAGGTACTTGTCCATAGCGCCACCAAGTGGTTTTCACTAATGGACGACTTTTTTTAATTTTTTTTTCTGATTTTTTTATTTTTTTGTGTCATAAGGTGCCTGTTTGCCAGGTTTTCACCAAAGTGACGATTTTTTCAGGATCTTTTTCTCATTTTTTTTTTTTTCTTGATTTTTTTTTTTTTGATAATTTAAGACTTTCTGAGGACTAAGCATAAAATCTTTTGAGGTGCATGATATTCATTGGATCATCCAAAGGATCACCTTCAGGAGTAGCCAACTGATAAGCTCCTGATCCATATTTCATTGTGACTACATATGGTCCAAGCCAATTAGGCTCGAACTTGCCTTTCTTTTCTCTTTCTTGTAGATTTTTCTAATTTTCCATGAGGACAAGATCACCAACTTGGAATTCTTGGGTTTTGACTTTTATATGATAACTCATGCGCAGACGGTTTTGATGATTGAAGACCTTGAGGCGCCTTTCATCTAACAATATTAGCTCTTGTAAGTAGGCAATTCTATATTCTTCCTCTAGTAGGATGTTTTGCAGCAATACCCTTAGAGAGGGGATCTCGATCTCAAGGGGAAGGATGGCTTCGGAAACAAATACTATGGAATAAGGAGTGGCACCTGTGGGGGTGCAGATGGAGGTGCGGTAGGCCCACAATGCAGGATGGATTTGGAGGTGCCAATCATGGCCTACTTCATTGACTATCTTTTTGAGAATTTTTATTAGGGTTTTATTAGAAGCCTCAGCTTGGCCATTGCCTTGGGGGTAATATGGAGTGGAGAAGCGGTGTTGGATGTTGATTTTTTGGCAGATTTCTTTGACATCCTGGTTCTTAAATTGTTTACCATTATTTGTGATGATAACTTTTGGGATGCCATATTGGCAGATTAGGTAGTTCAGGATAAATTTGGATATTTGCTTGCTGGTGGTGAAAGTAAGAGGGATAGCCTCTACCCACTTGGTGAAGTATTCAATGGCGGTGATAATGAATTTATGTCCGTTGGAAGATGAAGGGTGGATTTTCCCAATGAGATCGAGCCCCCAATGTGAGAAGGGCCATGGTGTAATGAATGGCTACAATTCTTGTGACGGTGCATGAATCTTGTCGCCATGCTGTTGGTAAGAGATGCATTTCTTCACATAATTGTATGCATCTTCTTCCATTTTAGGCCAATAGTATCTTATTCTCAAAAAAAATTTAGCCAATGTGAGTCCACTTGAGTGTGCCCCATAGATACCCTCATGTACTTTGCGTAATGCCCATTCTATTTCTTGTTTATCTAAACACCTTAGGAGGGAACCATCAAAATGCCTTTTGAACAAGGTTTCTGCAAGGATGGTGTAACGGGCACATCGGCAGATGAAGGTTTGTTGTTGGGTTTTTGTGAGGTGTGGGGGAATGGTGTTGTCTTTGAGGAAAGCAAAGGTTTCTTGGTACCAAGGGGACTCAGGACCAATGAGAACACACACCATTTCAGACTTCGGTAGGTCGTATGCTGGTATAAATAATTTCTCGACCAAGAACTCACACTTCTGACTGTGTGCTGGCATTTGAAGGAGGGAGCCAATTGTGGCCATTGCATCTACAGCCCTATTGTTTGTTCATGGGATTTGGTCAAACTTGATTTCCGTGAAATGTTTCTTAAGATCTTCAACCATGGTACGGTAGGGAAGGAGTTTGTCATCTTTTGTCTAGCATTCATCATTAACTTAATTTATGATTAGTTGGGAATCACCATAGACTTGTAATTCCTTTATTTTCCAGTAGATAGCCAAGCGTAAACCTATGATGAGGGCCTCGTATTCTGCTATGTTATTGGTACATGCAAAGGCTATCTTGTATGATTTGGGGATTCCATCTCCTTGAGGTGTGACCAATAATATTCCTGCCCCTGATCTATTTTGAGTGTAGGAGCCATCAAAATACAATTTCCATGTGGAGGATGTGGTAACAGTCATAATGAACTCATCTGGTAATTCTATGAGAAGAGGATGGTTGCCTGGAAGTGGAGCTTTAGCCAACTGATCTACAATGACTTGTCCCTTGATTGTCTTTCTATCCACATATTCAATGTCAAACTCACTTAAGAGCATGACCCATTTGGCGGTTCTACCAGTGAGAGTAGCTTTGGACAAGAGATATTTAAGTGGATCAATTTTAGCAATTAATTTTGTCTTATTATTTAGCATATAGTGTTGTAGTTTCTGTGTACTGAACAATAATGCCAAACATGCTCTTTCAATGGGGGTGTAATTGATTTCATATCCTACCAACATCCGACTAATGTAGTAAATGGCGCATTCTTTCCCTTGATCATCTATTTGTGCCAATAATGCCCCCAATGCCACTGCAGTAGCGCATATATACAAAATAAGGGGTTTTCCAGGAGCAGGAGGCATCAATACCGGAGGTGATGCTAGATATTCTTTTAATTTCTCAAAGGCCTTTTGACATAGACAATCCCATTTAAATTTTGTGTCTTTACACAACAGGTGTGCAAATGGATGGCACTTGTCTGCTAGTTGTGAAATGAAATGCCTGACAGACTGGAGTTTTCCTTGGAGACTGCGTAGTTGTTTGAGAGTTTTTGGTGGAGGCATTTCCATAATAGCTTTTACCTTTGTAGGATCAACCTCGATGCCTCTGTGGGAAATAATGAATCCCAGTAGTTCTCCCGATGTGACGCCAAACACACACTTTTTGGGATTTAGGCGCAGCTTTTATTTTTCCAATCTTTCGAAGATCTATTTTAGAATGGGGATGTGTTCTTGTCTTGTCTTGGATTTTCCTAGCAGATCATCCACGTAGTCCTCCATAATTTTGTACAAGAGGTCATGAAAAATTGTTGTCATTGCCCATTGATATGTAGCTCCAGCATTTTTAAGGCCAAAAGGCATGACCCGGTAATAGAAGGTACCCCATGGTGTTGTGAATGCAGTTTTATGCTAATCCTCATCTGCTATCCTGATTTGGTTGTATCCAGAAAACCCATCCATTAGCGATAACATTTCATGTCTTGCTGTAAGGTCCACAATCATGTCTATATTGGGGAGTGAGAAATCATCTTTAGGACAAGCTATATTTAGATCTCGGAAACTTGTGCAGATGCGGATGCCCCCAGCAGGTTTGCTGATAGGTACAATGCTGGAGACCCATTCAGCATAATCTATTGGTTTGATAAATTTTGCATCTAACAACTTGTTGAGTTCCACCTTGACCAGGAGTGCAATATGTGGGTGCATTTTGCATAATTTTTTGTTTTACAGGTTTTGCATCTAGGTGGATGGCGAGATTGTGAACCACCAAGGTAGGGTCCAACCATGGCATATCAGAATAGGACCATGCAAAATTGATTTTTACCTCTGTAAGGAAGTTGATGAAGTCTTGTTTCTCTATTTCTGTGAGGGATTTGGCAATGAGCACATTTTTTGGAATGACCTCGGTGCCCATGTTGATGCTATCTATTTCTTCTATCAACAAATTTGATTTGTCCTATGGAGGGTAACCAATGGTAGGGAGGTCAAATTCCTCATCATCAAGTGCCTTTTCCAGGTTTTCACTTTCAGATACGCCCTTTGTTTTTATTTCTTGTTCATCCAAAGGCGCCTCAGGGAGGTTTTCACCTAGGGAATCATGTCTTTTCCTTTTATTATCTTTTTTGTGGCTAAGGGAATTGACCTGACTACCAAAGTATCCCTTTTTGTGTAGTTTAATACCCTCGATTCTGTTACAATCTTCCAAGTTTGGCACTGTCAGGAGATAAATGAGAGTATTATTGTCAGCGCAAATATCTAGAGTGGGTTTGTCTCGTTGGCCACAGTCAATGAGTTCAGGATGGACAAGATGTAGCTCATGTGAAGTGGGAAGGGTTACGAGGGTTATGGTATTGATGTAAGCGTCCAAGAAGATATCTTTCTCATATTCATAAGGCATTTCATGGAATTCCTCTTCGTCAATGCTTTCAATATCTAAAGAAGGACTAGAAGGAGCACCAACGATAGTAATCTTAGGCACCGGGGTGTACCCCAAGCCTCTGTTGTATCTATAGGAGATAGGATTTATGGGTGTTTTTCTTCCTTTCTCCTCTGGTCCCAGGCCATGTCCTTTGTAACCCATTTTTTCAACTATGGCAGATGCTTTTGGGTACATTTCTTTGGATATTCTTTTTGGATCTTCATCTTCTTCCCGGTACAGCCATGAAAAGATATTTGTTTCGAGGCTCTCGTTATCAAGTGTGCCCCATTACTAGAAGGTGGTGTTTTGGCATTGCATGACTTGTTTTGGGTCCTTTTTGAGCTCTTTTGGTTTGCCAAATGACTTAGGAGAGAAAGGGAGGTTGCCTATCAATAAGACGTCCTCCAATTCGTATTCTCCACAGCCATTGTCCAAGATCTTGATTTGATTATTTGGTTGGGATGATGTGGAGGCAATATTTGATGTGTCAGATGGAGGCGTTGGTGAGGGTCTATTTAGTGGGCTATGATATGGATGCTTCCCCTCTAATAGTTTGCAATATTGAAAAGGTTGGGGATCACCTTTGATAGTGATCTCTCTCTCGTTATAGGGGAACTTGATGCATTGGTGATAGGTGGAGGGTATGGCCTACAAGGAATGAATCCATGGCCTCTCGAGGAGAATGTTGTAGGGGAGGTCAAGATCTAGTATTTGGCAAGGGGTTTCAATTGTAATGGGGCCCACTTGAAGAGGTAAGGTGATCATGCCCTTTGAAATTCTTTTTGCAT
This sequence comes from Cryptomeria japonica, assembly GCF_030272615.1. Classification (NCBI taxonomy): domain Eukaryota; kingdom Viridiplantae; phylum Streptophyta; class Pinopsida; order Cupressales; family Cupressaceae; genus Cryptomeria; species Cryptomeria japonica. Next base: position 66,931,165 of record NC_081405.1, on the reverse strand, counting down.
CATCATATGCCTTTATTGTGATCCTTCCTGATGTGTCTATTAGATCCTCAGAAAGTCCCAATTGTTTTATTAATTTGTATGTACACAGATTGAGCCCGGACCCACCATCTATCAGGATACATTTGACCTTGTGCTTGTGGATAAGAGCTTCGATGTGTAAAGGTTTGTTATGGTCTTCACCTGCGGGAGCATCTTTGGAGTTAAATACAATGTGTTGCTGGGCAACAAGGTTTCCAATGAGGGCTTGGAATTGGGTGGTGTTGACGTTATCTGGAATGTGTGATTGGAGAAGGGCTTGTTCCAAAATTTCTTTATGGACCAGGGAGGTCTTGAGAAGTTCCAAAATGGAGATCTGTGCGAGTGTCTTCCCAAGTTGATCAAGGAGGTCATATTGGCTGGTGGAAGACATGGGTGGAGGGTTTGGTGTGGGAGGAACTCCTTGGATGGTGACTCCTCCTCGGCATGTAGTTGCATTGTAGTCATCCTGGAAATGGGAGGTGGAAGGTGTGGTGCCTTGAATGACTATCTGAGCAGGATTTGGTCTAATTTGGGAAGAAGGAGGATTAACTCCTTGGATAGTTATGACATTGACATTATTGTCTACAGGTTCAATGCGACCTACCAAAAAATCAAAATCGGTGACGTGATTAGCACAGTCATAACCCATTGCGTTAGATGATGAGCCTTTTCCTTTATCATGCTTCGGGAAGGGTTCCTGGTACATTTTGAGTTTGTCATTGTTATTACTAGGTTTTGCATTTGCTACTTCAATCTCACCTCTATCAATGAGATCTTGTATGTAGATCTTCAGTTTCATACACTTGCGTGTATCATGTCCCTTGATATGATGGTATTTACAATACTCATTTTCATTATACCATCTTGGTTTAGGTTGATTGGGGTCAAATGGGTGAGTGATTGGAAACACCACTGCACCTGCTTGGACAAGTTTCTAAAACACCATTTGAATAGGCTCAGCCAGAGGAGTGAAATCTCTTGGAGTCCTTTTATTTGATCGGGGTGGTCATCCCTGGATTGAGACATTGTTGTGAGGTTTTTGGGATTGATTTTGATTATTTTGATTGTTGAATTGATGATTATTGGTGGTGGATTTTGGGGGAGCGGCCACGGTTTGGACCCGCTTTGCATCAGTTATACCATCATTGACCACATTTTTGTTTTTGGACCAGAATTCTAGCTTGTCGTTATAATAAGAGGAAGAACTTTGTGTTGATTTCTGGTAATGTTTCAAGGTTCCCTCCTCCAACAAGACACGTTCGAGGGCGAGGCCCTTATCTATTAATTTTTGGAAGGATTTGATACATTGAGATATTAAAGGTCTTGAAAGTTCAGGCACCAAGTTCTTTTGGAATAGCTCAATTTGATGTTGTTCTGGCATGTCCCACTAGAATTTCTTGATAAGATGTCACCATCTTTGTAGGAAATTGGTGAAGGTTTCTTCGGGCCTTTGTTTTGTATTACATAAGTCCATCATAGATACATCATTACCCATGTTGTATGCATAGTGGGCCTCAAATTTTTCTGCCAAGTCTGGAAAAGAGACAATGGAACCTCATGGTAAAGATGAGAACCATGCCAAGGCGTCTCCCATGAGACTCTTGGGAAAGAGTCTGTGAAGATAAAGGTCACTATAGGAGACTTCTTGGCATAAGATGTGGAATTCTTGGACATGGTCGCAGGGATCTCCTTTGCCTTCATACTTGGTGAATTTAGGGATCTCAAATCCCGAGGGATATGGTGCAACTGATATAGACAGGTCGTAAGGACAAGGGCAAAACTCTTTGAATAAATAAGTTTTCCTTTTATTAGTCCTTTGTTTCATGTCCTTGATGATATTCTTCATGTCTTGAATTTCCTTGATGAGGTCTTGTTGTGGACTTTCATATTGATGAATTGTATTGCCCCAAGAATTGGATGAACCAAAGAAGGTGCACCACCACCAATATATTGATATGATGAGGAGGTGGGAACGTGGGATGTGATGACCGATGTCACTGGGGTTTGAGGGATAATTGGTTGTGGTCCACCAGCTATTGTGATAGGATTAAATACGGCCCAGATAAAATTTGCGACATTGTTGGGAGGAAGGGAAGTTTGTGGAATAGAAATTTGTGGTTGAATAGAAGGAAGTAGTATAGAAGTTTGTTGGAGAATGAATGAGATCGGATTTGATAGTGGTATGGATGGTAAGGAGGAAGAAGGTGGGATGGAAACCATGGTGGGAGGTACCGCTAGTGGCATTGATTGAGCTTGGATGATTGATGGGGCTGCAATTGATTGAGTTTGAATAGTAGGTGCAACATTTTGTGTGGGAGTGAAGTCTCCTTGTGGTTGTTGGGTGAGAGCGGATCTATTAAATTCAAGCAGAAGTTGAGCTCCATGTTCAAGGAGAGTTTTCAAAAGTGCAGTAGGATTGTGTTTAATAAACTTTTCCATCATCTCTTGGTTATAAGAATCCACTAGGAAAGTTTGCACTTTTGGACAAAGTTCATCTTGGTTAACCATGTCAAGATTTTGACTTTGATCTTGATCGCTAGGTTGCCCACTTTGTGTATGATCTTGCATGGGATCTTCATATAGGACACCAATGTTTGGCATGCCATATTGTTGTTCAGCCATCTTTTTCTTTTGGGATCGAGTTGTGACCATACACGATATTTGTGATGAAAAGACTTAGGAAAAATGTGATGAAAGGACTTAAGAAATTTGTGATGAAAGGATTTAAGAAATTTGTGATGAAAGGATTTAAGAAAATTGAGGATGAAAGGATTTAAGAAATTTGAGGATGATTGATGAAGAAGGTATGGTAGTGATCGTTTAGAAGAAACTTGATAACTAGGTTGTCTTTGACATGAATATGACTTAATGGAGGATTGATTCGAATGAAAAGTTGTATGAAGGGATACGACTACCCTGATTTGGACAATGGTTGGTGTTTCAAAGGATAAACTTGAATATTGATGGAGATGATAGAATCTTAGCTTCTCTCTTAGGCTTATGAAAAATGGGACGGACAGAGTTTTGAGGCAATTTTGGACTTTGTGTGGGTAATGACTTGGACAATTGTTTGTGTCTTGACAAATGTTTTTGCAAAGTGTTTGGGGATAGTGATGTGTTTTTAGTCTTATCTTGGCAAGTATGTATCAAACAAAGCAAACACAATGATTAAATGCATATTATCTCAAAGACACTCATGCTCATATACAACATTCTTAAGGCTAGCAAGGACAACAGTCATTGAATCCCAATTGGTTTTCCATCTACACTTACCCAGAGCGGACACTTAGATGCTTGACCCCACTAGCTCCCCTCCATGGCACTCACTTCTTGGGGCAGCCAAGCTTCAATTCCCATGAAAACTCCTCATGGCAAACTTTGTGTCTCTACTAAGGGTTGTAAGAATATGGGTCGCTTTAGAGATCCGACCTCCTACACCAATGACTAGAAGGTTTTTGGCCACTATGAACAAGGTGTTTAGTAAGTCTTCCCGTTAGGAGCTACCCTTCAAAGTTGTGCAAGTGCAATTGAGGCCTATAGCCCAACGAAACACCAAGAACTTAGTAGTCACGCAAGCGTGATTGAGATCTCTAGGATCCTACTAAGCACCCAATGTGAGAGTGAACTCTCATATAGCCCCAACCATTAACCCTTTCGTAGTCAATGGCCTATTTATTATAGTGAGTTGGGAACCCCAGGTCTGAGTGTACTTACTTGGGTCGTTCCCCTCTTACCTTCTAAAAGAGCAAGTTGGGAGGGCAGGCCAGCTAAATGTAAATACACAATCAAACAAGAAAAGGTTGGAGGGTCTAGATTTCTAATCGTCTAGCAAGACGAGAGCATTCTTTCCTACCTTTACGCTTTTCTTAAAGACACATAAGACAATGGTTCATTCCATTTTAATTAATATCTAGGTGCCTAATTTAAATAAATGTACAATATTTGGTTGAATCAGCTAGGCAACCTGCAAAACCACTTGATTAGTAGTTTGAAAAATGGAGTCTTCAAAAATCGTCCTGCAAAACAACTTGATTAGTAGTTTGGAAAAATAGTCTTCAACAAGTGTCCTGCAAAAAACAACAAAATGACAAAAATATTAATTTTTTTAATTTTTTGGGAATGAATAGAAAAACATGAATAAATTTTTTTTTACTAATGACAAATGTGGATTTGAAGAAAGCTTTGATGGGTAAATGGGGTTTCACTAGGTTTTTGTGGCTTTCCAAGGGATAGGCAAGCGAAAAATGGGGATTTTGGAGGAGAGATGAAGGAATGGGAAAATTTGTCCGAGAGGGACAAAGAAGAAAAAGTTGGAGATGGATAATATGAGAAAAATTTGGAGATGATTGGATAAAAGGGGAAGGAGTTATGACAAACCCTAAAAATAGAGATATATGAGATTTTGGGCTTCAAAAAGTGGATTTTTGGGATAAGGCCTCCAAGGAAGGAAATGTGGAAAATGGCAATGCGGAGAATCCGGTGAAGTTTGGAGGAGAATGGAGTTGAGATAAAAAAGATATGGCAAAAAATCTCCTAGTTTCACAATTAAACAGATCAAATAATAGAGCAAATAACAGATCAGATAACAGGAATTCAAATTCCCACAAAAATGCTCGCGCTAATCGCAGAGCTATCGTGCTAAAACTGAAACACAAATAGAAAAAGAACAGAAACAAAAATGCAACAGAAACAGAAAAGAAGCTATTGCGTAGAAATACAGAGCCACTATTCTGGAACTTGCAAAAAAAAGTTTTTTTTTTTTTTTTTTTTGCAGTCGCGCTATTCTGGAACTTGCATCTCACAACTCACAAAAACCTAAAAAAATATTAGTTCTTAAGGATGTGGGTCCCACCAGGCATGCCAAAATGAAGAGGGGAAAATAGATTTGAAGGTCAAATGATCAAAACATAATGAAATAAACATGCAAAATGCTAAAATATCATTAAAAGACCATTTCACCTTGCTATTTTACCTTCTCCTTGGGATTGAGCTTGATGAAGTGAAGGTGCCCCTTGATAATGCTCCACTTGATGTGCTCCTTTGATTGCTGCATGTGGATGGCTCTCCAATGTTGTGCACAAATGAAATGTATTTAAAAAATGATGAGGATGAGATGATCAAGTTGCCAAGATGATTTCCTAGGCTCAAAAGGGCAGCATAAGCCTACTGGATTTCGAGATGTTTTGAATGAAGGGATGGAGCCTTATTTTATAGGAAGAGGAGAGGAAAACAGATTGCTAGGATGAATTTGAGATGAAGGGCTAAGATTTACTTGTGAGCTCACACAAGGTCCAAGAGAGGGTGTGGAGACCAAGAAATATGCTTTAAAGGCATTTCGTTTCTCCACACTCCACAAGATGCATTGGAGGAATTAAAAATTTTCCTAAAAAGGATATCATGGGGATTGGAAGAATAAAAAGGAATTAAAAATTCCTTGGGAGAGGGGATGCCTAGAGGAATGTGTGATTTCGAAAATCTTACATTCACCTAGGAAAAGAGCATTTAAAGCTAGTGGCTAGATGAAAAAGACAAAGAGTTGACTTTGTGGCTAATCATGATGATTAACCATTAATGACTCATTGGGAGGGGGATTAGAGGAAATGTTAGGTGGGATTAATATTTGTAGGAGAATTTGACTAGGAGAGAGAATGAGTGGAGGGAATAAAAAATTAGAAGAATAATGTTAAGTGAGTTTAGAGAGTTTCTAGAAGAATGAATTAAGAAGATGATTTGTAGGAATCATGTAGGTTAACTAATTAATTGAAATTAATTAACTAAGAGGAAGATTTGTGAGGATTTGATTTTTTTAGAAGAATAAAGAAAGGGATTGATTTATTAAATAAATCAATCATATGCTATAGTGACAATATTAATTATATTTAATTAATATTCAGAGGAATTTGAATTAACATAATTAATTAATTAATTATGCGAGGAATTAAAAATAATTAAAATAATTATTTTTAAGTGTCTACAACTCCTCTTCTTTAATCATATAGGTTTCACCTAAATTCGTAGGAAAAACCACAACCTCATTCAGAAAAGACTCCATTGGAGCCTGAGATTGACGATGAAAATTTTCTCCCGTGGCTTTAGGAATGTCCACTGAAATATAAAAATTTGATGGAGAGATTTGGTTCTTCTATAGATCTGGTCTTCACGTGAAACTTTAAGAATGCCCACCACTATGTTAACTATGGGTGAATCTTCAAGAGAATCTTTAAAAAGAGAAGGCCCAACTTAGCATAACCAAAACTAGAGATGGAGGGAATGGGTTTGGCCACTTGAAGCTCCATAATTGAGATAGAGTTAGATGCCTCCAAGAGGTTTTTCCTCTAAACCTTCTTAGTGGATTTTATAGTCTTAGTCGGACAATCCCTAGCTCACTGGCCCACTTTCTTGTAGTAGAAACAATCAAAGGGAATATGCTTGAAATCAACTACTTGAGACCATGTACCATGTTTAAAGATGATACAAATTTCCATTGGAAAATTAGTAGATTTCTTGATATTGAAATAAATACGAGAATAAACAAATCTCCTCCTTCAATCAATCATTAGATCTAGAGAAATAAGCTCCCCAAAACAAGTAGCCAAGTCATCAAAGATTTCTTCATCCCAAAATTTAAGGAGAAGACCCATAAACCAAAACCAAATAGGGGCCACATCACATGAACAATCATTATCATTAAATCCCCGCTTCCACCTCTAAAGGGAAAGAAAATAAAGTCCCAACATCTAGGGACCTCTTGATAAAACAACAATAGATCCTCTTCATAGGTAAAGGTTCAAAAGAGAAGAAGCCTTTAGCCATAGCCACTGTTGGCATATGATGAAGAGGTGATAATGTATGTTGTCATTGATGTCAATAAGTGCTCAAGTAGGTGAACCGGTATGCACTGGTATGAAGATCCGAAGTGGTTATGGTCAACCAGATGAGTGGACCGGTGTCAGGGTTCACTAAGAGTGACTACCGGTTGGTAGTCTCTGTTCAGCTATAGGGTTTCTGGTATGGCTTGTGCGGTGCAATCGATGATGTTTTGTGATGAGTTAGTTAAAGAATAAGGATAAGGATCGAGATGCCATGTCAACTGTGTGCATGTGAAGGATTTCTTTGAGGATCTTGCACATGAAGATTGAATGCATTAAATGTCTACCTCAGGAATGTGTGTTTTTCTTAGTGGTATGTGAAAAGTGTGTGATGGGTTACTATTTTCTAGATGCGATGAAGATTGGACAATGCAGAATGACTTGAGATCTATTTTAGATTGTTTCATTCTATGTAATGTAATTGACGGTCAAGATTGGACAACTTGTAATTGTAAACCTAAAATGTTTAGGGTTTAGGGTTTATGCTACCAACCTAATTGTGTCTATAAGGTCGATGAGTTTTTTTATTGTAGGTGTGTTGGCAAAAGTTGTGTTTGTGTCCGAATGTTGGAGATTTGATACTTGCCAAACCAGAGTGAGGAATCTACAGAGTGTGATTGCAGAAGAGAGGAACTGAAAAGGATCTGCCTTAGCAAGGAGTGTTGTTATCAGATCAGAGTTTTACATAATGTCTTCTAACCATTTCAATAGAAGGTAAATGCCTTGACCGGGTAGCTTTAACAGGCTTTGTTGTTAATACTCTAACTAGGTGACTCAAGTTTATTGAGTTCTTTAAATCCTCTAGCGAGGTAACCTTTAACAGGGTTTCAACCTTTAATAGGGCATATAGCCATCCCTTAACCGGGTGATCCCTAACAAGATCGGTTCCTAACAAAACCTTTATTGTAAAGTCTTTAACTAGAGTAGACTCCTAACAAAGCAGACTTCGAAAGATTTCACAAACAAGTTTGTGGGTATTCATCCCCACCATGGTTTTTCCCATTTGGGTTTCCACGTGAAAAATCTGTGTGTTATGGATTGTGAGTTTTTGATGTGATGATTGTGTGATTTTTATTAAGTTAGATATGCATGCAGTGTTAAATGGTTGTGGTATTATTGATACAACTCATGCATGATTATATCGGTGAAGTAGTCATCAAGATTTGAGATCTGTTGAATGTTGTCTGAAGTTTTTTTGTTTAACCGGTTTAGCTGTTTGAAGTATTTCTATTTAACCGGTATTTCTATGGTTAAGTATAGTGGTGAAGACAACTGGTTATCTGTGTTTTGATTTGTCAAAGTGTTGGAGCAAGTTTTTTTATGTGTACTGATTTTCCCCCCCCTCTTAGTACTAGTTAGGACCTTAGTTATTAATCATTATTCATCAGTCACTAGATCAACCTAGCCTTTCTTCTTCCACTTTCTAACCACCCAAGCAAATACTGATTTGATGTTTGGGTGAAGGCCAATAAACTTGTTGACAAGCGAGTCCACAATACAATTTAAAACAAAAATAGAAAAAGAACCAAAGATCAGATCAACAATATGAGAAATAAGGGTAGAATTTTACCTTTAAGGAAGGATCCAAAAAGATCTAACCATTTTTTGCCATGGTCAACCTTTCCGAGACCCACTGATGATAATTTTGAGTTATTGGGGCCTCTTGTAAAATCTCTAGAACTAGTCAAGATGAATGTTATCACTATTTAAGAAATGGGTTTTTCTTTCCCCATGATTGGCTAAGTTTTTGAAATTTTGAGTCAGGTATGCTATTAATTGCTTCAAATCTATTTTAAGTCTTTAAGGGTTAAGGGTTTTTAGTTTTTAATCGCTTAAATGTCTGATCAAAACCCTCTGGCTTCTATTCCTACATTTTTTTATTCACTTAAGTAATGGGTCTTGGGGTCGTGTGAAGTATCCCCCTTGTTATTTGCCTAGGCAGTCGTTAAATAATTATAAAAATCTACACCTTATGCCTTTGTCCTTCTAATGTTGTCAGGTCCAGTAAGTGTCGCACAACTTCCAGATGAATCTATGACTTTCACTATTCTGTTAGGTGAATTTGCGGGTATGTTAAGCTATGTGAAATAGCAAAAGGAAAAAGCATGTCCAACTGTATGCATTGGGTCTAGTTTAACAAGACTCCATCTCACTTTGAATCTAACGGCTGGCATTGATTCACAGCCAAAATGAGTGAGTAAATTACCTTTCACGAAATGGCAAAAAAGTTTAGCGGGACCCAACGGTGAAGACTTTCCCATGGCTAAAAGGTGATCAAGTTTAAAAGAAATCGATGACTCGCGTTGTTTCGTGGCTGATAGATGCTCACATGTTATGCTCTACGAAATAGCGAAAGATTTTTTGGCCTGGGCAAAAGAGGTTCATAAGAAGCATAACAGATGCGTAGGTCCTCAAGATCTAATGGCTAGTGTAGTTTCCCAGGAGAAAGATGCTCGAAAGATAGCTTTCACGAAATAGTGAAATGAAATGGCGTTCCAAGAAAGCAGTCCAGCTGGTTGAGATGGCAAGTAAGACAATGACATGTGGCCGAAAATCAAAGTGGTCAGCGAATTGGATTTAAGGACTAACGGGTGGGTCCAAGAAGATGAGTCATGCTACGAGATAAGAAGTGACCTGGTAGATACAGGTGGCAAGGATGAGGTGGATCCCGATGTTTTCTCTCAGTGAATAAAAAGTTGACATGTCAGTTCGAGAATGACTAGACACCGGGTGGATAAAGCTAAGTCAGACGACCCACGTATGTCGGATTTAAGTAGGTTGTTAAGAATCAAGAAAGTTTGATATGATCTAACGGTTCGCATGAATTCATGAAGGTAAGGTGCTAGTGTTTTAAGGTCTACGGAATGGCGAAAGAGCTAGTGGGCCCGAAGAACAGATAAAGCATAAAGGTAAAAGAGGATCAACTCTGTTTTGATCCAAGGGTTCTCATTGTTTTGTGGCTGCAAATCAACTAAGGATTAAGGCCTACAAAATGACGAAAAAGAAAGAGAGGTTCTTCCCGACATGACATGGAATGACAACTGTTACTTCTTGTAAAGCTTGATGGTGATGTGTCGATTGACACGTAGTTTCAAAAGGTGATTAAGGGCCCACCAAGGTGTAACCAATGGTTATATAGGAAGCAAGACACATAACTGACTCTGAACTAAACCCGAAGAGTTTTCCAGGGCTAATGGCTAAGTACCACATGGCATTTGTTAACCAATGAATAAGTGGGGTAAGCGATGTCTGGATAAAGGTCTCACTTAAAAGATGTTCATCTCAAGATTGATCCAACACTTCTTGTTGTTTTGTGGCCCAAAGATGGAAGCAGATTAACCCCTGTGAAATAGCAAAAAATTGTTAGCCATCAAGATGAGGCATGGTTAGTGAAAAGGTTGACAGTCCTGGTAGGAATTAAAGGCCGGGCAGTTAGAGTTCCATCTAACGCTTGGCATAGCTTCGCGAAAGGAAAATGCTCGGGGGATAAAGCTTGTGAAATGGCAAAAAGAGGTAGGGCCCGATGCAAAGGTAGAGAGGTTAAGATAGTGTAAAGACTGATCAAGTCTCATTTGATTGGATGGCTGGTGCGATTTCGTTAAGCGAAATTGCGAGGATGTTATGCTCTACGAAATGGTGAAAGAGCAAAAAGGAAAAAAATACAGGCATGTTATGACCCATTGGAGCGAAATTTTTGAATTTTTCTATGAATTCAATTCTGAAGGGACGGTCGAAGCATGCAGTATCAATGTTGCAGTTAAGAGCCCGACTACCGTATATGATTTCGCATCAATTGAATGAAGGCATCATTTTGAAGAGTTGTTGCAGAGAAGCGGTTGCAGAGCAAATTTCTTCAATTGCAGAGTGGATTTCTTCAAGCCAAAAATAGGTTCTCTTGTACTCTTGCTTGGCAATTACTTGACAATGCATTTTAATTGGGTTTTGATTTGTTACAGAACAGTTGGGGCTAATAATTAAATTGCTTGCATAGTTTTTTAAGATGGAACATAAAAGAGATTTTTCAAGAAAGGTTAATTACTAGGAGAGGGCTATCTGTGATGATTTCCTAGAACAGTTGACATTGTCAACTAATGTGGTAGCAAAGGTAAAGGAATTAGTGCCAAGAGCTCCTTGCCTAAAAATAGGAGAAGGATTGTATGACAAGGGCAATTGGCAAAGAGACCCTCAAATTGGGTTGTCTGGGTTGGGATTATTTAAGGTTGGATTTGGTATGAGAAACTCCCTAGCCCCAATGAACAGTATCTGGGAGTTGGACATAGGTAAATTGGTGGTCCCTGGAGTATTCATGGATGTGGATCTCCTAACTTAGATTGCACACAACTATGACCCAATCACAAGAAGTGTTAAGGATATAAGTGGGAAAACCCTCATTGAAATAAATAATGAGGAGTTCAGAAATGCTTTTGGGCTTAGTGAATTTACCAATTTTTTAGAGCCTATTAATTTTAAATCACTAGCTTAGGTCTATAGTGTGCAGAGGAATCACCTTAGAAATGGGCCTCTTAAAGAATTCTTTGTGAAGATAGGTGGGTTAACAATTGTAGGACCTAACACTGAGGAGCCTTTCTCTTTAAATATGTTCACCCTTAGGGCCAAAGGATTATACTGGTCACTCTGCCAAATTTTAGGAGAAGATGCTGAGGCAAATATGCCAACTCATTACATGTTAATGATTGCTCAAATTTTGAATCCCTCTTTGGTAGTGACCTTTGACTATGCTTCCTATATCACTGATGCCATCCATGAAGACTTGATAGGAATGAAGAATGGGAAAGTGGATAGGCCTTTTGGATGGTACTCCCTCCTCATGCATTTATTTTTATTCAAGGGTGGTGACTATTTTGCAAATGGAATGGATATTGTGAAAGAGAAAGATGGAGAGAAGATGCTAGTGTAGTTATGGAGTATAGTGCTGTCATGGGACAAAGAAGATGCTAGCTTCTTAAAGTTTGATAAGTGTTTTGCATCTAAGATTAGGACTCTTATCTGTTCAGAGAATCCAAGAGTCCCTAAGGTTCTTTTGGAATTCATTAGGCCAAAAGAGTTTGCTGAGAATGTTAAAATTGTCCACAATTGGGGTGATATCTACTTATACCCTGTCTCCACAGTTTTCAGAGTATATGGTTTCAAAGGCATTCCATTTTTGTTGCCCTATCAGGTCCCTCTTAAAGTGGGAATTGTAGAAATCCTTAGGCAGATTGGTAGTGTGCAAGAAGCAGAGCTAACAGGCAGAGGTAAAGGGACCATTTTCCCTACAGTTACCATAGCACAACAATTTGTAATAATTAAAGGAGGTTGGATGTATTTTGAAGATTTCCTTCAATTGTACCACTTATCAACTACAGTATCTCATTGTGCTGACCCTGAAGATTTCTTCAATGGCATGTTCAGAAAGAGGGCAATATGTAGAGGTAGACCCCACCAAATCTAGTTTCCTGAAGACCTCATTAGGAATGAGTTTGATTTAGATAAGCAAGAGCTAAGGAAAGAAAAGTGGGTGGCCTACAAGAAGGCTTTAGACTTTGTGCACCAATTTGACACTAGCTATGACCCTTTGTCTAGCTTTCACCCCTTTGAAGAGAAGATAAAATTCTTAATTTTTTGTTTTGAGGATGTGATGCAGACTTTGAAAGAAAAGAGGGAGGTTGTAATTAAGAACAACCCTAAAAAAGCAAGACTAGTTCTAAATAGGTCTACATCTGCCAGAGCAATCCCTCCTAGTGATTACATGTTACATAAGAATTCCACCTACAATGTGTTGATGCCAACAATAGGGGAGCCTTCTACCTCAAAAGGGAAGAGGAAGATACAAGATGTCATTGACATTCAAGATATCCCAAAGAAACAAAGAGTGGAAAAGGAAGTACAATCTGATGAACCCTTGTACTCCCCATCTCAATCCCCTATTCATATAGGAGATGAACAGGTAGCAGTTGAGCAACTGTTACAGTTAGGCAGTTTTGGAGAGATAGCATAGACATATGATGAAGTGGAAGAGGGAATGCCAGAAGAGCCCCTTACTGCTGAGATGAACATTACTACTAATGAGTTCAAAGGCCAGGAGTGGGATCCTGAGATCAAGCAAGCCAGTGAGGATTTCTTGGCTGATAATAACTTTGTCACATTAGGAGCTTTCATGCAATTTGTGTGGAAGCAAAACATTGATAAATTTAATGCTAGGTGTGAAAAGAGGAAGGTGAGCAGCCCCACAAGGATCGAGCTATGGTGGAGGAAAAGATAAAGCAAGAAATGTTTGATGAGTTTAAGACCATCACTCCCGAGAAAGGAAGCGACATGGTAGCATAGGCCGGGGTACTCATTCTCCCTGAATGGGACATAGCAGATGCCTTGGTTTTAGAGGCGGTAAGAAAGGAGACCAAACCTATGGAGGGAGTCACTTTCAACAAAGATAATGCTGCACTGGTCATGTGGTCTCTTAAAAGAGATGAAAATAAGAGGAATAAGGACACCCCAGGGTCAAGTTACCTTGGAGGAATGATAGTGAAAAGAGTGCAGAGCACTGGGGTAGTGGAAGCTGCTAGCACTGTGCTAGAAACTACAAAGTTTAGTGTTGTAGTAGCAAAAAGAGAGGCTAAGGAAAAGGTAGATATCCAAGTTAAGTTGGAGACAGTTTTAAAAGCTTACAACAATGCCAAGGAAGAGGTAAGAGGTAAAGATAGCATCATTGCCAAGTTACAAATCCAGTTGGTAGGACAATACCATCATGGTGAGTCCTCAACATTGATGATCTCCTCTTCTCCTGCAAGACCTCCACCAACCAGCCCCATTATTGAATTCCCACCATCTCCAACACCTTCTAGTTCTCAGTTGATTGAGATCACTCCCCATGAATTGGAGAATTTAAAACAGGCTCAGGCCCTATATGCAAAGAAATATGAAGAGAGAGTAAGGGCTACAATTTTAAGTTTTGCTGACACTATAGGGTCTTCACTAATGTATAATAACATGAGTAAGATTTTGGAAATGTGGAATGAGTTAAATGGGGACAAGGCTATTTTAATGCCTATTTTTGATAAATGGAGACCCAGAGAGCAGGATATAGAACTGATTTGTGTATCCTATGATGAGGCAGGGGCTGACCCCATTATTAAATATACCAATGATATGACAAAGGATTTAGTGAAGTTGGCAGAAGGAGTGGATAATGCAGATAGAAAGATCAATTGTACAAGAAAGAGTATACTGATCAAGTTTTTGAATTACTCCCAGGAGGTTTTGTTAGCCCAACCCAATTAAAGGACAAACAAATATGGCTTAAGGAATTAGTAGCCAAATTGTCACTAAGAATAAAAGGAATTGTTAAATCAGAGGATGCCTCCATATTTGTCAAAACAATTGAGGAGATTGAGAAAATCAAATCTCATTATGGTTTTCTGAATTCAAAGGTCAATAAAATGAGGAATTCTTGGAAAAGATTAGCCAAGACAAAAGAAAAAGTAATTAACTTCTCATGGCCTGCTGATGAGGTGTATCAGGAATGGACAAGAAAATATGCAGTGCTTGATGTGGAGCAGTTAGAAAGTGTTGCAACAGAACAACAAGAGGAAAAAGCCGCGGATGTCAAAAGAGACTTGTAACCGCATTTGTAATAGGTTTAGTAACTTCTTCTTAAGAAGTAATGATTGTAACAAACTCTCCTAGGAAAGTCTGAAGCTTTGTATGCATCCATATTATTATAAATGGATACCAGGACTAGTAAAAAAAGGATCACAAGGAATTGTGAGAAAACACTGCAGAAATTTATCTAAGCCTTTTTCGAGTTTTGATGGAGAATATTCAAATGTTTTTGTAATACTTTCAAAAGAAATATCAATACACAGACCATTGGTTTTGAGTTTAAACTTTGTGTTGTCTTCAAGTATGTTTGCAAATGTTATTGTTTCATTCTAATTAATCTAGGGTTATTCCTTTTGAATATGGGTTGTAAGGCAACTTTTAGTAGATATGCTTCTTAGCTTTTCTCTTCAGGAGGGGAATTAAATACACAGGAATCATTTCTACCAGTAAATTCTTTGTGGGATATTTTGAATTTTGATGAACATAGTTTAGTTTGGTATGAATAAATTCTTATGTGTGTCAGGCATGTATAGGGATCTGTAGAAGCCAAAATGATGGGATATGTAGAGATATTTGATTGTGGAAGTATTGTTTGGACTTAGATGACTCTGTGACCTTGTATAAGGCACTGGTATAGATCAAGGTTGTCTATTACATATCTTGTAGGTCAATAATGAACATGAGTACAAGTTTCATTTCTTTGTTTCAGTTAGTTTTAAGGTGATAAGATCCACTGGTTTTTGGACTGGTTTGTTGTGGATTTATCTTTTAAAAGTGTGAATTCAGTTCACAAAGGTATACCCACCTGAACTTTGGATAAGTTCGAAGTGTAGAAGGTTAATCAAACCTTGTCATATGTTGTCCTGAAAGTTTCCTTCTCTTTAATATCTCTTCTGCATACAGAGTTATCATATCACTATAAGGATTTTAAAGTGAATCAGATTTTGAGAACAACAATGAAGATGAATCCTTTGCAACCAATTGAAGAGATAGCAATGCATCCATGAACTTGATTGTATTTGACTCATTTTTTCAGAAGCATGATCAAATTCCTCATTGGAGCTTTCAAATACCACACATGTTCCCCCACCACCATCCCTACAACTCTCTAGATTTTCTGCCCTTGAGGAATTCAAATTTTCAATACTAAACCTAGCCGATGAATCCTTAATTAGAATAAGATGAGTAGTTACCATAATATTGTTGGTTAAAAAAATATCACTATAATTTTGATTGAGAAATGACCCTACATCTACTGATGAGTGGCAACAATTAGACCAATAATTGGAGAGATCGCTATTGGGTTAGCAATCTTCCTCTGAATGTTAGAGGCACAACTCCCTTATATGATGAAAACTAGGTTTTTAAGGGTATGCTTTTGACTAGAAAGAAGAAAAGGTAAGCAAATTAAAGTGGAAACAAGAAAGGACAATTACACCAAAAGAGAAAGAATACACAAATTCATCCTCGTGATGCATAAATTTTTTATACGGAATCAAAGAAATTAACTATAGTTACACTTATGATAAATATTAAATAAATGATCAAAAATTTAACAATAAATGATTTGACAACACACACAAAATGCATATCTAATTCACATATCAACAAAATACTCTTCCTTTTTTTCTTTAACAAAAAAATTTGCGCTCTTTCTTTTGTACAAGCAAAACTCGATCTCTTCCTCCTAAAAATTCTCCATGAGGGTTTTACTGGCTAGGCAATACTATATCACATGCATTCATATTGGGGGATTTAATACCCCAAAAATTAAGTTATAATATAATGCCTATCGATGAAAATAGGGGTTTTTTAATTCGAGCTATGAAAAAATGCAATATTTGGTGAAAATAAGGGGGTTAATTCAAAGTGTATTGGGAGGGGGTGACAAAAAGGAGTTTAGAGCAATATTTTTTGAAAATAGGGGGATTCTTTAGTATGCTATGTGTAGACACCTAAAAATGGTCAATGCTTGCGAGGTCATATTTTAACATTTGCGCATTGCCTCATTTTAGGTTTGTGCGTCGCATTAACATTTCTCCTATGTCACGCATTTGGTTTTTATCATTTGTGAGCATCAAGTCATTCTTCTACATTCTTCATTCGTCTCACTTTCGAATTTGGTCTTGTCGACAACACTATCCAATCATGATTTTGATCGATTTTATCCTATTGCATCAATGTGCATGCTCATTTGTTATCATTTTGGACATCGTCAATCCTAATTAGGGTTTTGTCCTCTTATTAATCTTATCATCAATCTTATCATTTTGGACATCGTCAATCCTAATTAGGGTTTTGTCCTCTTATCGACTTGTCAGCAATCTTGTCATTTTAACGATCGATTTGTCATCGATCGTTGTCATGTTCGATCTTGTCATTTTGCGATCGATTTGTCATCGATCGTGGTCATTTTCAATCTTGTCATCTTGCAATCTATTTTGTCATCGATTCTTGTCCTCTTGTCGATCTTGTCATTTTCCGATCATTTCGCTATCAATTGTTGTTTATCTCAATTATGTCAATTTGGATCAATTTGTCATTGTTCCTCGTCAATTGGCGCATCTATCAATCAAATCATTTATCACATTGGTCATTTATCAATTCAAAATCATGACATTAATTATCTTCAATCAAGACCTAATTGTCATTTTTGCACTTCTAATTCGTCTTCTACGGTTTTATGATTTATTCATGTAACCTAATTTGTCATTTCTTCCTCTAGGATTACTAAATTATTTATTAATCCTAGGTCTTCTCATTACAATTAAATCTTTATTTAATTGGCTAATTATTCTTCCTCTTGTAAATTAATTAATAAATGACAAATTATTAATTAATTTACCTAATTTCTTCTAGTTCCTAATTTCCTATTTTTCCATCAATTTCTAATTCCTAATTGTCATCAATTTCAATTTTCTAATTTTCTTAATTTCCTAATTTCAAATTCCTCCTATTTCTCTCCTAATTCTATGGGAATGACATTTCAATTTGTCATAAATTGTCATAATTGATAATCAATCAGTTTTGACATAGAATGTGTCATAGTTTGTCATCAATTATCAATCAATCAAATTGTGCATGGAAAGTGCATAATTTGTCATATTGATTTGCAATTTCCATTTGAATTGCATCATTCTAATCTTGTCATTTATCCAATTCTTCTATAAATTGGATGATTTTCAATCAAAGCTAATCCTGAATCCCTAATCAAACTATCAAACTTATGTTTCTAGTACTCTTGATCAACAAACCAATATCAATCTTGCTTTCAATTGTGTGTGCACTTGTAGGTGAGATCCACAAATCCATTTGAAGAGGAAAGAAGAACAATGGAGCCGCATGGAAGAAGCATCCAAATCGTCATCTGGTTTGCATGAATATTTGCTTTTGAATGCTTTGTTTTTATGTCTCTATTGAGTGTACTTAGGATTAGATCATTGCAATGTGTGTTTGGGATTGAGCTAATAATGAATAATATGTCCTTTTATATATTGCTTTGATGATTCCTAATTCCTATGCTACATTAATTGGTGAACCCGACGTGAACACTAACCTTCTAATCCCTTTATTGTGTTTTTGAATGCTTTTGAGTTGATTTGCAGACCAAAAACCCAAAAATAGGGTCGTGCAGGGTTTTCTGGAGACTTCTGCGCCTGTGTAAGACAACTTGCGCCTGTGCTATGCATTCTGCGCCTGTGTAAATGCATTCTGCGCTTGTGTAAAAAAAAAAAAAAAAAAAATTTATTTTATTTTATTTTATTTTTTTTGGTGGTTTTCATTTTGTTTTTTTTGCATTGTGGTTTTTGGTACTGATTCTTTGTGCAGCAGCATGGCATACGCATGAAAAAGACAACAAATCAAACTACTAACATATTTTATGCAGAATCGATAGTCAAAGATAACAAATCAAACTTCTAACTTGGGTTCTTGCAGGTTGCCTTGGAGAAACAACCAAACTTTGTGTTTGCATTTAATTTTTAGGCACTTAGTGATTTCTAAATAGGTTGGAATGAACATTTGTTTGCTTTGATTGTTGAGTATGACATTGGAGTAGGAGAGTATGCTCTCATCCTTCTTAGGGTGATCAGAAATCCAGATCTTCGATACCATGCTTGTGTTGTTGATTGTGTGTCACATTTAGAGGGCCTGCCTTCCCGACCACTTTGCTTTTGCAAGCAAGTGATAATCATGAGAAGGGGATGACCCAAAGTGAGTATGGCTAGAATTCCTTGGCATTCTAACTCACTATAAAAAAATACCCGATGAGCGAAAGCTTTGAAGGAAGTGTTACGTGGGAATTGCAGTTACTTGGGAAGTGATGACCCTTGAACTCTTTCTCATATCAACATCTAAGTAGGGCCTCTTGGTCTAAATCGTGCTTGCGCGACTACATTTGTTTGGTATCTTGATGGGCTTAATGTCTCAATCACGCTTGTGTGACATCAAGGAGTAATGCTTAACAGAAATCCTTACTAAACACCTTGTTTTAGAGGCCAAAAACCCTTCTAGTTGCTTGAGAAGGACAAGTTTCGATACTTGGAAGAGATACTAAGTTCACCATGGGGAGATTTCCATGGGGACTAATGCTTGGCTGCCCTGAGAAGTGAGTGCCGTGGAGGGGAGCCCGTGGGGTGAAGCATCTATGTATTCTCCTTGAATCCCATAATGAGTCTACCTCTCAAGTACCTAATGTCTTTGCCTACCATAAGAAATGTGGAAATGAGCATGATTGTCTTGAGTCTAAGTTGCAATATCTTGTATTCTTTGTTTGTCAAAATTTGAATTGTGTATCATTCCAAAAACAAGACAAATTGATTCAAAACAAGGTTAAACATAAGAGCATTTCATCCAACAAATTTCAAAACACCTTCAAATATGGTTGTCAAACATTGTTCAAAATTTTGTCTCAACATGCATGTCACTTACATTTAAGTTCATCCTAAGTTTCATTTTGCAAAGTTCATTGTCAAGTACCAAGGTTAAGTTTCACCTAAGTCATAATCCTTTGCATATCAATAAGAGTCATCCATTTGCATGTGTCCTCTTGCGTTAAAGTCATACCATTGTCATACATTCATATTTGCATACCCTAAGTCTCTTCATTAAGCTTAAGTCATTATCATATCATAGAAATTGTCCCTTTGCATATAAAACTAGGTCTTCTCATACTTGAGTAATCCAAATCTTTGATAAACCCTAAGTCATTGTTAAGAAGTCTAGACCTTATCAAGTCTTTTGTCCTTTTGTCATCAATATCATTTCGTCAAACCTAGCTTAGTATCCAAGAATATAGGGGAGACATTGTCATCTTGTCCTTTGTCAATTAAGTCCTTTTGTCCTTTGAGGTCTAGACATCATTTCAATTTCCTAAAGGTCTCTTTTAGATTTGCATTCCAAAAAGTTTGTCAAAATCTTGAAAAACAACCAAAAACATAGGTTGCACTCTTGCCATAGATTGCATTTTCATTTATTTAGTTTGCATTTAGTTGCATATCATACATTATCTTTGAAAATTCCAAAAATATTGCATTTGCATAGTGACATGTCTATTGAAACAAGGTTCCAAGCACCAATGATGCAACAAAGTTTGACATATCAACCGACAATGCAATCACAATTATATCAAACCCAACAACAAGGCAACATTGGTCAAACTTATCATGATGATGTAAATGTCCAAATACAAAAACTACAAGAGAAACTAGCTCAAGAAAATGAGATATTGGAACAAAGATTGAAAAACATTCAAAAGAATAGATCACAAATGTCCAAAATGTTTCGAAAACTTCCAGGTCGAAATCCAAATATTGAGCCAATTGATGTCAAATCTCTTCTTGAACGATCAGACATACCAGCTCTCCTCTCCCAAATAGAGATGATGAAACAATTTCAAGAAAAGAGACAACATCAATTTCAACATTATGTGCCTCCACAACAAGAACAAGAAGGTGTTTACTATCAATCAGATTTTCAACCATCACAACCAATTGTCCAACATATGCAACCAACACAACCAATGGTCCAATTTCAACAATATGTCCAACCAGCTATACAATGTCAACAAATGGTTCACCCAATGGTGGAATATCAATCTCAAGAATCACCACCAAAAATTAAAAAACAAAGCTTGCAACATGCACCAAGCCAAATTTTGAACATGTCAAACCAATTTGATCAACATCTAGTTCAACATCAAAACATGACATCAAATCAGAACCAAATTCTTTCTAAACAAGTTCAAATTCCAAATACAATCATGTCAAAACCTCGAAAGAAAGGTGGCTTTATTGCAATGATCTTAAGGAAACAACCAAGTGAGTTCTTTGAGGAAGATCAAACTAATACACTTATGTCTAGCAATGCCTCATCCCCTCGCAAGCAAATTGACTCTCCAGTGGCATCCATCCCTACACCTTTAGAAGTTTCACAAGAACCTTCCATATTATCCTCATCAAACAATACCCCCAAGGATGCAATTATCCAAGAGCTATCCATAATTGATTGCCAAGATAATCCAATTCATGATGCACATCCTTGTCATGTTTTAGAAATACAAGACCCAATGCCACCATGCACTTTATTGCCATTACCTGTTTTAGAGGACCCCATTCGAAGTCCCTCTTCCTCATGTTCAAGCATTGATTCCTTGCCAGAATCCATCACAAATGTTCAAAGTGCATTTCCTTCATGCCAAAGTATTGATCCCTTGTCAGAATCCTCCATGCATATCCAAAATCCAACCTCATGTCAAGAGGATAATTTAGAGCATGCAGAAACATGTCTTGAAATAGATGAAGATCAAGATCTTGAAACCTTATCATCCCATCCAATTGTTGACCAGGACCCCATGTTCCCAGACACTCACGATGATTCTCCTATTCTTGTCCATCCTATCCAAAGTCTTATTGACATTCCACTCCTCGAGCAAGATCAAGATATCCCAGTTCATCCAATCCCAAATGATCCCCTTCCATTTCATGAAAACAATGTCCTTTCAAATCCCATTGACATTCCACTTCCTAAGAAAGATAAAGATATCCCTTTCATCCTTTCTGATGATCCCATTGAAAGTCAAGAGCAAAGCACCTTTAAAGAGGATTCCAATGATCTTCCTCCTTGTCAAGATCAAAGTATCATTCCAAATTCATTTCCAACACAAGACCCTATCATTCCTTCAAATCCTCCACAAGATCCACTTGTTCCTCCATCTCCTTGTCTTAATGCTCCATATACACTCCAAGATCGCATTTCTTTTGATGATCCCATTATTTCTCCCATTCCATCTCTTGAAGAGCCTATCATTAAACCATGTCCACTACATGATCCTAATCGCCCTCATGATCCTAATCCCCCTCATGATTCTAACGTGTCAGTGCAAGATGTTCATGAACCCTCGACATGCATAATGGGTTCTTCCACTTTTGTGCAATCCGATCCACTTCAGGATCTCATTATTTCTCTCATATCATATCCACCTCATAATGGACTCGCGTCTTCATCCCAAAGAAAAGAGTCTCCTACAAGTCAAGATATTCATAAAGGAAAAGGAGTAGACCTCCATGAGCAAGAACCCCTTCATATCAAAGAATATACTAATGGTCATGGCTACAAAGCTCACACTCAAGGCGTTGGTATCCCTTCAAAGTCAAAATCCAAATGTCCACCTTCCCCATCATCCCTTCCATCCATTCTAGGTCCCTATATCCCTCCATCTCCTATGCAACATTAGCAAAGGCACACATCCTTGAGTAAATTCCATCCATACAAAAGAAATCCATTTCATTCATATCCATCCATGCATTCCTTTCCTCCTCCAAGCAATTTGGATGCCAAGTATAAAAGTCATAAGTCTAAAAATCCACATGTATTCAAGGATCAACATGTCCAATATAATCGACATGTCAAAACAAAGAAAAATATGATCTATAAAGAAAAAGAAATATCCAAAAGGCCACAAAGGCCCATTGAGCAAAATAAAGCAAAGTCAAAATATATATGGGTTCCTAAATCCCTTGTGCAAGCAATGCACTCCAAGGAACCACAAAAGCATGAAAAATCAAAAACCATGTGGATCCCTAAGCAACTCCTTGAAGCACAAAAGCCTAAAGAAACATCAAAATTGGCATCCAAAATTGCTATTCCTCCATCCAAACCTTCCAAGTCTGTTCCTCCATCACCTTCTTCATCCATTTTGGGCCCTTATGTCCCAAAATCCCAAGCTATTCCTCCATCCAAATCTCAATATCCAAAATACGTCTTTCCTCCATCAGTCCATCACCCCTCAAGGTGTGTGCCAATGTCGATCTTGCCAACATTTCCATCCACTAAAGCACAATTCTTCCAATACCCTATCCATTATCCAATGCATATGTTTCATCCTTCGATCCCTTTGATCCAATCCTTTGCATAAATCCTTGCCTTAGTTTCATGTCATTTTCCATGTCCTTATCCTACCAACGTCTTTGAGCATACTTTTAAAGGTCATGGTCCACTTATTTCAAGGCTACTATCCAAAAAAAAAAGATGCTTGAGTCCTTCTTCCATCCCCTATCATGTGTCCATCTTCTATTGAAAAAGTCAAAATACAAAAAAAAAGTGAAAAAAAAAAAGACAAAAGAAAAAAAAAAAGTAAAGAAAAATAATTCGTCCACTGGTGAAAACCTAGCAAACAGGCGCCTTGGGCAAGTACCATGATGAAAACCTAACAAACAGGCGTCATGCGTAATTTATGAACTTCTTGCACAACCACACTTGGGGGCAGATTTCCTCCTTCATATCCTATTGCCCTTACTTATCCTATCGAACCCCTGTCATTATCCTTCATTATCCTATTGTCCCTCATGTCCATTTTCCCTTTCCACATTTGATCTTGACAAGACTGAGGATCATCATGAGCATCATGCATCTTGTTTGCAGCTTTTAGTCTATCATAGCTTTTGGTCATTTACCCATTTCCTTATTATAACCTTTCATCCATATTCCCTGGCTTATTGCAACTTTCTACCACTATCCCTTAGCCTATCCCAACCTTCAGTCCATGTCCCTTATCCATTCTTGTTCTTGCTTATCCTATCCATATCTTATCACTATCCATACACTCTTTTTCATTCCTTGATCTTGATCTGACATAAGGACGCAAAATTTAAACATATTTTTCAAAAACCTCTTGACATGTCCCTCATGCCATGTCACTGCTTTACATTGTCATATCCAGTCTCTTGTCCCATCACGCAATAGCCCTTGGAAATTGCATCCGTATTGTCTCCACGATAAAAGGCCTTTGTCTTCCCTCTATCCACCATCATTTCAGCAAGCCTATTTATTCACGTATCATATTCCTTGCCTTGCTAGACACTGGGGGCAAAGTCTTAAAAATCAAAAAATGTCCTGAAAAAATCTTTAAAAAAATTGAATAATGTCTTGAAAAAAAATTCATAAACATCGAATAAAGTACTGAAAAAGTCTAAAAAATTTTAAAATGTCCTGAAATAATCCAAAAAAATTGAAAAATGTCCTGAAATAATCCAAAAGAATCGAATAATGTCCTGAAAAAATTCAAAAAAATCGAATAATGTCTTGAAAAAATTCAAAAAAATCGAATAATGTCTTGAAAAAATAAAATCTTCAAAAAAATCAAATAAAGTCCTGAAAAAATATCTAAAAAATTGAAAACTGAAAAATCCCTAAAAATCATAAAAAGTCCTGCAAAATGAACACAAAAACATTTCAAAACATTAAAATCAAAAAACAAGCATTTTTTTTTGCAATAAATAACCCCTCTGTGCATCAGACAGATCCCTGAGCATACATCCAATGACAATCAATCCAACATTGTGCTTTCATGAAATCACGCTTAAACAGATGAACTTTTTACTCAAACCAAACATTCAAACTGATCACAATTGTCATATCAATCGAATATTAGTATCAAAATCATTTGTCCTTGTTACTGCTATCATGGGTCTTATACAGGGTGTGGTATATGCGAAACCAGACTATGTCCTGTCTTAGACGGGGTACCGCATTTCCTGAAACCAGACAGCATGATTGTCCTATCAGCACTTTCAACTTTTGACAATGAAGATCAAGATGTTTGTCTGATTTGCTTGAATTTGTGTATCTTATCTTTTTATTGATTTATCTTTGGCTTTGATCATGTTCCTATGTTGCTCGATGATGTCATTGAGTGATTTAGAGTGACCGGGATGGCTCATGATCCCTTTCTTTTTTGTTGTGATTGTCGTTTGTCTGTGATGTGTCTATCTTTTGCAAAAAGGGTTGCATTTTCGCTCTGGCCTTCCATGCCATGATGCTACGCATCCATTTTGCTACATAAAAATAAAGGTTCTCACCTACAAAGTGCATTACTGAAAGCATGTTTTTCTTCATCTTTAACTGTCCTCCGTCTCGTTTTCTTCTCACTAACATTTCTTCCGTCAGTTCGGATAGTCAGTTCGGTCTAGTGCTCTGATTTCCCCAAACATATGCTGCATCCTGCATCCATTTGGTTAGTACATTTGCATTACATTAAGCATCATATCAAGCATTTTATCCATTTCATACTATCAATGCATCAAAAGCAAATAAACAAAAACATATCCATACATATTCCACAAAGGTATAGAAACAGTGCATAAGTCATCCATACATGGAAAATAACATCAGTCATCACACATTGCATCCCATCATATCGATGCATATCATATCATATGTCAAAATAATATCGGAGTACAAAATCGGACTGTCTATCCTAAGTATGGCCCGCAGGCTGACTACAAAATGTCAAACTACATAATGTCCACTGTCTGTCATAAGGAGCACGTGCCTCTGTCACTGGGTTCTCCCTCTATCCTCCTCATCCCTACCATGTCTCAAGTCCTGCTAATATATCTCTGTCCGTGCTTCTGAGTCTATGTCGTAACATGAAGCAGTCAGGTCGGTTCTCCCGCATGATCAACGGATACTGTCGACTCTGCATCACAATTGGGGCAAATTTTGTCAGTTTTAGGGTTTTCTCCTACGGGTTGCATTTCCTCATTTTCATGTCTAATCAGGGTGTTTTTCATCTAATTTGACCAATCCTATCTTTGTCCCCCCTTTTCAGATCATTTGCATGTTATTTTGACCAAAATTAGGGTTTTCCATGCACTCTTGCGCTTGTGTCAAAGAACCTGTGCTTGTGTCATGTAACCTATGCTTGTGTCATGTAACCTGCGCTTGTGTACCCTTACACAAGCGCAGAAGACCTTACACAAGCGCAGAAGACCCTACACAAGCGCAGAAGTCAGTTTCTGCATCCCCTGTGGGCCCCACAATGTCCCGCAAGCGAGTCAAATTCATGAAATTGAAAACATGGGTTTTTGAGATCCATACCACTGCTTCTGCGTCGTCCGATCATCTGAATGTGCGTACACGTTCTCCAAGGTGATCCACCATTGGAATGTTCGCCATCTCTCTGCAAGTGTCCTTGTCCAGAGCAACAAATCTTCCTCTTTAGCTAGTGCAAATGAGCAATTTTCCATCTCTTGGTCTCATTTATAGCTCTTTGTCATTGCATAGATGGATGTGCGTCTTCTCCATCTTATGTTGGTCATTGTCTTGTGCACCTTACATTGCTTGTCCTTCATGCATCCGATCTCCGATTGTCAATCCGTTCGATCCTATCATTTTTATCGATCAATTGGCCTCTTTTCTGTATGTTTCCGGCCAATTCCTCGAGGGGGCATGCATATGTCATTATTATTGTCTAGGGCATTTTCATTATTGTTCTTTGAAACAACGCTTAAAATCGCATTGTCTCAAAGAGGGGCAAAATGTAGACACCTAAAAATGGTCAATGCTTGCGAGGTCATATTTTAACATTTGCGCATTGCCTCATTTTAGGTTTTTGCGTCGCATTAACATTTCTCCTATGTCACACACTTGGTTTTTATCATTTGCAAGCATCAAGTCATTCTTCTACATTCTTCATTCATCTCACTTTCGAATTTGGTCTTGTCGACAACACTATCCAATCATGATTTTGATCGATTTTATCCTATTGCATCAATGTGCATGCTCATTTGTTATCATTTTGGACATCGTCAATCCTAATTAGGGTTTTGTCCTCTTATTAATCTTATCATCAATCTTAACATTTTGGACATCGTCAATCCTAATTAGGGTTTTGTCCTCTTATCGATTTGTCATCAATCTTGTCATTTTAACGATCGATTTGTCATCGATCGTTGTCATGTTCGATCTTGTCATTTTGCGAGCAATTTGTCATCGATCGTGGTCATTTTCAATCTTGTCATCTTGCAATCCATTTTGTCATCGATTCTTGTCCTCTTGTCGATCTTGTCATTTTGCGATCATTTCGCTATCAATTGTTGTTTATCTCAATTATGTCAATTTGGATCAATTTGTCATTGTTCCTCGTCAATTGGCGCATCTATCAATCAAATCATTTATCACATTGGTCATTTATCAATTCAAAATCATGACATTAATTATCTTCAATCAAGACCTAATTGTCATTTTTGCACTTCTAATTCATCTTCTAGGGTTTTATGATTTATTCATGTAACCTAATTTGTCATTTCTTCCTCTAGGATTACTAAATTATTTATTAATCTTAGGTCTTCTCATTACAATTAAATCTTTATTTAATTGGCTAATTATTCTTCCTCTTGTAAATTAATTAATAAATGACAAATTATTAATTAATTTACCTAATTTCTTCTAGTTCCTAATTTCCTATTTTTCCATCAATTTCTAATTCCTAATTGTCATCAATTTCAATTTTCTAATTTTCTTAATTTCCTAATTTCAAATTCCTCCTATTTCTCTCCTAATTCTATGGGAATGACATTTCAATTTGTCATAAATTGTCATAATTGATAATCAATCAATTTTGACATAGAATGTGTCATCATTTGTCATCAATTATCAATCAATCAAATTGTGCATGGAAAGTGCATAATTTGTCATATTGATTTGCAATTTCCATTTGAATTGCATCATGCTAATCTTGTCATTTATCCAATTCTTCTATAAATTGGATGATTTTCAATCAAAGCTAATCCCGAATCCCTAATCAAACTATCGAACTTATGTTTCTAGTACTCTTCATCAACAAACCAATATCAATCTTGCTTTCAATTGTGTGTGCACTTGTAGATGAGATCCACAAATCCATTTGAAGAGGAAAGAAGAACAATGGAGCCGCATGGAAGAAGCATCCAAATCGTCATCTGGTTTGCATGAATATTTGCTTTTGAATGCTTTGTTTTTATGTCTCTATTGAGTGTTCTTAGGATTAGATCATTGCAATGTGTGTTTGGGATTGAGCTAATAATGAATAATATGTCCTTTTATATATTGCTTTGATGATTCCTAATTCCTATGCTACATTATGAATGCACATGATATAACCTAACTTCACTAAGTGAAGCCCCCGTGAAAATCTCCAACTTGAATAAAACCCTCTCCTCTCATAGAAATCTATTACAACAAATCATAAAGGGCAACTTTTTAGTTCCCATAACCGACTCCTTTTAAGGTTTCCAAGTTTAGAAAGTTTTATAAAATAAATTAAAAATATAACTCCCAAAAGCCAACTTACAATAATATTACTATAATGGTAAAGGGTTTATAATGAAATAATTGGTGTCCACAACAAAATCAAATTTTCTACATCAAAGATACATTATATTAGTAGTAACTCATCCATATCTATTGGATTTTGATCAATGGAGAGTTACACAACATAATGAAGAGCACTTTTTCCACCAGAGTTACGTTTGAAGGAAGAGGCCTACAGGATCCCTTTTTCAAATTAAGTTTTACAAAGATTAAGTTCTCCTTGCTTGAGTAAATTTACTTGAGGATTATTTATTTGTTTGTGGGACATTCTTATACATGATAGTAGAGTTTTGATAATATATTTAGCACCTTAAGAAGATCCTTTATGTAAGTTGTAATCCCATAGGTGTCTATTAAACCAATCATGCTCTGCACTTAATCCACTTCACACAAATAAATAAACATAGCTTCATTTTTATCCTTTATAGAAAAGTGAAGTACAGGTTCTTTGTTTATATATCCATTTTATTTGTTATCATATTCAAATCTTTGACAAGATGTTGGCAATGATTGACATTCCCACAAAGATCTATGACATGACTAAAATTCCTCTCATATATATCCACATCTTTAGCATCCCATTTCACCTTGGAAAACATGGATTAGAATTTTCACAAAATTCTTGAGATGTTTTTGGTTATGCTTTTGACCTACTACAAATCACAATACCTTTCTACCATGATTGAATCTTTATTTGAGGATTTTCATAAATCATTGTTTATCTATTTGAGATGTCTTTCAGAGGATTATTGACATTGATTTTATATCACCCTCCTTGTTGTCATCCTTCTATGATAGTATCTTCATAGAGTAAAAATAGCACAATATTTCCTCTATGAACAGTTAACTAAACTTTCAAGTACATATCTACAACGAATGAACTATCTTTTGGTCTCGATTTTCCTGTGTTAACTAGAATCATCTCTATTGGCATTTTAGTTTCCCCATACAACTTGCAAGAGATCAACTATAGTTTGAATTATAGTTATGTGCATGATATTAAAATAGGATCTCTACAATTAGAATGAAGTTGTTAACTGCTGCTAAGGATATACTTTAAAAAAAATATAATTTGTATTAAAAAATATTGATTGTGATGGTGCATAAATATGCATGTTTGTTTTTCTATTTTGAGCTAGCATTGAATGTGTCAAAGACCTCTATTTATTGAGGTGAAATTGTAATGAAATCATTTTTTTTTATCTCTACAGATCAGTTGATCCCTGATATCATGATTAAGAGGATTTGTAATTCACTAAATGAATATAAAGTTTTATCAGTTGTTGGGCAACAATTTCTCTATTTTTATTGCTATGTAGCATTTTGTCTCTATTTTATAATTTCTTCATTTGGCATCAGAGCTATTTATTTTCTTCATTTGGTATCAGATCCATGTTTGAGAAATTATTTGGGTTAAATTTCTAAAGCTGTAGAAAAATCCAAGGAGATCTAACTAGTATGAGGGGAGATCAATGAGATCAAAAGATTGTCATTTTTAAGATGAATTTTTGCTACCATGTTTGAAGTCACAAGAAGAAAATAGATCAAAGCAGATGATTTGGATGTTGAAGATCATTGTTTTTCATAATAGAAAGCAATCCATAGGAAGCCACCACTGGAGATCAACAAAGATCACAAGTTGTTATTTGTGATATTTTTTCTTATCAAGGAAACTGCTGAAGTTGGAAGGGCCAAGTTTTTCTAAAGACAAAGAAGTCAATCCTTCTATCAATGTAAAAGCCACCTCCTAAACAAAGTGAAGTTGGCCAGTCTCATTGGAGGAGATTAAAATCAAAGTGATCCATAGTGTAGATAGAAGGAATTGAGGATTTAAATAACCTCATGTCTGAAAAAGGTGTAGCCAGACAAAAACAAACAAAGAGATTGCTACAACTGTTAGGATAACCGGTGAACAACTAAGAGGGGGGGTGAATCAGTTGTTAACAGATTATATCATTTAATCCACTTCATAACCTTAAACCAGATTAAGTACCGGTAAAGAAGAAACAGATACCAGTAAACAAAATAACTTAATAATTAAATAAATAATCAATGCAAAGCAACCATACCACATAACACCATGGTTTGTATGTGGAAAACCTGGAAAGGGAATAATGATGGTGGGAAGCCTACCCATAGTCAGAGGATACTCCTGTAGAAAGTATGTGATACAATGAGGGGTTTGCACATGCAAGAAGGCACACTGCCTAGAGCGTATTGCTCATTACAAAAGAGTCTCACTGACTATAGAGAAGCAACAACCATCTCAAGATAAATGGACAACAATTCAATAGAGTGAACTGCCAGAGATAGAATCTACCATGCCTGATTACAGTCCTAGTTAAGCTCAATACCGGAGGCCTTTGACCTCTTCCTTAATCCCAATTCGATTACCTATGATCGACCAAATATCCTTCGCATATGATATTGCATTCAAAGACCATGACACACTATCTAAAATGTGATCTTACATCATTTATATGAAACCTAAGGCCTAAACCAATTAGGTCAGCCACCTAAAAGATTTTACAATAAGATCATTACATAAATCCATATTACAATGATATGTCATGTCGACTTAAGACCAAAACAAGAATAAGCAACCCATAAATCATCCCAAAACATCCTGGTAACATGTAGAGTACACATTAACATGATACAGATCCATAACCTAGATAGACACCAAACCTATTATGGGTCCACCACACCAAAGAAATGTCTTCAAGCAATTGAACCATGATCAAAGAACATCTTCAACATCCTGAAATCCATCTAGAAGCTGCACCAACACCAATTATGCATCTTGTCAAGATTCCTCAGTGAAAGCTCTATCGGTTAAACCTTAAACCAATTCCAGTAAGGGTTTATAAGAGTGTATGATAGCATCTGATTACCAAGTCAATGCCAATTGACCAAAACATGCTCAAGGAATATGTAACACATAAAATCAAACATACTCCATTGATCCAAACATGTCGGAAGTGTCCAACAGATAGTCTCTTTTGTCGGTAACACTAGATCTTCTACTGGTAACCAAAACCATAACAACTAGTGTTGACATCAATGAAAAAACATCAATGCAACACATAATCAATTCATCCATAATACCAACAATCTCCCCCTTTGGCATTGATGGCAACACTAGATGTGAAAAACATCTAAGTATTAAAAAATGCCAAACAAGTCTCCCCCTATGGAAGACAACCAACAATCTCTTGAATAACTCTCCCCCTGTGAATGATATCTCTATAAAGTTCTGAAATTATTTTTCACATCACTATCTCTCCCCCTTTGACATCAATGCCAAAAATCTGACACAAATATCAAAGAAAGAATATAAACCTTTGTATCTCAAAGCTGACTACTCCCCTTGAGTAGTAGCACCACTCATCAGTGCCAGAATGAATAGTATCTCTGATAATGCATGTCGGACTGATGATAAACTACATCAATCAAGTCTCTGCCAAAGGGGCAGAAACCCCTAACCTGTCTCTCAAATACTCAAATGATTCCTTAGACAACGGTTTAGTGAATATATCTGGAATCTATTCTTTAGTGTTGACATAAACCAATTTGACTTCCTTTCCTTCTACCTTGTCCTTCAGAAAGTTATACTTTATTGATATATGCTTAGTCTTAGAGTGAAATACCGGATTCTTGGACATGTCAATAACTCTAGAGTTATCATAGTAGATAACTACCTGTTCACTACAATTTACCTTGATATCCTTCAACATTTTCTTCAACCACAAGACTTGAGTGCAATTAGTCTTATTTCTTTACAAACCAATCTAGCTTTGTTTCTTACAAATTTACCATCCTTAGTCATTTTATTCTTAAAAATCCATTTAGTTCCAATAACATTCTTATTTTTAGGCTGGGGAACTAAAGTTTAGGTCTCATTCTTCTCTATTTGATCTAATTCATCTTACATAGCCTGTAACCAATGTTTGTCTTTACAAGCTTCAGTAATAGATGCCGGTCCAATTTGAGAAATAAGACATACCTCTTCATTTGCTAGTCTTCTTCTTGTCATAACTCCCATGTACCAATCTCCAATGATTTGATTTTCAGAATGATTTAATCTTACATACCTTGGTGTCTTTTGAACTTCAGGTTCACTGCTCTGATCATCAGTCACAGTTGAATTTTTTGGTTGTGCCGTTATAATTGTCTCAGTTTCCTGTATTGATTGAGGCATTACCGATTCAGTTATGATCATTTCCACTACCGGTTTCCTATCATATGATATAGATTGATTTCTATATTTCTCATCCACTTTCACATTAGCACTCTCCACATTTTTCTGCAATCTTTTGTTATAACATCTATATGCTTTGCTTTGAATTGAATAACCAAGAAATATCCCTTCATCACATCTAGGATCAAACTTTCCAATCGAATCATCTCTTTTGATATAGCATTTACTACCAAAAATTCTAAAATATTTAATAGTAGGTGTATGTCCAAACCATAATTCATAAGGAGTCTTACCAGTTTCACCTTTGATGTGAACTTTGTTGAATGTGTAGACTATTGTACTCACTGCTTCTCTCGAGTAGATGTGAGGCAATTTGGCTTCCATCATCATAGATCTTGATGCATCAAAAATGGTTTTGTTCTTTCTTTCCACTACTCCATTCTGTTGAGGAGTGTGAGGTGTAGATAACTTTCCCCTGATTCCATTTGTCTCACAGTAACTATTAAATTCATGAGAAGTGAACTCACCACCTTGATCTGATCTTAGACATTTGATTTTCAATCCAGTTTCTGTTTCAACCTTTGCTTTAAAGATCTTGAATTTCTCAAAGGCTTCAGACTTCTCCCTAGGAAAAGTCACCCACATCATCCTAGAATAGTCATCAATAATCAACATGAAATACCTATCACCTTGAAAGCTTCTAGTCCTTGCTAGCACACATAAGTTAGTGTGAATTAAATCAAGTACATCATTAGATTTGTCATTTATGCTCTTAAAAGAACTTCTAACTTGCTTTCCCATTTGACATTCCTTACATACCGGATTATGAGGCTTCATAATCTGAGGTACATCTCTAACTACCTTAGTTGAACTAATCTTAACAATACAATCAAAATTAACATGACACAACCTCTTATGCCATAACCAACTCTCATAAATATGAGCAATCAAACATGTCTTACTACCAGTGTTCAAGTGAAAGATATTACCTCCAATCTGAATACCGGTTGCAATCTCCAAACCAGTCTTGTTAATGATTTTGCATTTTCAATCTTTAAACCGAAGTTGGAAACCCTTGTCCACCAATTGACCAACACTTAAAAGATTATGCTTTAAACCTTTTACATAATAGACATTATCAGTATTATGCTTACCATCTAGAGAAATAGTACCTCTACCTTTGATCATACATGCTTTGTCATCTCCAAATCTAACTTGACCGCCATTGTATTGTTGCAGTATCAAAATTTTTCTTTTATCTCTAGTCATATGATGTGAGCATCCACTATTAATTACCCATTCATCCTTATCTTCAAATTTTGCTGCCAGGGCCTTTTCTTCATTCATGATAGCCGGTTCCGATTCATCTTCTTTTAAAGCATAGAGCACCCATTCCTTTCCATTGCTGGATCCACTAGCAGAGTCTTCTATCGGTTCATCCCTAGAGTCATCACTTACTCCTTCCTCATCTTCTATGTAGCATTGTTTTCTTTTCTTGAATCTATATCTGTTATGGTTAGGCTTAAATGATTTCTTAACTCTTTCCTCAAATCTTGCATTCCTTTCAGGACATCTAGATGCAAAATGACCAATCTTATTACATGCAAAATATTTAAAAGGTGATTTTCCTTCATACTTACTTCCTGTCTGTCCTTTAGGTACTCTTCTAGCAAATAAGGCTTCAAGTTGCTCAAATTCTTCATCTTCTTTCCTCATGTCTTCCAATTCTTTTGCATATAGGATTTTCCAATCACTTTTGCTGGTAGATAATGATGATGATGCATGAAAAGTAGGTTCAGACTTTATAGCTCCAAAAGATCCAAATTCTTGAAGTTCAAAAGAAGATAATTTCCCAATCAAAATGTCTCTATTAACTGAAGAGTTAGCCATTGTTCTCAACTCATTAATTGTAGTTGCCTTCATCTTGTAAGCCAGTGGAAAGGCTCTCAAGACTTTGGAAACTATTTTATCTTCACTCAGAAATCCTCCACAACATTGAATTCCCATAACAATCTCATTTACTCTTTCCATAAACACAACAATTCTTTCATTATCTTCCATCTTTAAGTTTTCATATCTTACCCGATAACCATCAAGTTTAGCAATTTTGACAGTAGGATCACCTTCATTCAGATTTTGCAATTTATCACACATAACCTTTGTCAATGATTTATCAGTCAATCCCATGATCTGCTGATCAGTATGTGCACACAAGAGGGCTTCTGTAGCTCTGCAATCATTTTCAATATTCTTATCCAAGTCTGCAGGAGTAGGATTGCTAGATGCCAGATCATAAGGTGTTTACCCTTTCTCAATGATCTCCCAAATATCATTGCCAAGACATCTGAGATGAGTCTCCATTCAAATTTTCCATATCCCATAATTTGTTGCATCAAGCTTAGAGATTTCTCTTTTGAAAATAGTTGCTGGTGGATTTGTAGTGTTAGCTACCATAGGATCTACCTCAAGCGATTAAGATTCTGCAAAAGAGGACCAAGGCTTTGATACCAATTGTTAGGATAACCGGTGAACAACTGAGAGGGGTGGTGAATCAGTTGTTAATAGATTATATCATTTAATCCACTTAATAACCTTAAACCAAATTAAGTATCGGTAAAGCAAAAACAGATACCGGTAAACAACACAAATTAATATATAAATAGATAATCAATGCAAAGAAACCATACCACATAACACCATGATTTGTATGTGGAAAACCCAGAATGGGAAAAACCATGGTGGGAAGCCTACCCATAATCAAATGATACTTTTGCAGAAAGTATGTGATATAATGAGGGGCCTCCACATGCAGGAAGGCACACTGCCTAGAGTGTACTGCTCATTACAAAAGAGTCTCACTAACTACAAAGAGGCAACGACCATCTCAAGATAAATGGACAAAAATACAATAGAGTGAATTTCCAGAGATAACATCTACCATGCATGATTACAATCCCGGTTAAGCTCAATACCAAAGGCCTTTGACCTCTTCCTTAATCCCAATTCGATCACCTATGATCGACCAAATCTCCTTCACATATGATATTGCATTCCAAGACCACGACACACTATCTACAATGATATCTTACATCATTTATATCAATCCTAAGGCCTAAACCAATTAGGTCAGCCACCTAAAAGATATTACAATAAGATCATTACATAGATCCATATTACAATGATATTCCATGTCGGCTTAAGACCAAAACAACAATAACCAATCCATAAATCATCCCAAAACATCCTAGTAACATGTAGAGTACATGTTAACATGATACCAGTCCATAACCTAGATAGGCACCGGACCTATTCTGGGTCCACCTTGTCAAAGAAATGCCTTCAAGCAGTTGAAGCATGATCAAATACCATCTTTAGCATCTTGAAATCCATCTAGAAGCCGCACCAACACCAATTATGCATCATGTCAAGATTCCTCAGTGAAAGCTCTGCCAGCCAAACCTTAAACCAATGTCGATAAGGGTTTACAAGAGTGTATAATAGCATCTGATTACCAAGTCAATACCAACTAGCCAAAACATGCTCAAGGAACATGTAATACATAAAATTATACATACTCCATTGATCCGAACATGCCAAAAGTGTCCAACAGATAGTCTCTTCTGCCGGTAACATTAAATCTTCTACCGATAATGAAAACCATAATAGCTAGTGTTGACATCAATGAGGAAACATCAATGCAACACACAACCAATTCATCCATAATTCCAACAACAACATGAAGAGATCACTGATGTATGAAAATATCACATTGATGTTGAGAACTTCCATCTAGCGTAGTAAAGTTTGAAACCACCAATGAAATAGGTGAAGCCCTCATTTTGTGAGGAAGCCAAAAAGGTCTTAGAAGAGGCCATAGTTTTTTTATCACAAAAAGAGAGAAGCCCTCTACTGGAGGAGAGAAGATCGCAAGTTTTGTGCAAGTAGCATAAATTATTCTAAGCCACTGATATGCCATCATGTGAGGAACTCAGATCCAAGTCTTAGAAAAGGATTGAAGGAGTTAAAAGACACATGTACTTCCAATCCAAAAAGAGATCATTGCATGATACACCATGGTAGGACTTGAGCCCATTGAATTTAAATTCAAGATATAATTTTTTTTGTTTGTGTTAAACCTATTAATGGTTGAAATTAAGGGGGGAAATGTTGGCATATTAATTTCCCCACATATGAAATCAACTGTAGTTTGAACTATAATTCTTTGCATGATATAAAAATAAGATCTCTAAAAAAGTTGTTAAATATTATTAGGGATATACTTTTTTATAAATATAATTTGCATTAAAAAAAGCTAACTATAGTGGTACATAAATATGCATGTTTGTTTTTTCTATTTTTAGTTGGCTTTTAATGTGCCAAAGACCTCTATTTATTGAGGTGGACTTGTAATGAAATCATTGTTTTTGATCTCTATGATCAATTGATCCTTGATTTCATGATCAAGGGGATTTTTAATTCATTAAATAAATATAAATTTTTATCTATTGTTGAGCAACAATTTCTATGTGTTTATTTTTATGTATCAATTTGTCTCTATTTTCTAGTTTCTTCAATTGGTATCAGAGCTATTTATTTTCTTCAATCTCCTCCTTTTTGTGCAAATCTTGCAATCTTCCATTTATTTGGGTGATATAACTTTTCAGCATTTTGTCAAGTGTTCACGTGCCTTGTTCATGCTATCGGCAAAAAGGATGAGTTTTAAAACCTTTTTTGGTCTATAAAGCTTGTTTTAAAACCAATAAAATGTGTTATTGTAGTATAGTTAACTTCAAATTTAAATATCGAGTTCCTCTTTGTATATGTAATATTGGAAAATGGGGTTTGCAAGTTTAGGCATGTGAATTAGGACCTAGATCTATTTTCACAGTGGTTACATTAAAGAAAGAGAGGTGAATTCATTTGGCTCAATCATAAATATGATTGAAAAGGATTGAGTACAAGGTAGATTTAGGTCTCGTTGTTTGAGTTGAAAATTGTCTATGAAAAGGTGTAAATTGAACGCAAGATCTAGGGCTAAAGGTGTAAAATTGAGAACAATTAATAAGCATAAGAATTTTCAGATTTGATAAACAAACATAAGCACGAATCTAGAATTGGGGAGCTGAGAAGAACTTGTGCCTACAATTTGGGGTAGAAAGTGCAGGATAATGGTGCTTGGGGTGACCATGTCCTTAGAGTGTAAGAAATGGACAACATGTATCTTTTTGAGATCAAAATGCAGACCTTAATGTTTCTTTAAAGTTTCATAAAAAAATTGTTGGGCATAGGCATGTGGAGTGATCTTGTCCTCCAAATTTCACATCTTTGAAAGCTAGATCTAATTTTCTTTGTGTACTCTCCTTGATTTTGTAATTCTATCTTTTCAAACCTATCACCTGCACATAAATGAAGGAAAATTGTATTGTTGATAGGGGTTTTCCTAGGTCAAACTTTGAGTTTGGAATTAACCACATAATTGAATTAAAATTGAAATTGAAGTAAAGTGTAAAGTGTGTCTTTAAAAGGTCAAAGGCTAGAACTAAATTGAAATGTTCAAATTGGAATGTTACACCTTGATGAGTATGATGGTACGATGAAAGAATAAGTATTCGATAGATTACTGAGAGGGGGGGTGAACCAGTAAACTGAAAAACTAATACAAACTTCCCAATCTCAAACTCAAACTCACAAAGTAAACTTATCAATATAATATTACTGTCAAGATCAATACTCATAAGAATACTCAACATCAATCGCTTAACTATTATAACAAATTAATAGTAAACAACTTCAATCTTGTAAACATCCAAATGCTTAATCATATATCAACACACTTCATCTCTCAATGCTTGTAGATATCATGCCTTGTCATAAGTTAATCAAATCAACAAATAAGATCATAACCACAAAAACATTCACCACATGACACAAACTTTTATAAGTGGAAAACCCAAATAGGTAAAAACCACGATGAGATGAGACTCACAAGATAGCTATCTGAACTCTTCTGAAGTTTGCCCTGTTAGGAGCCAAGCCTGTTAAAGCTTTTACAATAAGTCCTGTTAAGATTTGATCCTATTAGGAATCACCCGGTTAAGGGATTTACAAAATGCCTTGATAAAAAGAAAATACCCTATTAGGAGTAACCTCGATAGAGGGTTTGAGAATCCAAGCTAATGGACCACCTTGTTAGAGGATTTAAAAAGTAACCAAGCTTGTTATAGCTTACCTAGTTAGGGGATTTCAATTTTGCTATAATTGTTAGAAGACAATAGGTTTTTCTTGATCTATCTAAATGGCCCTACATTTGCTTGATCAGATCCTTTTAAGCTTCAATCTGCCTTTACTCAAACCGCAGATCCATTCTTCGGTTAGGCAACCACACAGTCAACTGATTTCAGCCAACACTTTGCCAACACTAAACAAAACAACTTCATCAACCTTAAATACAAATCAATTAGGTCGGTGACACAACAAAAACCTAATTCTCTCATAGAGATTACAAACAAATCGATTCAAGTGTGACAGTTGGATTTACATAGCAATCTATACACATTCTTCAATAAAATTCCAACCGCTCCATGATCACCACTTCATCGGACTTGTAACTCATCACATGCTTTGCATTAGATGCAATCCACTTTTCTCATTCCCTAGACAATCAAAAAAATGTGCCAAAACAATCTGAACTTATCTTCTTACAATAATCACATGTGTCTCCATCATTACCACTCAATAGATAAGAAACTAACATAACCATTTCAGCAAACTTAATTGGTTAGGGTTTAAAAAAAACAACTAGTAGGGTTTATCGGTTACATAACATAGAAAGGTTTTAACCTTATACACCAGTTACTAATTCAACTCAAAAACTTACATACCAGTTTACAACATCTTCTTCAAATCTTTTCCTACCGGTTACAAGACAATATCAATAATAACAATAATATCAGTAATATCATAAATACCATTACCTATTTAATTGACATCAATGACAACATAACATATCATTAATGCTATCTTCATTCATATGCCAACAAACTCCCCCTTTGGCATTGATGGCAATACAAATATCAACACCTCTGATTGCTATTGTGAATGGTGAATAGGAATCCTGGTTTACATTACCAAATATTCACCATGCTCTGTCTGTCTTCAGCCTGTCATTTCTTTCCCTTTGGCAATCATATAATTCTTCTCCCCCTTTGACAACAATGCCAAATTGAAAGTAAAACATGTAATTGAAAATTTCACTATGCATCAACAACATACTGCAACTTGATGCTCCCCCTATGGAATACATCCACTTCTTCATCAATCCTTCTAAGATTTCACAAGTAATTCAGGGACTGATGCAATCAGTATCATGCTCAACTAACTTCATGAAGAGGGACAACCCCCAACTGACTTCTAAGATACTCAAATGTGGTCTTAGGCAGAGGTTTGGTAAAGATATCTGCAAGCTTCTCCTTGGTAGAAACATTCTCTAAGATAACATCTTTACTTTGAACTTTTTCCCTCAAGAAGTGATACTTCAATTCAATGTGCTTGGTTCATGCGTGCAAAACATGATTCTTAGAAATATTTAAGGCACTTGTATTATCACATAAAATCTTTATAGGTTCTGTGATCTTCATCTTAAAACCTTCCAAAATGTGCCTCATCCAAATAGCCTGTGCGCAATTCATATAAGTTGTAACATACTCATCTTTAGTAGTATATTGTGAAGTACAACTCTTCTTCTTACTACTCCATGAAACAAGCCTTCCTCCTAGAAAGAATGCTCCATAGGTAGTTCTTATCTTGTCATCAACATTTCCTGCCCAAACAACATCTGTGTATGCCTTCAAATCAATATTTCCTTTGTTGGTATTATGCATGTGTTGCATTAGTTTTGTCATTGAGGTCAACACTTATCCTTCTGGAGATCTACATTGTTGATTTAGCATTATGGTTATATTGGTATACTATTGTACTGACACATTGTGTTCACCGACAAGGTCAGTGACTTATGCATAGTCACCGATATATGCTCACCGACAGGTTATATGGGTCACTGACACTCATGATGACTTGTTATCATCTGGAGATCACTTTATTATGTCGAAGACATGGTTTGGATACCTTGGTTGGAAAACTTTCAGAATTTGAGCTTGAGGAATTTGAAAATTGTTAGGAACCGGAAGGTAACTAAGAGGGGTGGTGAATCAGTTGTCAATTAATTTCAACCTAATTATAACTTAATCAAACTTGATACTTAATACCGATAAACCAAACTTATTTCCAGTCAACAAATTAGTAGTTAATATCAATACCGGTGAAACATAATGCATGAAATAGAAAGAGAAACAACATCCACAACACATAACACAGATATTTTGACGTGGAAACCCTGTAAGGGGAAAAACCACGGTTGGAAACCTTACCCACAATCAGTTGATACTACTGCAGATAGTATATGTATACAAATGGGGTCTGCACATGCAGAAAGGCCAACCGCCTAGAGCACACTGCTCAAATGGGAGTCACAATGACTACAATAGGATGGTTAGATCCTAGAATAATGTACTGCTCAAAATAGCATCTCCAATGTTGGATTCAGTATTGGTTAAGCTCTGATAAGCACCTTCAAATCTTCCTTGAACCTTCTCTATGGTCTGCTCATATGATCTTCAATATTCGCACATACCATGTTACAATACCATACCATAGCCATATCCCCTTGTCTTTCAACTCACAAATGAGATCTTACATATACACAAAACCTAAGACCAAATGTGTAGGTCGGATCACTAAGAATATTACAATTAAATCAATTATAAATAAGTCTTGATGTGATGCATCATGTCGGCTCAATACATTTACAACAATATCCAATCAATAAATCATCTCCATAACATGTCATGCTGATCTGGAATAGATAATGCATATCAGTCCATAACCTAGACCAATCTGCCAGTAACAACAAATATGTCAACCCGATTAGACCAACAAATAAAACACCAAAACCAAGTATCCAAACCATGTCTTCGACATAATAAAGTGATCTCCAGATGATAATAAATCATCATCAATGCTGGTGAACCATATAACCTGCCGGTGAGTATATACCGGTGACTGTGCATAAGTCACTAACCTTGCCGGTGAACACAATGTGTCGGTTCAATAGTAAACCATTATAACCATAAATCTAAATCAACAATGTAGATCTCCAGAAGGATAAGTGTTGACATCAATGAAAAAACTAATGAAACACATCCATAATACCAACAATCTCCCCCTTTGGCATTGATGGCAACACTAGACTGAAAAACATCTAAGTGCCAAAACAGAATGCCAAAAAACCAAAAACCAACAATCTCCAAAATAGATCAATATTAGAAATTAAAATCAAAATGCAAAGAGTATATATCTCTCCCCCAATGAATAATGTCTCATAGATCTCTCTCCCAAGAATTTTTTTCCATAGATCTCTCTCCCCCTTTTCCATCAAATGCCAAAGCAGTAAAAAATACCAGAACATACAACCAACTACTCCCCCTAAGAAGTAGCTCTTCTCCATAAAAGTAGGAAAAAAGATTTCTCTGTTAGTTTCTGTTGGTTTGATGCCAAACTCCAATTGTATAAGTCTCTACCAGTGAGGGTATTACCCCAAGATGCTCTCTAAGATATTCAAAAGTCTCCTTAGGCAAAGGCTTTGTAAAGATATCTGCAATCTGCTCTTTAGTATTTACATAAACCAATCTTACTTCCAACTGGACTTTTAGGCATTTTCCTTGCAAATAGTGCTTCAAGTTCTTCCAGTTCTTCAATTTCCCTTATGATATCTTCAAGTTATTTTGCATAAAGTGCTTTCCAATCAGATTTGTCAGATGATGATGCTCTGAAGGCTAAATCTGTCTTACACGACACGTTATGGAGATGATTTATTGATTGGATATTATTGTAAATGTATTGATCTGACATGATGCATCACATCAAGACTTATTTGTAATTGATTTAATTGTAATATTCTTAGTGAGACAACCTACATATTTGG
Organism: Cryptomeria japonica; assembly: GCF_030272615.1. Classification (NCBI taxonomy): domain Eukaryota; kingdom Viridiplantae; phylum Streptophyta; class Pinopsida; order Cupressales; family Cupressaceae; genus Cryptomeria; species Cryptomeria japonica. The sequence continues at coordinate 66,888,810 of NC_081405.1, read as the reverse complement.
TCTTAGGTTTTGTATATATGTAAGATCTCATTTGTGAGATGAAAGATAGGAGATATGGTTATGGTATGGTATTGTAACATGGTATGTGCGAATATTGAAGATCATATGACCAAACCATAGAGAAGGTTCAAGGAAGGTTTGAAGGTTCTTATCAGAGCTTAACCGGTAATCAGACTAAATATAATATCTTTCATTTGAACAACAATGATAAGACATGCTTGACTGCACATATTGATGAAAGTTGGTTATGGCATAAGAGACTTTGTCATATGAATTTTGATTGCATTGTAAAGATTAGTTCAACTAAGGCAGTAAGGGATTTACCTAAGATTATGAAACCTCATAATCCGGTATGTAAGGAATGTCAAATGGGAAAGCAAGTTAGAACAACTTTTAAGAGTATTTATGAGAAATCCAATAATGTTCTTCATTTAATTCATACTGACTTGTGTGGTCCGGGAAGAACAAGAAGTCTACAGGGAGATAGATATTTTATGCTAATTATTGATGATTATTCTAGAATGTGTTGGGTTACTTTTCTCAGGGAGAAATCAGAAGCTTTTGGAAACTTCAAGTTATATAAGGCAATGGTAGAGAATGAAATCGGGAAGAAAATCAAATGTTTGAGATCTGATCAAGGAGGAGAATTTACATCTAAGGAATTTAATACATTCTATGAAGTGAATGGAATGAAAAGATAACTATCAGCACCCCAAACACCTCAGCACAATGGAATTGTGGAAAGGAAGAACAAAACTATTCTAGAAGAAGCTAGAAGCATGATATTGAAATCAAATTTACCTCATGTGTACTGGAGAGAAGCAGTGAATATAGTGGTTTACACTTTCAACAGAGTTCACATCAAAGGTGAAACTGGTAAGACCCCTTATGAACTATTGTTTGGTAATACTCCTACTCTTAAATACTTGAAAATATTTGGAAGCAAATTCTATATTAGGAGAGATGAGTATGTTGGTAAATTTGATCCTAGAAGTGATGAAGGAATATTTCTTGGTTATTCATCTAAGAGCAAGGCATATATATGTTTTAATAAAAGATTGCAGAAGATCATTGAAAGTGCTAATGTAAAGATGGATGAACACTTTAGAGGAAATTCAAGGTCTCTAGATTCTGAACCGGCAGTTGAGATAATCATAAATGAACCAATATAGAGTGCACCAGTACAAAATGTGGATCCAGTCACACTGACATCATCAGAGAATTCCATAGTGATTGAGGAACAACAACATGTGATTAAACCCAGGTATGTAAGACTGAATCACTCAGAAAATCAGATAATTGGGAATAAGTATCAAGGTGTTAAGACAAGAGGAAGATTGGAAAATGAAGAGGTATGCTTAATTTCTCAAATTGAACCAACGTTTGTTATTGAAGCATGCCAAGATGAACATTGGATAAAAGCAATGGAAGATGAATTAGAACAAATTGAAAAGAACAATGTATGGACATTAGTTCCTCGGTCTAAAGACAAAAATGTAGTTGGAACCAAATGAGTATTTAGAAATAAACTTAATGAATATGGTAAGGTAATTAGGAACAAAGCAATATTAGTTTGTAAAGGATATTCACAGAAAGAGGGAATTGATTATAACGAAACCTTTGCACCGGTAGCTAGAATTGAGGCAATTAGATTATTTCTTGCATTTGCAACTCATAAGAACTATAAATTATATTAGATGGATGTAAAATGTGCATTTATGAATGGTGATCTTGAAGAGGAAGTTTACATTGAACAACCTGATGGATTTTCATTGACAAATGTTAAAGATATGGTTTGCAGATTAAGGAGAGCTTTGTATGGATTGAAGCAAGATCCTAGAACTTGGTATACTAGATTGGACAAATATCTTTTGAAGCTTGGTTACACTAAAGGTAATGCTAACAACAACTTATATTTCAAAGTGACTAATGATGACATCTTGGTTATTGAATTTTTTGTTGATGATATCATGTTTGGAGGAGAAGATGGATTGTGTAAGAACTTTGCTAACAAGATGTAGGAATAATTTAAAATGTCTATGATTGGGGAGATAAAATTCTTTTCAGGATTGTCGATTTCACAATTGATAAAGGTATATTCATATGTCAAACAAAATACTTGAAGGAAAAAATAAAGAAATTTGGTATGGAAAACTCTAAACCAGTAAGTACTCCTATGACTACAACTAATAAATTGACACATTGAAGGATGATTCAACTCCTATTAATCCGACAAGATACAAATTTATGATTGGAGGTTTCCTGTATTTGACACAAACTAGACTTGATATAATGAATGTAGTATGTATTGTTTCAATATTTTAGAGTAATCCTAAAGAAAATCATGAATCAACATTAAAAAGGATTTTTCGGTATCTACAAGGCACAACAAGTCTTGTATCTTAAAGATGAAAATTTTGATTTATGTGCATACACCGATGAAAATTGGGTAGGAGATGTAGATGACAGAAAGAGTACCACTGGCAGAGCATTCTTTCTTGGTAGCAAATTGATTTCATGGATAAGCAAGAAGTAAAGTTGTACATCATTATCAACAACAGAATCAGAATATGTTGCAGCACAAACTAATTGTACTCAGATTGCAAATATCTTTACAAAGCCTTTGCCTAAGGAAACTTTTGAATATCTCAGAGAAAAACTTGGGGTAATACCCTCACCCATAGAGACTTAGACAATTGCAGTTTGGCATCAAACCGACACAAACTAATAGAAAAATCTTTTTTCCGGCTTTGATGGAGGATAGCTACTTTTCACGGGGAGTAGTTAGTTGCATGTTTTGGTATTTTTTACTGTTTTGGCATTTGATGTCAAAGGAGGAGAGAGATCTATGGAAAAAAATTCTTGGGAGAGACTTCTATGAGACATTATTCTTTGGGGGAGAGATATAAGATGTATACTCTTTGTATTTTGATTTCTAGTATTGATCTATTTTGGAGATTGTTGGTTTTTGGTTTTTGGCATTCTATTTTGGCACTTAGATTTTTTTCCATCTAGTGTTGCCATCAATGCAAAAGGGGGAGATTGTTGGTATTATGGATGTGCTGCATTAGTTTTGGCATTGATGTCAACACTTATCCTTCTGGAGATCTACATTGTTGATTTAACATTATGGTTATATTGGTTTACTGTTGAACTGACACATTGTGTTCACTGGCAAGGTCAATGACTTATGCATAGTCACCAGAATATGCTCACTGGTAGGTTATATGGTTCACTGGCACTGATGATGACTTGTTATCATCTGGAGATCACTTTATTATGTCAAAGACATGGTTTGGATACTTGGTTTTGGTGTTTTGGTTATTGGTCTGATCGGGTTGATATATTTGCTATTACTAGCAGATTAGTCTAGGTTATGGACCGATATGTGTTATCTATTCCAAATCAGCATGACACGTTATGGAGATGATTTATTAATTGCATGTTTTGTAAATGTATTGAGCCGATATGATGCATTGCATCAAGACTTATTTGTAATTGATTTAATTGTAATATTCTTAGTGAGATGACCTACACATTTGGTCTTAGGTTTTGTATATATGTAAGATATCATTTGTGAGATGAAAGATAGGGGATATGGTTATGGTATGGTATTGTAACATGGTATGTGTGAATATTCAAGATCATATGAGCAGACCATAGAGAAGGTTCAAGGAAGGTTTGAAGGTGCTTATCAGAGCTTAAGCGGTACTGAATCCAGCATTGGAGATGTTATTTTGAGTAGTACATTATTCTACGATTTAACCATCCCATTGTAGTCATGGCAACTCCCATTTGAGCAGTGTGCTCTAGGTGGTTGGCCTTTTAGCATGTGCAGATCCCATTTGTATACACATACTATCTGCAGTAGTATCATCTGATTGTGGGTAAGGTTTCCCACCGTGGTTTTTCCCCTTACAGGGTTTCCACGTCAAAATCTCTGTGTTATGTGTTGTGGATGTTGTTTCTCTTTTTGTTTTATGCATAAAGTTTCACTGGTATTGATATTAAATGCTAATCTATTAACCGACGATAAGTTTGGTCTACTGGTATTAAGTATCAAGTTTGATTAAGTTATAATTGGGTTGAAATTAACTGACAAATGATTCAACCCCTCCTCTTATTTGCCCTTCTAGTTCCTAACATCCTCCATATGGATACCATAATCCATAGTCAACAATACCTTTCAGATACCTAAAAATTCTCTTGGTTTCTATCAGGTGTGCTTCCTTTGGACTCTTCTAAAATCTTGCAACTATACCAACCACATGGGCTATATCCGGTCTACTGTGAACAACATAGTGTAATTTGCCAATCATTGACTTGTATTCCTTTTCATCAATAGACTTATATTCATCCTCCTTGGACAACTTACAACCTATAACAATTGGTGTTCCAACTGGTTTATAGTCACTCATGCCAAAAGTCTTCAAAACATCTTTCACATACTTAGATTGAGTAATGAAAATACCATTCTTCATTTGTTGTATCTGCAAGCCTATGAAATTTTTTATTTCCCCTACTAAAGACATTTTGAACTCATTTTGCATTTCATCTACAAAACTATTGCTCATGACGTCATTACCTCCAAAAAAAATATCATCAACAAATACTTCATTGACCAGTATTTCATCTCCTGTTATCACTGTTATCACTGTTATCACTGTTTTTAAAATTGGGTTCTTTTCCCATAATTGGTTATGGTTTTTTGAAAATATTCGTAGGGTGTGGCCCCAGGTGTCTCAGCTCTGTTCTAAACCTAGAGGGTTTAAGGTTTTTCTAAGTTTTAGGCTTTATCTTTTGTGTTAAGTCCCCTGGTTTCTATTCCGACGTTACTTTATTTCACTTAAGTCATGGGTCGCGGGGTCGTAAGAAGTGTCCCCCCTTGCTATTTACCTAGGCGGTCACGTTAATTATTTGAAAATTTTCGCCTTTTATTATTTCCTTCTAAAGTGCCGGGCCCAGTAAACACTGATCAACTTGGGGAAAGATCCGACGGTTGGCGCTATTTCGCAAAGGCTAAGTGCTCATATTTTAAGGCTGCGGAATAGCGAGGATTAATATCAGCCGTCCATGTGTCATGCGGAGGAAGTGAAGGTTGCGGCTGTCAAGAAGGTGGGGCCCCCTCTACGTGGTCTTCTCTGGCGTATTAGAGGGCAGCACGTGGCACAGGCCGCCACAGTCAGCATTTTAAGATTAAGGATCAAAGTGGGCCCCAAAGATGAGTCAGCTCACAGGTGGAGGTGACCTGGCAGGGATAGCTCTTACAATTCATTGAGACCCCGTGGCTCCTTCCAGCGAATGAAAAGTTGACAGGTCAGCTTCGAAGGTGACAAGAAAGCTAGGTGTCTATGGTGTGTCAGTGGGCCGACCTCTTCTGAAAGCTCCTAGCAGGGTTTAAATGCTGAGCAACTTGAGAAAGGATCTGACGGTCAGCGCGATTTCGCAAGGGTTAAGTGCTCACCCTTTAAGGCTGCGAAATAGCGAGAATGAATATCGGCCGTCCATGTGTCACGACAGGGTAAGTGGAAGGCATAGCTGTCAGAGATAGCTGGAGGCCCGTGGCTTTCTTTTGGCATATTATAAGGTAACACGTGGCACAGGCCGCCACAGTCAGCAGGACAGAAAGCCAGGTGTCCATTATGTGTCCGTGGGCCCACCTCTTTTGAAAGCTCCTAGCAGGGTTTAAATGCTGAGCAAGTCGAGATAAGATCTAACGGCTCGCGCTATTTCGCAAGGGTAAGATGCTCACATTTTAAGGCTGTGAAATAGCGAAAGTTAACCTGGACCGTCCACGTGTCTTGATGACACGCGGTCTAAAAGGCAGCTGTGGGTCCCTATAGTGTATGTTTGACAAATGAAAAGTTGACAGGTCAGCTTCGAAGGTGACAAGATGCCAGATGTCACTGATGACTCAGCGGGCCCACCATTCCTGAGGACCTGTTCGAAGGATTAAAAGGTGATTAACTTGAAAGATAATCCAATGGCCCGCGCTATTTCGCAAGGGTTAAGTGCTCACCCTTTAAGGCTGCCAAATAGCGAGAATGAATATCAGCCGTCCACGTGTCATGATGATGACATGGCAAAAAGAGAAAGGCACGGGCCCGCTATAGTATAAAGGGCGACATTCAGCCAGTATCAAAATAGAATGTGAGGGGATTTTCTAAGCCAATGGTCGGATGCCGCGTGGTATTATGTAGCCAATAAAAGACAGGACTTAGACTAAGGACAAAGCCGTCAAAATGAAATTCACAGAGAGACACTTGCAGAAAGACTGCGGCCCGTTGGAGCTAAAATATGAATTCTCGTATGAATTCGATTTTGAAGGGACGGTCGAAGCATGCGGAATCAATGTTACAGTTAAGGCCCAGAGTACAAGCATTTGATTTCCTAACAACCAAGTAAGGATACCTCTTAAAAGGATTTTTGCAGAGCAGGCAAACGCAGAGTTATCTCTTACAAATACAGAGAAGGCGAATTGGTTGCAGAGCGAATTTCTTCGAGCAAGCATCAGGTTTTTTCTTATTTTGCAGCCGTTCTTATGTTGTAATACGTGAAACTGTTCTCCTATAACAGAAATAGTTTCAGAAGTAATATTTATCTGGTTGTATTGCAAATGGCTCCAAAAAGAGAATTTTCTGGTAAAGTTGATTATCTTGAAAGAAGTGTGTGTGATGACTTCTTAGAGCAGTTGACGCTGTCAACCAACCAGGCATCTAAGGCCAAAGAATTAGTACCCAGGGCTCCCCGACTGAGAATTGGAGAAGGATTGTATGATAAGGGTAATTGGTTAAGAGACCCACAGGTTGGGCTGTCTGGGTTGGGGTTATTTAAAATCGGTTTTGGAATGAGGAATTCTCCTGCTCCTCAAAATAGCATTTGGGAATTAGATGTCGGGAGATTGGTAGTCCCAGGGGTGTTCATGGATACAGATTTGTTAACCCAGATGGCATTAAATTATGATTCAGTTACCAGGTGTATCTGGGATGTGAATGGAAAAACCCTCGTGGAGATAAATGCAGAAGAGCTGAGAAAAGCGTTTGGGCTTAGTGAGTTTACCAATTTCTTGGAGCATATAAACTTCACACAATTAACTCAGGTATACAGGGCACAGAGGACTCATCTCAGGAATGGGCCTCTCAAAGAACTTTTTCTGAAAGTGGGAGGGTTAGCAGTTGTAGGGCCCAATACACAAGAGCCCTTTTCACTAAGTATGTTTACCTTAAGGGCAAAAGGGATGTACTGGGCACTTTGCCAAGTTCTAGGAGAGGATGCTGAATCTAATATGCCAAATCATTATTTGTTAATGATTGTTCAAATTCTGAATCCTTCTCTTGCTATTACATTTGATTATGCCTCCTATATTGCTGATGCTATCCATGGAGGATTGATGGGGATAAAGAATGGGAAGGTGGATAGGCCATTTGGGTGGTATTCACTATTGATGCACCTCTTCCTCTTCAAAGGTGGAGATTATTTTGCCAGTGGAATGGACCTGGTAAAAGAAAAGGAGGGAGAAAAGATGCCAGTACAATTATGGAGTACCGTATTGTCATGGGATAGAGAGGATGCAAGTTTTCTAAAGTTTGATAAATACTTTGCATCCAAGATAAGGACTCTTCTTTGTTCTGACAATCCACGAGTCCCCAAGGTTCTTCTGGAATTCTTAAGACCAAAAGAATTCGCAGAGAATGTCAAGATTGTTCATAACTGGGGTGATATGTATTTATATCCAGTATCCACAGTGTTTAGGGTCTTTGGTTTCAGAGGCACCCCATTTTTGTTACCATACCAGGTCCCCCTCAAAGTGGGAATAGCTGAGATTCTCAGACAAATTGGTGACTTACAAGAGGCAGAGTTAACAGGCCGAGGTAAAGGGACTATTTTCCCTACAGCTACAGTAGCCCACCAATTTGTAATCACCAAGGGAGGCTAGAAATGTTTTGAGGATTTCCTCAAACCCTACCATTTGTCCACTGCAGTGTCAAGATGTGCTGATCCGGAGGACTTCTACAATGGTGTATTCCGGAAGAAAGTAGCATGCAGGGGTAGGCCCCATCAATTCAACTTTCCTGAAGACTTAATCAGGAATGAATTTGATTTAGATGAACAGGAGTTGAGGAAGGAAAAATGGGTGGCTTACAGGAAGGCCCTGGATTTTGTGCATCAATTTGATGCCAGCTATGACCCATTGGAAGAAAAGATAAAATTTTTGATTATTTGTTTTGAGGATGTGATGCAGACAATAAAGGAGAAAAGGGAAGTTGTAATTAAAAACAACCCTGAGAAAGCAAGAATGATTTTGGGGAAATCAGCTCCTATTAAAGCCATCCCTCCTGGTGATTATACCCTGCATAAGAAAGCAGGTTACAGTGTGTTGGTGTCTGCAACAGGGGAACCCTCTTCATCTAAAGGGAAGAGGAAAGCACATGAAGTCATCGACATCCAAGATAGCCCAAAGAAGCAGAGGGTGGGGAAGGAAATGCAATCAGATACACCCTTATATTCCCCATCCCAATCCCCTCTCCACATTGGAGATGAACAAGCAGCAACTGAATACCTCTCTCAGCTGGGCAGTTTGGGAGAGATTGCGTATACATATGATGAAGTGGAAGAGGGGATGCCAGAAGAACCCACTGAAGCACAAATGGACATCACCTCGACTGAACTCAAAGGCCAGGAGTGGGATCCTGAGATAAAGAAGGCCACTAGTGCTTTTCTAGCAGATGATAGTTTTGTAACATCTGAAGCATTCATGCAGTTTATATGGAAACAACATATAGATACATATAATGCTAGATGTGAAACAAGAAAGGCAGAACAACTAAATAAAGATCCAGCCTCGGTGGAGGAAGAAATAAAACAGGAGATGATGGAAGAATTCAAAACCATCACTCCTGAACAGGGGAGAGATTTAGTAGCACAAGCTGGAGTGCTCATTTTGCCAGAATGGAATATTGCTGATGCTCTGGTGCTGGATGCAGTGAGGAAAGAAACCAAACCCATGGAAGGGGTTACATTCAGTAAAGACAATGCTGCTCTAGTCATGTGGTCCCTTAAGAGAAATGAGGACAAGAAGGGTAAAGATACCACAGGGACAAGTCACATTGGCGGATTGATGGTCAAGAGAGTGGAAAGTACAGGGGTAGTAGAGGCTGCTAGCACAGTGTTAGAGACTGTCAAATTTAGTGTTGCGGTAGCTGAGAGGGATGCTAAAGAAAAGGAGGCTCTCCAGCTCAAATTGGAAATGGTCTTGAAAGCTTATGACAGTGCCAAGGAGGAAATAAGAGGCAAGGAGAGTATCATCGCCAAATTGCAGAGCCAGTTAGCAGGACAACGTCAACAAGGTGAGTCTTCCACATTAATGATCACCTCTTCTCCTGCAAGACCTCCACCTACTAGCCCCATTATTGAGCTCCCACCATCTCCTGCACCTTCCAGCTCTCAGATGATAGAGATAACTCCCCAAGAATTGGAGAGTCTTAAGCAAACTCAGGCCTATTATGCAGGGAAGTATGAAGAAAAGATTAAGGCCACAGTCTCCAGTTTTGCAGACACTATAAATGCTTCACTCCTTCACAATAGTGTAGGAAAAGTCATGGAGATATGGACTGAGTTGATAAGAGATAAAGTCATATTGACACCCATTTTTGACAGATGGAGGCCTAGGGAGCAGGATTTGGAGTTCATGTGTGTTTCCTGTGATGAAGCAAGAGCTAACCCTATTATCAAATCCACTTCTGATATCACTAAGAGTTTATTGCAATTGGCGACAGAGGTGGATAATGTGGAAAGAAGGGTTAAATTGCTTAAAAAGGAATACACTGATCAGGTTTGTGAGTTACTCCCAGGAATTTTTGCCAATCCAGATCAGCTGAAAGATAAGCAGATATGGCTCAATGAGATAAATGCTAAATTGTCAGCAAGGGTCAAGGGAATTATTGATCTGGATGATACCTCATTTTTTGTTATAACCATACAGGAAATAGAGAGAATTAAATCACACTACAGTTTTCTTAACTCAGAAGTCAACAAACTGAGGAATTCTTGGAAAGGGTTGACTAAGGTTAAAAGTGATGTGATTAATTTTGTATGGTCGACCAAGGAAACGTATGGTGAGTGGGGAATTAAATATTCCACTCGAGATCTGGAGCAGTTAGAGAACAACCCTGAAGAGCTAGAGGAGGTTGCAATTGAACAACCCGTCCAACAGACTGCTGAAGAAGCTGAAAAGAGCGCATAACTGAAATGGTAACTTCTTCAATTTTTGAAGTAATTGTAACAAACTTTCCTCAAGAAGTCCGAAGCTTTGTGCATCCATATTGTTATAAATGGATACCAGGACTAGAGAGAAGGGGATCACAAAATTTTTGTAAGAAAACGCTGCAGAAAAATTCTCTGCGCTTTTCCAAAGATTAATGGAGAATCAGATTTTTTTAGAAATTTTTCAAATGAATATTAATATACAGGCCATCAATTTTGAGTAAAGCTGTGTGTCGTCTTCAAACTTCTCCTTAAGTTTATTTACTTTGTTTCATTCAGAATAGTCTAGGATTTTCCTGTTTGAATGGAATTGTAAGGCAATCTCAGTATGGGTGTTTCTAGCTTTTCTCTTTAGGAGGGAAATTAAATATGCATGACCACTCTACCGGTAAATACTTTAGGAGAAACTTTGAATTGGAGGACCATAGTTCATTTTAAAGTGATTAGATCCTTGTTGATGTTAGGCATTTACAGGGATAAATGGAAGCCGAGTTGATGGGAGGTATAGAGGTACCTCATTTCAGGAGTTTTATTTGAGTTTGAGTGACTCGGTAACCTTGGATAAAGCACTGGTATTAATCTGAGGCCTTTATTGCATTTGTTGTCGATCAAATATGTTGAAATTGAGTATTGTTTCCCTCTTTGTTTTCAATTGTTTTTTAAGGTGAATAAATCCACTGGTTTTCTGGACTGGTTTGCTGTGGATTTGTTGCTTAAGAGTGTGGATTTAATTCACAGAAGGTATACCCGCCTGGGCTTAAGGAAGAGCCCAAAGTGTAGAAGGTCTAACCAAACCTTGTCATATGTTGTCTCCGAAATCCTTTTATCCTTGATGCCTTCTCGGCACCCAGTTTAGATTATATTATTAAAGGCATTGAAGGGGAATCAGATTTTGAGAACAACAAAAGTGGCGACTCTGCTGGGGACAGTTATCGCAAAGATATAGACACAGAATCTGTGCCAAGCTTGTGGAAAGTATTGTTGTGTTTGTGAGTAAGACAGCTTGCGTTTATATTTCCCATAGTTTTATGAGTGGCGACTCTGTTATTTTTTGAACCAGTCCTTGTGAGATATAAGCTTTCTAAAATAAAGACAAACAAGATGCAAGGAAATAAGCATACAAGATCATTTATGAAGAAACATCCTCGTGAAACCCTGCAAGAAGGTCTGCCCGAGCAATCACGAAGAGGCCAGAAGAGATCTGTGATGCATGAGCCGTCGAATGCTGCATGGGTACAGAAAAACAACAATACTGGTAAGATGCCTGACCGACCTGTCTATGCAAAGTCAAATTCATCTTCAAGAGATTCGGATCAGGATATTTTAGGTTTTCATTCAGGATTGTTTGGAAATATTGATGATATGCCTATTTTAAGTCGAGATTTATCACATGCTAGTGTTTCCGCAAAAGATAGAACTAGTTCGAATGCTATTAGGCACTCTGTTCCTAGGACGATAGATGGGAATATTAGTTTGATTGATATAGATCAAATTAATGTATCAGATTCTGAAGAAAATTATCCTGATGAGGATAAGATGTCTCAAGAAATTGAAGAATTAAATAAAAGGGTTCATCATTTAATATCCTTGAGGGCCCAAAAAGAGACAAATAAGGAAAAGGAAGTTAAAGCCAAAATGATGGAGAGAGATAGGCTTCTTAGACAGATAGCTGATCTTGAAATCCTTGCCAAAGACAAAGAAAAGAGTGATCAAGAAGGCCCAGTGATCAAGGAAATCTTAACCCCTAAGATCAAACCAGTTCCAAAGTCAGTAGCCTAGCCAAGTAAAGAAATCCCTAATGATTCCCAACTCCCTAAAGTTAATTTAAACAAAGGGAAACAGATATGGGTAGATGATGGAGTAGAGTCTAAAACTGCAGAAGGGATTTCTCAGAGGATCTTAGCACATGAGAGAGAGATGGAAAGGATGAGGAAGGAAAAGGAAGACCTCCAAATGGAGTTGGAAAAGGCTGAGTTAGAGGCTGCAAATCAGGAAGTTAAGAGAAAGATTAACTACCTAAAAGCTCCCCCTATTACATTCCCATCAGAAGATCTTAGTAAGCCTAATCCCCAACAAATTTCTCTGTCTCAGGTCAATATCCAACCAGCAGTGCACGCTAACATTGCTTCAGTAAGCCACATACCTTCAAATAAGCAGTACACCCAAACATCTCAATCCCCAATCTCAAAGGCTAAGATGATTATGGGGAATAATAATACTGTTTCCCCTTTTCAAAGAAGGCCGATTAATCTAGAACAATATAAGCAATTGTTTTTTGATGGGATCCCAGGATATCCAAATCATGTTCCCATTGAGTTAAGAGACAAACTCCATAAATTTGCCGGGAACAATGCAGTCAGTGCTGAGGAACATCTCAAATCTTTTGGGGATTTGATAAATGATTATGAGATAGTTGATGAAGATGTGATTATGAAACTGTTTGTTCAATCCCTGGTTGATGATGCAAGAGATTGGTATAGAGGTCTTCCAGTAGCCAGCATAGGTTCATGGGAGGAATTCAAAAATTGCTTTCAAGAACAATATGGTGATAAGACTAATGTGAGTTTCATGCTGAATGAGTTCAATAATATCAGAAAATCTGAAAATGAAATAGACACTGATTTTAATGCTAGGTTCCAGAAGGCTATGCATAGATTATATCAGGTAATGAGGCTAGATGACAATATGTGCCTTAACACCTATTATAATGCATTTGATTCTAAAATGGCTTACATTCTCAGAGATAAAAATCCTCATAACTTGAGGGATGCCTTTAGAATTGCCATAAATGTTGAAAGTAATAGAAAGGCGTTTGGCAAATTAGGAAGGAGGATAGATGGAAGATTATGGCATGAAACCAAACAGCAACCTAACAAAGTTGCTAAGGAAGAGGATAAAATAGAAAAACTGGTCACTGCCATGAAAGATTTGACTGCTAAGGTTAACAAAAATGATAAACCTCATTACAATTGGCAAGATAGACCTCCTAGGTTACATGATATGCCTTACAATACAAATTGGAAGGATGGTAAGCCCCAAGTTGAGAAGCCTAAAATTGCCCAAAGCCAAGACACACCAGATCCTTTGAAAGGCAAGACTGTTAATAATATAGAAAATACTCCCTGGTGTATTGCTTGTGATGGACCACATTCTCCTCACCAGTGTGCAGTAGCTCAAGCTCTGGAGGAATCCATGAGACCAGAAGCAGAGCTTGATATTAATATGTTTGAAATTATCATAGAAAGTGATGAGGAATCTATGCCAAGTGAGTGCAGTGATGCGTTAGATAATGAAAGATCAGTAAAAGGGCAGTTAGCCTTAGGCTGGCACCCTACATTGAATGTGGTAACAATTGAAGATGAAGAAGTTCATCTTAGGAGGCCTAGTGAAGAAGAGGTTAGGAATCTCACTAAGGCCGCAATCGCCAAAGCTAAACATAACTACAATCTGAGAAGCACCAAGAGAGATACTGATCAAGGTGAGCCAGGTTCCATGTTTGTAAAAGAGGTCACAAAGAAAGGGGCATCAAGCAGTGTTACTGCTACTGTTAAAGCTGGTCAAGAAAAAGAGGAACAAGTTAAAGACTTCCCTAGAACCACAGATGCCAAAAATGCTGGTGATGTACAAAAGGTGGAAATAGTAAAAAAGGGTAACCAACTCAAAGTAGAAAAGGTTAAGGCTAATACTGAACAGTGTAATTATTCCACATTTAATATGGCCCAAGCTTTAACTCAAATGAAGGTCACTGTCCCATTAGTGGAGTTACTAAAGATTAAGGAACACAAGGATGCAGCTTTGTCTCTATTCTCTAGTATATCTGATGGTGGTTCAGTATCACCCACTGGTTCAGATAAAATCGAGAAGGATCAAGAGTTCCAAACTCCAGAGGTATATGTTGGAACCACTATCACTCAGGAGCCTTCTCAGGTGGACCCTTTCTATGTTACTTTGCTAGTCAATAACCGGTTAATTAAAAACTGCATGATAGATTCAGGAGCAGCTGCTAATATGATGCCCTATGGTGTCATGAAAGAATTAGGATTGTCAGTAACCACCGTGTATGGGAAATGTTATGCCATGGATAACAGAGAAGTGCCTGTGATAGGTACAATGAAAGATGTAGAAGTAAAAATAGCTGCATTTCCTGAAGCTATTTACAAAATGGATGTTATTGTCACAAATACTAAACCCCACTATGGCATGTTACTCTCTAGGCAGTGGGCCGCAGCAGTGGAGGGAAATGTTCAATTGGATTTGTCTTATGCTACTATTCCTGTTGGTGGCAATAAGGTCAAACTATACAGGGAGCCACGAGCTCCTAAGGTAGTTGAAAATGTGGACCCTCGTATGCTTAACTGTATGATTGATGTGGATTTAGATAATTTCAGAATTCAGCCAGTATCACCTCAGTTGAAGAACACTGACCCAATTGTAGTGGAACTACAAGCACAGCAGTATGGATTGTGGCAAATGTATTTTGATGGAGCTTGTTCCAAGGAAGGGTCAGGAGCAGGGGTTCTTTTTGTATCCCCATCAGGTATAACCTTTAAATATTCATTCTTATTGGCATTCCAATGTACAAATAATACTGCAGAGTATGAAGCTTTGTTATTAGGACTTGAGGTTGCAAAAAAGCATGGAATCCGATTATTGAAAGTGATGGGTGATTCAGAGCTGGTCGTCTCTCAGGTAAGATCTAAGTATGCATCTAAGAATGATAAATTGAAGCAATATAAGCATGATGTTTGGGATATTATTGAATATTTTGATGCCTTTTCTATCAACTGGATAGAGCGAGCAAAAAATATTATGGCAGATTTCCTAGCTAATGTTGCTTTAAAAAATGACGATGCAACACTAACTGGTATCTCCACTGTGGAAATAAAAGCTAGGCCTGCTATCCCTGATAATGTATATAACTGGCAAGTTTTTGCGGATGATGATGATATTCTTAGGTTCATCCAATGTGTTGATGATTATGATGGACAAAAAATTGATTGTAATGCATTGGTGGAAGTAGTGGATGGCAGAGAGACAGTGTTTGGAAATGATATTGTCCAATTGGAAACCAACGAGATACCTAAAGGGCTGGTGGAGTTAGAAAGCATGTTTAGTTATAATGACAGTCATCTACACCAGCAATCTACCACTAAGTTAGAAGAATTAGAGGAGGTCAACTTGGGGACAGAATCATCCCCCAAGTTGGTATATATTGGAAAGAAGTTACCTCCTCATGTTAGGACTAACCTAATCAGTTTACTGAAAAGGTATAAACATGTTTTTGCTTGGTCTTATGAAGATCTAAAGGCGTATAGACAAGATCTTTTTCAGCATGAAATTCCCTTACTTCCAGATGCTAAGCCTTTTAGACAGAAACAGAGACCTATTAACCCCTTGTTAGAAACAAAAATGCAACAAGAGTTGACTAAATTGAGAGAAGGGGGGATTATCAAACCAATCAGACATTCTTCATGGGTTTCTAATTTGGTCCCAGTGAGGAAAAAGAATGGAGATATCAGATTGTGTGTGGATTTTAGGAATCTGAATGTTACTTCCCTAAAAGATAATTATTCATCTCCAAACATGGAAGCAATGCTACAAAGAGTGACAGGTTGTGATCTTTTGTCCATGATGGATGGTTTCTCAGGATACAATCAAGTGCTTGTAAGGGAGTCTGAACAGTTCAAAACAGTTTTTACTACTCCATGGGGAACTTATGTGTATGTGAGAATGCCGTTTGGATTGAAAAATGCAAGGGCTACCTTTCAAAGAGCTATGGATGTGGCTTTTAAGGAATTCATTAACATTATTATGGTGGTTTACCAAGATGATTTAACTTGTTTCTCAAAGAGAGCTGATGATCACTGTGGACATTTAGAGAAGGTGTTTGATAAAGCCTTGGAATTTGGTGTATCACTGAATCCCAAAAAATGTCATTTTGGGGTCACTGAAGGAAAATTATTGGGACATATAGTTTCCAAGGAAGGAGTAAGAATAGACCCTGAAAGAATTGAAGCAATCAATAAGGTGTCTGAACCAAAAAATGTGAAAGGAATTCAGTCCTTTCTAGGCAAAGTGAATTTTGTCAGGAGATTCATTGCCAACTTTGCTGAGATAGTAAAGCCTATTGTCAAATTGCTCAAGAAAGACACCAAGTTTCACTGGGATCAGGAAGCCTCAAAAGCTTTTAATGAGATTAAGAAAGCAATCCAGGAAGCACCAGTGTTGAAGTCCCCGGATTATGGTAAGCCTTTTTCTCTGTTTTCTTTTGCTTCATATCACACAGTGGCTGCAGTATTATTGCAAAAGGATAATGAGGGATATGATCATCTCATAGCTTTCTATAGCAAATCTTTGCAAGCGGCAGAATTAAAATATGAAACCATGGAGAAACAAGCTTATGCCTTGGTTAAAGCTGTTAAAGCCTTTAGGCCATATTTGGTGAATGCAAATGTCACTGCCTATGTTCCACATGCTGCAGTTAAAGATATTATGTCTCAATCTGAGGTTACTGGGAAGAGATGCAGATGGATCAATAGAATTCAAGAGTTCAATTTGGAGGTAAAGATCACTAAATTGGTGAGAGGGTTAGGTTTGGCCAAGCTCATGGCTGAGTCAAATCTCATGAATGTAGAAGTACACAATGTTGAAGTTGAAGATATTTTGGTCACTAGTATTGAGAGGCAACCATGGTACACAGAGATAGTCCAAGTATTGAGGGGTAATATGCTGCCAGAAGGAATGACTCACAACCAGAAGAGAACTTTAAAGCTCAAATCCCAAAAGTATGTCCTCATTCAGGGTGATCTTTTTTGGAGAAAAAGAGATGGGGAGTTACTACTGTGTTTGGATGAATTTCAAGCTAAACAGATGTTGAATGAAATGCATGATGGAGTATGTGGAGGTCATTACTCTGCTAAGACTACAGCTAGTAAGATAATACGGGCTGGGTATTATTGGCCTACTTTGTTTAAAGACACCCATGCATATGTTCGAAGATGTGATTCATGTCAGAGATTTTCTTCTAAGCTCAAGTATGAAGGAGCCTTACCACTAAATCCAGTTTCTGTAGAAGCTCCTTTTGTTCAATGGGGTATTGATTTTATTGGAGAGATTGTTGAAAAGTCAGGAAGAGGCCATGGATGGATTATAGTGGCTACAGATTATTTTACCAAATGGATAGAAGCTATTCCCACAAGAAGAGCTACTAGTAAAATTGTCATTGATTTCCTGATGGATAATATTGTGACTAGATTTGGAACACCTGCAAAATTGGTAATGGATAATGCTATGTGTTTCAGATCAGAAGAATTTGTAGGCTTTTGCGATAGTCATGGTATACTTATGTCATACTCATCACCTTATCACCCTCAAGGAAACGGACAAGCAGAATCTAGCAACAAAAGCTTGCTAACTATTATTAAGAAGATCTTAGAAGAAAACAAAAGGTCTTGGGATCAAAAATTGAAATTGGCTCTGTGGGCGGATAGAATAACAGTTAAAAAATCCATTGGAATGTCACCTTTTGAGTTGGTTTATGGTACCCAAGCCAGATTACCGGTAAATAACCTTCTTCCAGTATATAAGTTTTTGCAGGAAGAGAGCATGGAACTATCTGAACCAATGGAGAACAGGATGATCCAAATTGTAGAGGTAGAAGAGCTTAGAACCTCCGCTCATAAGAAAAATCAGAAGCTCCAGTTACAGTCAAAGTATCTTTTTGATAAAAGGACATCATTGAGGAAGTTTCAAATTGATGACATGGTTCTTCAGTGGAACGCAAAAGGGCAGGATAAAGGAAAGCATAAAAAATTTGAATCACTCTGGATTGGCCCTTTTGTAATTTGTGATTCGAATGGTAAGGATTCATATTTCTTGAAGAATATGAATGATGAGATGTAGGAATTTCCAGTGCATGGACAATTCCTGACGTACTATTTCTCTTAATGTCCATGCACGGTAGGTCCTTTGTTTGTATATATTTTGTTTTCTTTCCTGTTTTCCTGGTTTCGGTCTGTGTTTTGGTCTATTTCTCCAGAGTTTCTGAGTTTTCTTGTGTTGATCTTGCAATCAACCATCCCCAGTCAGAGCCGCTGTTATCACTGTTTTTAAAATTGGGTTCTTTTCCCATAATTGGTTATGGTTTTTTGAAAATATTCGTAGGGTGTGGCCCCAGGTGTCTCAGCTCTGTTCTAAACCTAGAGGGTTTAAGGTTTTTCTAAGTTTTAGGCTTTATCTTTTGTGTTAAGTCCCCTGGTTTCTATTCCGATGTTACTTTATTTCACTTAAGTCATGGGTCGCAGGGTCGTAAGAAGTGTCCCCCCTTGCTATTTACCTAGGCGGTCACGTTAATTATTTGAAAATTTTCGCCTTTTATTATTTCCTTCTAAAGTGCCGGGCCCAGTAAACACTGATCAACTTGGGGAAAGATCCGACGGTTGGCGCTATTTCGCAAAGGCTAAGTGCTCATATTTTAAGGCTGCGAAATAGCCAGGATTAATATCAGCCGTCCATGTGTCATGCGGAGGAAGTGAAGGTTACGGCTGTCAAGAAGGTGGGGCCCCCTCTACGTGGTCTTCTCTGGCGTATTAGAGGGCAGCACGTGGCATAGGCCGCCACAGTCAGCATTTTAAGATTAAGGATCAAAGTGGGCCCCAAAGATGAGTCAGCTCACAGGTGGAGGTGACCTGGCAGGGATAGCTCTTACAATTCATTGAGACCCCGTGGCTCCTTCCAGCGAATGAAAAGTTGACAGGTCAGCTTCGAAGGTGACAAGAAAGCTAGGTGTCTATGGCATGTCAGTGGGCCCACCTCTTCTGAAAGCTCCTAGCAGGGTTTAAATGCTGAGCAACTTGAGAAAGGATCTGACGGTCAGCGCTATTTCGCAAGGGTTAAGTGCTCACCCTTTAAGGCTGCGAAATAGCGAGAATGAATATCGGCCGTCCATGTGTCACGACAGGGTAAGTGGAAGGCATAGCTGTCAGAGATAGCTGGAGGCCCGTGGCTTTCTTTTGGCGTATTATAAGGTAACACGTGGCACAGGCCACCACAGTCAGCAGGACAGAAAGCCAGGTGTCCATGATGTGTCCGTGGGCCCACCTCTTCTGAAAGCTCCTAGCAGGGTTTAAATGCCGAGCAAGTCAAGATAAGATCTAACGGCTCGCGCTATTTCGCAAGGGTAAGATGCTCACATTTTAAGTCTGCGAAATAGAGAAAGTTAACCTGGACCGTCCACGTGTCTTGATGACACGCGGTCTAAAAGGCAGCTGTGGGTCCCTATAGTGTATGTTTGACAAATGAAAAGTTGACAGGTCAGCTTCGAAGGTGACAAGATGCCAGATGTCACTGATGACTCAGCGGGCCCACCATTCCTGAGGACCTGTTCGAAGGATTAAAAGGTGATTAACTTGAAAGATAATCCAATGGCCCGCGCTATTTCGCAAGGGTTAAGTGCTCACACTTTAAGGCTGCGAAATAGCGAGAATGAATATCAACCGTCCACGTGTCATGATGATGACATGGCAAAAAGAGAAAGGCACGGGCCCGCTACAGTATAAAGGGCGACATTCAGCCAGTATCAAAATAGAATGTGAGGGGATTTTCTAAGCCAATGGTCGGATGCCGCGTGGTATTATGTAGCCAATAAAAGACAGGACTTAGACTAAGGACAAAGCCGTCAAAATGAAATTCACAGAGAGACACTTGCAGAAAGACTGCGGCCCGTTGGAGCTAAAATATGAATTCTCGTATGAATTCGATTTTGAAGGGACGGTCGAAGCATGCGGAATCAATGTTACAGTTAAGGCCCAGAGTACAAGCATTTGATTTCCTAACAACCAAGTAAGGATACCTCTTAAAAGGATTTTTGCAGAGTAGGCAAACGCAGAGTTATCTCTTATAAATACAGAGAAGGCGAATTGGTTGCAGAGCGAATTTCTTCGAGCAAGCATCAGGTTTTTTCTTATTTTGCAGCCGTTCTTGTGTTGTAATACGTGAAACTGTTCTCGTATAACAGAAATAGTTTCAGAAGTAATATTTATCTGGTTGTATTGCAAATGGCTCCAAAAAGGGAATTTTCTGGTAAAGTTGATTATCTTGAAAGAAGTGTGTGTGATGACTTCTTAGAGCAATTGACGCTGTCAACCAACCAGGCATCTAAGGCCAAAGAATTAGTACCCAGGGCTCCTCGACTGAGAATTGGAGAAGGATTGTATGATAAGGGTAATTGGTTAAGAGACCCACAAGTTGGGCTATCTGGGTTGGGGTTATTTAAAATCGGTTTTGGAATGAGGAATTCTCCTGCTCCTCAAAATAGCATTTGGGAATTAGATGTCGGGAGATTGGTAGTCCCAGGGGTGTTCATGGATACAGATTTGTTAACCCAGATGGCATTAAATTATGATTCAGTTACCAGGTGTATCCGGGATGTGAATGGAAAAACCCTCGTGGAGATAAATGCAGAAGAGCTGAGAAAAGCGTTTGGGCTTAGTGAGTTTACCAATTTCTTGGAGCATATAAACTTCACACAATTAACTCAGGTATACAGGGCACAGAGGACTCATCTCAGGAATGGGCCTCTCAAAGAACTTTTTCTGAAAGTGGGAGGGTTAGCAGTTGTAGGGCCCAATACACAAGAGCCCTTTTCACTAAGTATGTTTACCTTAAGGGCAAAAGGGATGTACTGGGCACTTTGCCAAGTTCTAGGAGAGGATGCTGAATCTAATATGCCAAATCATTATTTGTTAATGATTGTTCAAATTCTGAATCCTTCTCTTGCTATTACATTTGATTATGCCTCCTATATTGCTGATGCTATCCATGGAGGATTGATGGGGATAAAGAATGGGAAGGTGGATAGGCCATTTGGGTGGTATTCACTATTGATGCACCTCTTCCTCTTCAAAGGTGGAGATTATTTTGCCAGTGGAATGGACCTGGTAAAAGAAAAGGAGGGAGAAAAGATGCCAGTACAATTATGGAGTACCGTATTGTCATGGGATAGAGAGGATGCAAGTTTTCTAAAGTTTGATAAATACTTTGCATCCAAGATAAGGACTCTTCTTTGTTCTGACAATCCACGAGTCCCCAAGGTTCTTCTGAAATTCTTAAGACCAAAAGAATTCGCAGAGAATGTCAAGATTGTTCATAACTGGGGTGATATGTATTTGTATCCAGTATCCACAGTGTTTAGGGTCTTTGGTTTCAGAGGCACCCCATTTTTGTTACCATACCAGGTCCCCCTCAAAGTGGGAATAGCTGAGATTCTCAGACAAATTGGTGACTTGCAAGAGGCAGAGTTAACAGGCCGAGGTAAAGGGACTATTTTCCCTACAGCTACAGTAGCCCACCAATTTGTAATCACCAAGGGAGGCTGGAAATGTTTTGAGGATTTCCTCAAACCCTACCATT
The DNA here is from genome assembly GCF_030272615.1 of Cryptomeria japonica. Classification (NCBI taxonomy): domain Eukaryota; kingdom Viridiplantae; phylum Streptophyta; class Pinopsida; order Cupressales; family Cupressaceae; genus Cryptomeria; species Cryptomeria japonica. The sequence goes on along the minus strand of NC_081405.1, from coordinate 66,867,138 downwards.
TGTCCACTGCAGTGTCAAGATGTGCTGATCCGGAGGACTTCTACAATGGTGTATTCCGGAAGAAAGTAGCATGCAGGGGTAGGCCCCATCAATTCCACTTTCCTGAAGACTTAATCAGGAATGAATTTGATTTAGATGAACAGGAGTTGAGGAAGGAAAAATGGGTGGCTTACAGGAAGGCCCTGGATTTTGTGCATCAATTTGATGCCAGCTATGACCCATTGGAAGAAAAGATAAAATTTTTGATTATTTGTTTTGAGGATGTGATGCAGACAATAAAGGAGAAAAGGGAAGTTGTAATTAAAAACAACCTTGAGAAAGCAAGAATGATTTTGGGGAAATCAGCTCCTATTAAAGCCATCCCTCCTGGTGATTATACCCTGCATAAGAAAGCAGGTTACAGTGTGTTGGTGTCTGCAACAGGGGAACCCTCTTCATCTAAAGGGAAGAGGAAAGCACATGAAGTCATCGACATCCAAGATAGCCCAAAGAAGCAGAGGGTGGGGAAGGAAATGCAATCAGATACACCCTTATATTCCCCATCCCAATCCCCTCTCCACATTGGAGATGAACAAGCAGCAACTGAATACCTCTCTCAGTTGGGCAGTTTGGGAGAGATTGCGTATACATATGATGAAGTGGAAGAGGGGATGCCAGAAGAACCCACTGAAGCACAAATGGACATCACCTCGACTGAACTCAAAGGCCAGGAGTGGGATCCTGAGATAAAGAAGGCCACTAGTGCTTTTCTAGCAGATGATAGTTTTGTAACATCTGAAGCATTCATGCAGTTTATATGGAAACAACATATAGATACATATAATGCTAGATGTGAAACAAGAAAGGCAGAACAACTAAATAAAGATCCAGCCTCGGTGGAGGAAGAAATAAAACAGGAGATGATGGAAGAATTCAAAACCATCACTCCTGAACAAGGGAGAGATTTAGTAGCACAAGCTGGAGTGCTCATTTTGCCAGAATGGAATATTGCTGATGCTCTGGTGCTGGATGCAGTGAGGAAAGAAACCAAACCCATGGAAGGGGTTACATTCAGTAAAGACAATGCTGCTCTAGTCATGTGGTCCCTTAAGAGAAATGAGGACAAGAAGGGTAAAGATACCACAGGGACAAGTCACATTGGCGGATTGATGGTCAAGAGAGTGGAAAGTACAGGGGTAGTAGAGGCTGCTAGCACAGTGTTAGAGACTGCCAAATTTAGTGTTGCGGTAGCTGAGAGGGATGCTAAAGAAAAGGAGGCTCTCCAGCTCAAATTGGAAATGGTCTTGAAAGCTTATGACAGTGCCAAGGAGGAAATAAGAGGCAAGGAGAGTATCATCGCCAAATTGCAGAGTCAGTTAGCAGGACAACGTCAACAAGGTGAGTCTTCCACATTAATGATCACCTCTTCTCCTGCAAGACCTCCACCTACTAGCCCCATTATTGAGCTCCCACCATCTCCTGCCCCTTCCAGCTCTCAGATGATAGAGATAACTCCCCAAGAATTGGAGAGTCTTAAGCAAACTCAGGCCTATTATGCAGGGAAGTATGAAGAAAAGATTAAGGCCACAGTCTCCAGTTTTGCAGACACTATAAATGCTTCACTCCTTCACAATAGTGTAGGAAAAGTCATGGAGATATGGACTGAGTTGATAAGAGATAAAGTCATATTGACACCCATTTTTGACAGATGGAGGCCTAGGGAGCAGGATTTGGAGATCATGTGTGTTTCCTGTGATGAAGCAAGAGCTAACCCTATTATCAAATCCACTTCTGATATCACTAAGAGTTTATTGCAATTGGCGACAGAGGTGGATAATGTGGAAAGAAGGGTTAAATTGCTTAAAAAGGAATACACTGATCAGGTTTGTGAGTTACTCCCAGGAATTTTTGCCAATCCAGATCAGCTGAAAGATAAGCAGATATGGCTCAATGAGATAAATGCTAAATTGTCAGCAAGGGTCAAGGGAATTATTGATCTGGATGATACCTCATTTTTTGTTATAACCATACAGGAAATAGAGAGAATTAAATCACACTACAGTTTTCTTAACTCAGAAGTCAACAAACTGAGGAATTCTTGGAAAGGGTTGACTAAGGTTAAAAGTGATGTGATTAATTTTGTATGGCCGACCGAGGAAACGTATGGTGAGTGGGGAATTAAATATTCCACTCGAGATCTGGAGCAGTTAGAGAACATCCCTGAAGAGCTAGAGGAGGTTGCAATTGAACAACCCGTCCAACAGACTGCTGAAGAAGCTGAAAAGAGCGCATAACTGAAATGGTGACTTCTTCAATTTTTGAAGTAATTGTAACAAACTTTCCTCAAGAAGTCCGAAGCTTTGTGCATCCATATTGTTATAAATGGATACCAGGACTAGAGAGAAGGGGATCACAAAATTTTTGTAAGAAAACGCTGCAGAAAAATTCTCTGCGCTTTTCCAAAGATTAATGGAGAATCAGACTTTTGTAGAAATTTTTCAAATGAATATTAATATACAGGCCATCAATTTTGAGTAAAGCTGTGTGTCGTCTTCAAACTTCTCCTTAAGTTTATTTACTTTGTTTCATTCAGAATAGTCTAGGATTTTCCTGTTTGAATGGAATTGTAAGGCAATCTCAGTATGGGTGTTTCTAGCTTTTCTCTTTAGGAGGGAAATTAAATATGCATGACCACTCTACCGGTAAATACTTTAGGAGAAACTTTGAATTGGAGGACCATAGTTCATTTTAAAGTGATTAGATCCTTGTTGATGTTAGGCATTTACAGGGATAAATGGAAGCCGAGTTGATGGGAGGTATAGAGGTACCTCATTTCAGGAGTTTTATTTGAGTTTGAGTGACTCGGTAACCTTGGATAAAGCACTGGTATTAATCTGAGGCCTTTATTGCATTTGTTGTCGATCAAATATGTTGAAATTGAGTATTGTTTCCCTCTTTGTTTTCAATTGTTTTTTAAGGTGAATAAATCCACTGGTTTTCTGGACTGGTTTGCTGTGGATTTGTTGCTTAAGAGTGTGGATTTAATTCACAGAAGGTATACCCACCTGGGCTTAAGGAAGAGCCCAAAGTGTAGAAGGTCTAACCAAACCTTGTCATATGTTGTCTCCGAAATCCTTTTATCCTTGATGCCTTCTCGGCACCCAGTTTAGATTATATTATTAAAGGCATTGAAGGGGAATCAGATTTTGAGAACAACAAAAGTGGCGACTCTGCTGGGGACAGTTATTGCAAAGATATAGACACAGAATCTGTGCCAAGCTTGTGGAAAGTATTGTTGTGTTTGTGAGTAAGACAGCTTGCGTTTATATTTCCCATAGTTTTATGAGTGGCAACTCTGTTATTTTTTGAACCAATCCTTGTGAGATATAAGCTTTCTAAAATAAAGACAAACAAGATGCAAGGAAATAAGCATACAAGATCATTTATGAAGAAACATCCTCGTGAAACCCTGCAAGAAGGTCTGCCCGAGCAATCACGAAGAGGCCAGAAGAGATCTGTGATGCATGAGCCGTCGAATGCTGCATGGGTACAGAAAAACAACAATACTGGTAAGATGCCTGACTGACCTGTCTATGCAAAGTCAAATTCATCTTCAAGAGATTCGGATCAGGATATTTTAGGTTTTCATTCAGGATTGTTTGGAAATATTGATGATATGCCTATTTTAAGTCGAGATTTATCACATGCTAGTGTTTCCGCAAAAGATAGAACTAGTTCGAATGCTATTAGGCACTCTGTTCCTAGGACGATAGATGGGAATATTAGTTTGATTGATATAGATCAAATTAATGTATCAGATTCTGAAGAAAATTATCCTGATGAGGATAAGATGTCTCAAGAAATTGAAGAATTAAATAAAAGGGTTCATCATTTAATATCCTTGAGGGCCCAAAAAGAGGCAAATAAGGAAAAGGAAGTTAAAGCCAAAATGATGGAGAGAGATAGGCTTCTTAGACAGATAGCTGATCTTGAAATCCTTGCCAAAGACAAAGAAAAGAGTGATCAAGAAGGCCCGGTGATCAAGGAAATCTTAACCCCTAAGATCAAACCAGTTCCAAAGTCAGTAGCCTAGCCAAGTAAAGAAATCCCTAATGATTCCCAACTCCCTAAAGTTAATTTAAACAAAGGGAAACAGATATGGGTAGATGATGGAGTAGAGTCTAAAACTACAGAAGGGATTTCTCAGAGGATCTTAGCACATGAGAGAGAGATGGAAAGGATGAGGAAGGAAAAGGAAGACCTCCAAATGGAGTTGGAAAAGGCTGAGTTAGAGGCTGCAAATCAGGAAGTTAAGAGAAAGATTAACTACCTAAAAGCTCCCCCTATTACATTCCCATCAGAAGATCTTAGTAAGCCTAATCCCCAACAAATTTCTCTGTCTCAGGTCAATATCCAACCAGCAGTGCACGCTAACATTGCTTCAGTAAGCCACATACCTTCAAATAAGCAGTACACCCAAACATCTCAATCCCCAATCTCAAAGGCTAAGATGATTATGGGGAATAATAATACTGTTTCCCCTTTTCAAAGAAGGCCGATTAATCTAGAACAATATAAGCAATTGTTTTTTGATGGGATCCCAGGATATCCAAATCATGTTCCCATTGAGTTAAGAGACAAACTCCATAAATTTGCCGGGAATAATGCAGTCAGTGCTGAGGAACATCTCAAATCTTTTGGGGATTTGATAAATGATTATGAGATAGTTGATGAAGATGTGATTATGAAACTGTTTGTTCAATCCCTGGTTGATGATGCAAGAGATTGGTATAGAGGTCTTCCAGTAGCCAGCATAGGTTCATGGGAGGAATTCAAAAATTGCTTTCAAGAACAATATGGTGATAAGACTAATGTGAGTTTCATGCTGAATGAGTTCAATAATATCAGAAAATCTGAAAATGAAATAGACACTGATTTTAATGCTAGGTTCCAGAAGGCTATGCATAGATTATATCAGGTAATGAGGCTAGATGACAATATGTGCCTTAACACCTATTATAATGCATTTGATTCTAAAATGGCTTACATTCTCAGAGATAAAAATCCTCATAACTTGAGGGATGCCTTTAGAATTGCCATAAATGTTGAAAGTAATAGAAAGGCGTTTGGCAAATTAGGAAGGAGGATAGATGGAAGATTATGGCATGAAACCAAACAGCAACCTAACAAAGTTGCTAAGGAAGAGGATAAAATAGAAAAACTGGTCACTGCCATGAAAGATTTGACTGCTAAGGTTAACAAAAATGATAAACCTCATTACAATTGGCAAGATAGACCTCCTAGGTTACATGATATGCCTTACAATACAAATTGGAAGGATGGTAAGCCCCAAGTTGAGAAGCCTAAAATTGCCCAAAGCCAAGACACACCAGATCCTTTGAAAGGCAAGACTGTTAATAATATAGAAAATACTCCCTGGTGTATTGCTTGTGATGGACCACATTCTCCTCACCAGTGTGCAGTAGCTCAAGCTCTGGAGGAATCCATGAGACCAGAAGCAGAGCTTGATATTAATATGTTTGAAATTATCATAGAAAGTGATGAGGAATCTATGCCAAGTGAGTGCAGTGATGCGTTAGATAATGAAAGATCAGTAAAAGGGCAGTTAGCCTTAGGCTGGCACCCTACATTGAATGTGGTAACAATTGAAGATGAAGAAGTTCATCTTAGGAGGCCTAGTGAAGAAGAGGTTAGGAATCTCACTAAGGCCGCAATCGCCAAAGCTAAACATAACTACAATCTGAGAAGCACCAAGAGAGATACTGATCAAGGTGAGCCAGGTTCCATGTTTGTAAAAGAGGTCACAAAGAAAGGGGCATCAAGCAGTGTTACTGCTACTGTTAAAGCTGGTCAAGAAAAAGCGGAACAAGTTAAAGACTTCCCTAGAACCACAGATGCCAAAAATGCTGGTGATGTACAAAAGGTGGAAATAGTAAAAAAGGGTAACCAACTCAAAGTAGAAAAGGTTAAGGCTAATACTGAACAGTGTAATTATTCCACATTTAATATGGCCCAAGCTTTAACTCAAATGAAGGTCACTGTCCCATTAGTGGAGTTACTAAAGATTAAGGAACACAAGGATGCAGCTTTGTCTCTATTCTCTAGTATATCTGATGGTGGTTCAGTATCACCCACTGGTTCAGATAAAATCGGGAAAGATCAAGAGTTCCAAACTCCAGAGGTATATGTTGGAACCACTATCACTCAGGAGCCTTCTCAGGTGGACCCTTTCTATGTTACTTTGCTAGTCAATAACCGGTTAATTAAAAACTGCCTGATAGATTCAGGAGCAGCTGCTAATATGATGCCCTATGGTGTCATGAAAGAATTAGGATTGTCAGTAACCACCGTGTATGGGAAATGTTATGCCATGGATAACAGAGAAGTGCCTGTGATAGGTACAATGAAAGATGTAGAAGTAAAAATAGCTGCATTTCCTGAAGCTATTTACAAAATGGATGTTATTGTCACAAATACTAAACCCCACTATGGCATGTTACTCTCTAGGCAGTGGGCCGCAGCAGTGGGGGGAAATGTTCAATTGGATTTGTCTTATGCTACTATTCCTGTTGGTGGCAATAAGGTCAAACTATACAGGGAGCCACGAGCTCCTAAGGTAGTTGAAAATGTGGACCCTCGTATGCTTAACTGTATGATTGATGTGGATTTAGATAATTTCAGAATTCAGCCAGTATCACCTCAGTTGAAGAACACTGACCCAATTGTAGTGGAACTACAAGCACAGCAGTATGGATTGTGGCAAATGTATTTTGATGGAGCTTGTTCCAAGGAAGGGTCAGGAGCAGGGGCTCTTTTTGTATCCCCATCAGGTATAACCTTTAAATATTCATTCTTATTGGCATTCCAATGTACAAATAATACTGCAGAGTATGAAGCTTTGTTATTAGGACTTGAGGTTGCAAAAAAGCATGGAATCCGATTATTGAAAGTGATGGGTGATTCAGAGCTGGTCGTCTCTCAGGTAAGATCTAAGTATGCATCTAAGAATGATAAATTGAAGCAATATAAGCATGCTGTTTGGGATATTATTGAATATTTTGATGCCTTTTCTATCAACTGGATAGAGCGAGCAAAAAATATTATGGCAGATTTCCTAGCTAATGTTGCTTTAAAAAATGACGATGCAACACTAACTGGTATCTCCACTGTGAAAATAAAAGCTAGGCCTGCTATCCCTGATAATGTATATAACTGGCAAGTTTTTGCGGATGATGATGATATTCTTAGGTTCATCCAATGTGTTGATGATTATGATGGACAAAAAATTGATTGTAATGCATTGGTGGAAATAGTGGATGGCAGAGAGACAGTGTTTGGAAATGATATTGTCCAATTGGAAACCAACGAGATACCTAAAGGGCTGGTGGAGTTAGAAAGCATGTTTAGTTATAATGACAGTCATCTACACCAGCAATCTACCACTAAGTTAGAAAAATTAGAGGAGGTCAACTTGGGGACATAATCATCTCCCAAGTTGGTATATATTGGAAAGAAGTTACCTCCTCATGTTAGGACTAACCTAATCAGTTTACTGAAAAGGTATAAACATGTTTTTGCTTGGTCTTATGAAGATCTAAAGGCGTATAGACAAGATCTTTTTCAGCATGAAATTCCCTTACTTCCAGATGCTAAGCCTTTTAGACAGAAACAGAGACCTATTAACCCCTTGTTAGAAACAAAAATGCAACAAGAGTTGACTAAATTGAGAGAAGGGGGGATTATCAAACCAATCAAACATTCTTCATGGGTTTCTAATTTGGTCCCAGTGAGGAAAAAGAATGGAGATATCAGATTGTGTGTGGATTTTAGGAATCTGAATGTTACTTCCCTAAAAGATAATTATTCATCTCCAAACATGGAAGCAATGCTACAAAGAGTGACAGGTTGTGATCTTTTGTCCATGATGGATGGTTTCTCAGGATACAATCAAGTGCTTGTAAGGGAGTCTGAACAGTTCAAAACAGCTTTTACTACTCCATGGGGAACTTATGTGTATGTGAGAATGCCGTTTGGATTGAAAAATGCAGGGGCTACCTTTCAAAGAGCTATGGATGTGGCTTTTAAGGAATTCATTAACATTATTATGGTGGTTTACCAAGATGATTTAACTTGTTTCTCAAAGAGAGCTGATGATCACTGTGGAAATTTAGAGAAGGTGTTTGATAAAACCTTGGAATTTGGTGTATCACTGAATCCCAAAAAATGTCATTTTGGGGTCACTGAAGGAAAATTATTGGGACATATAGTTTCCAAGGAAGGAGTAAGAATAGACCCTGAAAGAATTGAAGCAATCAATAAGGTGTCTGAACCAAAAAATGTGAAAGGAATTCAGTCCTTTCTAGGCAAAGTGAATTTTGTCAGGAGATTCATTGCCAACTTTGCTGAGATAGTAAAGCCTATTGTCAAATTGCTCAAGAAAGACACCAAGTTTCACTGGGATCAGGAAGCCTCAAAAGCTTTTAATGAGATTAAGAAAGCAATCCAGGAAGCACCAGTGTTGAAGTCCCCGGATTATGGTAAGCCTTTTTCTCTGTTTTCTTTTGCTTCATATCACACAGTGGCTGCAGTATTATTGCAAAAGGATAATGAGGGATATGATCATCTCATAGCTTTCTATAGCAAATCTTTGCAAGCGGCAGAATTAAAATATGAAACCATGGAGAAACAAGCTTATGCCTTGGTTAAAGCTGTTAAAGCCTTTAGGCCATATTTGGTGAATGCAAATGTCACTGCCTATGTTCCACATGCTGCAGTTAAAGATATTATGTCTCAATCTGAGGTTACTGGGAAGAGATGCAGATGGATCAATAGAATTCAGGAGTTCAATTTGGAGGTAAAGATCACTAAATTGGTGAGAGGGTTAGGTTTGGCCAAGCTCATGGCTGAGTCAAATCTCATGAATGTAGAAGTACACAATGTTGAAGTTGAAGATATTTTGGTCACTAGTATTGAGAGGCAACCATGGTACACAGAGATAGTCCAAGTATTGAGGGGTAATATGCTGCCAGAAGGAATGACTCACAACCAGAAGAGAACTTTAAAGCTCAAATCCCAAAAGTATGTCCTCATTCAGGGTGATCTTTTTTGGAGAAAAAGAGATGGGGAGTTACTACTGTGTTTGGATGAATTTCAAGCTAAACAGATGTTGAATGAAATGCATGATGGAGTATGTGGAGGTCATTACTCTGCTAAGACTACAGCTGGTAAGATAATACGGGCTGGGTATTATTGGCCTACTTTGTTTAAAGACACCCATGCATATGTTCAAAGATGTGATTCATGTCAGAGATTTTCTTCTAAGCTCAAGTATGAAGGAGCCTTACCACTAAATCCAGTTTCTGTAGAAGCTCCTTTTGTTCAATGGGGTATTGATTTTATTGGAGAGATTGTTGAAAAGTCAGGAAGAGGCCATGGATGGATTATAGTGGCTACAGATTATTTTACCAAATGGATAGAAGCTATTCCCACAAGAAGAGCTACTAGTAAAATTGTCATTGATTTCCTGATGGATAATATTGTGACTAGATTTGGAACACCTGCAAAATTGGTAATGGATAATGCTATGTGTTTCAGATCAGAAGAATTTGTAGGCTTTTGCGATAGTCATGGTATACTTATGTCATACTCATCACCTTATCACCCTCAAGGAAACGGACAAGCAGAATCTAGCAACAAAAGCTTGCTAACTATTATTAAGAAGATCTTAGAAGAAAACAAAAGGTCTTGGGATCAAAAGTTGAAACTGGCTCTGTGGGCGGATAGAATAACAGTTAAAAAATCCATTGGAATGTCACCTTTTGAGTTGGTTTATGGTACCCAAGCCAGATTACCGGTAAATAACCTTCTTCCAGTATATAAGTTTTTGCAGGAAGAGAGCATGGAACTATCTGAACCAATGGAGAACAGGATGATCCAAATTGTAGAGGTAGAAGAGCTTTGAACCTCCGCTCATAAGAAAAATCAGAAGCTCCAGTTACAGTCAAAGTATCTTTTTGATAAAAGGACATCATTGAGGAAGTTTCAAATTGATGACATGGTTCTTCAGTGGAACGCAAAAGGGCAGGATAAAGGAAAGCATAAAAAATTTGAATCACTCTGGATTGGCCCTTTTGTAATTTGTGATTCGAATGGTAAGGATTCATATTTCTTGAAGAATATGAATGATGAGATGCAGGAATTTCCAGTGCATGGACAATTCCTGACGTACTATTTCTCTTAATGTCCATGCACGGTAGGTCCTTTGTTTGTATATATTTTGTTTTCTTTCCTGTTTTCCTGGTTTCGGTCTGTGTTTTGGTCTATTTCTCCAGAGTTTCTGAGTTTTCTTGTGTTGATCTTGCAATCAACCATCCCCAGTCAGAGCCGCTGTTATCACTGTTTTTAAAATTGGGTTCTTTTCCCATAATTGGTTATGGTTTTTTGAAAATATTCGTAGGGTGTGGCCCCAGGTGTCTCAGCTCTGTTCTAAACCTAGAGGGTTTAAGGTTTTTCTAAGTTTTAGGCTTTATCTTTTGTGTTAAGTCCCCTGGTTTCTATTCCGACGTTACTTTATTTCACTTAAGTCATGGGTCGCAGGGTCGTAAGAAGTGTCCCCCCTTGCTATTTACCTAGGCGGTCACGTTAATTATTTGAAAATTTTCGCCTTTTATTATTTCCTTCTAAAGTGCCGGGCCCAGTAAACACTGATCAACTTGGGGAAAGATCCGACGGTTGGCGCTATTTCGCAAAGGCTAAGTGCTCATATTTTAAGGCTGCGAAATAGCAAGGATTAATATCAGCCGTCCATGTGTCATGCGGAGGAAGTGAAGGTTACGGCTGTCAAGAAGGTGGGGCCCCCTCTACGTGGTCTTCTCTGGCGTATTAGAGGGCAGCACGTGGCACAGGCCGCCACAGTCAGCATTTTAAGATTAAGGATCAAAGTGGGACCCAAAGATGAGTCAGCTCACAGGTGGAGGTGACCTGGCAGGGATAGCTCTTACAATTCATTGAGACCCCGTGGCTCCTTCCAGCGAATGAAAAGTTGACAGGTCAGCTTCGAAGGTGACAAGAAAGCTAGGTGTCTATGGCATGTCAGTGGGCCCACCTCTTCTGAAAGCTCCTAGCAGGGTTTAAATGCTGAGCAACTTGAGAAAGGATCTGACGGTCAGCGCTATTTCGCAAGGGTTAAGTGCTCACCCTTTAAGGCTGCGAAATAGCGAGAATGAATATCGGCCGTCCATGTGTCACGACAGGGTAAGTGGAAAGCATAGCTGTCAGAGATAGCTGGAGGCCCGTGGCTTTCTTTTGGCGTATTATAAGGTAACACGTGGCACAGGCCGCCACAGTCAACAGGACAGAAAGCCAGGTGTCCATGATGTGTCCGTGGGCCCACCTCTTCTGAAAGCTCCTAGCAGGGTTTAAATGCCGAGCAAGTCAAGATAAGATCTAACGGCTCGCGCTATTTCGCAAGGGTAAGATGCTCACATTTTAAGGCTGCGAAATAGAGAAAGTTAACCTGGACCGTCCACGTGTCTTGATGACACGCGGTCTAAAAGGCAGCTGTGGGTCCCTATAGTGTATGTTTGACAAATGAAAAGTTGACAGGTCAGCTTCGAAGGTGACAAGATGCCAGATGTCACTGATGACTCAGCGGGCCCACCATTCCTGAGGACCTGTTCGAAGGATTAAAAGGTGATTAACTTGAAAGATAATCCAACGGCCCGCGCTATTTCGCAAGGGTTAAGTGCTCACCCTTTAAGGCTGCGAAATAGCGAGAATGAATATCAACCGTCCACGTGTCATGATGATGACATGGCAAAAAGAGAAAGGCACGGGCCCGCTACAGTATAAAGGGTGACATTCAGCCAGTATCAAAATAGAATGTGAGGGGATTTTCTAAGCCAATGGTCGGATGCCGCGTGGTATTATGTAGCCAATAAAAGATAGGACTTAGACTAAGGACAAAGCCGTCAAAATGAAATTCACAGAGAGACACTTGCAGAAAGACTGCGGCCCGTTGGAGCTAAAATATGAATTCTCGTATGAATTCGATTTTGAAGGGACGGTCGAAGCATGCGGAATCAATGTTACAGTTAAGGCCCAGAGTACAAGCATTTGATTTCCTAACAACCAAGTAAGGATACCTCTTAAAAGGATTTTTGCAGAGCAGGCAAACGCAGAGTTATCTCTTACAAATACAGAGAAGGCGAATTGGTTGCAGAGCGAATTTCTTCGAGCAAGCATCAGGTTTTTTCTTATTTTGCAGCCGTTCTTGTGTTGTAATACGTGAAACTGTTCTCCTATAACAGAAATAGTTTCAGAAGTAATATTTATCTGGTTGTATTGCAAATGGCTCCAAAAAGGGAATTTTCTGGAAAAGTTGATTATCTTGAAAGAAGTGTGTGTGATGACTTCTTAGAGCAGTTGACGCTGTCAACCAACCAGGCATCTAAGGCCAAAGAATTAGTACCCAGGGCTCCCCGACTGAGAATTGGAGAAGGATTGTATGATAAGGGTAATTGGTTAAGAGACCCATAGGTTGGGCTGTCTGGGTTGGGGTTATTTAAAATCGGTTTTGGAATGAGGAATTCTCCTGCTCCTCAAAATAGCATTTGGGAATTGGATGTCGGGAGATTGGTAGTCCCAGGGGTGTTCATGGATACAGATTTGTTAACCCAGATGGCATTAAATTATGATTCAGTTACCAGGTGTATCCAGGATGTGAATGGAAAAACCCTCGTGGAGATAAATGCAGAAGAGCTGAGAAAAGCGTTTGGGCTTAGTGAGTTTACCAATTTCTTGGAGCATATAAACTTCACACAATTAACTCAGGTATACAGGGCACAGAGGACTCATCTCAGGAATGGGCCTCTCAAAGAACTTTTTCTGAAAGTGGGAGGGTTAGCAGTTGTAGGGCCCAATACACAAGAGCCCTTTTCACTAAGTATGTTTACCTTAAGGGCAAAAGGGATGTACTGGGCACTTTGCCAAGTTCTAGGAGAGGATGCTGAATCTAATATGCCAAATCATTATTTGTTAATGATTGTTCAAATTCTGAATCCTTCTCTTGCTATTACATTTGATTATGCCTCCTATATTGCTGATGCTATCCATGGAGGATTGATGGGGATAAAGAATGGGAAGGTGGATAGGCCATTTGGGTGGTATTCACTATTGATGCACCTCTTCCTCTTCAAAGGTGGAGATTATTTTGCCAGTGGAATGGACCTGGTAAAAGAAAAGGAGGGAGAAAAGATGCCAGTACAATTATGGAGTACCGTATTGTCATGGGATAGAGAGGATGCAAGTTTTCTAAAGTTTGATAAATACTTTGCATCCAAGATAAGGACTCTTCTTTGTTCTGACAATCCACGAGTCCCCAAGGTTCTTCTGGAATTCTTAAGACCAAAAGAATTCGCAGAGAATGTCAAGATTGTTCATAACTGGGGTGATATGTATTTGTATCCAGTATCCACAGTGTTTAGGGTCTTTGGTTTCAGAGGCACCCCATTTTTGTTACCATACCAGGTCCCCCTCAAAGTGGGAATAGCTGAGATTCTCAGACAAATTGGTGACTTGCAAGAGGCAGAGTTAACAGGCCGAGGTAAAGGGACTATTTTCCCTACAGCTACAGTAGCCCACCAATTTGTAATCACCAAGGGAGGCTGGAAATGTTTTGAGGATTTCCTCAAACCCTACCATTTGTCCACTGCAGTGTCAAGATGTGCTGATCCGGAGGACTTCTACAATGGTGTATTCCGGAAGAAAGTAGCATGCAGGGGTAGGCCCCATCAATTCCACTTTCCTGAAGACTTAATCAGGAATGAATTTGATTTAGATGAACAGGAGTTGAGGAAGGAAAAATGGGTGGCTTACAGGAAGGCCCTGGATTTTGTGCATCAATTTGATGCCAGCTATGACCCATTGGAAGAAAAGATAAAATTTTTGATTATTTGTTTTGAGGATGTGATGCAGACAATAAAGGAGAAAAGGGAAGTTGTAATTAAAAACAACCCTGAGAAAGCAAGAATGATTTTGGGGAAATCAGCTCCTATTAAAGCCATCCCTCCTGGTGATTATACCCTGCATAAGAAAGCAGGTTACAGTGTGTTGGTGTCTGCAACAGGGGAACCCTCTTCATCTAAAGGGAAGAGGAAAGCACATGAAGTCATCGACATCCAAAATAGCCCAAAAAAGCAGAGGGTGGGGAAGGAAATGCAATCCGATACACCCTTATATTCCCCATCCCAATCCCCTCTCCACATTGGAGATGAACAACCAGCAACTGAATACCTCTCTCAGTTGGGCAGTTTGGGAGAGATTGCGTATACATATGATGAAGTGGAAGAGAGGATGCTAGATGAACCCACTGAAGCACAAATGGACATCACCTTGACTGAACTCAAAGGCCAGGAGTGGGATCCTGAGATAAAGAAGGCCACTAGTGCTTTTCTAGCAGATGATAGTTTTGTAACATCTGAAGCATTCATGCAGTTTATATGGAAACAACATATAGATACATATAATGCTAGATGTGAAACAAGAAAGGCAGAACAACTAAATAAAGATCCAGCCTCGGTGGAGGAAGAAATAAAACAGGAGATGATGGAAGAATTCAAAACCATCACTCCTGAACAGGGGAGAGATTTAGTAGCACAAGCTGGAGTGCTCATTTTGCCAGAATGGAATATTGCTGATGCTCTGGTGCTGGATGCAGTGAGGAAAGAAACCAAACCCATGGAAGGGGTTACATTTAGTAAAGACAATGCTGCTCTAGTCATGTGGTCCCTTAAGAGAAATGAGGACAAGAAGGGTAAAGATACCATACGGACAAGTCACATTGGCGGATTGATGGTCAAGAGAGTGGAAAGTACAGGGGTAGTAGAGGCTGCTAGCACAGTGTTAGAGACTGCCAAATTTAGTGTTGCGGTAGCTGAGAGGGATGCTAAAGAAAAGGAGGCTCTCCAGCTCAAATTGGAAATGGTCTTGAAAGCTTATGACAGTGCCAAGGAGGAAATAAGAGGCAAGGAGAGTATCATCGCCAAATTGCAGAGCCAGTTAGCAGGACAACGTCAACAAGGTGAGTCTTCCACATTAATGATCACCTCTTCTCCTGCAAGACCTCCACCTACTAGCCCCATTATTGAGCTCCCACCATCTCCTACACCTTCCAGCTCTCAGATGATAGAGATAACTCCCCAAGAATTGGAGAGTCTTAAGCAAACTCAGGCCTATTATGCAGGGAAGTATGAAGAAAAGATTAAGGCCACAGTCTCCAGTTTTGCAGACACTATAAATGCTTCACTCCTTCACAATAGTGTAGGAAAAGTCATGGAGATATGGACTGAGTTGATAAGAGATAAAGTCATATTGACACCCATTTTTGACAGATGGAGGCCTAGGGAGCAGGATTTGGAGTTCATGTGTGTTTCCTGTGATGAAGCAAGAGCTAACCCTATTATCAAATCCACTTCTGATATCACTAAGAGTTTATTGCAATTGGCGACAGAGGTGGATAATGTGGAAAGAAGGGTTAAATTGCTTAAAAAGGAATACACTGATCAGGTTTGTGAGTTACTCCCAGGAATTTTTGCCAATCCAGATCAGCTGAAAGATAAGCAGATATGGCTCAATGAGATAAATGCTAAATTGTCAGCAAGGGTCAAGGGAATTATTGATCTGGATGGTACCTCATTTTTTGTTATAACCATACAGGAAATAGAGAAAATTAAATCACACTACAGTTTTCTTAACTCAGAAGTCAACAAACTGAGGAATTCTTGGAAAGGGTTGACTAAGGTTAAAAGTGATGTGATTAATTTTGTATGGCCGACCGAGGAAACGTATGGTGAGTGGGGAATTAAATATTCCACTCGAGATCTGGAGCAGTTAGAGAACATCCCTGAAGAGCTAGAGGAGGTTGCAATTGAACAACCCGTCCAACAGACTGCTGAAGAAGCTGAAAAGAGCGCATAACTGAAATGGTAACTTCTTCAATTTTTGAAGTAATTGTAACAAACTTTCCTCAAGAAGTCCGAAGCTTTGTGCATCCATATTGTTATAAATGGATACCAGGACTAGAGAGAAGGGGATCACAAAATTTTTGTAAGAAAACGCTGCAGAAAAATTCTCTGCGCTTTTCCAAAGATTAATGGAGAATCAGACTTTTGTAGAAATTTTTCAAATGAATATTAATATACAGGCCATCAATTTTGAGTAAAGCTGTGTGTCGTCTTCAAACTTCTCCTTAAGTTTATTTACTTTGTTTCATTCAGAATAGTCTAGGATTTTCCTGTTTGAATGGAATTGTAAGGCAATCTCAGTATGGGTGTTTCTAGCTTTTCTCTTTAGGAGGGAAATTAAATATGCATGACCACTCTACCGGTAAATACTTTAGGAGAAACTTTGAATTGGAGGACCATAGTTCATTTTAAAGTGATTAGATCCTTGTTGATGTTAGGCATTTACAGGGATAAATGGAAGCCGAGTTGATGGGAGGTATAGAGGTACCTCATTTCAGGAGTTTTATTTGAGTTTGAGTGACTCGGTAACCTTGGATAAAGCACTGGTATTAATCTTATGCCTTTATTGCATTTGTTGTCGATCAAATATGTTGAAATTGAGTATTGTTTCCCTCTTTGTTTTCAATTGTTTTTTAAGGTGAATAAATCCACTGGTTTTCTGGACTGGTTTGCTGTGGATTTGTTGCTTAAGAGTGTGGATTTAATTCACAGAAGGTATACCCGCCTGGGCTTAAGGAAGAGCCCAAAGTGTAGAAGGTCTAACCAAACCTTGTCATATGTTGTCTCCGAAATCCTTTTATCCTTGATGCCTTCTCGGCACCCAGTTTAGATTATATTATTAAAGGCATTGAAGGGGAATCAGATTTTGAGAACAACAAAAGTGGCGACTCTGCTGGGGACAGTTATCGCAAAGATATAGACACAGAATCTGTGCCAAGCTTGTGGAAAGTATTGTTGTGTTTGTGAGTAAGACAGCTTGCGTTTATATTTCCCATAGTTTTATGAGT
This sequence comes from Cryptomeria japonica, assembly GCF_030272615.1. NCBI lineage: Eukaryota > Viridiplantae > Streptophyta > Pinopsida > Cupressales > Cupressaceae > Cryptomeria > Cryptomeria japonica. The sequence continues at coordinate 66,850,109 of NC_081405.1, read as the reverse complement.
GGCGACTCTGTTATTTTTTGAACCAGTCCTTGTGAGATATAAGCTTTCTAAAATAAAGACAAACAAGATGCAAGGAAATAAGCATACAAGATCATTTATGAAGAAACATCCTCGTGAAACCCTGCAAGAAGGTCTGCCCGAGCAATCACGAAGAGGCCAGAAGAGATCTGTGATGCATGAGCCGTCGAATGCTGCATGGGTACAGAAAAACAACAATACTGGTAAGATGCCTGACCGACCTGTCTATGCAAAGTCAAATTCATCTTCAAGAGATTCGGATCAGGATATTTTAGGTTTTCATTCAGGATTGTTTGGAAATATTGATGATATGCCTATTTTAAGTCGAGATTTATCACATGCTAGTGTTTCCGCAAAAGATAGAACTAGTTCGAATGCTATTAGGCACTCTGTTCCTAGGACGATAGATGGGAATATTAGTTTGATTGATATAGATCAAATTAATGTATCAGATTCTGAAGAAAATTATCCTGATGAGGATAAGATGTCTCAAGAAATTGAAGAATTAAATAAAAGGGTTCATCATTTAATATCCTTGAGGGCCCAAAAAGAGGCAAATAAGGAAAAGGAAGTTAAAGCCAAAATGATGGAGAGAGATAGGCTTCTTAGACAGATAGCTGATCTTGAAATCCTTGCCAAAGACAAAGAAAAGAGTGATCAAGAAGGCCCGGTGATCAAGGAAATCTTAACCCCTAAGATCAAACCAGTTCCAAAGTCAGTAGCCTAGCCAAGTAAAGAAATCCCTAATGATTCCCAACTCCCTAAAGTTAATTTAAACAAAGGGAAACAGATATGGGTAGATGATGGAGTAGAGTCTAAAACTGCAGAAGGGATTTCTCAGAGGATCTTAGCACATGAGAGAGAGATGGAAAGGATGAGGAAGGAAAAGGAAGACCTCCAAATGGAGTTGGAAAAGGCTGAGTTAGAGGCTGCAAATCAGGAAGTTAAGAGAAAGATTAACTACCTAAAAGCTCCCCCTATTACATTCCCATCAGAAGATCTTAGTAAGCCTAATCCCCAACAAATTTCTCTGTCTCAGGTCAATATCCAACCAGCAGTGCACGCTAACATTGCTTCAGTAAGCCACATACCTTCAAATAAGCAGTACACCCAAACATCTCAATCCCCAATCTCAAAGGCTAAGATGATTATGGGGAATAATAATACTGTTTCCCCTTTTCAAAGAAGGCCGATTAATCTAGAACAATATAAGCAATTGTTTTTTGATGGGATCCCAGGATATCCAAATCATGTTCCCATTGAGTTAAGAGACAAACTCCATAAATTTGCCGGGAACAATGCAGTCAGTGCTGAGGAACATCTCAAATCTTTTGGGGATTTGATAAATGATTATGAGATAGTTGATGAAGATGTGATTATGAAACTGTTTGTTCAATCCCTGGTTGATGATGCAAGAGATTGGTATAGAGGTCTTCCAGTAGCCAGCATAGGTTCATGGGAGGAATTCAAAAATTGCTTTCAAGAACAATATGGTGATAAGACTAATGTGAGTTTCATGCTGAATGAGTTCAATAATATCAGAAAATCTGAAAATGAAATAGACACTGATTTTAATGCTAGGTTCCAGAAGGCTATGCATAGATTATATCAGGTAATGAGGCTAGATGACAATATGTGCCTTAACACCTATTATAATGCATTTGATTCTAAAATGGCTTACATTCTCAGAGATAAAAATCCTCATAACTTGAGGGATGCCTTTAGAATTGCCATAAATGTTGAAAGTAATAGAAAGGCGTTTGGCAAATTAGGAAGGAGGATAGATGGAAGATTATGGCATGAAACCAAACAGCAACCTAACAAAGTTGCTAAGGAAGAGGATAAAATAGAAAAACTGGTCACTGCCATGAAAGATTTGACTGCTAAGGTTAACAAAAATGATAAACCTCATTACAATTGGCAAGATAGACCTCCTAGGTTACATGATATGCCTTACAATACAAATTGGAAGGATGGTAAGCCCCAAGTTGAGAAGCCTAAAATTGCCCAAAGCCAAGACACACCAGATCCTTTGAAAGGCAAGACTGTTAATAATATAGAAAATACTCCCTGGTGTATTGCTTGTGATGGACCACATTCTCCTCACCAGTGTGCAGTAGCTCAAGCTCTGGAGGAATCCATGAGACCAGAAGCAGAGCTTGATATTAATATGTTTGAAATTATCATAGAAAGTGATGAGGAATCTATGCCAAGTGAGTGCAGTGATGCGTTAGATAATGAAAGATCAGTAAAAGGGCAGTTAGCCTTAGGCTGGCACCCTACATTGAATGTGGTAACAATTGAAGATGAAGAAGTTCATCTTAGGAGGCCTAGTGAAGAAGAGGTTAGGAATCTCACTAAGGCCGCAATCGCCAAAGCTAAACATAACTACAATCTGAGAAGCACCAAGAGAGATACTGATCAAGGTGAGCCAGGTTCCATGTTTGTAAAAGAGGTCACAAAGAAAGGGGCATCAAGCAGTGTTACTGCTACTGTTAAAGCTGGTCAAGAAAAAGAGGAACAAGTTAAAGACTTCCCTAGAACCACAGATGCCAAAAATGCTGGTGATGTACAAAAGGTGGAAATAGTAAAAAAGGGTAACCAACTCAAAGTAGAAAAGGTTAAGGCTAATACTGAACAGTGTAATTATTCCACATTTAATATGGCCCAAGCTTTAACTCAAATGAAGGTCACTGTCCCATTAGTGGAGTTACTAAAGATTAAGGAACACAAGGATGCAGCTTTGTCTCTATTCTCTAGTATATCTGATGGTGGTTCAGTATCACCCACTGGTTCAGATAAAATCGGGAAGGATCAAGAGTTCCAAACTCCAGAGGTATATGTTGGAACCACTATCACTCAGGAGCCTTCTCAGGTGGACCCTTTCTATGTTACTTTGCTAGTCAATAACCGGTTAATTAAAAACTGCATGATAGATTCAGGAGCAGCTGCTAATATGATGCCCTATGGTGTCATGAAAGAATTAGGATTGTCAGTAACCACCGTGTATGGGAAATGTTATGCCATGGATAACAGAGAAGTGCCTGTGATAGGTACAATGAAAGATGTAGAAGTAAAAATAGCTGCATTTCCTGAAGCTATTTACAAAATGGATGTTATTGTCACAAATACTAAACCCCACTATGGCATGTTACTCTCTAGGCAGTGGGCCGCAGCAGTGGGGGGAAATGTTCAATTGGATTTGTCTTATGCTACTATTCCTGTTGGTGGCAATAAGGTCAAACTATACAGGGAGCCACGAGCTCCTAAGGTAGTTGAAAATGTGGACCCTCGTATGCTTAACTGTATGATTGATGTGGATTTAGATAATTTCAGAATTCAGCCAGTATCACCTCAGTTGAAGAACACTGACCCAATTGTAGTGGAACTACAAGCACAGCAGTATGGATTGTGGCAAATGTATTTTGATGGAGCTTGTTCCAAGGAAGGGTCAGGAGCAGGGGTTCTTTTTGTATCCCCATCAGGTATAACCTTTAAATATTCATTCTTATTGGCATTCCAATGTACAAATAATACTGCAGAGTATGAAGCTTTGTTATTAGGACTTGAGGTTGCAAAAAAGCATGGAATCCGATTATTGAAAGTGATGGGTGATTCAGAGCTGGTCGTCTCTCAGGTAAGATCTAAGTATGCATCTAAGAATGATAAATTGAAGCAATATAAGCATGCTGTTTGGGATATTATTGAATATTTTGATGCCTTTTCTATCAACTGGATAGAGCGAGCAAAAAATATTATGGCAGATTTCCTAGCTAATGTTGCTTTAAAAAATGACGATGCAACACTAACTGGTATCTCCACTGTGGAAATAAAAGCTAGGCCTGCTATCCCTGATAATGTATATAACTGGCAAGTTTTTGCGGATGATGATGATATTCTTAGGTTCATCCAATGTGTTGATGATTATGATGGACAAAAAATTGATTGTAATGCATTGGTGGAAGTAGTGGATGGCAGAGAGACAGTGTTTGGAAATGATATTGTCCAATTGGAAACCAACGAGATACCTAAAGGGCTGGTGGAGTTAGAAAGCATGTTTAGTTATAATGACAGTCATCTACACCAGCAATCTACCACTAAGTTAGAAGAATTAGAGGAGGTCAACTTGGGGACAGAATCATCCCCCAAGTTGGTATATTTTGGAAAGAAGTTACCTCCTCATGTTAGGACTAACCTAATCAGTTTACTGAAAAGGTATAAACATGTTTTTGCTTGGTCTTATGAAGATCTAAAGGCGTATAGACAAGATCTTTTTCAGCATGAAATTCCATTACTTCCAGATGCTAAGCCTTTTAGACAGAAACAGAGACCTATTAACCCCTTGTTAGAAACAAAAATGCAACAAGAGTTGACTAAATTGAGAGAAGGGGGGATTATCAAACCAATCAGACATTCTTCATGGGTTTCTAATTTGGTCCCAGTGAGGAAAAAGAATGGAGATATCAGATTGTGTGTGGATTTTAGGAATCTGAATGTTACTTCCCTAAAAGATAATTATTCATCCCCAAACATGGAAGCAATGCTACAAAGAGTGACAGGTTGTGATCTTTTGTCCATGATGGATGGTTTCTCAGGATACAATCAAGTGCTTGTAAGGGAGTCTGAACAGTTCAAAACAGCTTTTACTACTCCATGGGGAACTTATGTGTATGTGAGAATGCCGTTTGGATTGAAAAATGCAAGGGCTACCTTTCAAAGAGCTATGGATGTGGCTTTTAAGGAATTCATTAACATTATTATGGTGGTTTACCAAGATGATTTAACTTGTTTCTCAAAGAGAGCTGATGATCACTGTGGACATTTAGAGAAGGTGTTTGATAAAGCCTTGGAATTTGGTGTATCACTGAATCCCAAAAAATGTCATTTTGGGGTCACTGAAGGAAAATTATTGGGACATATAGTTTCCAAGGAAGGAGTAAGAATAGACCCTGAAAGAATTGAAGCAATCAATAAGGTGTCTGAACCAAAAAATGTGAAAGGAATTCAGTCCTTTCTAGGCAAAGTGAATTTTGTCAGGAGATTCATTGCCAACTTTGCTGAGATAGTAAAGCCTATTGTCAAATTGCTCAAGAAAGACACCAAGTTTCACTAGGATCAGGAAGCCTCAAAAGCTTTTAATGAGATTAAGAAAGCAATCCAGGAAGCACCAGTGTTGAAGTCCCTGGATTATGGTAAGCCTTTTTCTCTGTTTTCTTTTGCTTCATATCACACAGTGGCTGCAGTATTATTGCAAAAGGATAATGAGGGATATGATCATCTCATAGCTTTCTATAGCAAATCTTTGCAAGTGGCAGAATTAAAATATGAAACCATGGAGAAACAAGCTTATGCCTTGGTTAAAGCTGTTAAAGCCTTTAGGCCATATTTGGTGAATGCAAATGTCACTGCCTATGTTCCACATGCTGCAGTTAAAGATATTATGTCTCAATCTGAGGTTACTGGGAAGAGATGTAGATGGATCAATAGAATTCAAGAGTTCAATTTGGAGGTAAAGATCACTAAATTGGTGAGAGGGTTAGGTTTGGCCAAGCTCATGGCTGAGTCAAATCTCATGAATGTAGAAGTACACAATGTTGAAGTTGAAGATATTTTGGTCACTAGTATTGAGAGGCAACCATGGTACACAGAGATAGTCCAAGTATTGAGGGGTAATATGCTGCCAGAAGGAATGACTCACAACCAGAAGAGAACTTTAAAGCTCAAATCCCAAAAGTATGTCCTCATTCAGGGTGATCTTTTTTGGAGAAAAAGAGATGGGGAGTTACTACTGTGTTTGGATGAATTTCAAGCTAAACAGATGTTGAATGAAATGCATGATGGAGTATGTGGAGGTCATTACTCTGCTAAGACTACAGCTGGTAAGATAATATGGGCTGGGTATTATTGGCCTACTTTGTTTAAAGACACCCATGCATATGTTCGAAGATGTGATTCATGTCAGAGATTTTCTTCTAAGCTCAAGTATGAAGGAGCCTTACCACTAAATCCAGTTTCTGTAGAAGCTCCTTTTGTTCAATGGGGTATTGATTTTATTGGAGAGATTGTTGAAAAGTCAGGAAGAGGCCATGGATGGATTATAGTGGCTACAGATTATTTTACCAAATGGATAGAAGCTATTCCCACAAGAAGAGCTACTAGTAAAATTGTCATTGATTTCCTGATGGATAATATTGTGACTAGATTTGGAACACCTGCAAAATTGGTAATGGATAATGCTATGTGTTTCAGATCAGAAGAATTTGTAGGCTTTTGTGATAGTCATGGTATACTTATGTCATACTCATCACCTTATCACCCTCAAGGAAACGGACAAGCAGAATCTAGCAACAAAAGCTTGCTAACTATTATTAAGAAGATCTTAGAAGAAAACAAAAGGTCTTGGGATCAAAAGTTGAAATTGGCTCTGTGGGCGGATAGAATAACAGTTAAAAAATCCATTGGAATGTCACCTTTTGAGTTGGTTTATGGTACCCAAGCCAGATTACCGGTAAATAACCTTCTTCCAGTATATAAGTTTTTGCAGGAAGAGAGCATGGAACTATCTGAACCAATGGAGAACAGGATGATCCAAATTGTAGAGGTAGAAGAGCTTAGAACCTCCGCTCATAAGAAAAATCAGAAGCTCCAGTTACAGTCAAAGTATCTTTTTGATAAAAGGACATCATTGAGGAAGTTTCAAATTGATGACATGGTTCTTCAGTGGAACGCAAAAGGGCAGGATAAAGGAAAGCATAAAAAATTTGAATCACTCTGGATTGGCCCTTTTGTAATTTGTGATTCGAATGGTAAGGATTCATATTTCTTGAAGAATATGAATGATGAGATGCAGGAATTTCTAGTGCATGGACAATTCCTGACGTACTATTTCTCTTAATGTCCATGCACGGTAGGTCCTTTGTTTGTATATATTTTGTTTTCTTTCCTGTTTTCCTGGTTTCGGTCTGTGTTTTGGTCTATTTCTCCAGAGTTTCTGAGTTTTCTTGTGTTGATCTTGCAATCAACCATCCCCAGTCAGAGCCGCTGTTATCACTGTTTTTAAAATTGGGTTCTTTTCCCATAATTGGTTATGGTTTTTTGAAAATATTCGTAGGGTGTGGCCCCAGGTGTCTCAGCTCTGTTCTAAACCTAGAGGGTTTAAGGTTTTTCTAAGTTTTAGGCTTTATCTTTTGTGTTAAGTCCCCTGGTTTCTATTCCGACGTTACTTTATTTCACTTAAGTCATGGGTCGCAGGGTCGTAAGAAGTGTCCCCCCTTGCTATTTACCTAGGCGGTCACGTTAATTATTTGAAATTTTTCGCCTTTTATTATTTCCTTCTAAAGTGCCGAGCCCAGTAAACACTGATCAACTTGGGGAAAGATCCGACGGTTGGCGCTATTTCGCAAAGGCTAAGTGCTCATATTTTAAGGCTGCGAAATAGCAAGGATTAATATCAGCCGTCCATGTGTCATGCGGAGGAAGTGAAGGTTACGGCTGTCAAGAAGGTGGGGCCCCCTCTACGTGGTCTTCTCTGGCGTATTAGAGGGCAGCACGTGGCACAGGCCGCCACAGTCAGCATTTTAAGATTAAGGATCAAAGTGGGCCCCAAAGATGAGTCAGCTCACAGGTGGAGGTGACCTGGCAGGGATAGCTCTTACAATTCATTGAGACCCCGTGGCTCCTTCCAGCGAATGAAAAGTTGACAGGTCAGCTTCGAAGGTGACAAGAAAGCTAGGTGTCTATGGCATGTCAGTGGGCCCACCTCTTCTGAAAGCTCCTAGCAGGGTTTAAATGCTGAGCAACTTGAGAAAGGATCTGACGGTCAGCGCTATTTCGCAAGGGTTAAGTGCTCACCCTTTAAGGCTGCGAAATAGCGAGAATGAATATCGGCCGTCCATGTGTCACGACAGGGTAAGTGGAAGGCATAGCTGTCAGAGATAGCTGGAGGCCCGTGGCTTTCTTTTGGCGTATTATAAGGTAACACGTGGCACAGGCCGCCACAGTCAGCAGGACAGAAAGCCAGGTGTCCATGATGTGTCCGTGGGCCCACCTCTTCTGAAAGCTCCTTGCAGGGTTTAAATGCCGAGCAAGTCAAGATAAGATCTAACGGCTCGCGCTATTTCGCAAGGGTAAGATGCTCACATTTTAAGGCTGCGAAATAGAGAAAGTTAACCTGGACCGTCCACGTGTCTTGATGACACGCGGTCTAAAAGGCAGCTGTGGGTCCCTATAGTGTATGTTTGACAAATGAAAAGTTGACAGGTCAGCTTCGAAGGTGACAAGATGCCAGATGTCACTGATGACTCAGCGGGCCCACCATTCCTGAGGACCTGTTCGAAGGATTAAAAGGTGATTAACTTGAAAGATAATCCAACGGCCCGCGCTATTTCGCAAGGGTTAAGTGCTCACCCTTTAAGGCTGCGAAATAGCGAGAATGAATATCAACCGTCCACGTGTCATGATGATGACATGGCAAAAAGAGAAAGGCACGAGCCCGCTACAGTATAAAGGGCGACATTCAGCCAGTATCAAAATAGAATGTGAGGGGATTTTCTAAGCCAATGGTCGGATGCCGCGTGGTATTATGTAGCCAATAAAAGACAGGACTTAGACTAAGGACAAAGCCGTCAAAATGAAATTCACAGAGAGACACTTGCAGAAAGACTGCGGCCCGTTGGAGCTAAAATATGAATTCTCGTATGAATTCGATTTTGAAGGGACGGTCGAAGCATGCGGAATCAATGTTACAGTTAAGGCCCAGAGTACAAGCATTTGATTTCCTAACAACCAAGTAAGGATACCTCTTAAAAGGATTTTTGCAGAGCAGGCAAACGCAGAGTTATCTCTTACAAATACAGAGAAGGCGAATTGGTTGCAGAGCGAATTTCTTCGAGCAAGCATCAGGTTTTTTCTTATTTTGCAGCCGTTCTTGTGTTGTAATACGTGAAACTGTTCTCCTATAACAGAAATAGTTTCAGAAGTAATATTTATCTGGTTGTATTGCAAATGGCTCCAAAAAGGGAATTTTCTGGAAAAGTTGATTATCTTGAAAGAAGTGTGTGTGATGACTTCTTAGAACAGTTGACGCTGTCAACCAACCAGGCATCTAAGGCCAAAGAATTAGTACCCAGGGCTCCCTGACTGAGAATTGGAGAAGGATTGTATGATAAGGGTAATTGGTTAAGAGACCCACAGGTTGGGCTGTCTGGGTTGGGGTTATTTAAAATCAGTTTTGGAATGAGGAATTCTCCTGCTCCTCAAAATAGCATTTGGGAATTAGATGTCGGGAGATTGGTAGTCCCAGGGGTGTTCATGGATACAGATTTGTTAACCCAGATGGCATTAAATTATGATTCAGTTACCAGGTGTATCCGGGATGTGAATGGAAAAACCCTCGTGGAGATAAATGCAGAAGAGCTGAGAAAAGCGTTTGAGCTTAGTGAGTTTACCAATTTCTTGGAGCATATAAACTTCACACAATTAACTCAGGTATACAGGGCACAGAGGACTCATCTCAGGAATGGGCCTCTCAAAGAACTTTTTCTGAAAGTGGGAGGGTTAGCAGTTGTAGGGCCCAATACACAAGAGCCCTTTTCACTAAGTATGTTTACCTTAAGGGCAAAAGGGATGTACTGGGCACTTTGCCAAGTTCTAGGAGAGGATGCTGAATCTAATATGCCAAATCATTATTTGTTAATGATTGTTCAAATTCTGAATCCTTCTCTTGCTATTACATTTGATTATGCCTCCTATATTGCTGATGCTATCCATGGAGGATTGATGGGGATAAAGAATGGGAAGGTGGATAGGCCATTTGGGTGGTATTCACTATTGATGCACCTCTTCCTCTTCAAAGGTGGAGATTATTTTGCCAGTGGAATGGACCTGGTAAAAGAAAAGGAGGGAGAAAAGATGCCAGTACAATTATGGAGTACCGTATTGTCATGGGATAGAGAGGATGTAAGTTTTCTAAAGTTTGATAAATACTTTGCATCCAAGATAAGGACTCTTCTTTGTTCTGACAATCCACGAGTCCCCAAGGTTCTTCTGGAATTCTTAAGACCAAAAGAATTCACAGAGAATGTCAAGATTGTTCATAACTGGGGTGATATGTATTTGTATCCAGTATCCACAGTGTTTAGGGTCTTTGGTTTCAGAGGCACCCCATTTTTGTTACCATACCAGGTCCCCCTCAAAGTGGGAATAGCTGAGATTCTCAGACAAATTGGTGACTTGCAAGAGGCAGAGTTAACAGGCCGAGGTAAAGGGACTATTTTCCCTACAGCTACAGTAGCCCACCAATTTGTAATCACCAAGGGAGGCTGGAAATGTTTTGAGGATTTCCTCAAACCCTACCATTTGTCCACTGCAGTGTCAAGATGTGCTGATCCGGAGGACTTCTACAATGGTGTATTCCGGAAGAAAGTAGCATGCAGGGGTAGGCCCCATCAATTCCACTTTCCTGAAGACTTAATCAGGAATGAATTTGATTTAGATGAACAGGAGTTGAGGAAGGAAAAATGGGTGGCTTACAGGAAGGCCCTGGATTTTGTGCATCAATTTGATGCCAGCTATGACCCATTGGAAGAAAAGATAAAATTTTTGATTATTTGTTTTGAGGATGTGATGCAGACAATAAAGGAGAAAAGGGAAGTTGTAATTAAAAACAACCCTGAGAAAGCAAGAATGATTTTGGGGAAATCAGCTCCTATTAAAGCCATCCCTCCTGGTGATTATACCCTGCATAAGAAAGCAGGTTACAGTGTGTTGGTGTCTGCAACAGGGGAACCCTCTTCATCTAAAGGGAAGAGGAAAGCACATGAAGTCATCGACATCCAAAATAGCCCAAAAAAGCAGAGGGTGGGGAAGGAAATGCAATCAGATACACCCTTATATTCCCCATCCCAATCCCCTCTCCACATTGGAGATGAACAAGCAGCAACTGAATACCTCTCTCAGTTGGGCAGTTTGGGAGAGATTGCATGTACATATGATGAAGTGGAAGAGGGGATGCTAGATGAACCCACTGAAGCACAAATGGACATCACCTCGACTGAACTCAAAGGCCAGGAGTGGGATCCTGAGATAAAGAAGGCCACTAGTGCTTTTCTAGCAGATGATAGTTTTGTAACATCTGAAGCATTCATGCAGTTTATATGGAAACAACATATAGATACATATAATGCTAGATGTGAAACAAGAAAGGCAGAACAACTAAATAAAGATCCAGCCTCGGTGGAGGAAGAAATAAAATAGGAGATGATGGAAGAATTCAAAACCATCACTCCTGAACAGGGGAGAGATTTAGTAGCACAAGCTGGAGTGCTCATTTTGCCAGAATGGAATATTGCTGATGCTCTGGTGCTGGATGCAGTGAGGAAAGAAACCAAACCCATGGAAGGGGTTACATTCAGTAAAGACAATGCTGCTCTAGTCATGTGGTCCCTTAAGAGAAATGAGGACAAGAAGGGTAAAGATACCACAGGGACAAGTCACATTGGCGGATTGATGGTCAAGAGAGTGGAAAGTACAGGGGTAGTAGAGGCTGCTAGCACAGTGTTAGAGACTGCCAAATTTAGTGTTGCGGTAGCTGAGAGGGATGCTAAAGAAAAGGAGGCTCTCCAGCTCAAATTGGAAATGGTCTTGAAAGCTTATGACAGTGCCAAGGAGGAAATAAGAGGCAAGGAGAGTATCACCGCCAAATTGCAGAGCCAGTTAGTAGGACAACGTCAACAAGGTGAGTCTTCCACATTAATGATCACCTCTTCTCCTGCAAGACCTCCACCTACTAGCCCCATTATTGAGCTCCCACCATCTCCTGCACCTTCCAGCTCTCAGATGATAGAGATAACTCCCCAAGAATTGGAGAGTCTTAAGCAAACTCAGGCCTATTATGCAGGGAAGTATGAAGAAAAGATTAAGGCCACAGTCTCCAGTTTTGCAGACACTATAAATGCTTCACTCCTTCACAATAGTGTAGGAAAAGTCATGGAGATATGGACTGAGTTGATAAGAGATAAAGTCATATTGACACCCATTTTTGACAGATGGAGGCTTAGGGAGCAGGATTTGGAGTTCATGTGTGTTTCCTGTGATGAAGCAAGAGCTAACCCTATTATCAAATCCACTTCTGATATCACTAAGAGTTTATTGCAATTGGCGACAGAGGTGGATAATGTGGAAAGAAGGGTTAAATTGCTTAAAAAGGAATACACTGATCAGGTTTGTGAGTTACTCCCAGGAATTTTTGCCAATCCAGATCAGCTGAAAGATAAGCAGATATGGCTCAATGAGATAAATGCTAAATTGTCAGCAAGGGTCAAGGGAATTATTGATCTGGATGATACCTCATTTTTTGTTATAACCATACAGGAAATAGAGAGAATTAAATCACACTACAGTTTTCTTAACTCAGAAGTCAACAAACTGAGGAATTCTTGGAAAGGGTTGACTAAGGTTAAAAGTGATGTGATTAATTTTGTATGGCCGACCGAGGAAACGTATGGTGAGTGAGGAATTAAATATTCCACTCGAGATCCGGAGCAGTTAGAAAACATCCCTGAAGAGCTAGAGGAGGTTGCAATTGAACAACCCATCCAACAGACTACTGAAGAAGCTGAAAAGAGTGCATAACTGAAATGGTAACTTCTTCAATTTTTGAAGTAATTGTAACAAAATTTCCTCAAGAAGTCTGAAGCTTTGTGCATCCATATTGTTATAAATGGATACCAGGACTAGAGAGAAGGGGATCACAAAATTTTTGTAAGAAAACGCTGCAGAAAAATTCTCTGCGCTTTTCCAAAGATTAATGGAGAATCAGACTTTTGTAGAAATTTTTCAAATGAATATTAATATACAGGCCATCAATTTTGAGTAAAGCTGTGTATCGTCTTTAAACTTCTCCTTAAGTTTATTTACTTTGTTTCATTCAAAATAGTCTAGGATTTTCCTGTTTGAATGGAATTGTAAGGCAATCTCAGTATGGGTGTTTCTAGCTTTTCTCTTTAGGAGGGAAATTAAATATGCACGACCACTCTACCGGTAAATACTTTAGGAGAAACTTTGAATTGGAGGACCATAGTTCATTTTAAAGTGATTAGATCCTTGTTGATGTTAGGCATTTACAGGGATAAATGGAAGCCGAGTTGATGGGAGGTATAGAGGTACCTCATTTCAGGAGTTTTATTTGAGTTTGAGTGACTCTGTAACCTTGGATAAAGCACTGGTATTAATCTGAGGCCTTTATTGCATTTGTTGTCGATCAAATATGTTGAAATTGAGTATTGTTTCCCTCTTTGTTTTCAATTGTTTTTTAAGGTGAATAAATCCACTGGTTTTCTGGACTGGTTTGCTGTGGATTTGTTGCTTAAGAGTGTGGATTTAATTCACAGAAGGTATACCTGCCTGGGCTTAAGGAAGAGCCCAAAGTGTAGAAGGTCTAACCAAACTTTGTCATATGTTGTCTCCGAAATCCTTTTATCCTTGATGCCTTCTCGGCACCCAGTTTAGATTATATTATTAAAGGCATTGAAGGGGAATCAGATTTTGAGAACAACAGTTCCAACTGGTTTATAGTCACTCATGCCAAAAGTCTTCAAAACATCTTTCACATACTTAGATTGAGTAATGAAAATACCATTCTTCATTTGTTGTATCTGCAAGCCTATGAAATTTTTTATTTCCCCTACTAAAGACATTTTGAACTCATTTTGCATTTCATCTACAAAACTATTGCTCATGACGTCATTACCTCCAAAAAAAATATCATCAACAAATACTTCATTGACCAGTATTTCATCTCCTTTAGACCGGAGATAAATATTACTATTATCACTGGTTCTTGCAAAGCCTATCTTCAGTAGATGTGTATGAAGCCATTCATACCATGCTCGGGGTGCCTGCTTTAATCCATACAAAGCTTTATGCAATCTACATACCATATCTTTCTCATCTGTCAAACAATAACCATCTGGCTTCTCTATGTATACCTCTTCTTCCAATATCCCATTCAAAAATGTAGGCTTAACATCCATCTGGTATACCTTGAACTTCTTATGGGCTGCTAATGTAAGTAAACTTCTAACACCTTCTAGTCTTGCTACTGGTGCAAAAGTTTCACCATAATCTTCTCCTTCTTCTTGCACATAACCCTTGTAGACTAATATTTCCTTGTTGTGAACTACAACACCATCTTCATTTAAATTGTTTCTGAATACCCATTTACTACCTTTAATATTCTTATTTACCGGCCGGGGTACCAGGGTCCAAGTGTTGTTCTTCTCAATTTGATCCAATTCCTCCTCCATAGCTTTAACCCAATAATCATCACCAAATGCCTCCTTAGCACTTCTAGGTTCAATAGTGGAGATCATGCAATAGTTCTCTCTTATTCTTCTTCTAGTTAGTACTCTAGCATCCTTATCCCCAATAATCTACTTAGGACTGTGGTTTAGTCTCACATACCTAGGAATAGCATGATTATCCTTTTCAGGTTCAACTTCTTCATTATCATCTTCTTCTGGATTTATTTGTTCTGGTTGAATGGGTGCATTAGAATTTTCTTTACCAGTTTCTAATTTAATAGTTTTAGGTTTCAAAAGCAAAATGCAAGGATATTCATCCTTTTTCTCTATAATGGTTCATTCTGAGACTTCAGGACATTCATCTACTCAAACACCAACACTCTCAATAATTATTTGTGTCCAGTTGTTGAAGCATTTATATGCCTTACTCTTGGTGGAATAGCCAAGAAATATGCCTTCATCACTTTTAGCTTCAAACTTGCTAATATAATCACCTCTTTTAATAAAACATTTGCTACCAAATATCTTAAAATAGCTAACATTAGGTGATCTTCCATACCAATATTCATAAGGGGTCTTGTCCTTACCTCTTTTCACCAGAACTCGGTTCATTGTGTAGACAGTTGTACTTATAGCTTCTTTCCAAAATGTTTTTGCTACACCTCCTTGTATCAACATTGTCCTAGAAGCTTCAACTATTGACCGGTTGTTCCCCTCTGCAATACCATTTTGCTATGGTGTCCTTGGTGCAGAAAGTTATCGTTTGATACCATTCTCATCACATTACTTAGTGAATTACTCAGAAGTAAATTCACCACCTTGATCTGTTCTCAGACCTTTAATCTTTTTGCCACTCTCTTTCTGAGCTAAGGCCCTGAATCCCTTGAACTTACCAAAAGCTTCATTCTTATCCCTCAAGAATGTGACCCACATCATCCTTGAACAATCATCAGTGAAGATCATGAAATATCTATCACCTTGAATGCTTCTTGTTCTTATTGGTCCACATAGATCTGTATGAACCAAATCTAACAACTGCTCTGCTGAGAAGGACTTTCTCTTGAAAGTTGAAGAAGTCATCTTTCCTAACTGACATTCTTTGCAAAGAGCATTAACTGGTTTGTCTAGCTAAGGTAGACCTCTTACTATCTTGGACTTGCTCACTTTAACAATGTTATCAAAGTTTATATAACAAAATCTCCTATGCCAAAGCCAACTATCATCTATCTTTGCAATCCAACAATTGCTAACTTTAGGATTAAGATGAAACAGATTACCTTTGGTTTGTTTCCCAGTTGCAATCAATTCACCTTTGTTGTCAAAGATTTTGCACATGCCATTTCTAAACTCTAGTGGGTATCCTCTGTCATTAAGTTGTTCCACACTTAGAAGATTGTGCTCTAGACCTTCAACCCAATAGACATCATCAACACTGCTCTTCCCATTAAGAGAAATAACTCCCTTACCTTTAACCATACAAGGTGAGTCATTGCCAAATCTGACAACACCGCCATCAAATTCATTCAAGGAAAGAAATTTTCTTCGATCACCGATCATATGATGTGAACAACCACTATCAATGATCCAATCATTAGAGTTATCCATCTTGGACACCAGTGCCTTCTGATCTGATATCTCTTCCTTAATAGCTACAAACACAATATCTTCACTAGCATCATCATCAAATTCCTCATCAATGATATCACTATCAATAGCAGTAAGACAATCTCTCTTTCCTTTACCCTTATACTTCTTGAATTTGTCTCTCTTGTGTTCAATTTCACCATTAGGACAATTAGCTACTATATGACCAATCTTGTTGCATGCAAAACATTTTAAATGTAGTTTACCTCTATATTTACTAGTGCCTCTAGGCAGTCATTTTGCCAACAATGCTCCAAGCTCCACTAAGCTATCTTCATCATCAGCATCTCTGTTGGATCTAGATTCATAGCCATGACACGTATCTCTACTTTTTCTCACAGATGGGTTAGAGACAGAAGCTCTAAATGCAGATTTTGATTTCTGTACACTACCATCATAGTCGTTTAATTCAAAAGAAGTAAGTTTGCCAATGATAGAGTCAAGAGTTACCTTAGTTTTGTCAATGGAATTCAACTCTTGAATAGATGCAACTCTGATAGCATAGACCGGTAGCAGGGTTCTCAGTACCTTACTGATCACTATGCCATCTTCCACTTTCCCTCCTACACTCTTTATTTCACCAACTATCTCTTTTATCCTTTGACCATACTATTGGATATTCTCACCTTCAGACATCCTCATGTCATCAAAATTTCCTCTTAGGCTCTCCACTTTAGCAATCTTAACATGTTCATCACCGTTATAAATCTCTTCAAGTTTTTTCCATACTTCATATGTAGTTTCAAGACCATGAACATCTACATATTTAGCATCAGACAGGGAACTGATAATAGCCTCCAATGCTTGATGATTTTTTTGTTGTTCTTTCTTCTAATCATCAGTCAGAGTTCTAGTAGGTGTAACGTACTGAGTTTCTACATGATCCCAATACTGACTTCCTAGACTCTTAATGTAAATATTCATTTTGTCGCTCCATATCCTATAGTTATCTTTGTTGAACTTTGGACCTTCCTTCTTCATCATGATCTACAAGATCTTTTCCTCAAGTTGTTAGGTTTTTAGATTTAATAGGACTTGAGAAGTTCTGATACCAATTGATGGTGTGATGAAAGAATAAGTATCTGGTAGATTACTGAGAAAGGGGGGGGGTGAATCAGTAAACTGAAAAACTGATACAAACTTCCCAATCTCAAACTCAAACTCACAAAGTAAACTTATCAATAGAATATTACTGTCAAGATCAATACTCATAAGAATCCTCAACATCAACTGATTAACTATTATAACAACTTAATAGTAAACAACTTCAATCTTTTAAACATCCAAATGCTTAAAAATATATCAACATAATCCATCTCTCAATGCTTCTAGTTATCATGCCTTGTTAGAAGTTAATCAAATCAATAAATAAGATCATAACCACAAAAACATTCACCACATGACACAAATGTTTATACATGGAAAACCCAAATAGGTAAAAACCACAATGAGATGAGACTCACAAGATAGCTAACTGAACTCTTATGAAGTTTGCCCTATTAGGAGCCAAGCCTGTTAAAGCTTTTACAATAAGTCCTGTTAAGAATTGATCCTGTTAGGAATCACCCGATTAAGGGGTTTACAAAATGCCTTGATAAAAAGCAAATTCCCTTTTAGGAGTAACCTCGGTAGAGGGTCTGAGAATCCAAGCTAATGGACCACTCTGTTAGAGGATTTAAGAAGTAACCAAGCTTGTTAGAGCTTGCCTGGTTAGGGGATTTCAATTCTTCTGTAATTGTTAGAAGACAACAAGTTTTTCTTGATCTGTCTGAATAGCACTACATTTGCTTGATCATATCCTTTTAAGCTTCAATATGCCTTTACTCAAACTACAAATCCATTCTCTGGTTAGGCAACCATACACTCAACTGATTTCAGCCAACACTTTGACAACACTAAACAAAACAACTTCATCAACCTTAAATACAAATCAATTAGGTTGGTAACACAAAAAAAAACCTAATTCTCTCATAGAGAATACAAACAAATCGATTCCAGTGTGGCCATTGGATTTACCTAGAAATCTATACACATTCTTCAAAAAAATTCCAACCACTCCATGATCACCACTTCATCAAACTTGTAACTCATCACACGCTTTTGCATTAGATGCAATCCACTTTTCTCATTCCCTAGACAATCAAACAAACGCACCAAAACAATCTAAACTTATCTTCTTACAATGATCACGCATGTCTCCATCATTACCGCTCAATAGATAATAAACCAACATAACCATTTCAACAAACTTTATTGGTTACCGGTTCAACTCACAAACTTACATACCAGTTTACAACATCTTCCTCAATGCTCTTCCTACCGATTACAAGACAATATCAATAATAACAACAATATCATCAATATCATAAATACCATTACTGGTTCAATTGACATCAATGACAACATAACATATCATTAATGCAATCTTCATGCAAAATTCCAACAGAGGTTGATGATTTTATGTAGGCATGTAGGATGTCCTCATATTGTCTTGATCATAGATGCCATCTTGAATTCTTGAAATCTGAATACTTTCAACCTTTCCTTGACTGCCTTGACAATTCATGATTATTTTCACTTGAATTTGAATTGTAGGAGTTTAATTTGGGATTGAATCATGTGGAGTGATGTCTCATATGAGTGGGAAAGGCTTTCTTTTATACTTCACCTCATGAAACATATTTTAATTTTCAATTAGAGTAGCACAAGAAGGGAATTCCCACACATATTTTTTTACCATTGCAGGGCCCAAAATTGGCCCCCTTTAAGATAGAGAAGGGCACTTGGGGTACCTTTGTCAAAGAAAAGGGTGTTGTAGTATTGTTGTCATAGAGGATTGCACCCATGATGCTAAGTGTGAAACCAAGCAATCATGTGAAACATGGAAACACCTTCGAGCCTATGAGTTTCTCAAAGTGAAGGTGAATCTCTGGAGATCAGGTTGGCTTCTTGTCTGATGAATATCCTAAAATTCTTTTTATATGAAAAGGGACAGAATGATTGCATGTAATTGAAAATCTATCCTAATGGGGTGATGCACCAACTAATTTTCTATCTGAAATCGGTAACCACGAAACTGATAAATTTTTTTTTTCCAACAAATAACCTTGAATCTCACAACTCAATTGAACATGTAGACGCATAAACATTTCCTAGAAAGGGATGAATTTAATGCATGCATGAAGGAAAACAACATGTTTTCACAACTTCAAGCAATTAAAATCAACTAACACAAACTAGAACCTACAACTAACATGTATCTCCTATTGGGACTCATTAAAATTGAGTCAAGTTTAGAGGGCCAATCCAAAAATTTGCTCTGCATACCTAAATGAGTCAATTTGAAGGGCCTAGTTTACGAGAGGGTAAAATGGAGCCAGTTGATTTTCAGGGGGTAAGGCTCGAGATTCATGTCCCACACCTTTCATTTGGCCTATTCAGTGATGTGCAACTTTTAGAATTCAATTTGGATAAGTTTATGAGGTACTCATTTTTAGGGGTGATCTGAAAGTGCATTTTAGGCATCAAATGTAGATTTTATTGAGTAGCCTACTTTGAGTGATTACATCTTTTGCCTTGTTGATCGTCATGGAGAAATTCAATGTAGATTGGATTCTATGCATAAATTTGAGTCAGCCTACAAAATTTAAAGTCCTAATGAATCCGTTTGCCTAATTTTCAAAGCCAAATCCGTTTGCAGCTTGTGTTTTGGCAAGTCCCTGTTTCGACAGCTAGTCGAAGCCCTGTTTTGCACAAGTGTAAAAGTTGCCTCAGTAAGCGTCATGTCAGAATGTTTGTTCCAGGATAATGCCAGTATAAATGATGAGCTACGTTTAAAATTTCAAGCCTTTATCAATCCATTTGATCGGTTTTCAAAAGGATTCATTTAGCTATCATTTTCAGTCTTCTGCACTTTCAGTGATATATCAGTTAATGTAGCCATTTTTGTGAGCGCGCCGTTTGCATCCTATCAGTCTAGTGATCGAACTGAGAATTCAAAGATTTAATATGTACTTAAAAGTACCTGTGTTTCAAATTTGAGGGCCTACGAAGGTCATTTGGTATTTTTGAGAAAGGCATCATGTGTTGCCAAGACATTGACTTCATCAGGTCCGCAGTGTCGACAAAGCCAGTTGGGCATTTTTACCAATTAATATCTCTTCGCTTGGGAATCATTTTGAGGAACCATTTGGTAGATTTCATGCTTGTATATCAGAGTACATGCCTGTCAGATGGCAAGCTCTAGAAAGGTGTTTTGACAAGTTTGAAAATTACGTCTTCGCGATTAAATGCGAAAATGTGGCGTAATTGCCTGAAAGTCGCGAAACTCAGTTTAATGATCCGAAAATGATGTCGATCATTTCCAGAGGTGTGTTTAAGGTGTCTGAAGCATTTCGGAGGCCATTCGTTTGAAAAGAAATTTTTTTTTAGTCCGAGCCACTTTGGGGCCCGACCTGGCTCATGCCTGTGCCGTATTATTTTATTGGCGACTTTGTTCACTGAGAGATTTTTAGAATATTGTGAATGTGGATTGTGATCATGAGACATGTCAATAGAGTTCAAGAAGACTGTAGACCTTCAGGCAATTTCAGATTGGCGATTTTAATGCCAAATCCTCCTTCAGTGACAGAGAAGAGATTTAGAAAAAATGCAAATGTATTTGGGAGATGGTGTGGAATGGAGAGGGGATTGATCATTCAGCAAATATAATTGGCATGTGAAATGCCAGCCAACATCTTCCTGTGCATTAATCATGATTTTGAGAGGTTTTAATAATGTTGAAGTAATTGAAATAGGCAGGCTCCCAGCCAAACTCCCTCCCACGTGAGAATAGCTGAATGGAAATATTTGAAGCTCCAGTAAAATGAAGATTAGCAGGTGTATGTGCCAAATTATCCTGCTGGAGTGTGGCATAGAAGTTTGGAGAGTGTAGTTTAAAGCTCAAGCAAATGCCAATTTTAATTAAAACCAAATCTCACATGAAGATTAAGCATATAAATTGTAGTGAATGCTATTAGTAGTGAGAAGGGCAAAGAAATCTTCAAGTAGATGCAATAAGGAGTAAAGCCCCTCCCACGTGTGAGTCAAAGAGCATCAAATAAACTTTCATTAAAATTGCAATTAGCAGCAAACAACCTCTTCCCACACAGTAGTTAAAAGACATAGAAATTTCCAACAAATGCAAGCTCCTCCCTACTATGAGCTGCATGAGTGGTGGTATGGCAAGTGTGAAGCCCAAATTATACAACCTTTGCCAATCCTCCCTGTTGTGCGTATGGAGTGGCAGTGTAGAAGTTTGGGGAGTGCATTTATAAACTTCTAGCAATTTCATGTAGAGAAAATAGCTCCCTCCTCTCCCACATGAAGTCTCTGGTGGATGGCAAAACAGTTACAATAGCAATTGAACACATTCAAGCAAATCAATCTGGCACGTGGTGTCTAGTAGAGGGATTGCAGAAGACTCCAAGTTCCACGTTGTGCATTGGAGGGTTGTGATTTTTTAGAAATCATGCAGAATCCAAAGTCTTTCCTTGCGTGGCATGATTAAAACTGTTGAAACTCAGAAGTAAATGGAAAATGGCAGCCTATGTAGGGTCCTCAGACTGCAGCTAGTGCATTGGAAGGCATAAAGTGTAGTGTGGGTGAGTTGAAGTATAACATGGAGCTCCTTTGGCTGGTGTCTTTCCCTCCATGTGGGCCATGAAGTCTTCAAATATTTTTTTGCCTCCCCCTATGCAGAGTATAGTGTGGAGAGTAAGAGACTGCTGGTAAAGGGCATTGAAGCTTTAACAACATGTAAAACATACAAACAACACCATTAAAAACCTTTAAGCAAATGTAGATGGCGTAGAGGGTGGAGGAGAAAATTTTTAAGTCTTCCAAGCAAAGTAAATTTCAAAAATCACCATTAAAGCACTCAGAAAAAAACTTCCAGAAAATGCATTCCTAGGCATAATACATTATCCCACATTGACTGGGAAATGGTCTATTTTAATGTTTATAAGCAAAAAAACACTCATCTAATATGTCTAAGCCATAAAGGCTTTTGACGGACAGTGCCTATGGGCACCCAAGGTGGGCCCACGCATGGGCACGGATCCCGAGGCGATAGAGGAGGTGACTGGGCAGTGACCAGGTGGACCCCACGTAGGCACGCTTCCTGAGGCAGATAGGCAGAATTTTGCAGAGAAAGGTCGGATTAACCAGTGAGCAGGTTGCAGAGGATCCGAGGAAGGGCGTGATTTCGCAGGCCGAAGATGCACGCAAGTTACACCTTGCAAAGTTGCGAAAAAGGTAAAGATTGTGCATGTTAGATGGAGATCGACGACTCGCGCTACTTCGCGAAAGGAAGATGCACGCCGGATAAACCCTGCGAAATTGCGAAAGCCAGGTGGCGCACAAGTGGCAGGTACAGTCAGATGTCCAGCAGGCGGGTCCCGGTGAGGTGGCAATGACGTGGCGCTGAAATGGTGTACACGTGGCAGCCAAGTGGCAATGACAAAGCGGATGACATGGCAGTGATGAGGTGTCATCCCAGGTGGTGTCCGATCAACCCCATCAACCAATCAGGTCCCGCCATGTGGCAAAACGTTAGAGCATGATCAGAGCCAAAAATCAAAATTAAAATCATGTTTATTATATAGTTTAAACTATATTAATAAATGAAAAATTTAAATGATTGAGCACAAATGGGGATTAATTTGCCCAAGGCTCATTTTTTGGCCAAAGTATGAAGTGTTATATATTTTCGAAAAGCTCTTGGAATGAGGAATTTGATTATGAAGTTAATTTGGTGAAGATCAAATATTTTGGAAGCAATTTGGTCGAGATTGAAATTCAGTTAGAGAGGAGACACTTGGCAATTCAGTTGCAAATTTGATTTGGTTCCCTCTCCTTCTTATTCCCAATTCTTCTCAGTTGTAAGGGTTCTAGAAATTTGGAAAATGCTCTAGATTTGATGGCTTCCACTTTTTGAATGTCATGACCCAAATTTGTAAATGCTTTTGGTTTGTTTCAGGGTACAGAGATTGCAGTGCATTGTTGTAAATGTGATTTTAGTTGCAGGTCTTGCTTGTGTCAAGCATGAGTAAATTCCTCACAGTATTGTCTCTAGGTATGTATTTCATTATCATGAATTGAATCCTCAAGAAGGATAAGATTCGTCAATTTCAAGGAAATTGTGTGATTGTTTATAGGTATCCTTCAAGGAAGGTTTTAAACTCTGTAGTCAGTCATAAATGATGAAATATATTTCCAGATCTGATAAATTTGTGAATGAATCAAATAGTGCATTAATATCAAGTATTGGTGCATGAATATCTTGTTTAAGGAAAACAAATTTGCATCTATGATTCATATTTGTAGTTCTGTCTGTGACTCTATTGCCCAATGAACAAGGCACTGGTCTTGAAAGTTTGGGGATGTTTTCAGATATACATTTTAAAAGATAAATCTAATTTCCCTTCATGTTTAGGGGTGTTTGTGTTCCATTCTTTCCAAGATCTGTTTCATCCTATTGTTTGTATAGATCTAGCCAATCTGTAATGTTTCATAACCCGTTGTGCTTGTGAAATGATCTATCTGCTTAGTGTTGATGCAGTTATGTGTCTATAATTGTTGTATTTAGTGCATCAAAAGGGTGTCCCCCCCTAGGTCTAGCAGAACCTGAAGTGCAAGAGGATCAATTAGGGTCCTATGTTATGTTGTCCAAGCCCTGATGTGTTTTGTAGACTAAAATTAGCCATTTCATAGAAAGATTTGCAGGTGTTCTTGGGTTATCACTTTTAGTGAACAACAAAAATGGCAACTCTGTTGGGGAAGCTGAATAGAAATTGCCTAATTTCATCTAGTTAGCCAGTCTATTGTGTATGCACAGAGTGTAAATTGATTTTATGGTGAAGAGAATAGTTCTTGTTCTGGATCTGTAACATGATATGTTTTACATGTCATATATTGTATGAAGGAGTAGCAATAAAAGTTATATTGCTTAGTTGTGAGCAAGTCCTTGCAATTGTGTGCAAATTTTTCCCCAATTCCTTATTGGGTGGCGACTCTAGTCTTTGTACCAGTGCTTGAAGGAATTTTGTATTCCAAGACTTTCACAAGATTAGTAGATAATCTTATGAATCATATTAAGGTGTAGATGGTTTAATTAGCAGATTCACACATAAGTGCTTTCATCATAAAAGCTTGAGACGAATAGTGCATTAATATCAAGTATTGGTGCATGAATATCTTGTTTAAGGAAAACAAATTTGCATCTATGATTCATATTTGTAGTTCTGTCTGTGACTCTGTTGCCCAATGAACAAGGCATTGGTCTTGCAAGTTTGGGGATGTTTTCAGATATACATTTTAAAAGATAAATCTAATTTCCCTTCATGTTTAGGGGTGTTTATGTTCCATTCTTTCCAAGCTCTGTTTCATCCTATTGTTTGTACAGATCTAGCCAATCTGTAATGTTTCCTAACCTGTTGAGCTTATGAAATGATCTATCTGCTTAGTGTTGATGCAGCTGTGTGTTTGTAATTGTTGTATTCAAAGCATCAAAGGGTGTCGCCCCCTAGGTCTAGCAGAACCTAAAGTGCGGGAGGATCAATTAGGGTCCTATGTTATGTTGTCCAAGCCCTGATGTGTTTTGTAGACTGAAATTGGCCATTTCATAGAAAGATTTGCAAGTGTTCTTGGGTTATCACTTTTGGTGAACAACATCTCCTTGCACCACAAATTGATTAAATGAGACAAATTAGAGGATAAAAATCATATGAAATCAATGAATCATTCATTCACCAGATAATATAAGAAGTACCAAGAAGGAAATCTGCTACTATACTACTAAAAAATAAGGAATCTGTTGTTACAAAACTCAAATGTTGTTGAGCTACAATGCCATCCTTTAGCATGAAAGGGCTTAAAATCAGTCCACAATCATGCTAAGGGAAGAAAAAGAATTGGGGGAAAAAAATAAGGAGAATAGAAGAGTATATAGAACCCATCATGTACATCTGCTTCAAAAACCCTAATATAAAAATCTACATGAGAAAAAGCCTTGGGCAAATTTGCCCAAAAATCCTAAAAAACTCATTCATAAACCTGCCAAAAATAGCCTCCAATGGTCAAAATAGGACTCCAACTTCTGCTACATGGAAAAGTAACTCCTCTGCTAAAAAAAAAACTACCACACTACCCAAAATAGCTCTAAAAAAGCAAACCCCTGTCTGAAGAACCTGCATGCTATGAACTACCAAATATAGCCTTAAGGAAAAGCAAACCCCTATTTGAAAATTGCATGATATCTGACCCAAAAATAGATCATGAACTGAAAAAGAATCTTCCTCAAACTCCCTCTGAATGCTACTACTTTTATTTATTAATTTAATTATATTAATAGATCTTTTTAATAAAACAGTCTTTATATTCTTTTTATTTTGCATCTATCAAAATATTTAAATTGATTAATAAATATTATTTTTAGGTTATAATTATAGAAGCACTTTTTTAACAAAGACCAAACAGAATTTATATTTCATTTTATATTTTGCTTCCTATAATTATAAATAAAAATAATAAAAAGGATAAAATAAAATAAAGGGCATAGGCATGCAAGCCTCCCCTAAACATAGTAATGAATATTTTCCTTTACAAAAATGGGTTGAAAGCCCCTCGACTAAAATATACCATGATACAAGGAAAATGTTGTGGAACCCCACATGAATATTAAATAGTGACAAATGAAATAAAAGAATCCCATTAAAATCCAAAAGTGGTTGAACCTTAATTTATTCTTTCATTTTGCACTCTGTCTTCTCGAACAAGATATCTTTGTCGCCAGCTACATGCACTCTCCTCTCTATTCAAACTAGGGTTTGCATTGGGTTTTAACTGGACTTGAAGGGTTTTTCGCATGAACTGAGGCTCTTTTGCACAGTATCTTGTATTTCTTCATCTCTGACATTATCTTTTTGAAAGATTCACTGTTGGAATTTGGCTTAATAGTTGGATTTTCATGCATATGACTAGGGTTTGTTATAAAACTCTTGGTATACACCTTCCTTGTGTTATTTTGAATGTATTTCCTTTGGATTCCTTGACTGTCATGGATGATGCCATTTTTTACAATTCCTTGCTTTTGAAATGTTCTCATTGATATTGTTATGGGCTGTTATGAGGGTTTTGTAAACTCTTTATAATTGGAGCTTTGTCTTATATCTCTGTAACACATTCTCACTATACATTCTGCCTTTCTTATGTATTATTTGATATGTGGTTGATCACCGTTGAAGAAAAACTTTGTCATTGTGTATCTCTTAAGTTGTCATAGATGTTCATGCCATTGTTGTCTGTATTAATAATGCTTTCATTGTACTTTATCATTGTTTCTTAGCTTTAATCTTTAGTGGATTGTATTCCTCATTTCTCATAACTATCTATTTCCTTAAATCCCATTGATTTTTTGCAACTCATAGGCTACCATGACTGTTTATACTACTCTAGAATGTTTTTTTTTGGTTGCTCTATGAATTTGGATATGCTATAAACTACGCTATAAATTCTGCACTAGGGTTCTTTAACTGATTTTACTCTTTCTTCACTGTATGCTCACTGCTATGAGACCTTTATGTTGACTATGAACTACTTGTGCATTAACATCTTTTAATTTTATCAACTATGCCTTCATTCCATAGGTGGATACTATCAACACTTGGGCAATGATGTGTATCAAAGACATATCACCGTGTTGTGTGTTATTTTCTTTAGGCAATCAAAACAGTCTTATGGTTGTAGTTGCTTATAAATTCTTTGTCATTGGCCAAAGATCACTGTTATTTCATAATTGAAGTAATCATATATTACTGGTCTATATTCTTTGAAGCTATTGGGTATTGTTACATTGTAATTGTATACACCTAAAATTGGCTATGAGCAATTAAATAAATATTTTATATTTATTTAATAATTATTCTTATATTAAATAGTTAATTTGAAAAGATTAATTTATTTAATTCATTTTCATGTCTTTCTATTAATTAATATTTTATTAATTAATTCATTTATCCTATTCTTCTAATTAATTAAATATCCAATATTTAATTATCTCCTCCAATCAATTAAATATCTAATATTTAATAGTTGTTCTCCTATCCTATAGTCTCAAATATTAAATAATTCCTAAATTATTCAATCTCCCTTTCCCAACTCACCCTCCATCTCCACTTCATCTTCCCTTTGCCAACTCATCCAACATGTGGCTAAGGAAATTAATATTTCTTAAATATTAATTCATCTTTTATCTCCAACCTCTAAACTTAATGAATATTATGTACGTACACATATTTCATAACCATTTCCTATATTCTCTCCAACACCCTCTACATCTTAGGAAGGACTTGAGTCCACTTGTCCTCTCATGCCTAAATTTCCTCAAACCATCCCTAGATTCCCTCAGTCAGCAACCCAGTCAAGGTGAGATGAGTGACACTTGTCTTCTCCTTCCCCCTTTCTCTCAATCTTCACCTTTGCTCATAGCCATCCAAATCTGCAGATCTGATTAGGACTGTTGATCTAAGCCACATCATTTGATCCTCTCAAAGTCTATAAAATCAAGAGCTTCAGTTGAGAGAGAGTTAGACTTCAAGAGACTTCAAGTTCATTTTGCAAGCTAATCATATGCATCTGTGAAGTTTTAGTTTTGAAGCAAATAGAAATTATCATATAATATCATTTAGCATTATCATTTAGTATAATCATGTAGTATTGCATATCATAGTATCAGTTAACTACAAGTTATCAGTCCATTCTTCATATGCCATCTTGGAAGCCATCAGTGCATTGTTTGAGAGCACACCATCTGCAACCAGGAATAGTGGAGTTAGGACACAATGAGACATAAATCATGAAGGTAAAATAATGTTTTATTTTAGTATGTATTTCATGTAGTTTCATTGGTTGAATTTGGATTTCCTGTATGCATTTCCATTTGTATTTTGTGAAACTAACTTGTTGCAGGTAACATTTTGAGGATGAAATTCAACTCGACACATTTTGGCGCCCACCATGGGGCTGGACCTCAGATATACCTTTAAAAATCTTGCAAAAATAAAATTAATGCATTTGTAATGCAGATTCACGCATGTGTGAATTCTAACAGTGCTTTTGTTTGATAGGTTAGCGCATTTGCATGATAGGTTAATGCATATGTCATGTAGGTTAGCACTTTTGTCTTAAAATCTGCACATTTACATCATAGGTTAGTGCAGTTGCATCGCAGGTTAGCGCATTTGCATCACAGGTTAGCGCTTCTGAACATAGGTTAGCACTTTTGTAATGCAGGTTAGAGCATTTGACATATGGGTTAGTTTATTTGACAATTGTTTTAGTGCGTATGTTCTCTAAGATAGCGCATTTGAAACAAAGTGCAAAATTTTTAATCAAATCGTATGTTCTCTTTTCTCTTTCTTATACTTTAAGTTATATTCCATATCTATTGTCAGGATGTTTGAGAGGGGTTTCAGACCTCTAGGAGTTATAATGCAAAATCTATTTTTTGGAAGATCCTCCAAATTTCAGACTTAGTCAAATTTCAGGGCATTTCAGGATCAGGAGTGAAAAATTTGTAACCAAGTTTTGAAATCAGGCTTGTGGAAGCCCACCTAAGGTTTTGGATTTTCAGTAACTTCTTATTTTTATTGCAAGTTTCTAACAGTTTCTTGCCGATTTGGAGGAGTTAAGTTAGGATTTAGTGATTTCTTTTCTAGCTTTTTCAAAGTTGGTAAATGTAATGCCCCTACCCTAGTCGGCCTTGTAAAACCCGTTTGACCTTAGTTGACTTCCTATGTGGCATTCTTGAATGGTTGATTTACCGCGATGTAATGTTGTAGATTAGATAATATAAATAATTGTGCATACCTATTATTGTGCTTTTGCATCGATTCTTGTGTAAATGTAACTATTCCCTAATTCTTGTTATAAATCTCGAGCTAACGCCTTCATTGAATATGTATATATATGTATGATTGCATGACTCATGGTTGTAGGAGATTGCATGTACTATACCGCCTAGGTGCGAGGTTCATCTCCTTAAGGATTCGTAGGGTGGAGTATACCTCCTTCATCCTTAGGATTTAGATTAGGTGGTCATAAAACTCTCGTCTTGCTTTAGTCATGATCAGGTGAGCGTCGTGTGTGGTCCGTAGGGCTCCTTTGTCATTTGGGTTGCGTGTCGTGTGATTGGTGGACTTTCTTGGTTTGTGTGCCTTGCGTGTGGTAAATGGAGTATGTTATCCTAAGTATTTAATTCCAATTAATGTATGGATGTATGCATTTGTAATTGAGAAATTTAAAATAGATAGTTTTCTTTTATATGATTAATCGTTAATTTAAGAGATCACTTTATTTATATTTGTAGCGAGCTTGAGTATGTAATTTGAATTAATGTGTTCATTTACACATTAGTAGTTGAGAAATCAAAATAAATAGGTTTCTTTTAGGTGATTAATCATTAATTAAAAGGATCGCTTTATTTATGTTGTAGCAAATTTAATTTAATGGTTAGTTTTAAATAATGAATTTAATTAGTTTATGCATTTAAAAAAAAAAGGAAATATTTAAAGTTATTTGAAATATAATTAAATTAACCACTTTTGCATTTTGGAAAAGAAAGGGTAAATTTTATTATTTAAAGAAAATCATTTTTAATTTGTAAAGATTGATATAGTGTAAAAGATTGATTTTGGAAATTAAAATAATTTAAATACTTTACCCTTGTCAATAGTTCAAAATATAAATGTTGTCTTAATTAATATTGAGAAATTAAAATTAAGATTAAAATAAGAGAGAAGTATATTAATTAGAAAATCAAGTTAAATCAATTTAATAGTTGAAAAGAATTATCATTTCTTTTTATTTTAAAAGGGCTTAAATTTCGAAATTAGAAATTAGGTCAAAATTGGTTCCCATTTAACCTAGGTTGAAAAATATTTTTGGGGGTTGTTGAATTTTTGGAAAAGAAAAAAATATGGGGATGGAGATTTGGGGATTTTGGCAAGGATGGATTTCTACAGCTGCAGGTTGGGGGCTCTTCTTCGCATCTTACTAGGAATGCTAAAGAGGTAGGATCCCAATTTTTCCCTTTTGTTTCTTTGCTAAATCAAAATAAAAATGGTATTTGGTGGATCTTCATGAAATGTTGGTTTAAAAATATCCATGAATGCTCTTAAAATTTGAGTATTAGTTGTGAATATTGTTTGTTTTTTGGTTCAAGAATGTTTAAATGGTTTTGTGTTTGAGCAAATCTTGTTATCTGAAAGCTATTGGTTTTTTTGGGAAAATCATGAACTTGCTTGAAAATTTCCCCATTTTATTGTTTTGAAAATTCTGGAAAAATACATATAACTGTGACTGTGAATGAATGAGATTTGGGTTTTTGAGAAATGACAGAAAATGTTGTTTTAGAATGTCAACAATATCTCCAAATTTACAAACTGGGTTTCTACGAAATTTTTTGGGTTTCTTCATGACTTTGTATTATAACTTATGTATAAATTCCGTAAAAATAAAGTTTTGGGTTTTTGAGAAATGACAAAACCGTGTGGCTATTAAAACAATTTTTTTTTGTATTATTAAATTTAAATTTTGATTTTAAAAATAAAATAAAATAAAATGTTTTAATGTTATTAAATTTTAATTAGTATATTTTATTAGTTATATATTATATATTAATTATTAATTAATGTATAGATTTAATTATATGTTAATTGTGATAATTTTTATAATAATATATATTAATAAATATATATTAATTGTTGATTCCTAATTTGGAGCATACTTTCAAATGCATAATAATTATTGTTTAGTCATTGTTTTATTAATTTAGGCACGTATATACATAGAGAAGTATATGCTAATTCATACCTTTAGATCATGTATTTGTTTAGTATATGCAAGGGAATTATATTTTTATGGGAGATTTTTGAATTAAAATATAATTATTATTCGGTGATGTTTAAAAATAATATATTATCCAAGGATATATTATTTTCGGATTTTAATGTTATAGGTCATCTGGGAAATTTAGAAGTGGAATACTAAAGTTTAGGAGTAATTGGAAAATGAAATGTTTTATCATTGGATCTTTCTTTTGAAAACTAAAATGAGATGCTATAAGAAATAACGAAAATTTAATAATGTACCATTGGAAAAATTAGTAAGTTAATGATATCTCATTTGATAAAATAAATGGGTTAGTTTTACTCATCCTCGGCATTGGGAAATAGACAAATGGAAATATGGCAAGTTTAATTTATCAGTATTCGCTTAGTTTAAAGTGATGGCAAGACCCTGTTATGTTTGTTTAGACTCTGTCGTCCGTCTGGTTGCTTGTGTTTGGTCATAGTTGGTCAAGTCCCTAGTTAGGGAACCGTTAGACAAGAGACCTATGTAATTTCTTTTGATGTGTTCAGTTGGATCAGCTTCTATGAAGGAATCATTTATGTATTTATTGACCGAAGTGGTCATTGTATAGTGGTTGTGTTCACCTATAAGGCAAGATGTAAATGACATGAAACTTATGTAATCTTAATGATATTAATTGTCATAGGGGTCTTGCAGTTGAGAAAACCTGGAGATGTATCCCTCTAGGGGTCAACTCCGAGATCATTTCTGTGTTATGTGATGCTTTTGTCTCTCATGTTTCTTACTTAGAGCTAGCATGTATGGTATTTTGTAAGTGTTTAGTGGGGATCTAATGAAGTTAATTCTTGAATGCATGAATAAAGTCCTCTTGTTAAATGTAGTAATTAGGGTCATAAAAGATTGTAAATATGATTATGGAAAAGTATTTTGTTAATATTAATAAAAAGAAGTAAGCATGGAAAGAAACTCGCTAGGTTACAATTATTGGATTAACTTGTTATAAAGCTTGTAATTTGAACGTATTGAATGGGTAACAAATATTGGATTAACTGTCGGAACATCTAAATTGATATCTAGTGGATGAACCTCATACGGCTACTTACCGTATTATCTTAATAAATGAACATCGTCATGTTAGTTATATTTCACTAAATGGGATGAATTTATCTAGTTGTTTACGTTTTATTCTAAACAAATAACCTTCACCAAATTAGCTTTATAATTGGATGAACTCAATTGGTTACCCACATTTTAACTTCTATAAATGAACCTCATCATAATAGCTATAATTGAACTAAAATGGGAGAACTCATTTAGTTGTTTATATCTTACCGATAGCAAATGTATTTCTTCATATTAACTTTATTTTAACTAAAATGAGTGAACTCATTAAGTTAGTTATATTTTAATCCTAATGGATGATCGTCATTATGTTACTTACATTTTTAATCCTTAACAAATGAATATCATCATACTAACTATATTTTGATTTAAGGGATGAACTCATGTGGCTATATTACATTTTCACCTTAATGAATGAAATTCATCTCTTAGTATTATTTTAACTTCAATGAATGAACTCTTTGGCTATTACAGTTTAACCATCAATAAATAAACTTTGATATATAAGTAACATTGTATCTAAAATGGATGGCTCACCAAGTTAGCCATACTTAAACCTTAATGGGTGAATTATTAAGATGCCTACGTTTAAAATACATTGAGTAAATATCCTCTTGTTAGCCTCATCTCCAATCATAATAGATGAATGCTTCCTAAATTTTAAAATGTCAATTCATCGAACATAACATATCCATGTCTTAAGCATTAACTCATAATTAAGATATCCAGCTTAATTGGATCAATTGTCGTGAGTTGAGTTAGGTGTAAGGTTACGTAATCACATTGGGAAACTCCTTAGGTTCGTTTAGTCTTCCGCTATGTTATCTAAGCTTTAGATAACTCTAAATTATCTTAATGTGGTGACTTATTATTAACACTCTTAATTATTGTTATAAAAAAAATATTTACACTCCATTTGAGTGTTTTTAACTTAAAAGCTTTGGGGTTTCTTGGCGGGGCATTACACTTGGTATCAGAGCCCACGTTGCAACACTGGGATCTCTGGTTACACTTGTGCCCTTAGTTGGTGTGTGGTGTGTCGACCTTATGTTGTATGCTTGTCCTCCTTGATGTGTGAGTGTGATTGAACAAACTCTACTTGTGTGTAACGCGTGTGTTCACACCTTGTTGTCACCTTCTTGATGTGGGTGTTTTGGAATGATTATATGTGCTTTATTTACTTATTGCGGTCTTGGTCTATGATTCCTCTTATTCTAAAAGAGAGTCGTATGTACCTTCGTTCTTGAATTTTTTTACTCTTTTGACTAATCCGTCTGGGTTGGTTTGTATTGTCTTGAATCTAAAAGTATGAAATGTGCTTGTTATGGTTATGATCTATCTTAGTGTTGTCCACTTGAAGGACTAGTATGACAAATATTAAATGATTATCACCCTTTCTCCTCTCTCTCTCTAGAAATTTAAAATGCTTGTTATATTTAGATTGTGAAAGGGATTTGGTTGGAAAGTTAATATTAGTTATTCAGAGAAAATTGTATGTTTACATTAAGGATTCTCCATGTGCTTGGTAGGAGTAATATAATTAAATTTCCATCTTAAGTAAGGTGCATTAATATGCACATAGCTGATTTTGTGAAAATTGTTTTATTGTGAAAGAAGTACCAAAAGAGAACATGTTATAGTAG
Source organism: Cryptomeria japonica (assembly GCF_030272615.1). Taxonomy (NCBI): domain Eukaryota; kingdom Viridiplantae; phylum Streptophyta; class Pinopsida; order Cupressales; family Cupressaceae; genus Cryptomeria; species Cryptomeria japonica. The sequence goes on along the minus strand of NC_081405.1, from coordinate 66,816,472 downwards.
CTTCAAGAGTGTATTAATGTGTTTTTTTTTTGAAAGATTGTTTTATGTGCTTCTTCAAACCAGTTTGATTTAGGACCTATTTTAGCAATGCTCCATTTAACTTGCCTTTGGGTTTTTTAACTTAAACCCTTTGGGGTTTCTTGGCGGGGCATTACAGTAAAGAAAGAACTCATATTTCCTTTTGGAAAAAAAGAACTTCATTTTTGAATTTGGTGTTCTAAAAAGTACCTCACTTATTTTTGGGCTCTAAAAATAATCACATTTGCAAGGTAAAAAGAACAACAAATCAAACATTTACTTTCTTGCAAAGTTGGGATTCACACCTCAAATTTTGGGCTCTAAAAAGAACAACAATCTTTCATTTTCTTGCAAAGGTAAAAGCACAATCAATCTTTTTTTTTTTTGCAAGTTAAAAAGAACAATCAACTTGTCCATTCTTACAAAACAAGTTACTTTTTACAACGATTTTCATTTAGTTGACCAGGATTTCCAATTCCTAGTTTAGAAAATCATTTGCTATGTGGGGCTAAAATAAACACCATGCTTGTTGGAGCAACATCTCCTAATAGGACTTAGCCAATAATTTCTTTGAAAAGGATAAAAAGAATCCTTGTATTCTGTGTCTCAAAAGTGGTAGGTATATGCTCTCCCCTTAATTGGGTGACCAAAAAGTCAAACCCACTCTTTTACGCTTTCTTTACTTTCAAGCAATTAAATCCTTTAGAGGGTCTTCCTTCTCGAGATGCCTTGAGGGGGCCAGTGAGAGGGGAATGACCCAAAGTGGAAACGAGCTAATACCGAGTCCTTCCAATCCACTATAAATAAATTGTATTTGTGACAAAAGTCCCAAACAACATGTGCTGATAAGTTCATACCGAAACTATGTTTCCCCATAAACCCTATGGAGCATAACCTCTATAGGCTGGGAAACTTTCGTATTTATAGAGCTGAAAGTGCCGCATATATGGCCACATGACTGGAATCCTTTACTAAAAACCACTTGTACTAGTTGCCAAAATCCTTCTAGTTGTTGCGTAGGAGGTCGGCCTCTGAAGCGGCTCACACACATACGGTTCCTAGTAGAGATATAAAGTTTGCCATTGGGAGTTTTCATAGAAACTGGTGCTTAGTTGCCCTGAAGAAGTGAGTGCCGAGGGTGGAGCCAATGGGGTCAAGCATCTAAATATCCGCTTTGAATAGCGTAGCCTTGGGGGAAACCCCATGTGAGATTCAACAACTATTGTCTCAGCCTGCCTGATAGGGAGCTTGATAGGGAAGTGCTCACAAGGTTAATTTGTTCAAAAATGATCAATTTGTTTCCAAAGACTTATAGATTCTTTTGTATATGATTACTCAATCTACTTGATTGTCATGATGCCAAATACTCCATGGTTTTCTTGCCTAGAAAACTCCCTTACTGGTGATGACTCTTTCCCATGCACAAAACTACTCAAAATGCTTAACCCTTCCAACTACACTTTCTCATGCTTGGCTCTTGGGGCCTTCAACCTTTAGTTTCAATGTGCACTAGGGGTCTTCCACATGGAAATGTAGGGGCAGTAAGGTAATGTTCATCATCTTGTTTTAGGTCTATAACCCTCAACTTACTCAAACTCATTAATAAGGCTCAACTACCCCCAAATGAGGCTACACACTATCTATGGGTCCCAAGTACTCTTGTTGGACTGTTTGAAATGTTTTCCTTATTATTCATAACCCTCCAAGTTACATTTTCTCATCGGGTTCATGCATTCTACAAAAACTGTCATTTTGTTGTGTGTTATGCAGTAGGGCTACTAGCTCGTGGAGGCCTAATTGGCCTTGTTTTTCTCCCTCTAGCCAATGATGGCCTTTTTAACCACAAAGAAAGTTTGGGATGGTGTTTTAGGAGTTTATGCTCAAGTATTTTTGAGGTTTAGCCCACTGTTAGTGTGGTTATCAGATTGTCCACTTTTTATGGCATAATTTAAGGGTTTTGTAGGGTTTGGAGCAAGCACTGTTTGAAAACCTCCCTCACTCCACTCTTCAAGCCTCCTCCATGGTAAAGGACCTTTTCCACATCTCAAGGAACCTTCCCTTGCTTTTCCCCTGCAAGGAAAATGTCAAGCACTTGGCAGACAAGAAGGAAAATAGTGCGATGCCCATGTCACTGTCTTATCAATGTCTTTTGACAGTTAACTGCAGTCTTCATTTTAAACCTGCACAAGGAAGTGTTTGTAAAGAGAGAATGCCTCAAAGAGGTCTAAGAGGCAGCATTAAGGGGATTCCTATTACATTTCCCTTAGTGTTCCAAGGTGTGGATAATGCTTTGAAGCATTCCATTTAGCAAAATGAAAACAAATTTCACAAAAATAGTGAACTCACTGTTTTGTCTACAAAATGAGAATGATTAAAAGGTGTAAGCTATTATAATACATCAAGATGGTACTTCAAATCCTTGGTCACATGTCCAGACCTCTGCCTCAATGATTTGTCCATTCCAAATTACTTTTGGATGACAATCTTGAGTTTAATCATGAACTAGCCTAGTTGCTCCAACTTGCCTAGCACACACTCAAATGCATCTTCCAACCATTCTTCTGGCACAAAAAGAGATGAATGTACATTATATACACATGGTTCAACTTGGAATAATCCATCAGAGGGATCCTAGACCTGGATCAACCAAGTTGACACATTTTACAACTCCAAACCCCTGGCAGGGCAACAGATACACAGTTTACAAATATTTTTGAATAAGCACCTTGCAAATGGAAAAATAATGAAACAATTACATGGGAAGCCTTGTTACATCAACATATCAACTTCCAGAAGGTACAATATGGATTTGTACAGCTACAGTATGGACTGCCCTTCAAAAGGAACAAAAAATAGCCATAAAAGCCAAAAAAACTTGTTTTCTATTGAGTTACTCTTGCAAATACAATCACCAACATTTTCCAAGGAAAAGGGAGGCCTTATATAGTTTCTCCAATTGGTTTCCATGCCCTTGTATGGACAAGAGGCTTCAATAATTACATTTTTCAAGAAAATGACAATTTTGACAACTTTCTTAAGCCAAATGACAACTTTTCTTGCTCACAAAGGCATTTTTGATAACCTAGCCTTATCAACTTTCATAAACAACTTAGACATGCTTATAAACACTAAAAAAACATGTTTCAATGCTCTTGAAACCGTTAGGAGACCTTTTTGGCAATTTTTCACATTTTTGCCAAAAATTGTCAACTCAAAACCTGAAATGCAAGATTTGATCTCTTAAGCCCAAAAGGAGATCAAAACCACTAAACATGATTCAAAACAACCTAAAACAAAAAAAACAACCTAACTCAATACTTTACAAACATAAAAGCATGAAAAACCCAAAAATGGGAGTGTGACTCAACTAGGTGCTCCTGCACCACTGCCATAAGATTTGTACTTGCTTGTGCATTTTGTTTATTAAAAATTGTGTCTTCTATGTTTGTAACATGTTCCAAATGGTCAAAAATTTAAGAATATTATCATCTACAAGTGAGCAAAAATCCAACAAATTGCTGAAAAAAATTGATCAAAAGGGTAATACAAAGGCTTTCCAGCATTTGAAACACCAGATCAAACCAAGTGACCAAGAGTATATCATCCAACTATCTCAACGACAACAATACCTAGATAGGTATTCAAGTTAGTCAAGTCACTTTTCCATATCAAGAGACTATATCCATATCATTTGACATACTTTGTCATAGGGGCCTATCGAACAAACCCTTTATTCGACTTAGTGAGCTTGAGTATCCAAAATGAAGTATTCATCAAGTCAACAACATCAACCTATCTAAACTAAAACTTTGATCGCTCATGTGACCATCCCTTTTCACTTGAAAAAGAAGAAGATTATTCAAAGGAAATGAGTCCTAGCCTAAATCAAGATCAAGATATCAAGGTTCTCCAATCTAATCCCATTTTTTATCAAGATCCTACCTATCAAGAATCTTATGATGATCCCCTAAAATTCTGGTATTCCATCCATGATGATCCCCTTTTATCTCAAGACCAAAGTCACATTCAACATCCACCTCCTAAGCAATAAAATGGTATCCCTTCCATCTCCTTCACAAATCTTATTCAAAATCATGTGAAAAACACAAACTCAAATGATCCTACTCCAAGTCAATATCAAGATCAAGAAAACTCTTCTTCCTCCAAATCCATTTTAGGTCCTTTTGTTCTAAAGTCAAACTCTTCATCCTCCAAATCCATTTTAGATCCTTTCATTCCAAATTCAATCTCTTTATCCTCCAAATCCATTTTAGGTCCTTTCATTTGAAATTCAAACTCTTCATCCTCCAAATCCATTTTAGGTCCTTTCATTCGAATGTCAAACTCTCTATCCCTTCCATCCATCTTGGGTCCTTACTTCCCTCCATCCACCATTACATCACCTCAAATGATCCATAAGAAAGATCAACAAAGGCACGCATCTTTGAACTTCTTTCAAAAATCTATCTAAACATATTTTCAAAACTATTCTTCCATCATTTTCTTTATCTATTTTGGGTTCTTATGTCCCAAAACTCAATTATTCGCCATATCTTCATTACTTCTCAAGTTATGTACCAACACTCATCTTGAATGCATTTCCATCTCCTCACACAAATCTTCAAATATTCTATCTATTATCCAACACCTCTTTTCTATCCTTCAATCCCTTTCATTCAATCCTTTGCATAAATTCATCATCTGTGAAATAGGCATTTGTGTCATTTTGTCACTTGCTTGCCCATGCTCGAATCTTATGTTCAGTCATTTTTCTTGGATATATATTCATGATACACTTAAAAATCTGAGGTTGTTCCTCTTTAACATTATCTTTCGGTTGGGATAGACACTCAATCCTAAAAAAATCCACTTATCGTATCTTGGTACCAACATCTTTTGATTACTATATCTCATACACTTAATCAATTGCTTTAAATCATTGTGATCTCTTAGTTGAAGACATGGCTAGTGAAAAATCTAAAATCTTCCTTCAGTGCCACTGTAATTATCAGACCCATGTAAGTTTCATTACTTACAAGCCAATGCAATCAAAATAAGAAAAGAAAAAGGCAATATCAAAAGATCCAAAGCATTATCAAGAAAATAAATATCCAAAAAAATAAAAAAAATAAAAATGAAATATCAAAAGCTTGGCTATGGGAATATGCAAGTAACTCCATCGGGGCTATGGATGCCTGACTGGCAAAGGAGCAATATTTGTGATATTACAATGATAACCTCATTGGAGCTATGGATTCTTTCTGGCAGCGAGGCTCTATCTAGGATGCTTTTGAAGTCAGGGTAACTCATGTAGCTAGCCACGTTGGATTCTGAAGATTACAATGATCATATGAGCCAGAATGAACCCAATTACACACACATGGGTAATCAAAGACTAAGTACCTTGATCCAGTTTGGGATTCTTCTTCCCTTTTAAGTCTATTTCCTAGTTGCTAGATATGTTTGGTTGAATTTTTTGGTGGTTCTAAGTGTGGGTTGGGTCTCTATCTTTGAAAAAGTTCAGGAACACTTATTCAGGTAGTACTAAATACTATGACAATCTTACATATCACCTCTTTACAAATGGAGACTTCTATACTTGGGTTCAAAGTTTCATCCACTCTATTCTTCATACCACATCTCCCATTATCCTTCCTCCAGTATCCATTACTCTATCTAAATTCATCCAGTGCTATCTATGATCTTGCTTCATGCTAATCTATACCATCTATCCTAACTATTCATTTCTTCCATCATCTATCACTATATATGCTCTTGTTTCTCTTATCCATATCCTATCTCTACCCATATCCCCTTTTCCATCCTTGATCTTGATCAAAACTAAGGACAAAACATGATTTCAAAAAATTCTCTTGATGTGTCTCCTCATAAGCTGCCCATTCATCTTCTGCTCAACAATTCATCCATTCCTTGTCTTTCTATACATTGGGGAAACCAAACACATCTTTCTTCTAATCCAAAAAGCTCCAAAGAAAAAAAAACCACAAAATGTCTCAAAAACTAAAAAAATCAAAAAAATTAAAAAACAAAATTGAAAATCAAAGCATGAGCGCATGGCCCATCCATCAAATCAATAATAGGAAAATGATCAAAGTCAAGCAATCAATCACATGTCTTGTTAATCAATTCATCACTCAAAATCTATCAACATCAATGTGTCTTATATAGGGATAGTACACTCGAAACCAGACAGATCGGTCTTACACGGGTACTCACTCTTTGAAACCAGACATTCTTATCAATCATTGAACAAATAAAAACAATGAGATAGATTAGTATGACTGCTGGATTCTGTTCTAGGTTGTCATATCTTTATCAATTGATGGAAGGACATGTTTCATCTCTCAAAAATTAGGAAAGACAAAAAAGATCAGAAAAATAAATCAAAATGTGCAATAAAAACAAGTGGTTAAAACCTGGTAAATAGGCGCTATCTAAGAAGTAGGTTCCTCCATCTATGAGATCGCTTTGCACACCTATCCACTCCATCCTATCACATCTATCGCTTCCATCATATCCTAGCTTATCCATTCCATCTTTCACATCCATTGCTCTAAACCATTTAGCAAGAAATATGCAGCTTACCAACAGTTATAAATCTTTGACATATTTGTCATATTCATTGTCTTATATTTTATCAGAATCAACCAATTTGCATTTGTATCCCACCATGGTTTGGATCTTGATCAATTCATATATTCATAATAAATTTTTGTTTCCACTGGGGGCAAAATCCAAATTCCTTTTGCTAAGATGATCTTTTGAATCTTTAAAATCCAAAAACATTTGAAAAACTTAAAAAACCAAAAACACCTAGGATTTTGAAACAGATAACGAGCAACAATGCAATAAACATCAAGGCATTTCATCAACAACTGAATCATGCAACTTAGAAACTGAAGAATTAATCAACAAGTAATAAAGGATTATTAAAGATCATTCATCAAGATGATTATATCAGTTAATGACCATAAGAACATGTGAATGATATACAAGATTCAATGTTTATATCTTGATTTTATTGCTAATCATGTACTCTATGCAACTCAAGGATGTCCATGACTACAGAAGCTATGATGAGACATGATTATTTTCTTTGATTGTTGTCTGTGGTTTATCTCTTACTACGGTATGAACTTGTCTCAGGATATGATCGGCAAAAGATCAAGGAGGATGTTCCAAGTCATGCATGAAAGGAGATACTCCTTGTCTGTTCTGCAAGCAATACTCAGGTCAGCTTGATCCATTTTGTCAAGTTTCTTGTATTAACTTTCTATATAAAAATCCATGTAATAAATACTCAGGTCATCTTGAATCATTATGTCAAGTTGCTTGTATTTTCTTACAACATTTTAAAGCTCAATGATGAAATCAAAGCACTGTTACAAGATAGCATATGAAGAATGGCAGTACAATTTTTAGTTAGATCATTTCATTAGCTCATTTTTTTCATCTGCATTATAAGCATTCATTGTCAAGTTGCATTATAAGCATATCATTTCATTAACAGATCAACAGTCATAAATAAAGATTGAGTATACTTGGACAAACAAAAATAATTTGCATTTAATCATTATAGGTGCATTCATTTCTTAGAATCATTTTAATCATCATCCATTTCATTAGGTTGCATTTAATTAAGTACATCATGTAGAGTATCATCATTATTATTTGCATTATCATTCCATTAACGATTATTTAGTTGCATCTTTGCACTTAGATTCATAAATCATCATAAACATTACATAAAAACTCAAAAATATTTCATATAGATCATTTGCATTTACATAATCATAAGTTAAAAGCAAATCAATCATTCATTTGCATTCCATATAGATCAGTACATTTGCATCATTTAAGTTAGAAATCATTTCCATTTGCATCCAAGATCATCGAAAATCAAAACAAAAACATATAATCACTACATCCATATAATCAAAGCATATAGATCATCAAAGCATAAAGCATCATCATCAAATAGAGTAACATGCATATAAATCATCATCATCATATAGAGTCCATGTCTACATATAGATCATCATAAAATAATAAAAAGTTCAAGTATACAATGATATTAGATAAACAATACAAATGCCTCATCCAATGCAAATCAAGTCAATTCTATCTTATACCACTCCCACCTGACTCTGTCCATCTCTGTGGCTGTGGGCGAGAAGATCCTCCAAATGCTTGTCTCCCATGCTCCCCACTCCTCTGAGGAGGTCCCATGACTCCACCATTGCTAGTATCCATTAGCACAGTGGTATGATAACTACCTACTCTTTGGCTCTCTGCAACTGCCTCCTCATATCGTCATCGCCAGTGGGAAGTCTCCCTCCTTCCCAGCCTGAACTAGTGCTCTAATAGTATGTGCCGAGAGAGTACCTAATACAACCTACTGAATATGATCAAGAAGACCCTGAGTATCATGTTGTCTCCTAACATCTCTATCCCGCTTAGTAATAAGAGTTTGTACTTGTGCTCGAAGCTGATCAATCTGTGCTCTCAGACTGTCAATAGTATCCTACCCTAGCACATCATGCTCTGGTATAACCACATCTGGCATATCATGCACTGGTGCAACCTTCTCTGGTACATCTTGTTGTGGTGCATGAATCCCAATCCCCTCACCACCAACCTATCCAACTGCTGGAATCTCGGTCCGAGTAACCCTCCGCACCTATTATCTAATCAGGGGAACATGATCCTCAAGATCCTCATCATCTCCACCATGCGCTACAATAATTCAAGGATCTAGCTGAATCTATCCAAAATCAATGCCTCTCCCACAACCCCCATCCAGTCCAGTCACCCTGCCTCCTATCAATGGCAACCCTCTCGATGATCTCATACCAGTCCTGTCATGCTCTCTCCCAATCTATCCAACATCTCTCCCACCCATAGGACGTGGTCTCTCAATCTTGCCAGCGGGTCCAAATGGTCCTCCATGGACTCTCAATCGACCTCCCCTCCATCCAAGTCTCCTACCACCACCTCCTCCATCCCCACCATCATCTCCACCTCCCCCAGCCTCATGAGTAGCTCTAAGCTCTTGTCTGTGTCTACGTCTCCTAGAAACTAGATCATCTGAGTCATCCTCATCATCTCCTGAACTAGGAGGAGGATCTGCTGGATTAGTAATATGAGGAAATGGATGAGCTAGTATATAGTGAGCATACTATGTAGTAACCCTAGGATCAAGAATGTGTAATCTCATATCATAAGCCACTCTCAAAGTAGCAACAAACTTTGCATGAGCAATCTCAAATGACAAGGACGGTCCCCAATCTCGTCTATCTCTATAACGTCGAGCATATATCATCACACCAGTAGGAATAGGCTGAATGATACCAAACTATCTCAAAATCCAACCAATCAACTATCACTCAACAATAAAAGGTGTCTGACCAATGAGATATCTACTCTGCATAATACATGGTAATGTCTGTGCATCATCAATCCATGGAGACAATCAAGATATGGTCTCCAAGTGATGTTGTCCAATGAATCTAGCACCCAACGCTAATACTCCATCTTACCCAGATTATGCTGAGTAAGGATACGTGCATAGAAATATACATTTGGCTGCCTCTCTCCATGAACTCTGTGATGGATAGGCCAAGTAACAACAATGTGCTCCCAACACCAGATCTACAATAAAGTGCATCCAGTAGATAAACTCGCACTCTCATCATACACTACCTAAAGAAGATCATGACATAAGTGTGCCAGCATGCAAACACGCCACGCATATTGAGTACGATGTTGAATCATACTAAGGAGAATCTCACCCCATCCAATAGAAAAACCTTGTGATCTCCTATCAGGACATATAAATCCTCCAATAAAACAAGCAAGAATAACAAGAAGAGCCTTGTAATATATCACCATATCAACCCATTGTATTTCTCCTTTACCAATTCTCTCATTAGCAACAACTTTGCAAGCCTCTATCCCAACTTGATCCTAATAATCATACTGCACAAGCTCGCCAGTCACTGGGATATGCAGAATCCTGTAGACATCCTCTAGAGTCACACTAATCTCACCCGGTGGTAGGTGGAAAGTGTTATGCTTGTTGTGCCATCAACAAACCTTTGTTATGCATAATCTCAAGCATATATAACAAATGGCGTAAACCATAGGCATCTATGTGTCTAATCTTAGCCTGGGTCAACTCTGGAACTAAATGACGCACTGTGGGTAATTTCTCCCGACACTGGAGAACATCAAGTTTCTCCTATTTTGTCAAGAGAAATGAATCACATCAAATTGAATCATCAAATCTATCTATCAAATCAAATTGAAGCAACTTACGCTGTCAAAACATTTTAAAACCTATCAATCATGGTTTTCTATCAAACACTGAGTTTACTCAAAAACTCTGCTAAGCTCTTACATCAGAAACTAAATCGGTTTCTTAGAGCTACCCAATTGATCAAATCAAGCTAATCAAAGCTATCTATCAATCAAGATAATCAAAACTATCTATCAATCAAGTTAATCAAAGCTATCTATCAATCAAACTAATCAATCCTATCAATCAATCAAGCTCATCAAAGCTATCTATCAATCAAGCTAATCAATCCTATCAATCAATCCAGCAATAAAAGCAATCTATCAATCACGCAATCACGCAATTTCTAAATCAAGACCTTATTTCATCCTCAATGTGTATTAAACATGTTAAATCTACTTATCAAAGTGATTTTTAGCTTTTGCACTTATCAAAAATATCAATTTAAGCAAAAGCGCTATCCTATTAAGCATTTGCGCCAAACTACAACCAATGCACTAAATCTAAATGCAAATGCGCTAAACTAGTGCATATGCGCTATCCTTTTTAACAAAACACTAAAACTATAGGCATAAACACTAATCTATGCAAAAGCGCTACCTTTCTGGGCATATGCGCTAACAAACAACGCATTTACGCTACCCTATGCATATGTGCTAACATCTTGAACATAAGCGCTAACATACCGAGCATATGCGCTAATCTAAGCATTTGCGCTAAACCTAGTTGCATATGCGTTAAAACAAACTACAAAAGCACTAAAATAATGCTGGAAAAATCGAAAAAATTCAAAAAATTCAAAAAAGCACCTAAAAACATAAAATTTTGAATTAAAACTTGAAAACAAGGCTCAGGATAAGATACATACTGGATACCCATACTCGATAGGTCACTAGTAACGCCGAACTCACTTAAACTGATGACACTCCACTGAAATCACCATTTTGCCACCTCAACAAGAATATTTTCAAACAAAAAGCTGACAAGGATAACAATGAAGTTAAAATTAGCCTTGGTTAATTTTATATTTACTATTTTGAAGAGTAACTAATTTCAATGGGGAAATTTAATTTGTTTTTTCCAAATGAATTTAATTGACTAAATTTTTATTATCATGAGATTAATTGTTCAAACCAAACTTTCCGACAATTTCACGATCAATCTCCTGAGGGGGCACACAATCAGGATTTTCAATCTTTATCAGGCATTTTGGAGACTTGATTTAATCTTTGAAACAATGTTATTTTCATGTCATTTCAAAGAGGGGCAAAATGTATACACCTAAAATTGGCTATGAGCAATTAAATAAATATTTTATATTTATTTAATAATTATTCTTCTATTAAATAGTTAATTTGAAAAGATTAATTTATTTAATTCATTTTCATGTCTTTCTATTAATTAATATTTTATTAATTAATTCATTTATCCTATTCTTCTAATTAATTAAATATCTAATATTTAATTATCTCCTCCAATCAATTAAATATCTAATATTTGATAGTTGTTCTCCTATCCTATAGTCTCAAATATTAAATAATTCCTAAATTATTTAATCCCCCTTTTCCAACTCACCCTCCATCTTCACTTCATCTTCCCTTTGCCAACTCATCCAACATGTGGCTAAGGAAATTAATATTTCTTAAATATTAATTCATCATTTATCCCCAACCTCCAAACTTAATGAATATTGTGTACGTACACATATTTCATTACCATTTCCTATATTCTCTTCAACACCCTCTACATCTTAGGAAGGACTTGAGTCCACTTGTCCTCTCATGCCTAAATTTCCTCCAACCATCCCTAGATTCCCTCAGTCAGCAACCCAGTCAAGGTGAGATGAGTGACACTTGTCTTCTCCTTCCCCCTTTCTCTCAACCTTCACCTTTGCTCACAGCCATCCAAATCTGCAGATCTGATCAGGACCGTTGATCTAAGCCACATCATCTGATCCTCTCAAAGTCTATAAAATCAAGAGCTTCAATTGAGAGAGAGTTAGACTTCAAGAGACTTCAAGTGCATTTTGCAAGCTAATTATATGCATCCATGAGTTTTAGTTTTGAAGCAAATAGCAATTATCATATAATATCATTTATCATAATCATTTAGTATAATCATGTAGTATTGCATATCATAGTATCAGTTAACTACAAGTTATCAGTCTATTCTTCATATGCCATCTTGGAAGCCATCAGTGCATTGTCTGAGAGAACACTGTCTACAACCAGGAACAGTGGAGTTAGGACACAATGAGACATAAATCATGAAGGTAAAATAATGTTTTATTTTAGTATGTATTTCATGTAGTTTCATTGGTTGAATTTGGATTTCCTGTATGCATTTCCATTTGTATTTTGTCAAACTAACTTGTTGCAGGTAACATTCTGAGGATGAAATTCAAGTCGACATAGTAGTCATAGCTTTATATGTGTCTTTGTGGCTGTCTTATAATACTAATCTTCAGGTACTGCTCATGACTGCTAGAAAAATATATTATGATGATTGTTACCCAATGATTGTTACAGATAACTGCTAACACATAAAAGACCCCTCTCATATTTGCTGCAATTTTTGACTAACAAAATGGAAAGCTTACTGTCTTTGTGGTGTAAATGTTGGATATTAGAAAAGACTATGTCAATGATATCAAGCCAATCACTGTGATGAATCTTGGATTGTGTATCAAACTTTTGTTTATGTTCATGAAGCTATGTCTCTCTGTATTAACACAATTTGTCCTGATCACTTATGACCATGTCTTCAAGATGCTACCTGTAGCGTCCTAAAATTGTAACATTTGCAATTTCGACTGCATTTGGGTCTTCACGATGGCGGCGCAATGTTGAACCTGAATGGAGACCCCGAAACCTACTTGTGACATCAAAAACTGCATTTTTCTGCACCCTGGCCTGATCCCTCCTTGCACCCTGCTGTCCCGGTCTCTTTTGGGCATCGGGTCTTTAAGTTTGCAATTCGGGAAATAATGTTTCCTGGTCGGCCTAAGGTCGGAAAAATCAGTCTATCAGCCCTAATTGACAAGTATATAAACTACTTTTCCTCTCCTAAAAAGAAAGAGAAAGGAAAATAAGCAAGAGCAAGAGGCGAAAGCGATATTCAAACATTCAAACATTCAAGCATTCAAGCATTCCTTCAAGCAATTGAGCATTCTAAGTCTCCATTCAAGGCTAGGTGTTGCATTCAAGACAAGGATTCAACCATTGAAGAGGAGATCACTTACAACACATACAACATACTACATACATTACACCTTCGCATGTAAGAATACAAACATTATTACAACAAGGTATCAGTACTTGTTTACATTACAAACATTTACATTTATAGCATTCTCATTTCTTGGTTAATTCCAAAATCGGGGTTTGACCTAAAGGCAAACCCCTCATCCCTAATCCCCCAATCATCCTCTCTTTTCTGTGTGTAGGTTGCAGGTACGCGGCTATAATTGAAGATCTAGAATCCTTGTGCAGAGATGAACAGATCCCCCTTTGTTTCACAGATTTTTCGGAGGACTGTGTGCACGCCGGGCGCCATCATCCCGTCAACTTTTGCTCAAATTTGCAGAATAGCACCATCTCGGCATTTTACTGCTAATTCCAAGTCTGCAGCTTCATCCCGTATCCCTATCTCTGTTTATAAGTGAATCTTTCCTACTTTACATGCATTCCTAGTTCAATCTTTCTATCTACATTCTTTACAAAAGAGGGTATCCTTGATGTCACAACCCTTGAAACTCATTTAGAATCCAATCTTGCATTGCTTGGGATTGGATCTTGTGGGTTTCAACCCCTCTTTTGAATATAAAGTCTCTCCTAAGTGAAAACCATCAACCCTAGTGACTCTCCCTTCTCTCTCCTTGGAGTTGGGGCGGGGAGAACGACTAGGGTTCGATTTTTTTGCTTTACATTTTGGTGAACTCGACGTGAACATCCTCATTCTGATTATTCATGGTTAGATCTGAAAATTTTGCTTTCCTAATTATATTTCCATGTTTGATCTTTTGCAAATTTTAGAGGTTGATTGCATAAAAACCCTAAAATTTTCTTTTTAAGTAATTAAACTTGTGAAATGTTTAATTGTTGATGCTTGTTTCAGATCTACCCTTCTATTGCAAATTGTCAATTCATATTTGTGCTTTAATTCTGAAAATTAAGTGGTTAAATGTCAAAACCCTAATTTTTAAGACCTTCTTGATTCAACCTTTGACTGATAATTTCACTAATCAAAACACCTCCAAATCGGCTGTAACTTTGGATTCCGCAATAAAATCACAATATCTTTCATCCCTGAAAATTTGGAAAAAAGTTGCGAGGACCGTGTTCACCTCGAGCACCCTCGTCCCCGGCATTTTTTCTGAAATTTCGGGAGCTAGATCTTACTGTATTTTTCTGCTAAAATCTAGAATTTTGGCTGATTTTATCAATTTTAACACTCTCAAAATTAAAGTCAAAGTTGGTCTAGCGATTGCTTGGATTGAGGCTTCTAATCATTCAAAAATTGTTGAAATTAAAATTCATATCAAAATTGTGTTTCTTACTGTCCTAAATCTGAAAAGTGTGTTGGCATTCATTCGAAATTTCAGTGCTTTATTCAAATTTTTATAGTTTGTGACTTTTGAAATTAAATGTTTAATTGCAACAACCTTGATTTCCACTTTCAAAATTCGAATTTTGCATGAAATCGAGTCAACTTTTAAATTTCAAAACTTGCATTGCTTTTGGTATTCCCTCTAAAATCATAAAATTCAAAATTTCAGTTTCCCTCTCTTTTTCAAAATTCAAATTTTACATTTTTCAACAATCTTGGTAGGGTTCAAATTTGAGATTGCAACTTTAATTTGGCCTATCTACAGATCGTAAAATCACTCAATTTTTTCAGATTAGCTTTAAAATCATCATAACTTTCATCCTTGAAAATTTCGAAAAAAGTTGCGAGGACCGTGTGCACTCCGTTTGCCACGGTCCCGGACATTTTTTTCTGAAATTTTGGGAGATTGTCCTAATTGCATTTAACAGCTTAAATCTAGGAGATTGGCTAGTTTTATTGAAATTTGTTACCTCTAAAATTCAAAATCTTCTCTCTTTCTTTAGTGCATGAGTTTTACAACAATAAGCCCTACTTACACTATTCCCGTTAGACGAAGCCTTAGAATTAAGTCTTTCCAAGGTGTAATTACCGAGGAGATGGAACCTAATTTGAATGGCCTTTTTAACGAGGACATGGGTAATTCCTCTAATCCTCTTAATGATGAAGAAGATCTCCATGAGGTTTCTGTAGAACAACTTTCGAAATTGGATAACCAATTTGATGATTTTCGACAATGGATGTCTCAAGAATACCCTGATAGTGAGGCTCTTTCATTAATTGAGGGTCTAAAACGTATGGTTCAAAGTGATAAGAATGGAATTGATATTTTGCATGGTATTGCACACATTGTGGATTTGAATGTGATGCCTATGAAGAGTTGTGTCGAAACTTTAGGTTATACACAACCTCCTACTCAAGTTAATCATTCTATTCCTTTGACAATTTCTATTGCTAGTATACCTACTTTTACATCAAACATAATGACTACTTCAATACAAGATATTCCACCTATGATCACCAGTCATGGGGGCAATCCCTCTTCTTCAATCAACCCTCTTCCTTCATTCAATCCGACTTCTTCATTCATCCCTTCAATGAGTGTTCCTATTATATCTCCACAAATAAACATGACGCAAGGGGGCAATTCATTTAACCATTCCATTCCTCCTTGTAGTGTTCCTCCTTTCCAATCATCTCCTATGACTAACTATCATACTGTCCCGCCACCTTACTCTCAATCAATACCTTCTTTCAATAACATAACACCTCCATCACAATCTAACATGTCTAATATGAACTCTTCGACTGAAGCGACCATTAACGATCTTGCACAAACTGTCTCTTCTTTACAACAACAAATTGCCTCTATGAATCAATCTAAGTTTAGTGTGCCCACATTTGATGTTGTGAGCCCACTTTCTCTTGACATTGTTCGAGCTATCCCCCCTAAACATGTTGAAATTCCGCATTTGGAGCTTTATAATGGTAAGGGTGATCCTCTAACACATGTTAAGACCTTTCAAACAATATGTACTGATTTTGCTTATGACCAAAGGTTGCTTGCAAAACTGTTTACTAGAACATTAAGAGATAAAGCCCTACAATGGTATTGCTCATTGCCTTCTTATTCTATTACTTCTTTCGAACAACTTGCAAATGCTTTTATTCAACAATTTCAAAACAATATAAGTCCTAAAGTTACTTTGATTGATTTAATGCATTGTAAACAAGGTGTTAAAGAAAAAGTGACTGATTTCATTGGTAGATATAAGCATTTGTATGCTCAAATTTCTTTTCCAGTACCTGACAATGATATTCAAAGAATCTTTATTTCTAATTTACAAAAAGACATTATAAAAAAACTTCTATTTTCTGAGTTTACTTCTTTCCAACAGTTGTGCGCAACTCTTCACAATTATCAACTGACTGTGAGTCAAATGGAACAAGCAAATCCTATGGCTCCGAGTGATAAGGGTGATAGTAGTCAATAACCATTTGGGAAGTTTAAACCGAATAGAGAGTCCATTAAATTCAACGAAAACATCATCAACAACAATGTGAATGCGGCATCAGGTGTGCCTCCACTTTCTAAGTTTTTCAAGAAAGAAATAAAGTTTACTCCTTTGAATGAATCATTGCATAGTATTATGAATAAGTTATTGGAACAAAATGTGCTTACTCTTCCTCCTATAAGGAAAATATATTCTACAAAGATTAATTCACCCTATTTTGATAACAAATCTTTTTGTCAATTTCATCGTCAACCTGGGCATGATACTGAAAAATGCTTTTCTTTAAAGGGTAAAATTCAAGATTTTATTGATAATAATACTATCTCTATTTCTGGTGTGAATGATAAAAGCAACACATCTGTAGCCCCTCCTAACCAAAATCTTAAGATTTTTACTGATCCATTGCCTTCTCATACCTCTAATGCAATTGATACTAATGACTCCTCTGTCTCACCTGATGATCTTGTGTCTATGACTCCGAATGTGATTAACTTTGTAGAGCAATAGAAAATCCCTAAAAAACCTTCCATCACCTTTGATTCTAGTGAAACTATCAGGGCACCTGATGGTCCTTTATATATAGTTGCAAAAGTCAAGAATACACCTTGCCGTGGAGTGCCTATTGATCCTTCTTGTATGGTTAATATCATTACTGAAGAATTTCTTTTTACTTTGCAATTGAATCAAGTGATCTATGATGAAACAAATGTGGTTGTGAAACTATTTGATGCATTTTCTTCTCTTGCAATTGGTTCTATTACATTACCTATTGAGGTCCATAACAAATCCCTTGATGTGGACTTTGCTATTATTGCATCATCCGAACAATTTCGTGTGAAGCTAGGCTATCCTTGCCTATCTTCCATGAAAGCTATTGCTTCTCCTATTCATAAGTGTTTGAAATTTCCCCATAATGGTGAAGTTGTTACTGTCAATCATAGTCTCTTTAAACCAGCTGAAAGAACTTCTAGCGTTCCTATTGATTACTTTTGGCCTAAACAATTCCAATCTCTTCCTCCACGAAGTGATCATCTTTTCAAATCTTATCAAAAGTGGAAGAAAGATATGATCCTATCTCTAAGTGAACCTAGAACACCCAAACTTGACATTCCTATCGTTCTTGAGAGGGAAGTTCTTCCTTTGAAAGATAAAACTAATGTCTTTCCTCAAGAAGATTCCCAACCCATTCCTATGAACATGATTATGCCTATATCTAATAAACTTCCTAAAAGTAGACCTATACCTCCTCGTCATAATGGACTTGGTCTCCTTCCTAAACTAAATATTCCTCCCTTATATGGAGCAGTTCCTCCTCCTTCCTCTTATGGAGAGAAGAGACCTTCCTCTTCTCCTATTGTTCAACCTAAGAGACCACAACCTAAACACCCAAGTGATAAGGATGAGAACATTCCTCCTCCTCAATCTTCTCAACTTCCTACTAAGACTAGACGGAATCGTTCTGCATGTGAATGCCAACGAAAGCGTCATCTTAGAGCTCAGGCAGCTGCTTCTCAAACTTTGCAATCCCCAAAAACACCTTCAGCCAGTATTATTCCATTCTCTCCTCAGCCGACGATTGAGCCGAAATCTCCTAAACATAAGATGCATGATGGCCTTGATCCTGTGTGAGTTAAAGATCCTATTTTTATAAATCTTGATGATGATATAGATGAAAATGTTATTCATGATGTTACTCTTGTTCATTCTGATAGTGAATATGAATATGTTGATGTTGATAACCATCTATCTAATGAATTTTCTAAAGCACTTATCCTAGCTCCTAGACAAGAACAACGTGGCTTGGGATATGAACATAGCCCTTGTTTGGATCTTGTGATAGCTCCATCTGCTGTGTTGGATGTTCCTCCTCTAGTGTGTTTCCTACCTTCCCGAAATATTGATCAGCAAGATCGGGGGGTAGATGATGTGCTAGACTAGTTTCATTAGCATAGCAGACTCTCTCCTCCTCTCTTGATCTCTTTTGTTACTTCTTCTATGTGTTACTCTCATTCTTCTATTTGTTGTCCTTAGTGTTGTCTACTTGAGGACGATGCAAAACATTGAGATCTCTTTTGGTCTCTCTCATGTTGACTCAAAAGACACATGTGTTCCCTTCTTCTAGGTGACCTTCCTTGATTGGGGAATGAAGAACAATTATGCATACATACATATGATATACATGAATTATCATAGAGCATACTGACCCCGAGGAAAGCAAAGTCACCTTGTGCTTTGTGTTTTGTGTCTATTATCCTTGGGCTTATCTCACACTTGGGGGCTAAATCCTTGTGATAACGTGCTCCTTTCTCATTTCTTATATGTATCACTACCTTAAAGAAATCACCCCCGGTGAGGCGTGTGCGATCGCTTTAACGTAGGGGGGCATACATCCCGTTCATATCTTTTCAGGATACTTGAAAATTTCTTGACAAATTTAGCTTTGCCTTGAAAATTTTTGATATCTTTCTTGCATGACTCATAGTGAGGGAACCTTACTACTGACAGTCATGGTTCTCCCTCATGATCTTCCCTTTTACTTTGTCAATCGAAGTCGTAAGATCCTTAGTCCACTAGGGGCTTGGTGTATCTTGCCTCCTTGACGTGGTGAAAGTTTGTCAATGTTGTTTCCTTGTACTTTACCGGAAGTATGAGTGTACGCTTATACTCCCGCTAAAGTGGGGGCTAAATGTAGCATCCTAAAATTGTGGCATTTGCAATTTCGACTACATTTGGGTCTTCACAATGGCGACGCAACGTTGAACCTGAATGGAGACCCCGAAACCTACTTGTGACATCAAAAACTGCATTTTTCTGCACCCTGGCCTGATCCCTCCTTGCACCCTATTGTCCCAGGAGGTGGGACCATGGCGCACCCAGCACCCTGGTCCCCCAAGACCATGGCGCCTAGCGCCCTAGTCCCTGGCCCTATTTTGGGCCCGGTCTCTTTTGGGCATCGGGTCTTTAAGTTTGCAATTCGGGAAATAATGTTTCCTGGTCGGCCTAAGGTCAGAAAAATCAGTCTATCAGCCCTAATTGACAAGTATATAAACTACTTTTCCTCTCCTAAAAAGAAAGAGAAAGGAAAATAAGCAAGAGCAAGAGGTGAAAGCAATATTCAAACATTCAAACATTCAAGCATTCAAGCATTCCTTCAAGTAATTGAGCATTCTAAGTCTCCATTCAAGGCTAGGTGTTGCATTCAAGACAAGGATTCAACCATTGAAGAGGAGATCACTTACAACACATACAACATACTACATACATTACACCTTCGCATGTAAGAATACAAACATTATTACAACAAGGTATCAGTACTTGTTTACATTACAAACATTTACATTTACAGCATTCTCATTTCTTGGTTAATTCCAAAACCAGGGTTTGACCTAAAGGCAAACCCCACATCCTTAACCCCCCAATCATCCTCTCTTTTCTGTGTGTAGGTTGCAGGTACGCGGCTATAATTGAAGATCTGGAATCCTTGTGCAGAGACGAACAAATCCCCCTTTGTTTCGTGGATTTTTCGGAGGACCGTGTGCACGCCGGGCGCCATCGTCCCGTCAAATTTCGCTCAAATTTGCAGAACAGCGCCATCTCAGCATTTTACTGCTAATTCCAGGTCCGCAGCTTCATCCCGTATCCCTATCTCTGTTTATAAGTGAATCTTTCCTACTTTACATGCATTCCTAGTTCAATCTTTCTATCTACATTCTTTACAAAAGAGGGTATCCTTGATGTCACAACCCTTGAAACTCATTTAGAATCCAATCTTGCATTGCGTGGGATTGGATCTTGTGGATTTCAACCCCTCTTTTGAATGTAAAGTCTGTCCTAAGTGAAAACCATCAACCCTAGTGACTCTCCCTTCTCTCTCCTTGGAGTTGGGGAGGGGAGAACGACTAGGGTTCGATTTTTCCACTTTACACTACCATGCTTTCATCTTTGAATTTATTTATCAGTCGTTAATATTATTAATACACTTTTCTATCACCATTTTGTGGTGACTGTAATCTCATAGCTGCAACTTAGAATTTGAAACTATTTTATGCTCCATGGTGAATCATGATTCTCATAACTTGATCAATGAATTTTGAAACCATGTTACTATCTATAGATTGTTATAATGCTTCAAATATCTTACCACTCTTCATGATATCCATTATAATCTATGAATGGATACAACAAATGTAGATGGTTGTAGCTATTATAAAATTGGTGATCATTGTCTCTATTTTTGGGAGAGCATATGACTGTTCCTTGAGACTCTATGAGATGTTTTAGACTGATGAATCATTTTCAAAATTAGTGAACTGGGTTTGCACCAAATTTATTGGGTTTTTTCGGCATGAGTTCCTTGGGACAACATACTCACTATTTTTTTTAAATGAGTTGCTAACTTTGCTTACCGTTACCTTTACTATGAAATTCTTTCTCATTTGGTACTTTGCTGTTATGAAATATTGAGTGCCAATGTTGTCAAATATTTCCTTATGATTTGTATTTGACCGTTGAAAGTTTTATATGCTCTGCTATGAGTCTATGTTCACTATCATTAGGTTGTTTGCCTTCGACAAATGGTTATTCATTGTTCTTATTGTTATTAAAAACTGTACCATTGCACTTAATCATTTTGGGGTTGCACAATAAATGTAAACTTCTCTACAACATGACTGACAAATCATTTCTCTTAGTGGCTCTGTCAGCATGTTGCTCTTGTGAATTAGACTGTACTTCTTATCCTTTTGAGTGGACTACACTCTTGTAACTGCTAATATTTATTGTATTGTTTGTGCATACTGAAAAATGTTGCTCTATCAATCATTAATAATCTTCTTGGTGCACATTTGGGACTTGATCCACTTTTGATGTATCACTATACCTACTGTGGTCTTTGTATCGCTATCATGACTGATCATTTCACTTATTTTATGATATTTGTATTGATTTGTAGCTTAAAACCTTTCTAACTGATGATAGACTGCAACATCATTCATTGTTCTAAAGTATTATATCTCATCACAAAGACCATGCCGCTCCTTGGGATCAATGTTGAAACTGTCTGCTATGACTCTATGTTGGGCTTGGAAAAAGTTATATACTACTCTTGATGACTATCTGTTAAAAGTGTGCACTATATTCTTAACACATATAGTCCCCTTTGTGCTTTTGTAGATTCTTGATCTCATGGAAGCCCTTAATATAGAATTTTCAACTATTGTTATTGCTTTGTATTTGTGTATCAACTGGCACTTTATGAGGGTTGCAACTTTGATCATGATGTTTAATATTCCTCTAAGATCCCTGAGACTGCTCTTAAAGATTTAATAATACTCTCTTAATTGTGACTGTAATATTATGACTGTCACAATTAGCTTTTGAACCTATAATTCACTATTGAAGATGGTTTTACTTTGTATGTTGTCATTTAATGAAGTTCATTTCTTTAACCTATATGTTTATTTGACAAAGAATTCAATGACATGGCTCCTCTTTTGTATATAAAGAGCCAACTCACTAGGTAGACTCATTCATTGCTTTTATTTAGAATTTGAAGTATATGGCAATTCCTTACATCATATATGTTTTAAGAGGGTTGCTAAACTGTCATCTTGGATTGTTCTCTTTGGACAGTGGTTAATGCATTCTTAGGCCTAAAATCATGTCGCTTAAAAAGGGCTATGATTGTTTTAATACCAGTAACTCTCTATCCTAAATGACTATCATTTGTTCTTTTATTATTAGTTATGACTGCATTATATCAGGATGTCATTTGATTTTCATTTGAGCTGATACTTTTCCTTTAGCTTCCTTAGATGAAATTATGTTATCATACTCAAATTATGCTCTTTGAAAAATGCCATAGGTGACTTCTTTTTTTATGTACTTTTGCAACCATTCACTATGATCTTTGATTTGGGACACAATCACTATCCTTGGATTCAAATGCATGATCAACACTTTGTGACTATTTTCTGTGATTTTCCCATATCAGTCATCTTATTGTCCTTCTGAATGACTATAAGTATTGGATTGTATTCTTCAAGTAAAGGAAATATTTTTGTGGTTGGATCATGACATCCTTTCTTAAATAACTGTTATATCTTTGGGACTATTTGTTCTTTGGTACTTTCATTGTTACAGTGAGTTTGAAACTCTTTTGCCATTTGTTGTATTTAAGCCTTTTGTGCCATAGAAAGGTCTTCTATGTTTTCTCATAATAACTCTTTACGACTGTATTACCAAGATTGGTAATTGTTTCTTATGATCTTGATGAGTCTTTGTTTTCAACTATTCATTATGCCAATATTGTAAAGGTAGCACATCGATGTCTAAACTCAAATTAGTGCTCCTATAGTTTGATGACTGCTATGATGACTATTTTGGTACTGTGTGCCCTATCATCCACTATTATATATATTCTTAATGATGCTTTGTGGATGTCATTAATAACTAAGATTCTCTGTATAATGTGGTCTCTATGGTCTAAATATCTCTATTTATTTCTTGTGCTACTTGTATGTAAGAAGTACCTTCAATGGTCTTTTAGTTGTAGTCATAACAATAAGGACTACCCTCTGACACTATTCTATCCCTTGAAAGCTTATTTTTGAATGACGATTTCCTTATATTTTCATGGTTGTGCAATTTGTTTAGACTGGGAATACATTCAAGTTGCTCTCTTACTCTGTCACCAAATAGTACGCTAGTTGATAACTGATCACTGATTACCCTTACTGAGACTTTAAGATCTTTTATGACTGTACTTTTGCAACCATTCACTGTGATTTAATTTGAGTTAGCTTTGACTATGATTGTATTATCATGAATTTCTCAATCACCAACCTCATGTGGGCTATTACAAGTGTGTGACCAATGTTCCTCATGCATATTGCTATCATAAACATAACTTCTCTATAGATGATGGTCAAAATGGTCTCTCTTTTGTTTCAATCTCCATGTTCTATGAGATTTATTCACTATTATGTACCTGGATAGTGACTTATAAGAATTTGCAAATTAGTGTTCATTTATTGTATATGGGATGCTCTTTTAGCTCTCTTGGATAGTCACTTTTCCTTCATTATGCTTATGAATGCACCTATTCATGACAAGTGTTGTTTGATACATCATGATAGTCTTGTTATCTAATTTTCAATATGAGACCCTATTAGGGTTGTCCAGCCTTTTAGCATGCTAGTATGGTTTCATTGGACACTAGCATGTTATTTATAATAGTGAGATCGATAGTTCACTTTCGTGGATGACATGCCTCTTTTCTCTGAAATCTTATTGACATGTTAGCATGCTGGGCTCAACCCTCATGAGAGCCTCATTTAACACCACATGCTTGAACCTAAAATCTGAATCTACACATGAAATAAACAAGTTAGATAAAACATGGTTCTTGTTGTTATTTTATGGTATTCTTCTTTGCATTGATTCCTTGCCTCTAATTCTGACATACTGATAGTTGTAGGCATTTGTTTTGATATCCTTATGTAGATAGACTATATTTCCATTCAATTTGGGTATGAAAGTATGATAATCCTCATTGGTCTAACATCATTTTTTCAAATCTCTTGTAGGTACTCTTGGAATTTGAGCAAAAGAAGTTGGAGTGGAGGAGCAGTTGTGGCTTGACAAATCTCTCAAGTTTAGGCTCGTCATTCCAAGAAATGATGGGTTACCCTATTCTCATACTGTTCCCTTCTTTTTTTGTATAGTTTATTTTCATAATGGTATCAAAATATCTGTTTATTGTTTCAGTTTTCAGCTATTCCCATGGCTTGTGTGGGACACCTTACACATTTTTTTGTCATACAAAAGCTATTTCTATGCAATCTTTTGGTGTTATTTGTCTGAAATAATTGCATACATGAAATGAACTTAAGCTTTTAAACCATAATGTGCAAAATTGAAGAACTTGTAAAATGTTTTGTGTACCTTTCTTCAATTGCAATGTGTAAGGCTTATTTAGGCCACCAAAATTTAGCTAGTACAAAATTTTGGTAACAAGTACAATACCTGTTGGCATATGATGAACTGACATGTTGATATGATGATAATGTATATTGTCATTGATGTCAATAAGTGTAAGTGAACTGGTCTATAGATTGGAAAAAGTTGGTGAACTGGTATGAAGAAATGTAGTGAACCAGTGTCGGGGTTTCACTAAGTGTGACTACTGGTTGGTAGTCTCAGCTCTAGGGTTTCTGATTTGGCAATCTCGCTTGTGTGATGCAACCGATGAAATTCTGTAATAAGTTAGCTAAGAGATGAAGATGAGATCGTGATGCCACACCATCTTTGTGCACATGAAGGATTTCCTTGAGGATCTTGCATGAGAAGATCGACTATATTAAATGTCTACCTTAGGAATGAACATTCTTCTTAGCAGTATGAGAAGAAAGCATGATGAGTTACTGATTTCTATGTGTGGTGAAGAATGGACGATGCAGATTGTCTTGTGATCTATTTGAAATCGTATTTCTCTATCAAAAGTGTTCGGATAGTCAGGATTGGACCGCTTGTATTGTAAACCTAAAATGCTAAGGGTTTAGGGTTTATGCTACTGACCTAATTGTTGTCTATAAGTTCGATGATGTTTGTTATTGTAAGTTGTTGGAAAATGTTGTGTGTGTATCTGAGTGATGAGATACTTGCCAGACCAGTAACAGAAAATTGCAGGGTGCGATTGCAAAAGTAGAGGAACTGAAAAGGATCTACCTTAGCATATAGTGTTGTTATTAGATCAAAGCTTTACCTGTTGTCTTCTAACCATTTCAATAGAAGGAAAATCCCTTTGTCAGGTAGCTTTAATAGGCTTACTACAAATCCTCTAACTAGGTGACTCAAGTTCATTGAGTTCTTTAAATCCTCTAGCAAGGTAACCTTTAACAGGGTTTCAACCTTTAACAAGGTATATAGCCATCCCTTAACTAGGTGATCTTTAATAGGATCAGTTCCTAGCAGAGCCTTATTGGAAAGTCTTTAACCGAACTAGGCTCCTAACAGAGCGAGCTTCAAAAGAGTTAAAAAATAAGCTTCTGGGTATTCATCCCCACCGTGGTTTTTCCCATTTGGGTTTCCACGTGAAAAATATGTGTGTCATGTGTTGTGCATTTTTCATGTGATGATTCAGTGTTCTTTGTTTAAGTGATTATGCATGCATAGCTAATGTCTATGGTATTGGTGACACACCACATGCATATGTTTATGGGTAAAGTAGCTATCAAGTATTAAATGTATTGGAAGTGTTTAGACTTACCAGTCTATGTTGTCTGAAGTCTTACTGTGTTTAACAGGTATTGCCATGGTTAGGTTCAGTGATGAAGACAACCGGTTAGTATTGTTTTAGCTTGATAAGATTGTTGGAAATTTTTGTATGTACTGATTCACCCCCCCTGTTAGTACCAGTTAGGGTATTTGTTGTTCATCATTATTCATCAATTGGCATCAGAGCAACTCCAGGTCCTCGGGGATTAAAGCTTAACACAGTTGAGGTAAAAGATCATGCCTTAATGATGAAGAGGGAAGGTCCTAAGTTCAATAGAGATAACTTCAAAATATGGAAAGACAAAATGAAGATCTATATCAAGAGTTTGGGTGCTCAACAATGTTGCTATGTTGAAAATGTCTATGTAATTCCCACTGGCACTTTAACTGATGATCAGAAAAGAGAGATTAAAGAAAATGGGCAAGTCATGGAAGCCATTATTAGCAGTTTTTCTGATATTGAGTTCATTGATGTACAAGATAAGGACACTCCTAAAGATGTATGGGACACATTGGAAACTATTTATGGCGGTGATGAGCATGTAAAGAAAGCTAAGGAAGAGAGCCTTAGAGGAAAATTTGAAGACATGAGGATGGTTGAAGGTGAGACCATTCACCAATATGGCATAATAATCAAGACTATTGTTGGAGATACCAAGAGCACTGGTGAAACAATTGATGATGCCACCATTGTCAGTAAAGTCTTGAGATCATTGTTACTAGTCTATGAAATCAGAGTTGCAGCTATTTAGGAACTAGGGTCTATTGACAAAACCAAGGTATCCTTAGACTCTATCATTACAAAGTTAACTGCATATGAGTTGAATAGCTATGATGGCAATGTTCAGAAGTCTGAGTCATCTTTTAGAGCATCCGTTGCACCAACCAGAAAAGGAAAAGAAGAAAGTACTCGTTATGAATCCATGCAAAGCAGAGGTATGGATGATGAAAAAATTATGATGGAGTTTGAATCTCTTCTTACCAAGAGACTTCTAAAAGGTACTAGAAAATGATAACTTAATGATGAACGGATAGTACCAAAATGGTACTAAGAGAAGGGGGGGGGGTGTGTGAATTAGTATAGACAAAAACACAATCCTAAAACCTATTTGTCAACAGACCCTGTGCATAGGCATACAGACAATAACTTCGGTCTTAAACAAAGTACAACCAACAAAACCCAGAATAACTAAGACAAGCATAAACTGGTTGACACTTATCTTCTCATACAATTCTTCATTTCCATTTCACCCTAGTGCATGAACAGGTAATCTACCATCAAAGATATATATATATATATATATAGATCAACATGATTCACTGCTTGATAGAAAACAACATAGCATCACATGAAAAAGACATCACATATGACACACATATTTTTCATGTGGAAACCCAACTAGGAAAAACCATAGTGGGGATGAATTCCCACAAGCTTGTTTTTGAACTGTTTAGAAGTCTGCTCTGTTAGGAGCCTTGTCCGGTTAAAGACTAATACAACAAGTTCTGTTAGGAACTGATCTTGTTAGGGATCACCTGGTTAAGGGATGGCTAGAATACCCGGTTAAGGGTTAAACCCTGTTAAAGGTTACCTTGTTAGAGGATTTCAAGAACTCAATGGTTTTGAGTCACCCTGTTAAAGGATTTACAGTAAGCTAGTTAAAGCTACCCTGTTCAAGGATTTCTCAATTGTTGAAGTGGTTAGAGATCAACAGGTATTACAATGATCTGGTAGCAGCACTCAATGCCAATATAGATCCGCTTTAGCTCCTCTTCACCTTCTGCACTTACACTTTGCAAGTATCACTTCTCTCTTCTGGTCTGGCAAGAATCACGTATCTCTTCTCTTGGATACACACACACAACTTTTGACAACTACCTCAAAAAGAAACACAACATCGACCTTATAGGAAACAGATAGGTCGGTAGCATAAACCCTAAACCCTAAACCTATTAGGCTAAGCAATTCAAATGATTCAATCCTGACTATTGAGCACATTGTATTAAATGCAATAGTCTTGAACCAATCTCAAGATGTTCTCCATCGTTAATTTTCCACTGATTTCATGGTGGCTGATAACCCATCACACGTTATCACCGTTTACAAACTTTGCACATTCCCGAGGTAGATAGGAACAATCTCCTTCATGCAAGATCCTTCATGCGCACAAGGCTAACGTGGCAACATGATCTGTTCTTCGTTACAATGCTAACTCATCACACAAAGTCACTGATTGAGTCACAAAGGCTTGAGACACTTCAACCGGAAACCCTGAAGTTGAGACTACCAACTAGTAGTCATACAAAGCTTCCATGTGCCGGTTTGCATAACCACATGCCGGTTCACCTTAAACAAACACACCACTTCACTTTGGCACAAATGTCGGTTCACAGTGTTATACCGGTTCTCACATATACCGGTTCTCTCCTCTTCAACATATTGACATCAATGACAACATACAATGTCATCATGTCCTCATAGAAGTTCACATATTGCCAACAATCTTCCCCTTTGGCATTGATGGCACTATACAAAGATATCTCTTTGCTTCACATCTTCTCCCCCAACTTCTATAGATATCTTCTCCCCCTTTGATAACAATGCCAAAGTGGAGGCACAAGCTTCCCTGTTCCATTATGCTGCTCCCCCTGAGGAGTAGCATCCTTCAACACATCAATCCAAAAAGAATTTGACTATGCAATACCTGATTGATGTGGAGCATGTACCTTTAGTTTACCTCCTGAAGGGGAAACACCCCTAATTCACCTCTTAAGTACATAAATGTAGCCTTTGGAAGAGGCTTGGTGAATATGTTTGCTAATTGCTCCTTACTGGAAACATGTTCCAGTGCAATCTCTTTGTTCTGAACGTTTTCCCTCAGTAAATGACATTTAAGCTCAAAGTGCTTGGTTCTAGAATGTAAAACCGGATTCTTGGAGATGTTAATTGCACTAGTATTGTCATAATATATACTTACCGGTTCAGATACAGGAACTTTGAAGCCATTTAATACATGCTTCATCCAAATTGTCTGAGTGCAGTTCATGAAAGCTGCAACATACTCTGCTTCCACTGTAGATTGAGAGATACAACTCTACTTCTTACTCATCCATGAGACCAGTCTACCACCAAGAAAGATTGCACCACCGGTTGTGCTCTTCCAGTCATCTACATTACCTACCCAATCAGCATCTATGAATACTTTCAAGTTGAAATCCTTGCTATATGGATACCACAATCCATAATCAATAGTTCCCTTCAGATACCTAAGAATTTGCTTGACTGCAACCAAGTGGGATTCTCTTGGGCTTTTCTGGAACCTTGCAGTAATGCCAACTACATGTGCAATATCTAGTCTGATATGCACTACATAATGCAACTTACCAATCATTGATCAGTATTCCTTCTCATCAACCAATGCTGAGTCATCCTCTTTGGATAGTTTACAACTGGTCACCATTGGTGTAGCAATCAGTTTTCAATCTTTGATGCCAAAGGTCTTCAACACCTCTTTGACATACTTGGACTGAGTGATAAAGATTCCATCTTTCATCTGCTGGATCTGCAGTCCAATGAAGAACTTAATCTCCCCTATGAGTGACATCTCAAACTCTTTCTTCATCTCATCTGCAAACTCATGACTCATCTTGTCATCTCCACCAAAGATAATGTCATCAACAAATACCTCACAGATCAGGATCTGATCTCCTTCAGACTTCAAGTAGATATTGCTATCTTTGCTTCTTCTCTCAAATCCAATCTTCACAAGATGGGAATGCAGGTGTTCATACCATGCTCTAGGTGCTTGCTTTAGACCATATAAGGCTTTATGTAGCCTACACACCATGTCACTGTCTTCAGATAGGGCAAACCCATCTGGTTGCTCTATATACACTTCCTCTTCAAGTACAACATTTGGGAATGCAGATTTTACATACATTTGATATACTTTGAATCCTTTAAAAGCTGCATATGCAAGAAGCATACGAACTCCTTCCAATCTGGCTACAAGAGCAAAGGTTTCTCCATAGTCTTCTCCTTCTTCTTGGGCATATCCTTTTTATACTAGTCTAGCTTTGTTTCTAATCACTGTGCCATCCTCATTCAGCTTATTTCTGAAAACCCATTTGGTACGAATGACATTTTTATGCTCTGGTCTGGGTACCAAAGACCATGTACCATTTTTCTCTATCTGGTCAAGTTCCTCTTCCATTGCCTTGATCCAATCTTCATCTTTATGTGCCTCTTTGAATGATTTAGGCTCAAATTCAGAGATCATACATGAGTTTTCTCTGACCTTTCTTCTTGTAAGAATTCCTGCATCCTTATCTCCTATGATCTGCTTAGGATCATGATTCGGCTTGACATACTGAGGAATGGTCTTGATAGATTCCTCTTGCTTTTCTTTTTCATCCTCATCTCCATCAGTATCAACATCTACATCTACCAGTATAGGAACACTATTACTGGTACTTGGTTGACTGACAACTGGTTCCCAGAAGGTTACAACCAGTTCATTTACTGCTTGCTCACTGTCGGTTTCCTCAGTTTTCTCAAAGGTTTCATCAACTCTTACATTGATTCTTTCCATAATTATCTGAGTCCTATTATTGAAACACTTGAGAGATTTTCTCTTGGTAGAATACCCTAGGAATATTCCCTCATCACATTTCACATCAAATTTTCTCTGGTGTTCGCTCCTCTTGATGTGACATTTGCTACCAAACACTCTAAAGTAGCTAACCACAAGTGTCTTACCGGTCCAATACTCATAAGGAGTTTTACCCTTACCTTTCTTAATGAGTACTTGGTTCATTGTGTAGACTATAGTGCTCACCACTTCTCTCCAAAAGGTGTGAGCTACCTTTCCTTGAATCAACATAGTTCTAGCTACTTCAACCACAGTCTGGTTATTCCTCTCTACTAGGCCATTCTACTGTGGAGTCCAGAGGGTAGACAATTGCCTCTTGATGCCATGTTCTTCACAATACTTGTTGAATTCACCGGAAGTGAATTCCCCTCCTTGATCAGTTCTCAGGCACTTGATCCTTTTACCGCTTTCCTTCTCCACTAATTCTCTAAAAGCTTTGAAATTTACAAAAGCTTCAGACTTATCTTTCAAGAATGTGACCCACATCATTCTTGAGCAATCATCAGTGAGAATCATGAAGTACCTATCACCCTACACACTCCTAGTTTTCATAGGACCACACAAATCAGTATGCACAAGATCAAGCAAATTGTCAGCACTGAAAGGTTTACCTTTAAAGGTTGAGGAAGACATTTTCCCCAATTGACACTCTCTGCACAAGGTATTATCTAGTTTTCTTAGCATTGACAACCCTCTAATGGCCTTGATCTTACTGGCCTTCACAATGTTATCAAAGTTTACATGGCAGAGTCTCCTATGCCATATCTAGCTATCATCAAATTTAGAAATAAGACA
The DNA here is from genome assembly GCF_030272615.1 of Cryptomeria japonica. Taxonomy (NCBI): domain Eukaryota; kingdom Viridiplantae; phylum Streptophyta; class Pinopsida; order Cupressales; family Cupressaceae; genus Cryptomeria; species Cryptomeria japonica. The sequence goes on along the minus strand of NC_081405.1, from coordinate 66,784,793 downwards.
TGTACTTATATTTGCATTCAGCTGAAATAGGTTACCTTTGGTCTCCATGTCGTTGGCCACCAATTCACCATTCTTTCCTTTGATTCTGTACACTCCAATCTTGAAATCTAGAGTGAGACCACTGTCATTCAGCTGGGCAACACTCAGAAGGTTGTATCTGAGACCATCAACCCAATACACATTGTCAGCACTACTCTTTCCATTCAGAGAGATGGACCCTCTGCCTTTGACCATACATGGTGCATCATTACCAAAGTGAACCACACCACCATCGTACTCTTCCAAGGATAGAAACTTGCTCCAGTCACTAGTGATATGGTGAGAATAGCCACTATCAATAATCCACTCATTGGAATTATCAAAGCAGGAGACAAGAGCCTTCTTGTCTGACACATCTTCCTTGACAGCAACAAACACAATATCTTCATTTTCTTCATCCTCTGATTCCTCATCTATGACACCTTCATCAACTGCCACAAAACAGTTTCTCCAGTTTCCTCCTTTGAATTTCTTGAACCTTTCCAGTTTGTCCTTGTTGTCACCATTAGGATAGTTTACAACAATATATCCTATCTGGTTACAAGAAAAGCATTTCAAAGGGAGTTTACCTCTATATTTGTCAGTTCCTTTAGGAAGTTTCCTGGTAAGAAGAGTTTCAAATGCCATTAGAATCTCCTCATCATCCATTTCTCTATTATGTCTTGGTTCACCACTAGTGCTAGCTTCTTTTCCTTTTCTGGATGGTATAGTAGAAGCTTTAAAGGTTGATTCAGTCTTTTGAACACTGCCATCAAAACTATTTAGCTCATAGGCTATCAACTTTGCAATGATGGATTCTAGGGATGCCTTAGTCTTGTCTATTGATCTCAACTCCTAAATAGCAGCAACCCTTATTGCATAGACCGGTAATAAGGATCTCAAGACTTTGCTTACCACAGTGGAATCTTCCATTTTACCACCTGCACTCTTGATATCTCCAACAACAGTTTTGATTCTTATTCCATACTGTTGAATGGTCTCACCTTCAACCATCTGCATGTCTTCAAACTTCCCTCTAAGGCTTTCTTCCTTAGCTTGTTTTACATGCTCATCACCGCCATAGATATTTTCAAGAGTATCCCATACCTCTTTGGGATTTACCTTATCTTGGAAATCAATAAAGTCAATGCCAGATAAACTACTAATTAGGGCTTCCATGACTTGCCCATTCTCTTGCATCTCTCTCTTTTGGTCATCGGTGAGAGTACCGGTAGGGGCAACATAGGTGTTCTCAACATAGCTCTAGTGTTGAGCACCCATGCTTCTGATGTATATCTTCATTCTATCTTTCCATTTACTAAAATTTTCTCTGTTGATCTTTGGACCTTCCCTCTTCATCATTAGACTGGGATCTTTACCTCAAGCGGTTAATCTTATAACACAGAGGACCTAGAGGACCCTCTGATACCAATTGGTAGCTCAATGATGAATGGATAGTACCAAACTGGTATTGAGAAGGGGGGGGGTGAATCACTACAGACAAAAACACAATCCTAAAACTGGTTTGTCAATAGACACTGTGTATAGGCAGACAGACTGTAACTCCGGTCTTAAACAGAGTACAATTGGCAAAACCCAGAATAACTGAGACAAGAATAAACCCGTTGGCACTTATCTTCTTATACAATCTAATACTTCATTTCCATTTCACCCTAGTGCACAAACATGTAATCTACCATCAAAGATATATATATAAACAACTAGATCAACATGATTCACCGCTTGACAGAAAACAACATAACATCACATGAAAAAGACATCACATATGACACACATATTTTTCACATGGAAACCCAACTGGGAAAAACCACGGTGGGGATGAATACCCACAAGCTTGTTTTTGAACTCTTTGTAAGTCCACTCTATTAGGAGTCTTGTCTGGTTAAAGACTGATACAACAGGTTCTATTAGGAACCGATCCTATTAGGGATCACCCGGTTAAGGGTTAAACCCTGTTAAAGGTTACCTTGTTAGAGGATTTCAAGAACTCAATGGTTTTGAGTCACCCTGTTAAAGGATTTATAGTAAGCTGGTTAAAGCTACCCTATTAAGGGATTTCTCAACTGTTAAAGTGGTTAGAGATCAATAGGTATTACAATGATCTAGTAGTAGCACTCAATGCCAATGCAGATTCACTTTAGCTCCTCTTCAACTTCTGCACTTACACTCTGCAGGTATCACTTCTCTCTTTTGGTCTGGCAAGAATCACATGTCTCTTCTCTTGGATACACACACACAACTTTTGCCAACAACCTCAGAAAGAAACACAACATCCAACTTATAGGAAACAAATAGGTCAGTAGCATAAACCCTAAACCTGTTAGGTTAAGCAATTCAAATGATTCAATCCTAACCATTGAGCACATTGTATTAAATGCAACAGTCTTGAACCAATCTCAAGACATTCTCCATCATTCATTTTCCACTGATTTCATGACGGTTGATAACCCATCACACGTTATCACCATTTACAGACTTCGCACATTCCCAAGGTAGATAGGAACAATCTCCTTCATGCAAGATCTTTCACGCGCACAAGGCTGACATGGCAACATGATGTGTTCTTTGTTACAATGATAACTCATCACACAAAGTCATTGATTGAGTCACATAGGCTTGAGACACTTCAATCGGAAACCTTGAAGTTGAGACTACCAACCGGTAGTCATACAAAGCTTCCATGTGCCGGTTCTCATAACCACATGTCAGTTCACCTTAAACAAACACATCGCTTCACTTTGGCTCAGATGTCGGTTCACAGTGTTATACCGGTTCTCACATATATCAGTTCTCTCCTCTTCAGCATATTGACATCAATGACAACGTACAATGTCATCATGTCCTCATACCAGTTCACATAATGCCAATAGAAAATACACAGGTAAGCTTCCTTTAAAATGTTTTTCCTGCAATAAGATAGGACATATAGCTGTTAACTGTCCTAACAATGAGAATAAGGATAAACCGAAGAGGTTTAGAAAGTATAAAGGAGGAAATAGAAGAAATTGTCTTGTTGCAGTGGATGAGGGTGTTACTGATGAAGAATCTTAGGATGAAGAAAATGAAGACATAGTATTTGTAGCTGTAAAGGAAGAAGTGTCTAACAAAAAACACTTGTCTCTCGCATTGACAACTCTAATGAGTGGATAATTGATAGTGGTTGTTTTCACCACATGACTAGTGATCGGAGAAAGTTTCTATCTCTAGAAGAATATGATGGAGGTGTTGTCAGATTTGGCAATGATGCACCATGTTTGGTGAAAGGTAAACGATCCATCTCATTGAATGGAAAGAACAATGCAGATGATGTCTACTGGGTAGAAGGTCTTAAGCCTAATCTGTTGAGTTTTTCTCAGCTAAATGATAAAGGACTCATTATGGAGTTCAAAGGTGGAGTTTGTAGTATAAATGGTAAGAGTGGTGAACTTATTGCCACTGGTAAGCAGACCAAAGGTAACCTGTTTCAGTTGAATGTCAAGATAAGTCGATGTCTGATGGTGAAGTTTGATGATAATTGGATATGGCATAGGATACTTTCTCATATGAACTTTGATAATTTTGTAAAGGCTAGTAAGATCAAGGTAGTAAGAGGATTGCCTTTGCTAAATAAACCAGAGAATTCTTTGTGCAGAGAATGTCAACTTGGGAAGATATCTTCCTCAACTTTCAAAGGTAAGTCTTTTTCAACAAAAAACTTACTTGATCTTGTGCATATTGATTTGTGTGGTCCTATGAAAACTAGAAGTATTCAGGGAGATAGGTATTTCATTATTCTTACTGATGACTACTCAAGAATGATGTGGGTCACATTCTTGAAAGACAAGTCTGAGGCATTTGGAAAGTTCAAGCCTTTAGAGCATTAGTAGAGAAGGAAAGTGGTCAATAGATAAAATGCCTAAGAACTGATCAAGGAGGTGAATTCACTTCTGATGAATTCAACAAGTACTATGAAGATAGAGATATCAAGAGGCAGTTGTCTACCCCAAGGAAACCACAACAAAATGGCATAGTAGAAAGGAATAACATGACTATAGTTGAAGTGGCTAGAACAATGCTAATCCAAGGAAAGGTTGCTCACACTTTTTGGAGAGAAGCAATGAGCAATGCAGTCTATACTATGAACCGGGTACTCATCAAGAAAGGTAGAGTTAAAACCCCTTATGAGTATTGGATAGGGAAAACTCACACTATGAGTTATTTTAAAGTGTTTGGTAGTAAGTGTTATATCAAGAGAGGTGAGCATCTAGGCAAGTTTGATGCTAAAAGTGATGAAGGAACATTTCTGGGATATTCCACTAAGAGCAAAGCTCTCAAGTGCTACAACAATAGAACACAGAAAATTGTTGAGAGTATCAATGTCAGGGTTGATGAATCCCCTGAGGAACCTGAGGAAACCTGCAGCGAAGAAGTGGAAGATGAATCGGGTATAGCCTTCTAGGAACCGGTTAAGAAAGAAACAAGTAAAGATCTCAGTTTTCCTGTACCGGTAGAAGCTGTTAGGATTCCCAAAGATATTGAGAGGGAGGGGTGAATCAGTATCTTGCCGGTTAATAGATTTTCTCACCTTATTAAATAAATTGCATTCCAAAACAGTGTGTCGGTAAACAAGAATTAATGCAGTAAATATGAACAATAAACACAACATAGAAAGAACACCATAACACAAGATTTTTAATGAGGAAACCCAGTGTGGGAAAAACCTCGGTGGAATTTGTGACCCACAATATTCACTCACTGGCCAATGAATGGATATTACTTACAATAGGGACCTACACATGCAGGAAGGCCAACTGCCTAAAGCTCACTGCTTAATTACAAAAAGGAAGTCTCACTGACTTACAAAATGGATTATGCAAATCCAATATGATGTATTGCTTTAGTTCAGTATCTGCTATTCTAGGTTCAGTACTAGTTTAAGCTCATACAATAACCATAAACCTTACTCCAAAATCTGCCTTAATATTCGCATAATACTTCTGCAAATAATCTTTTTCATGTCCGCATCTTCAATGATCTACAAGATCTCATACTTATATATGAGTCTTATTACAATATGCCTTGTTGACTTACAAAAAGATATTATAATTAAATACAAAATAAAATAATCAAAATCCTATCGGCTAGGGTGTCGGTAATCATCTTTGTTGTTGTCGGTGCCGGTGCTTGCCGGTGCTATAGGATTGCAAGGTTGCCATAAATGAAAATACCTTCAATCACCTACAATTCTCATTGGAGTGTGCAATGCCAACAATCTCCCTCTTTGGCACTGATGGCAACACCCATGAGCAAAATTAAAAAATGTATCCAAAAATTCAAGTCCAAAAATCTTACCAAAAACTGTGCCAAAATTGTGTGCTCCCCCTGAGCAGATGATCTCTTCAGTCCATCATTTTTCTCATCTCTACCACTCCCCCTTTGATATCAATGACAAATGCTATCAAAAATGTCAACTGAACCCTACAACCGAGTGGTTACAATCTGAAATAGATCTACCAATGCAAAATTTAGGCTCTGAGTGAACCTTTCACTATCCTTCAATGCTTCTTCATTCCTTTGAATTGTACCAATGAGGATGTGCATTTTCTCTTCCAGTGGCTTTAGTCCTAGAACCAGTGCCTCTGAGATCTCTTTTCTCAAAGAGATGAGGTTGTCAAGTTTATGACCAAGTCTACATTTTAGCTCTTTTGCCTTGAATTTTATTCTCTCTTTTTCTTTTTCAATTTTTTCAATTTTCTCCTCAAAATCTGCTATTTCCTGCTCTATAAGTGATATGGGTTCCGATGAACTGATGAGATTGTCAACAATATCATTTATTTCTTTTTGTGCTTTACTAATTTTCTTGTCTATATCCACTATCAAAGTATCAGTCTTACATGTGTCTCTGTACAACTCCTTAAATTCCATTATTGTTTTGCTCAGTACCGGTAGGAGTGTGTCAATGTGTCCCATGCACTTCTTTATTGTCTCATCAAATAATTTTTCCTTTTCCTTATTCATTTTCTCACTAAATGTTTCCTCATTAATCTGATCAACTGTTAATAGGTTAGCGGTGATATACTTAGACAATGTGTCTAATTGACTTAAGGAATCTTTATTTTCCACATTGCACTTGGGTACAATCAATTTTAGAGTAGGTATGGTATCATCAATAGCCTTATATGCTAGTGCATTACACTCTATGATTTTATTAATTGAATCCAATAATACCTCTGTTACATTAGTTGGTCAAAATTCTATCATGGAAGAACCAGATGATTGTCCAACTACCTTAACAATGTGCATTTCGTCGGTGTGAGTAACCTCTTTGCTTATATTGACCTCTAGTAGGTTAGTTTGTGTCTGCATCTCAACTAGAAAAGGCTTGGGTTTCTTAGCTATTATCGGTGGCACTATCTCAATTTGAACCTATACCTCAACCTTTTTCTCTTCCTATTTCTCAGTGTGTACCTCCATTTGTTTCTCTGTGCTTTCTGCTTCTAGGTTCTTTGATGTTGTCTCAGTATTCACTGTCGGTTTCTTAGTATGCACCTCTGTACTGTCCACTGCTAGTATCTCAACTGGTTTCTCTGTGTTATCAACCGGTTTCTCTAACTCTGTAGGTTTTTCAATGTGTGCACTGATGGTATCAGTCACTATTCCAGAAGCCAGGGGATCAACTGATTGTTCAGTATGTGTCTCAACCCCAATTTCAACATTTTCAACTATATGCTCTACATGTGTTTCCACTGCAATATTCTTAGCCGGTGGCTCAGTAGCCACATCTTTCTTTTCACTAGTGGTTTCCTTATCAACCACAATATTTACCTCTTGTGTATCAATATTCATAATATATAAAACTTCTGAATCAGGATTGGTGTCCTTATGTGTTGATTCCAACTCAACATTATCAGTAGCCGGTGGTGTATCAATAGTCTCAACCGGTGGAGTATTAGAAGGAGGTGGGGGAAAATTATCTATTACTTTTATACTTGGAGATCCACCTACCTTGCCTTTACCTTTATCCTTTTCCTTTTGGTAAACTCTGAAAGTATTAGGTTGTTTGAGCTCTTCTTGTTTTTCCACAAAGAAGATATCCCATTTATCTATTGTCTCTTCAGTGATTTCATTCACTCTTCCAGTCATTAAACCTACATGCTAGTGACCACTGGAAAATACTGTCCTGTTTGCCTCACTTATTAATTCATCAATTTCATCTACTGATTTAACTGGATGGACTGCAAGCAATTTTTATATCTTTATTTTCTTATCCAATTCCATAATAGCTAGTCTCTTTGCATCAAGTCTCTTATACATGTCACTCGGTAAATCATCTACTACTTCTATCAAAAATTTCTTGTAAATGTCTAAGTGTAGAATGATCCTATTTTCTATGCTTTCCTTTTCTTCATTAGTAAAAGTATCATACAATTTACTGACATTAGACAAGTTTCCTTCATCTGTTATTTCATTTAAAAGATTATCTAAAGGAGGAATAACCTATTTTTCCTTCTTCTTCCTTGGTGTCATTTTCTTTATTGGGGGCCTTACTGCCTAATATTTCCTTCTTGTTCTCTTTGGTATAGGAGAGGGTGCTGGTGAAGGTTTTCTTTTCCTTTCTAATCTCATAAATTTAGCTGGGATTTCACTATCAAATGAAGTTCCAACAAGTGAGAGGTGAGATTCCAGTTGTAACCCTTCCAAGTCACTTTCCTTAATACCGGTGATATTCAATATGCTTTCCTTGATCTCTTTGGCCTATTTTGTTTTTTTTATGATAGTTTTCTCTCTTTTCTTCCTTTGTTTAAGTGTTTGCACTTTGATCTCAATGGTTTAAACATTTCCAAATATTTCCTATTTAGGTTCTCTAGGGGCTTCAAGTAGGGCTTTAGCATATGTCTCAATTATGTTTAGATCAGCCTCATAACCCATTTCTATCACCCAAATAGTTATAGGAACCACTACCTCCATCCGGATTTCATCTTTCTTAATAGCAAAACATATTTCCTTTTGATATTTTTCAACTATGTTTTGAGATAACCTTTCCTTTGTTTTCATTCTAGCCTTAAATGCTTGGAAGTATTCAATTATGTTATTTTCCCTGTCATCTCCCATGCCGGTAAGGATATCCAAAATTTGTTTACCTACCGTTATGTAAAAACTAAATTCTTTCCTGCCTATACTAGGAAATTCCTTAGTAATGTATAGCATTAGGCACACAAGATGATTACCAAATCTGAAAGTACCTTTCTTATCACCTTTAATTTTCTTCAAATTATCAATCAATTCATCCTTTGGCCATTCACATATGTCAATCTTAGTGTTACTGTTCACCATGTCATAAGCACTCTTGATACATAAACTAGAAACAAAGTTCAATCTGTTAGCATGTGTAGTTTTGTATCCTAGCATCATGCTAAGGAATCTAACATTTATATCTTTCACATCATCGACTCTCAAGGATCTGATGTCATGGGTTGCACCAGTTAATGTCATCACAATGTTGTTTGGAACTTTCTTAGATTTGTCAGGCCTGCTACTAGTGGAAGGTAAGCCAATTACTACCTTTACTTCTTCTCTAGTGATCTTATGGATGGAATCAAGCCAAAATAATTCCCCATGAACTCTACTAAGTACAATTCTCACAACTTCCCTAGGAAAATCTGGAATATCAAGTATTTCCACAAAACCTAGGGTTTCTATGATCTTATGTTCAGGTTTCACAATAGTATTCTCATCACAAATGATAGTCTTATACATATTCATGATTTCATCAGCACCTAGTTCCTCAATATGACAATGTATGTATATCCTAGGGTCTTCTACATATGCAACTCCTTTAGGGATTTTAGAAAATGCACCTAGGGTATCATCCTGCTTCACTACTTTGGGTATGATTTTAAATACGGGCCTAGGGCATTTAACCACTTCAACAATAGTAGGGTTTGTAATGAATTCAGGTGCAGAGGAGGAAGCCATTGGTAAATACCTTAATATTCCTTTAGGTTTGGATGCTTGAAAGATTTTTCTTTACTTCTCATTGTGGATGCCTTCGCTTGGGTTTTTTGCACTCTTAGGAAATTTGAATGCTCGGTGAGTGAAAAAGAGTGAAAAAACCTTGCTTTATAATGTCATCTCCTTCAACTACCATAATAAATGCCTGTCAGTTAAGTGAAACTTAACTCATCTACCAGTAAAGAAGCAGTTCATCTTCTTACCATCAATCGAGGGTAAACTAGCATGATTTTCAATTAGTTGCCATACCCCGAAAAGGTTTATTTTTAGTTAGATGAATAATCTCCTATCGGTGGAGTGATACTTTGTTCTACCGATGAAGGAATAGTCTCATCAACATTCTGATCTCTCTGTCTAATCCATTATTTTGAAATTTTTTGCTTTACCTCTTCAACCTTCTCTTTACCTTTCAAACTGGGTCCTTTGTTATTTGTCAGTGATGCCTTACTTCTACAAAAATTTTCAATATGTCCAATCTTGTTACAAACATAACAAGTCATATTGTATTTCTAAATAGCTTCTCCATATCCTATGTCGGTATGTGTTCTGCATTGATTAGATAAGTGTCCAAATCTTCCACAAACATAACATCTTACATTCATTCTGCAATTTTTTGAATTATGACCAATTTTGTTGCATTTAGAACATTGACCGGTGGGTGCATTAGTGTTCTGATAGTTTCTAGATCTACACTGATTTTCTCTATGACCATACTTGTTATAGCTAAAGCATTTCCCATTAAATTTGTAGGTGTGAGGTTGTCTTACTAGTTTACTGTGATCATGATTGTTTGCAGTACTGGAGCTTTCACCAACTTCAAAGCCAAGACCATTAGTGTCTCCATTAGGTTTCTAATTTTTCAGCATGTCATCAAGTTCTTCTGAACTTTTCTTGAATTTCTGTTTGTGTTGATTTGCAGTAGCCAACTCATTTTCCAAGAAATCCTTTTGCCTCATGAGTTCAGTTTTATCATGTTTCAAGTGAATCAGATATGTATTTAACATATCATTTTCATGATTGAGTCTTAGATTTTTAGTTCTAGCATCATTGAGTCTTCTAGTCAAGTCATCTACTTTCTTCTTTCTATCTTCAATGTCTTTACAAAACCTCATAGTCATATCTTGCATCTCATTCCTCAAGGTCATGTTTTCTTGCTTCATCTTGCTTACAAGATCATTAAGAGTTTCCTTTTCATCATCATCATTCTATATCTTCTCATGAAGTTCTCTTCTTTTGTTTCTAGCAATAGTAAGATTCTCCTAATGTCCTTGAATGATTTCCTATGCAGCCTTCAGATCATCTTCAAGTTTGATATTCTTCAATTTTTCTGCATCATAATCTGCAAGAGTTGTTTCCAATTGCTTTCTCAAGTTTTCCATCTATACCGGTGTCACAATCTCCCTCAAGTTGTTAGGATTTTGAAAATAGAGGACCAGGTTCTGATACCAATTGTTAGGATTCCCAAAGATACTGAGAGGGGGGGGGGGAGTGAATAAGTATCTTGCCAGTTAACAGATTTTTTGACCTTATTAAATAGATTGCATTCCAAAACAGTGTGTCGGTAAATAAGAATTAATGCAGTAAATATGAACAATAAACACAATATAGAAAGCACACCATAACACAAGATTTTTAATGAGGAAACTTGGTGTGGGAAAAACCTTGGTAGGATTTGTGACCCACAATATTCACTCACTAGCTAATGAATGAATATTACTTACAATAGGGGCCTGCACATGTAGGAAGGCCAAATACCTAAAGCTCACTGCTTAATTACAAAAAGGAAGTCTCACTAACTTACAAAATGGATTATGCAAATCCAATATGATGTATTGTTTTAGTTCAACATCTTCTATGCCAGGTTCAGTACCATTTTAAGCTCATACAATAACCATAAACCTTACTCCCAAATTTGCCTTAATATTCGCATGTTACTTCTACAAATAATCTTTTTCATGTCTACATCTTCAATGATCTACAAGATCTCATACTTATATATGAGTCTTATTACAATACGCCTTGTCAGCTTACAAAAAGATATTATAATTAAATACAAAATACAATAATCAAAATCTTGTCGGTTGTGGTGTCAGTAATCATCTTTGTCGTTGTCGGTGTCGGTGTCTACCGGTACCATAGGATTGCAAGGTTGCCATCAATGACAATACCTTCAATCACCTACAATTCTCATTGGAGTGTGCAATGCCAATAGAAGCTACAGTAGGAGAAGAAGAAGAGGTAAGTGAAGAAGAAGAGGAAAAACTAGCAGAACAAGCTAGAGTCATTCCTAGGTATGTGAAACTACATCATGATCTGAAGCAAATCATAGGAGATAAAGATGTAGGGATACTCCCAACGTGAAATAGAACTCTTGCATGATTTCTGAATTAGATCCCAAGACTTCCAGAGAAGCACTTAAAGATGAAGACTGGATCAAGGCAATGGAAGAGGAGCTAGATCAAATAGAAAAGAATGCAACATGGTCCCTGGTACCTAGACCAAAACACAAGAATATCATAGGTACCAAATGGGTCTTCAGGAATAAGATAAATGAAGAAGACATAGTTTTAAGGAACAAGACAAGAATTGTATGCAAAGGATATGCTTAGGAAGAGGGAGAAGACTATGGAGAAACCTTTGCTCTTGTGGCTAGACTAGAAGGCATCCAGATGCTACTTGCATTTGTAGCATTTAAGGGATTTAAGGATTATCATATGGATGTGAAGTCTATGTTTTTGAATGGAAAGCCAGAAGGGTTTTCTTTGTCAGAAGATAGTAACATGGTGTGTAGATTACACAAAGCCCTGTATGGATTAAAACAAGTACCTAGGGCATGGTATGAACTATTTCACTCTCATCTTGTGAAGATTGGATTTCAGAGAACAAGTGAGGATAGCAACATCTATCTAAAATCTGAAGGTGACCAGATTCTGATCTGTGAAGTATTTGTAGATGACATAATCTTTGGTGGAGATGATAAAATGAGTCATGCTTTTGCAGATGAAATGAAGAAAGAGTTTGAGATGTCTCTGATTGGAGAGATAAATTTCTTCATTGGTTTAAAGATTCAGAAAATGAAAGAGGGTATCTTTATTACCTAGTCCAAGTATGTCAAAGAGGTATTGAAGACCTTTGGCATGGAGGAGAGCAAACTGGTTGGTACACCAATGGTGACCGACTGTAAATTGACTAAGGAAGATGATTCAACATTGGTGAATGAAAAGGAGTACCGGTCAACGATCGGTAAGTTGCACTATGTGGTGCACAATAGACCAGATATTGCTCATGTAGTGGGAATAGTAGCTCATTTTCAGAAAAGTCCAAGAGAATCCCACTTGGTAGCTGTCAAGCGGGTTCTTAGATATCTGAAAGGAATAGTTGACTATCAATTGTGGTACCCATATAATGGTGAATTTAACCTCAAAGTATATATCGATGTCAATTGGGCAGGTAATGTGGATGACCAAGAGCACAACTGGTGGAGAATTCTTTATTGGTGAAAGACTCGTCTCATGGACGAGTAAGAAGTAGAGCTATATTTCTCAGTCTATAGCTGAAGCCGAATATGTGGCAGCATTTATGAACTGCACTCAAGCAATCTAGATGAAACATGTATTGGAAGGTTTCAAAGTACCTATATCTGAACTGGTGAATATATTTTGTGACAACACAAGTGCAATAAATATTTCCAAGAATCCGGTATTGCATGCTAGAACTAAGCACATTGAGCTTAAGTATCACTTCTTGAGAGAAAAGGTTCAAAATAAGGAGGTTGTACTAGAACATTTTTCTAGTAAGGAGTAGCTAGAAGATATATTCACTAAGACCTTACCGAAGACTACATTTACCTATTTGAGAGGTGAATTAGGGGTTCTGACCCATCATTAAGTTAACTAAAGTTGTGTGCTCCACATCAGTCAGGTACTACAGTGTCAAATCTTTCAGGATTGATGTGTTGAAGGATGCTACTCCATAGGGGGAGCAACATAGTGGAGAATGGAAGCTTGTGCCTCCACTTTGGCATTGTTGTCAAAGGGGGAGAAGATATCTGATGTATGGGGGAGAAGATATTTGATGATGCAGAATACACTGGTCTATGATGTCTACAGTTGCAATGCTACACTGAGTATTGCCATCAATGCCAAAGGGGGAGATTGTTGGCATATGATGAGCCGACATGTTGATATGATGATAATGTATGTTGTCATTGATGTCAATAAGTGTAAGTGAATCGGTATGTAGATTGGAAGAAGTTGGTGAACCGGTATGAAGAAATGCAGTGAACTGGCATCGAGGTTTCATTGAGTGTGACTACCGGTTGGTAGTCTCAGCTCTAGGGTTTCCGGTTTGGCAATCTCGCTTGTCCGATGCAACCGACGACATTCTGTGATAAGTTAGCTAAGAGATGAAGATGAGATCGTGATGCCACATTAGCTTTGTGCACGTGAAGGATTTCCTTGAGGATCTTGCATGAGAAGATCGACTGCATTAAATGTCTACCTCAGGAATGAATATTCTTCTTCACGGTATGAGAATAAAGCGTGATGAGTTACTGATTTCTATGTGCGGCGAAGAATGGATGATCCAGATTGTCTTGTGATTTGTTTGAAATTGTATTGCTCTATGCAAAGTGTTCAGACAGTTAGGATTGGACCACTTGTATTGTAAAACTAAAATGCTTAGGGTTTAGGGTTTATGCTACCAACCTAATTGTTGTCTGTAAATTCAATGATGTTTGTTATTGTAAGTTGTTGGCAAATGTTGTGTGTGTATCCAAGTGATGAGATACTTGCCAGACCAGTAAGAGAAAACTGTAGAGTGTGATTGCAGAAGTAGAGGAACTGAAAAAGATCTGCCTTAGCATATAGTGTTGTTATCAGATCAAAGCTTTACCTATTGTCTTCTAACCATTTCAAAAGAAGGAAAATCCCTTTGTCGGGTAGCTTTAACAGGATTACTGCAAATCCTCTAACCAGGTGACTCAAGTTCATTGAGTTATTTAAATCCTCTAGCAAGGTAACCTTTAATAGGGTATATAGCCATCCCTTAACTGGGTGATCTTTAACAGGATTGGTTCCTAGCAAAACCTTATTGTAAAGTCTTTAACCGAACTAGGCTCCTAACAGAGCGAGCTTCAAAAGAGTTCAAAAATAAGCTTCTAGGTATTCATCCCCACCGTGGTTTTTCCCATTTGGGTTTCCACGTGAAAAATATGTGTGTCATGTGTTGTGCATTTTTCATGTGATGATTAAGTGTTCTTTGTTTAAGTGATTATGCATATAGAGCTAATGGTTATGGTATTGGTGACACACCACATGCATATGTTTATGGGTAAAGTAGCTATCAAGTATTAAATGTATTTGAAGTGTTCAGAGTTACCGGTCTATGCTGTCTGAAGTCTTACTATGTTTAACTGCTATTGCCATGGTTAGGTTCAGTGATGAAGACAACCAGTTAGTATTGTTTTAGCTTGATAAGATTGTTGGAAAGTTTTTGTATGTATTGATTAACCCCCCCTCTCAGTACCAGTTAGTGTGTCTATTGTTCATCATTATTCATCAATACCACTAAGAGGTGGGGGGTGAATCAATGGTATACCAATTTCAAATGACTTTTAAATAACCTTTCAAAAACCTTGAAACATAACAACTATGTTAGAATAAAGAACTTGGGCAAACATTGATAACTCAAGAAAACAACACAAACCTTCAACAAAATTGACAAGAATTACAAGATAACCTCTATTGAATAGAGATGTAGCATCATATTAACTATTGTTGGCAATTGATACTCGTCTGGTTTAGTTGTGTTGTCATTGATGGAAAAACACACCATTTGGGGTTGGTCACTTAACCGGTACTCACCAGTATTCATTGTTTGGCAACCGGCATTCAGTCATCCGACACATAAGGAACAACACTGGGAGACAAAGAAAACCGGTAAACTAGGAACTGGTATATGAGGTTGACATAGGAGATTGATCCGACAGGTCTTCATGACAATGATCAAAGGCATCAGTTTCGAGGTTTAATGAATTTATTTTTGTCTAGGCCGACATGTAAATAAATTGTAATATCATTGTAAGAAAACATAAGGAATTTATGTTTGTTTTTGGGAAGGATATTTAAGTCAGTCTGGTTAGGTTATTTTGAAAATAAATTGAAATATGATGATGTGGTATTGTGTGAGCAATCTTGATCGAAAGAATGCAAATGTAATATTATATAGTCGGTCTTGGATATTGGTTTAGAGGTTTGGGAAGCGAAGAAAGAAACTGGTAAGGGAGGACATAGTGAAAACCAATATAGACTACGCTTTAACTGGAACTCATCCAGCATAGTAGATGTAGTTTCAGAGTTCATAATTTTGTTTGTAACTACATAGTTTGTGTTTGTAGTTAGTGAGGCTCCTTTTGTGATGAGCAGTGTGCTCTAGGCTTTTGGCCTTCCTACATGTGCAGGTCCCTATTGTAATATTTATTCATTTGGCTAGTGGATAGATTGTGGGTCACCAATGCCACCATGGTTTGTCCTCTTTGAGGTTTTCCATGTATAAATCTCTGTGTTATGGTGTATGCTCTTGTCGTTGCCTCATTTCTATTTGTTGTTATATTCCTTTATGTTTACCTGTTATTGAATTGCACTATTAATAAGGTTAAAATTAATCTTACTAGTAGAATGTTGATTCAGCCTCCCTCTCAGTATTCTTGGATTCCAACAATTTGTATCAGAGCCTAGTGCCTTGGAGTAAGTCTAACAACTTAAGGAAGATCCTGAATCCGGAATCCATGGAGATGAGTATGGAGAAATAGCTTGAAGTAGCACTTGAGGACTATGATTTTGAAAGGATAAAGAACTTGAAGTTGAAAGATAAATTAAACTCTACAAAGTAATTCATTCTTATCCTACATGAGAGGTTGTCATCTGTTCAAGCTAAAAGGAAGGAAATTTTACAAAATCTAGATGATGAAGAGAAGGACGCCCTTAAGGAACAATGTTAGAAGTTGATTCAGGAGAATAGTGTCATGAAGAATGAAATGCAAGCCATGACTATGAGTATGTCTAAGGAGATTGAAGACTGGAAGAAGAATAAACAAAATATTGGTATATCTCTGAAGGATAGATCTGAGGAATGCATTAGGTTGGCACATGAGAATGTTGTGTTGAGAACTGATTTGGTGCAATCACAGAAGAATGAACAAGAGTTGGAAAGAATGATGTCAATCCTAAGAAGTGATCTGGATGTTGCAATTGGATACAAAGAAAAGTTCGGGGTGAGTTCTGTAAGGCTTGATGAATTATTGAAGGATCAAAGAGACACTGGAGAAACTAGAGGTCTTGGATTTGAGCATGGAGAAAACTCAGATACTGCAAATCAGGGTAATCCACCAAACAACTGGAATAAGAAATCACTGGTAAGGCAACCCAATGCACATAAATTTAATGGTAGATTCTTTGTTTGTAATAAGTTTCATCATATGGAAAGACATTGCAGAAATAGAGCAAATCAGAATAGTCGTTCCCGGTCAGTGTTCAAAGTGTAATAAGTATGGACATGGGACAAAAGATTGTAGAATGAATGTGAGATTTCATACATGTGGAAAGTTTGGGCATATGGCTAATCAATGTAGGTTGAAGAATGGTCAAGCACTCAATAAGGAAATTTAGAAGAACAATGTTACTTGCTATGCATGCAACAAAATAGGACATATTGTCAAATATTGTAGAAGCAAGAATACACTAGAAGGGAATGACACATCAAATGAGAAAGGAAAGCAAAAGGTTGATGAGATCTAGAAGGCTCATGCTAAACATTGTATTAGGAAATCTGAAGATCAACCAGCAAATAAAATCAACTTGGTCACTCAACTGACAAAGTAGAATGTTCCTGCACCGACAGGAAACTTAACTGGTAACTAAGGCATTAGCCTTAGGGGGAGGAGAATAAATGATGAATCTTGCATTACCCCTGGTAGAGGTCTGAAAGCTTATTTTACATTTTGGTGAAGACAGTCTCGAGATTCACCAGTGCTGAGATAATGGATTTTGAATTCGGTATGATATGCCGACATGCATTAATGTCAATGAAAAATTAGGGTTTCACAGAATAAAAGGGAAATGTTAGTTCATTTTCGATCACACAACATTCAGAGCAAAGCATAGCGAGTTCAACGCGATTTAGGGTGATCAAAATAATTTCAAGTAGATTTCAGTGAATTTAGAGTGGATTTTCAAGAGCTTTCACTGGTGAACGTTGTGAGGTATTTTATCAGTTTTTGAGCCATCTTTTGTTTGCAATGGCTTTTGGATCATCTTCCACTCCGATAGGTGTGGCTATCTTTGTTGTTGTTGACATCAAGGACCATCCACACCCTGTTTTCAAGCAATGCCCTTAGATTGTGAAGGGCAATGATTTAGTTGGCACATTTTCTAGGGTTCTTGAAGGAGTTTTGTATGTCAAAGATGATTGAGCATATGTTCACTGCACTTTGGAGGATTTGGGTTCTATTGAGATAAAGAACATGTATATTGGCACCTTTCTGAACTAGGATGGGTCGATAAAACTAGAATTTAAAATTATGAAGGATCAAGGTTTCACGAACATTTTGGAGATGCCAAAATTCAAAGATGATATGATATGGTATGTGTTGATTCAAGTCCATGGGAAATTCATATGGCTTGATTGACCTTACAAGATAACTAAAGAGGCTATTCGTGCGATCACTGGTTTACCCCAAACTGGTCCAACCCTTGCAAAGAATAAGATATCTAACAATGAGGTGGATAAGTTAACAGGTGCAACATCTGACAACTGATCAATGAGAATTAGCACTATCGGAGACAAATCAATTCAATTTGCAAGCATGATCATTGGTTACAAGGTAACCCAATCAAATAGGTTGAACTTTTTTTCTAGTTCATGCATTTATTGTGCTCACAAAATGATTAAGGAGGATTAAAAGATATATCTATGTCAATGTATGTGTGATGAATTAATAATAAACCTAGGGAAGATTAAGGGTGCGAAAAAGGGTGTTTTTTGGTATGGCAACCTTGTTGTCTGTTTAATGCTTTTCTTTCTGAATGAGTTACCCAGAACTGGGAAGACCCAATGGGCATTTGATATACCGTTAGAAAAACAAATCAAAGATGCTATAAGGAATATGGGATAGGAAAAGGAGAGAGACTCCATTCTATGGGGTTCTTTCAAATCATTCCAAAAAGAAATGAGGAAGAGAGAAATGGTTTCAAAACATATTGTAGATAAATATTCATCTGAAATCTATTTTATGGTAAATAAGGATGAAACATTGATGGAGGTAGTGAAACCAAGGAAGATTTGGATAACTAAGATGGGCTATGAGGTAGATGCACAAATCTTGGACTTATATGCCAAGACTCTTATTGATGCCATGGTTAATGAAGCATAGAAAGCCTTTGGTACTACAAAGAAAAAATAAAATAAAGTTGAAATTTGATTCAGTAAGATGAAAAGGGAAGGAAAGACCAAGAAGTTTGAGAAAGTTGTGCAGAATATGTCTTCTGAAATCAAATAGATTATTGGACTAGTTGAAGGATCTTCTCCGATAGCAGTTCTGGCCTCACCAAAAATAGCAACCATCAAGGGTGTAGTAAAGTGGAATAAATTGGAGACTTTTATTGCCCCTGTTACATCTGGTTCTAATACTAATGTTGTGCCCTCAAAGATTCCCAAGAATTTCATCAGGATACCAAGGAAGAAGGCTCAAAAAGTAAAGAAGTAGAAAGTGAAGGTCACCCCTCTGGTACCCCCAAAGAAAATATCAAAGGAGAGGAAGCCCATAGAGAAGAGGAAACCAATTAATGAGTCTACTTCTACCCCTGGCAAGAAGAAGAAATCAGATGTATATATAGCTCTCAAATCCGGTAAGAGAATTGAAGTCATTCCTCCTCTTTTAGTTGCTGAGTTAATTGATCAAATAATTAAAGATGGAATTTTGAGTAATATTGTACATTACTATGTACATATGGATGATAAGGAGCAAATGGAAATAGAGGAATCAATTTTGTTGTACTTAGATATATAGAGAGATCACTTTTAGAGATTGAAAAATAGATACCGACAGACTTGTATAATAAACTAGATGCTAGAAGGTTATCTACAGTTGAAGAGGATAGACACATAAAGGTACAAGAGTTGTTAACTATTTGTGGAGCCATAACTGATGACAAGATGCATCAATGTTTAGATTTTGTGAATAAGACAATTTTCTGGAGTAAACAGTAGCATGTAAGTCTCATGGTAGGCAGAGTAAATGAGATAGTTACGGAGACACATAAGGCTTGGGTAAAATTATTTGTAGATAAACCTAGATTCTTTACATCATCAGAAGTACCTCAAAAGTCTAACAGTCTAGACATCCTGGTAGATGATAAGGGGAAAGACATATTGGGAATGGATACAGCGATTTTGGATTAGAAAATATCAAAGGATATTCCTCTGACAGAACTACCTGTACAAAATATAGAGATATCGGATTTCAGAGCCATCTTTACACAACATTCAGAGTGAAGCAGAGTGAGTTCAACGTGATTCAAGGTGATCAAAAGCATTTCAAGCAGATTTTACTGCATCTAGAGCAGATTTTCAAGAGCTTTCACTAGTGATGGTTGTGAGGTATTTTATTAGTTTTCGAGCCATCTTTTGTTTGCAATGGCTTTTGGATCATCTTCTGCTCCGGTAGGTGTGGCTATCTATGTTGTTGTTGACATCAAGGACC
Source organism: Cryptomeria japonica (assembly GCF_030272615.1). Classification (NCBI taxonomy): domain Eukaryota; kingdom Viridiplantae; phylum Streptophyta; class Pinopsida; order Cupressales; family Cupressaceae; genus Cryptomeria; species Cryptomeria japonica. The sequence goes on along the minus strand of NC_081405.1, from coordinate 66,765,004 downwards.
GTCCACACCCTGTTTTCAAGAAATGCCCTCAGATTACGAAGGGCAATGATTCAGTTAGCACATTTTCTAGGGTTCCTGAAGGAGTTTTGTATGTCAAAGATGTTTGAGCATATATTCACTGTACTTTGGAGGATTTGGGTTCTACTAAGATCAAGAACATGTATATTGGCACCTTGCTGAACCAGGATGGGTCGATAAAACTAGAATTTCAAATTCTGAAGGATCAAGGTTTCACGATCATTTTGGAGATGCCAAAATTTGAAGATAATATGATCTGGTATGTGTTGATTCGAGTCCATGGGGAATTCATATGGCTTGACCGACCTTACAAGATCACTAAGGAGGCTATTTGTGCGATCACTAGTTTACCCCAAACCGGTCTGACCCTTGCAAAGAAGAAGATATCTAACAATAAGGTGGAGAAGTTAACTGGTGCAACATCTAACAACCGATCAATGAGAATTAGCAATATCAGAGACAAATCAATTCAATTTGCAAGCATGATCATCGGTTACAAGGTAACCCAATCAAACAAGTTGAACTTTTCTTCTAGTTCATGCATTTATTGTGCTCACAAAATGATCAAGGAGGATTAAAAGATATATCTATGTCAATGGATGTGTGATGAATTGATAATAAACCTAGGGAAGATTAAAGGTGAGAAAAAGGGTGTTTTCTGGTGTGACAATCTTGTTGTCTGTTTAATGCTTTTCTTTCTGAATGAGTTACCCAGAACTGGTAAGACCCAATGGGAACTTGATATACCGGTAGAAAAAAAATCAAAGATGCTATAAGGAATATGGGATAGGAAAAGGAGAGAGACTCCATTCTATGGGGTTCTTTCAAATCATTCCAGAAAGCAATGAGGAAGAGAGAAATGGTTTCAAAACATATTGTAGATAAATATTCATCTGAAATCTATTTTATGGTAAATAAGGATGAAATATTGATGCAGGCAGTGAAACCAAGGAAGATCTAGATAACTGAGATGGGCTATGAGGTAGATTCATTAATCTTGGACTTGTATGCCAAGACTCTTATTGATGCCCTGGTTGATGAAGTAGAGAAAGCCTTTGGGACTGCAAAGCAAAAATAAACTAAAGTTGAAATTGGATTTAGTAAGATGAAAAGGGAAGGAAAGATCAAGAAGTTTGGGGAAGTTGTGTAGAAGATGTCTTCTAAAATCAAACAGATTATTGGACTATTTGAAGGATCTTCTCCGGCAGCAGTTCTAGCCTCCCCTGTAGTAGCAACTATGAAGGGTGTAGTAAACTAGAAGAAATTGAAGACTTATATTGCTGTTGTTACATCTGGTTCTGATATTGATGTTGTGCCCTCAAAGATTCCCAATAATTTCATTAGGATACCAAGGAAGAAGGCCGAGGAAGTAAAGAAGTAGAAATTGAAGGTCGCCCCTCCAGTACCCCCAAAGAAAATCTCAAAGGAGAGGAAGCCCATAGAGAAGAGGAAACCAATTAATGAGTCTACTTCTACCCCTGGCAAGAAGAAGAAATCAGATGTAGATATATCTCTTGAATCTGGTAAGAGTATTGAAGTCATTCCTCCTCTTTTAGTTGCTGAGTTAATTGATCAAATAATTAAAGATGGAATTTTGAATAATATTGTACATTACTATGTACATATGGATGATAAGGAGCAAATGGAAATAGAGGAATTAGTTTTGTTGTACTTAGATATATATAAGAGAGCAATTTTAGAGATTGAAAAACAGATATCGACAAACTTGTATAATAAACTAGATGCTAGAAGGTTATCTATAGTTGAGGAGGATAGACACATAAAGGTACAAGAGTTGTTAACTATTTGTGGAGCCATAACTAATGAGGAGATGCATCAGTGTTTATATTTTGTGATAAAACAATTTTCTGGAGTAAACACTGACATGTAAGTCTCATGGTAGGCAGAGTAAATGAGATAGCTAAGGAGACACATGAGGCTTGGGTAAAATTATTTGTAGATAAACCTAGATTCTTTACATCATCGAAAGTACCTCAAAATTGTAACACTCCAGACATCCTAGTAGATGATACGGGGAAAGGCATATTGGGAATGGATACAGTCATTTTGGATCAGAAAATATCAAAGGATATTCCTCGGGCAGAACCACCTATACAAAATATAGAGATATCGGTAGATAACATTGAAACTATACAAGATAAGAAGGATGCACCAAAACATATCTTTCTGGATATAGAGGTAATTTATGTACATACAAAAAATAAATAGGTTGAGGATATTGAACCTCTAGCACCAAATGTACATACTAAATTGGTTAAGGTTGAATAGGTTACTGCACGAAGTGGCAAAGCCACAGGTGCAAGTCATAAGGTTGAATCCTTTGGGAAGATTTTGGATTGTCATTCATTGTTGGCACTTGATTCATCTGATCAAGTTGACTTTTGCACAGAAGAATATTGAGCAGATGAGCAGTTTTGAATTAATGTATGTTGCATCTCAGAAGTTAAGGAAGGTACTAAAGATAAGCAGGTTATTGAGCAGGTCATTCCAGTTTTGCAATAGCTTGCACCAGAATATAAGGTAGATCAGATTGGAATCCCATCCGGCAAACTGAAAGGTTTGACAGAGCATATTTCTAAAGAGTTTAAAACTCTTCAACAAGTATCAAATCGATAGTTGGTTGAGCAGTATAATGCAGCCTGGAAGGTGACTTGTGACAACATGATTTAATCTGACAAAGATTGATGTGGCTCTAAATGAGTGTAGCAATATATATAGGTCCTGTACTAACACCAGCAAACTAGCAACATTCCTTGAGGTGAAATTAAAGGCAGCAAAGGCCCGGTTAGAACATTTGGCTAACAGTTTTGATGGTACTGAGACACTGACTAGTACCATTGATGGTCAGATTTTGATAATATAGTCTGAGATTTTTGCATTAGAAAAGGACATGGATAGGCTAATCTAGTGTGCAAGGGAATTAAGAGGTTTGGTGAGTCCCCGTTTGAACACCATGTTACTTCACAAGAGGGAAAGCATAGAGTTAATGAATAAACCTACACAAAAAGACCTATCAGAAGAAGAGCTTCATGCATATATTCTTAATGGTTTTGTATCCATTATGAGCATATTAAAGACATATTAGGATGCATACTTAGGAATTTTGAAGAATGTTGGCTCAGATATTTTCAAGTTCATCTAGATCCGGTAATCACAGTTTTGATCTCATTCTTTCATTCATTTGCCTCAGCTTTGTCATTGATGTCAAAGAGGGAGAGGTTGATGTGAAAAATGATTGGGACATAAGAAGTAATGTATAGCTTAGGGGGAGCTGTCTTCCAACAATTTTTGAGATTAGTTTTGGAGTTTTTGGCAGGGACTTGGAACAACACTTCAGCGATCCATTTTTCACATGAGTGTTGCCATCAATGCCAAATGGGGAGAATGTTGGCAATTGACAATCGTCTGATTTATTTGTGTTGTTATTGATGGAAACACACACCATTTTGGGTTGCTCACTTAACCAGTACTCACAGGTATTCATTGTTTGGCAACCAACAAACTAGGAACCGGTATATAAGGCCGACATAGGAGATTGATCCGACAGGTCTACACGGCAACGATCAAAGGCATCACTCTCAAAGTTTAATGAATTCATTTTTGTCTAGGCCGACATGTAAATAAATTTTAATATCATTGTAAGCTAACATAAGGCATTTATGTTTGTGTTTGGGAAGGGTATTTAAGTTAGTCCAATTAGGTTATTTTGAAAAGAAAATGAAATATAGTGATGTGGTATTGTGCAAGAAATCTTGATTGATAGAATGTGAATGTAATATTCTGCAGTCGGTCTTGGATATTGGTTTAGAGGTTTGGGAAGCAAAGAAAGATATTGGTAAGGGATTGACACAGTGAACTCATCCAACATAGTAGATGCAATTTCAGAGTTCAGAATTTTATTTGTAACTTCATAGTTGGTGTTTGTAGTCAATGAGGCTCCTTTTGTGATGAGAAGTGTGCTCGAGGTTGTTGGTCTTCCTGCATGTGTAGGCCCCTATTGTAATATTTATTCATTTGGCTAGTGGATAGATATTATGGGTCACCAATCCCACTGTAGTTTTTCCTCTTTGAAGTTTTCCATGTATAAATCTCTGTGTTATGGTGTATGCTCTTGTGGTTGCCTCATTTATATTTGTTGTTATATTCCTTTATGTTTATTAGTTACTGAATTGAATTGTTAATAAGGTTAAAATTGATCTTACCGGTAGAACACTAATTCACCCCCCCCCCCCCCCCCCTCTTAGTGTTCTTGGATTCCAACAATGACAACTTATGATAGATATCATGATAACATAACAATATTGATAGATCAATGAAAGAATATATCAACATAATATTATGAAGAAAAACATGAACTCATAAGTTTAAGAATTAAGAGTAAAGATATTCACACAACCTTTAGATACCATAACTTAGAGATTAGCTAGAAAGTTTAATTGACTATAATAAAGATGAGTAGAGGTCAAATTCAAATGGAATGATACATGAGGATCAACCATATCAAAGTAATAATACATAACACAAAAATTGTCTTGAGTGGAAAACCCTCATGGGGAATAAAAAACACTTGAAAATGCCTCACTGGCTTATCTGATAAACTACTTTTTACAATGCCTCATTGACTGTTTTGTAATGTGCCTCACTGGCAAATAGTGTGCCTCACTAGCAATCACAACAACTTTCTCAATCACTCTTTAATTTCATACATAAAGTATCATCTATGTTTCTTTCTATAACATCCTCTAATCTCACATTACTTAAGATTCAAAGGCAAAAGTCCAAGTACAACATACTGATACATATGTGTGTGTGTGTGTGTGTGTGTGTGTGTGTGTGTGCATGTGTATATACATATGTGTATGTATGTATATATATACATATAGATATAAATATGTATATGTATGTATATATACACACACACATATATATATATGTATATGTATATATATACATATATACATATACATATATACATATGTATATACAACATACATACATACATGTATGTATGTATATGTATATATATATATATACATATACATACATATATGTATATGTATATGTATATATATACATATACATACGTATGTATATATGTATATGTATATACATATACATATATACATACATATGTATATGTATATACATACATATATATATGTATGTATGTGTGTGTGTATGTGTGTATATATATATCTCTACACACACACACACACACATATTTGTATACACAACAATATGAAATAATTTTACAATTGATCAATTTCATAGAGCATTGAATGTGCTATAAATAAAACTTTCAAGTACGAGGATATGAATCAACGAAATATTTTTTTGCAATCTGAAAATGATATTTCTTTTCTACTCAATATCCTCAAGAATGAATTCAATGTAACATATATAATGTTCTACAACTTTCAACTGAAACATAACTGCCATCTTCCAAGAACTTCTTCATAACTATTCTTCTTTTTAACAAAAATTAGAACTATAATCAAACTGCAAACCCAACAGAGTAACTGACAAGGGTTAAACAAAATTTGTCATAGAAGAATTCCCAATAGTTGCATAAAGACTACACTAGATACAACCCATGAGAATTAACCCAGACTTGGGTAACTGTTAGGTCCCGGAGACAACTCAGAGGGGCGGGGGTGTGAATCAGTTGTCCAATAAAGTCAACCAAAATTAACTTAACCAAAACTTAATGCTTAATGTCGGTAAACCAAACGTTATGCCAGTAGATAGTTTTATCAGTTAATTGCAGTACCGGTAAATATTAATGCATGAAATAGAAAGACAATAACATCCACAACACATAACACAAATATTTGTACGTGGAAACCCTGTAAGGGGAAAAACCATGGTGGGAAGCCTTACCCACAATCAAATGATACTACTATAGATAGTATGTGTGTACAATATGGAGTCTACACATGCAGAAAGGCCAGCTACCTAAAGCTCACTGCTCAATCACAAAATGGGAGTCACACTGACTACAATTGGATGGTTAAATCCAATAATAATGTACTGCATAAAATAGCATCTTCATATGCTGGATTCAGTACTAGTTTAGCTCTGATATGCCTTCTTCAAATACCTTCCTTCAATCTTCAAATGATGTCTATGTGTATAGCTCTGCTTATTTTTGCATATACCTTATTACAATCCTTTTTCCAATCGCCTATCAATCTCATAAATGAGATCTTACATTTATACCATAACCTAAGACCAATTGAATAGGTTGGCTCACTAATAATATTACAATAAAACCACTTACAAATGAATAAATAAGCGATGCATCATGTCGGCTCAATGCATTTATAATAATAACAAATTATCTTTATAACATGTCGTGCTGATCTAGAATAGATATGCTTGTTGGTGCATAACCTGGACCTATTTGCCGGTAACAACAAATATGCAAACCCAAATAAATCAATAACCAAATTGCCAAAACCAAGTGATCAAATAATGTCTTTGACATAACCAAGTAGTCTCGAATTCATTCCAAGTGTTGGTGAACAATATAACCTGTCGATGAACTAGATACCAGTGATTGTGCATAAGTCACTGACTTGCTGGTGAACATAACCAAAGATCTCCAAGTGCTGATAAGTGTTGACAAGTGATGACAAGTGTTGACATCAATGACAAAACCATATCAACATATCCAAAATACCAACAATCTCCCCCTTTGGCATTGATGGCAACACAAGATGGAAAAACCATCAAAGTGCCAAAATAGAAATGCCAAAAAAACCAAAAACCAACAATCTCCGAAATAGATCATTAACTAGAAATCAAAATACATAATGTCTCTCTCCTAGGAATGATCTATCCCCAAAGGATAATGTGTTTTTCCATAATATCTCTCCCCCATTGACATCAAATACCAAAGCAATACAAAACTAAATACAAATAGTTCATAGAACTTATTACAAAATATCAATTAACCAATTTATCCAACTACTCCCCCTGAGAAGTATTTCTCCTCATCAAAGTCAAAATAAAATTTCTTTGTTAATTTTTGTCGGTTGATGACAAACATCGACTGTCTAAGTCTCTACCGGTGAGGGTAGAACTCCAAGTTGCCCTCTAAGATATTCAAAAGTCTCCTTAGGCAAAGATTTAGTGAAAATATCTACAATCTACTCTTTAGTATTCACATAAATCAATTTTACTTCTTTTTCTTCAACATTCTCTTTTAGAAAATTGAATTTGATAGAAACATGTTTAGTCTTAGAGTGAAATACCGGGTTCTTTGATATATCAATTGCTGTCATATTATTACATTAAATAGTTATAGGTTCCTTGCATTTTACCTTTATGTACTTCAACATTTGTTTGATCCATAATAGCTATGTACAATTTGTTGTTGCTGCAACATATTTTGATTCTACTGTTGATAGTGATATACAACTCTATTTCTTTCTCAACCATGAAATTAGTCTTCTACCAAGAAAAAATGCTCAACCGGTGGTGCTTTTTCTGTCATCTACATCTCCTGCCCAATTAGCATCTGTGTATGCACATAAATCAAATTTTCCATCTCTAGGATACCATAAGCCAAGATTTGTAGTGCCTTGTAGGTACCGGAAAATCCTTTTCATTGCTGATTCATGATTTTCTTTAGGATTACTCTGAAATTTTTAAAACAATATATACTGCATTCATAATATCAGGTCTTGTTTGTGTCGAATACAGTAAACCTCCTATCATAGACTTGTATCTAGTCAGATTAACAGGTGTTGATTCATCCTTCAAAGATAGTTTATCAGTTGTAGTCATAGTTGTGCTTACCAATTTAGAGCTTTACATGCCAAATTTCTTTAGTAATTCCTTCAAGTACTTAGATTGACATAGGAATATACCTTTATCAGCCCGTGAAATCTGCAATCCTAAAAAGAATTTTATCTCTCCAATCATAGACATTTCAAATTCTTGCTGCATTTTGTTAGAAAAGTCTTTACACAATCCATCTTCTCCTCCAAAGATTATATCATCAACAAAAATTTCAATAACCAAGATGTCATCATTAGTCACTTTGTAGTATAGATTGTTGTCAGCATTACCTTTAGTGTATCCAAGCTTCAAAAGATATTTGTCCAATCTAGCATACCAAGCTCTAGGAGCTTGTTTTAGTCCATACAAAGCTTTCCTTAACTTGCAAACCATATCTTTGTCATCTGTCAAAGAAAATCCATCAGGTTGTTCAATATAAACTTCTTCTTCAAGATCTCCATTCAGAAATGCACATTTAACATCCATTTGATATACTTTATAGTTCTTGTGTACTGCAAAAGCCAATAAAAGTGTGACTGCCTCAATTCTAGCTACTAGTGCAAAAGTTTCATTGTAATCTGTAGCATAGGAAATAGGAAATCATCACAAGCAAGATAAAATATTAATCATTAGCTCAATCACAAAAGCACAATTGCAATGATCTATCCTAAACACATTCAATAGAGACATAAAGATAAAACATTCAAAAAGACTATGCAAACCAGATGTTCCCTTCATGCGGCTCCATTGTTCTTCTTTCTTCTCCAAATAGTTTTGTTGTAGATCTCACCTTCAAGTGCATAAACCTAATTGTGAAAGTAAGATTGACATTGACACAAGAATACTCGAAGCGTGATTTGACAAAGTGATTAGAAATTCAATAGTCTGATTAGGGATTCAAAATACGATCAATTGGGGATTTGATAATGTGATTAGGGGTTCAGGGGGTTTGATTGAAGAAATTCATCCAATTTATAGACAAATTGGAGAAAAAGATCAAATTAGCATGATAATGATTCGAATGGAAATTCAAATCAAGAATAGCAAAATTATGACATGTGTATAACAAATTGCTATGCAAGGATTTTATGACAATTTATGACAAATTGCTATGCAAGAATTTATGACAAGATTTTGAAATAGAAATAGACATTTAGGAATTTAGGAGAAATTAGAAAATTAGGTTAGAAATGATGGCTTGGAAATTAGGAAATTGATGCAAATTAGGTAAATTAATTAATAATTTTTCATTCATTAATTAATTTACAAAAATAGGAGGAATTAATTAGCCAATTAAATAAACATTTAATTGTGACAAGAAGACTTAGGATAAATAAATAAATTATTTAACCTAGAGGGAAAATGCCAAACAAGATTAAATGAATAAATCATAAAACCTTTGAAGATGAATTAGAAATGCAAAGACGACAATTAGGTCTTGACAAAGGATAATTGATATCGATTCGATCATGATTTTGGATTGATAAATGATTTGATTGAGATTGGTTGACAAAAATGAATGACAAATTGACCAAATTGACATGATTGAAAAGGACAAGGATCGATGACGAATCGATCGCAATATGACAAGATTGACAAGGACAAAGATCGACCAAAATCATGACTGAAGATTGTTGTCAACAAGACCAAATTTGAAAGCGAGACAGATGAAGAAGAAGGACTCGATGCTCACAAATGATAAAGACCAAGTGCGTGACATAGGAGAAATGTTAATGTGACGCAAAAACCTAAAATGAGGCAATGCGCAAATGTTAAAGTATGATCCTGCAAGCGTTGACCATTTTTAGGTGTCTACATTTTGCCCCTCTTTGAGACAATGCGATTCTAAGCATTGTTTCAAAGAACAGTAATGAAAATGCCCCAGATAATGACAATGACATATGCATGCCCCCTCAAGGAATTGGCCGGAAACATGCAAAGAAGAGGGCAATTGATCGATAAAAATGATAGGATCGAATGGACTGACAATCGGATACCGGATGCATGAAGGACAAGCAATTTAAGATGCAAAAGACCATGACCAACATAAGATGGAGAGGGTGCATGTCCATCTATGCACTGACAAAGATCTATAAATGAGACCAAGAGAGGTGAAAAGAGCTCATTTGCACTAGACAAAGAGGAGGATTTGTTGCTCTGGACAAGGACATTTGCAAATAGATGGCAAACATTCCAATGGCAGATCACCTCGGGGAATGTGTATGCACTTACAGATGAGTAGACGATGCAGGAGCAGCGGTATGTATCTGAAAAACCCATGTTTTCAATTTCATGAAGTTTGATTGCTTGCGGGACATTGCGGGGCCCACAGGGGATGCAGAAAAGGACTCTTGCGCTTGTGTAGGGCGAATCCTGTGCTTGTGTAGGGTCTTCTACGCTTGTGTAGGGAGACACAAGTGTAGGTTACCTGACACAAGCGTAGGTTACCTGACACAGGCGCAATTGTGCAATGCAAACCCTAATTTTGGTCAAAATGACATGCAAATGATCCGGAAAAAGGGGATAAGGGTAGGATAAGTCAGAATAGATGAAAAACACCCTTATTAGACATGAAAATAAGGAAATGCAACCTGTAGGAGCAAACCCTAATACTGACAAAATGTGCCCCAATTGTGATGCAGAGTCGACAGTATCCATTGATCACGTGGGAGAACCGACCTAACTGCTTCATGCTACAACATAGACTCAGGAGCACAGACAAAGATACATTAGCAAGACTTGGGATATACTATGACACATTCATGCCCGAGATTAGGGCAAACACAGGACTGCTTACCGCATTGGCAGAGCGATGGTATTCAGAGACCTCCTCATTCCATTTGGCGACTGGAGAGGCGATGGTGACACTGGAGGATGTATGGCATATCCTCCGCATTCTGATTCATGGAGAGATGATAGAGTATGACCTAGTGATAGGGAGAGATGCATTGTGCAGATTATTTGAGTGTGACGTAGATGATCTGGATATCGTGGAGAGGGAGATTGGCTAGGAGACCATGGCATCAGAGTACGATCGACGATATGTGGTGATAGCATGCCTATTAGCAAGAGACAGATGAGGACATGGATTCCCTATTGGATGGGGAAGAGTACTGGAGTGGATGGCGACAGAGGGGATGGTCTATGCATGGGGACCATGTGTATTGGCTATGTTGTATTTTCAGTTGCATCAGATAGCATATCAGGGAGTGCAGACGTTGAGCTGTGGAGTTACATTGCTACAGGTATGGGCATTTGAGCACATAGCCATATGTCGACCGATCACAGATAGACAGGTAGTACCACACCGACCATATGTGTACTGCTATGGGGGAGCACTGAGACAGGGTCCTTTTGGATACATATTGTACTGGCAACATGAGCTAGACAGATTGAGAGAGTTCATATGGAGGCCATATCGTGATTGCCCAGGATGGTTAGATGATAGTGATGAGCTACCATATTGTAGACAGGAGAGGTACTTTATTGGATGACCAGTGAATCACCAGAGAGTGATTGAGTTGTACCTGCCAGAGAGAGTCAGACGAGAGTTTGGAGAGAGGCAAGATGTACCTAGGAGGACTGCACACTTTGCCCGATCTCACAGAGAGATGAGTCAGTGGGGGAGTATGATTCAACCACACATAGCATATGCTGACTTCACACAGCTGTAGCAGAGACAATGGGATTGGAGATCAGATGTGGCGGACGTTGGGATGACAGAGGAGTATGAGAGATGGTTTGCACGACGGCGGCCAGTGCCATTGACAGATCCTGACATTCTAGTACCGAGGCGACAGGAGGACTTCCCACTCACAGGAGAGGAGGAGGGAGATGATGAGGATGAGGAGGATGAGGGCGGGGATGAGGATGATGGGGATGATGAGGATGGAGATGAGGATGGGGATGACGATGATGGAGATGAGGATGGGGATGACGAGCAGGAGGCATGGCAGGATATACCCATAGAGCCAGAGACAACTAGGACAGAGGAGATGGAGATGTGCAGGGCTACCATAGCGAGTCAGCAGGATCATATTGCGACATTAGAGAGACAGCAGGACCAGTTCAGAGCGGAGATAGCCAGACTCACAGTGGCTCGAGATACAACGATAGCACAGGCACAGCGAGAAGAACAGAGAGTCACTGAGTATATTGGGTCGATTTGGGATGCCAGTGCACGGGAGATGGCACAGATGTTGGTAGAGACCGGAGAGGAGATACGCCATTGGAGGACACTATATGAGAGTGCAGTTCCACCAGAGCAGAGAGCACCTTCTTATCAGGCATGATCGAGGACAGAGAGCAGAGCATGCTCTCAGAGGTCATTGAGCAGCATGGGGGTGAGTGGACCTATGAGACCACCATAGCCAGGACTAGGAGGGACATCATTCGTAAGACATTGCAAGGATGAGGAGGACAGAGGGAGCACCCAGTGATAGAGGCACGTGCTCCTTAGGACAGACAGTGGACATTATGTAGTTTGACATTTTTGTAGTCAGGCTGTGGGCCATACTTAGGACAGACAGTCCAATTTTGTACTCCGATATTATTGTGACATATGATATGATATGCATCGATATGATGGGCTGCAATGTGTTACGACTGATAGCTATATTTTTCATGTATGAATGACTTATGCACTATTTATGTACCATTGTGGAATATGGATGGATATATTTTTTTTTATGTGTTTTTGATGCATTTATAATATGAAATGGATAAAATGCTTGATGTGATGCTTAATGTAATGCAAATGTACTAACCAATGAATGCAGGATGCAGCATATGTGTGCGGGGAAATCAGAGCACTAGACCAAACTGACCAGCCGACCGGACGGAAGAAATGTTAGTAAGAAGAAAATGAGATAGAGGACAGTTAATGACGAAGAAAAACTTGCTTTCACTAATGCACTTGGTAGGTGAGAACCTTTATTTTAATGTAGCAAAATGGATGCGTAGCATCATGGCATTGAAGGCCAGAGCTGAAATGCAACCCTTTTTGCAAAAGACAGACACATCACAGACAAACAACAATCACAACAAAAAAAAAAAAGGGACCATGAACCATCCCGGTCACTCTAAATCACTCAGTGACATCATCGAGCAACATAGGAACATGATCGAAGATAAATCAATAAATGATAAGATGCACAAATTCCAACAAATCAAACAAACATCTTGATCTTCATTGTCAAAAGTTGAAAGCGCTGATAGGACGATCATGTTGTCTAGTTTCAAGACATGCGGTACCCCGTCTAAGACAAGACACAGTCTAGTTTCGAGTATACCACACCCTGTATAAGACCCATGATAGTAGTGACAAGGACAAATGATATTGATGGTAACGTTCGATTGATATGACAATTGTTATCAGTTTGAATGTCTGGTTTGATTGAAAAAGTTCATATGTTTACGCATGATTTCAGTAAAGCACAATATTGGATTGATTGTCATTGGATGTATGCTCAGCGATCTGTCTATGCACAAAAGGGATCCTTTATTGACAAAATGCTTGTTTTTGGATTTTAATGTTTTTGAAATTTTTTTTTTTGTTCATTTTTTTCAGGACTTTTTATGACTTTTTAGGGATTTTCTCAGGACATTATTTGAATGTTTTGAGATTTTTTCAGGACATTTTTCAATTTTTAGGAATTTTTTTCAAGACATTATTGAATTTTTATGAGATTTTTTTAGGACATTTTTCAATTTTTTTGATTTATTTCAGGACATTTTTCAATTTTTATGAGATTTTCTCAGGACATTTTTCAATTTTTTTGATTTATTTCAGGACATTTTTCAATTTTTATGAGATTTTCTCAGGACATTATTTAATTTTTATGATTTTTTCAGGACATTTTTAAATTTTTATGATTTTTGCCCCCAGTGTCTAGCAAGGCAAGGAATATGACAAGTGAATAAATAGGCTTTCTGAAATGTTGGTGGATAGAGGGAAGACAAAGGCCTTTTATTATGGAGACAATGTGGATGCAATTTTCAAGGGCTATTGCGTGATGGGACAAGAGACTGGATGTGACAATGTAAAGCAGTGACATGGCATGAGGGACATGTCAAGAGGTTTTTGAAACCATGTTTAAATTTTGCGTCCTTATTATAGAACAAGATCAAGGAATGAAAAAGAGTGTATGGATAGTGATAAGATATGGATAGGATAAGCAAGACCAAGAATGGATAAGGGACATGGACTGAAGGTCAGGATAAAATACGAGATAGTGGCAGAAAGTTGCAATAAGCCAGGGAATATGGATGAAAGGTTGTAATAAGCAAATGGATAAATACCAAAAGCTATGATAGACTGAAAGCTGCAAACAAGATACATGATGTTCATGATGATCCTCAGCCTTGTCAAGATCAAAGGTGGAAAGAGAAACTAGACATGAGGGATAATAGGATATGAAGGGTAATGATAGGGGTTCGATAGGATAATGGAACAATGAAGGACAAAAGGATATGATAGGATAAAACCTGCCCCCAAGTGTGGTGTGCAAGAAGATCATAAATTACACATGATGCCTATTTGCCAGGTTTTCACCAGTGGACGAATTATTTTTCTTTATTTTTTTCTTTTGTCTATTTTTTTCACTTTTTTTTTTTTGTAATTTTTTTGTTTGTATTTTTTGACTTTTTTTTTTTTCAATTTTTTTTTTGGATTTTGACTTTTTCAAGAGAAGATGGACACATGATAGGGGATGGAAGAAGGACTCAAACATCGTTTTGTTTGGATAGTAGCCTTGAAAAAAAATGGACCATGACCTTTAAAAGTATGCTCAAAGACGTTGGTAGGATAAGGACATGGAAAAAGAGATGAAACTAAGGCGAACATTTATGCAAAGGATTGGATCAAAGGGATGGAAGGATGGAAAATATGCATTGGATAATAGGTAGGGTATTGGAAGAATTGTGCTTGAGTGGATGGAAATGTTGGCAAGATTGACATTGGCACACACCTTGAGGGGTGATGGAATGATGGAGGAAGAGTGGGTTTTGGATATTGAGATTTGGACGGAGGAATGGCTTGGGATTTTGGGACATAAGGGCCCAAAATGGATGAAGAAGGTGATGAAGGAATAGACTTGGAAGGTTTGGATGGAGGAATAGCAATTTTGGATGCCAAGTTGGATGTTTCTTTTTGCGCTTCAAGGAGCTTCTTAGGGATCCACATGGTTTTTGATGTTTCATGCTTTTGTGATTCGTTGGAGTGCATTGCTTGCACAAGGGATTTAGGAACCCATATATATTTTAACTTTGCTTTATTTTGCTCAGTGGGCCTTTGTGGCCTTTTGGATATATCTTTTGCTTTATAGATCATATTGTTCTTTGCTTTGACATGTTGATTATATTGGACATGTTGATCCTTGAATACATTTGGATTTCTAGACTTATGACATTTATACTTGGCATCCAAATTGCTTGGAGGGGGAAAAGAATGCATGGATGGATATGAATAAAGTGGACTTCTTTTGGATTGATGACATTTACTCAAGGATGTGTGCCTTTGCTGACCTTTCATAGAGGATGAAGGGATATAAGGACCTAAGATGGATGGAAGTGATGATGGTGAAGGGATATGTTTTGATTTTGATGGAGGGATACCAACGTCTTGAGAGTGAGTTGTGTAGACATGACCCTTAATATTTTGTTTACCATGAAGGGATTCCTGCTTATGAAGATCTACTCCTTTGCCTTTATGGATATCTTGACTTGTAGGATACTCTTTTCTTTGGGAAGAAGACGTGAGTCCATTATGAGGTGGATATGATATGAGAGAAATAATGAGATCTTGAAGTGGATCGGATTGCACCAAACTGGAAGAACCCATTATGCATGTCAAGGGTTCAGGAACATCTTGCACTAACACATTAGAATCATGAAGGGGATTAGGATCATGAGGGCGATTAGGATCATGTAGTGGACATGGTTCAATGACAGGCTCTTCAAGAGATGGAATGGAAGAAATAATGGGATCATCAAAAGAAATGATATCTTGGAGTGTATATGGAGCATTAGGACAAGGAGATGGAGGAACAAAAGGATCTTGTGGAGGATCTGAAGGAATGATAGGGTCTTGACAAGGAGGAAGATCATTGGAATCCTCTTTAAAGGTGCTTTTCTCTTGACTTTCAATGGGATCATCGGAAAGGATGGAAGGGATATCTTGATCTTTCTTAGGAAGTGGAATGCCAATGGGATTTGAAAGGATATTATGTTCATGAAATAGAAGGGGATCGTTTGGGATTGGATGGACTGGGATATCTTGATCTTGCTCGGGGAATGGAGTGTCAATAAGGCTTTGGATAGGATGGACAAGAATAGGGGCATCATCATGAGTGTCTGGGAACATGGGGTCTTGGTCAACAATTGGATGAGATGATAAGGTTTTGAGATTTTGATCTTGATTTTCTTTAGGACACGTTTCTTCATGCTCTAAATTATCCTCTTGACATGGGGTTGGACTTTGGATATGCATGGAGGATTCTGACAAGGAATCAATGTTTTGGTATGAAGGAAATGCACTTTGAACATTTGTGATGGATTCTGGCAAGGAATCAATGCTTGAACATGAGGAAGAGGGACTTCGAATGGGGTCCTCTAAAACAGGTAATGGCAATAAAGTGCATGGTGGCATTGGATCTTGTATTTCTAAAACATGACAAGGATGTGCATCATGAATTGGATTATCTTGGCAATCAATTATGGATAGCTCTTGGATAATTGCATCCTTGGGTGTATTGTTTGATGAGGACAATATAGAAGGTTCTTGTGAAACTTCTAAAGGTGTAGGGATAGATGCCACTAGAGAGTCAATTTGTTTGTGGGGAGATGAGGCATTGCTAGACATAAGTGTAGACATAGTTGTATTATCTAGACCTTCCTCAAAGAACTCACTTGGTAATTTCCTTAAGAGCATTGCAATAAAGCCACCTTTCTTTCGAGGTTTTGACATGGTTGTATCTGGAATTTGAACTTGTTTGGCAAGGAGTTGGTTCTGATCTGATGTCATGTTTTGATTTCGAACTAGATGTTGATCAAATTGGTTTGACATGTTCAAAATTTGGCTTGGTGTGTGCTGCAACCTTTGTTTTTGAATGTTTGGTTTTGGTTGTTGACATTGTATAGTTGGTTGGACATATTGTTGAAATTGGACCATTGGTTGTACTGGTTGTATATGTTGAACAATTGGTTGAACCATTGGTTGTATTGGTTGAAAATCTGATTGATAGTAAACACCTTCTTGTTCTTGTTGTGGAGGTACATAATGTTGAAATTGATGTTGCCTTTTTTCTTGAAATTGTTTCATCATCTCTATTTGGGAGAGGAGAGCTGGTATGTCTGATCATTCAAGAAGAGATCTTACATCAATTGGCTCAATCTTTGGATTTCGACCTTGAAATTTTTGAAAATTTTTGGACATTTGTGATCTATTCTTCTCAATGTTTTTGACTCTTTGTTCCAAAATCTCATTTTCTTGAGCTAGTTTCTCCTCTAGTTTTTGTATTTCGACATTTACATCATAAAGAGTTTGATCAATATTGCCTTGTTGTTGGGTTCGATATAATTGTGATTGCCTTGTCGGTTGATATTTCAAACTTTGTTGCATCATTGGTGCTTGGAACCTTGTTTCAATAGACATGTCACTATGCAAATGCAATATTTTTGGAATTTTTTCAAGGATAATATATGATATGCAACTAAATGCAACTAAATAAATGAAGATGCAATCTATGGCAAAAATGCAACCTATGTTTTTGTTGTTTTTCAAGATTTTGACAAACTTTTTGGAATGCAAATCTAAGAGAGGGACCCTTGGGAAATTGGAATGATGTCTAGACCTCAAAGGACAAAAGGACTAAGTGACAAAGGACAAGGTGACAAAGTCTCCCCTATATGCTTGGATACTAAGCTAGGTTTGACCAAATGATATTGATGACAAAAGGACAAAAGATTTAATAAGGTCTAGACTTCCTAACAATGACTTAGGGTTTATCAAAGATTTGGATTACTCAAGTATGACAAAACCTAGTTTTGAGACTATATGGAAAAGGGACAATTACCATGCAAGTGACCCTCATATGATATGGTAATGACCTAAGCTTAATGAAGAGACCTAGGGTATGCAAATGCAAATGTATGACAATGTCAACCTAAGTTTGAATTATGAAATGGTATTACTCTAATGCAAGAGGACACATGCAAAAGAATGACCCTTATTGATATGCAAAGGAGTATGATCTAGGTGAAACTTAACCTTGGTAGTTGACAATGACTTTGCAAAATGCAAACCTAGGATGAACCTAAATCTAAGTGACATGAATGTTGAGAGAAGATTTTGAACAATGTTTGACAACCATGTTTGAAGGTGTTTTGAACTTTGTTGGATGAAATACTCTTGTGTTTAAGCTTGTTTTGAATCAATTCGTCTTGCTTTTGAAATGATAAGAAATTCAACTTTTGACAAGTAAAGAAGACAAGATATTTTAACATAGACTCAAGACAATCATGCTCATTCACAAATTTCTTATGGTAGGCAAGGACATTAGGTACCTGAGAGGTAGACTCATTATGGGATTCAAGGAGAATACATAGATGCTTGACCCCACGGGCTCCCCTCCATGACACTCACTTCTCAGGGCAGCCAAGCATTAGTCCCCATGGAAATCTCCCCATGGCAAACTTAGTATCTCTTCCAAGTATTCGAATTTGTCCTTCTCAAGCAACTAGAAGGGTTTTTGGCCTCTAAAAACAAGGTGTTTAGTAGGGATTTTTGTTAAGCGTTACTCCTTGATGTCACGCAAGCGTGATTGAGACATTAAGCCCATCAAGATACCAAACAAATGTAGTCGCGCAAGCATGATTTAGACCATGAGGTCCTACTTAGATGTTGATATGAGAAAGAGTCCAAGGGTCATCACTTTCCAAGTAACTGCAATTCCCATGTAACCCTTCCTTCAAGGCTTTCACCCATCAGGTATTTGTTTATAGTGAGTTAGAATGCCAAGGTATTCTAGCCGTACTCACTTTGGGTCATTCCCTTCTCACGATTATCACTTGCTTACAAAAGCAAAGTGGTCAGGAAGGCAGGCCCTCTAAAGGAGACACACAATCAAAGACATGAGCATGGTATCGAAGATCTGGATTTCTGATCACCCTAAAAAGGATGAGAGCATACTGTCCTACTCCAATGTCACACTCAACAATCAAAGCAAAAACATGTTCATTCCAACCTATTTAGAAATCACTAGGTGCCTAAAACATTAATGACAAACACCAAGTTTAGTTGTTTCTCCAAGGCAACCTGCAAAACCCAAGTTAGAAGTTTGAGGTGCTTATTCTTTGACTATCGATTCTGCATAACACATGTTAGTAGTTTGATTTGTTGTCTTTGCCATGTGTATGCCAAGATTCTGCCCAGATAATTAGTACCAAAAACCAAAAAATAGAAAACAGAATGCAAAAACAAGACAATTTTCAAGTAAAACACTGCATTTTTACCTCTGTTCTGGACTTTACACAGGCGCAAAACATAGGACACAGGCGCAGAATGCATGACACAAGCACAGAATTTCTTCAACATAGGTGCAAGTTGCTTCACACATGCACATAACTCTCCAGAAAACCCTGCACGACCCTGTTTTTGGGTTTTTGGCCTGCAAATCAACTTGAAAGCACTCAAAAACACCATAAAGGGGTTAGATGGTTAGTGTTCACGTCGGGTTCACCAATTAATGTATGTAGGAAATAGGAAATCATCACAAACAAGATAAAATATTAATCATTAGCTCAATCACGAAAGCACAATTGCAATGATCTATCCTAAACACATTCAATAGAGACATAAAGATAAAACATTCAAAAAGACTATGCAAACCAGATGTTCCCTTCATGCGGCTCCATTGTTCTTCTTTCTTCTCCAAATAGTTTTGTTGTAGATCTCACCTTCAAGTGCATAAACCTAATTGTGAAATTAAGATTGACATTGACACAAGAATACTCAAAGCATGATTTGACAAAGTGATTAAAAATTCAATAGTCTGCTTAGGGATTCAAAATACGATCAATTGGGGATTTGATAATGTGATTAGGGGTTCAAGGGGTTTGATTGAAGAAATTCATCCAATTTATAGACAAATTGGAGAAAAAGATCAAATTAGCATGATAATGATTCGAATGGAAATTCAAATCAAGAATAGCAAAATTATGACATGTGTATAACAAATTGCTATGCAAGGATTTTATGACAATTTATGACAATTTATGACAAATTGCTATGCAAGAATTTATGACAAGATTTTGAAATAGAAATAGACATTTAGGAATTTAGGAGAAATTAGAAAATTAGGTTAGAAATGATGGCTTGGAAATTAGGAAATTGATGCAAATTAGGTAAATTAATTAATAATTTCTCATTCGTTAATTAATTTACAAAAATAGGAGGAATTAATTAGCCAATTAAATAAACATTTAATTGTGACAAGAAGACTTAGGATAAATAAATAAATTATTTAACCTAGAGGGAAAATGCCAAACAAGATTAAATGAATAAATCATAAAACCTTGGAAGATGAATTAGAAATGCAAAGACGAGAATTAGGTCTTGACAAAGGATAATTGATATCGATTCGATCATGATTTTGGATTGATAAATGATTTGATTGAGATTGGTTGACAAAAATGAATGACAAATTGACCAAATTGACATGATTGAAAAGGACAAGGATCGATGATGAATCGATCGCAATATGACAAGATTGACAAGGACAAAGATAGACCAAAATCATGACTGAAGATTGTTGTCGACAAGACCAAATTCGAAAGCGAGACAGATGAAGAAGAAGGACTCGATGCTCACAAATGATAAAGACCAAGTGCGTGACATAGGATAAATGTTAATGCGACGCAAAAACCTAAAATGAGGCAATGCGCAAATGTTAAAGTATGATCCCGCAAGCGTTGACCATTTTTGGGTGTCTACATAATCAATTCCTTCTTTTTGTGAATATCTCTTACACACTAATCTTTCTTTGTTTATGATTACCTTGCCATCTTCATTAAGTTTATTTTTGAAAACCCATTTAGTTCCAATTACATTTTTGTCTTTAGGCCGGGGAACTAATTACCAAGTGTTATTTCTTTCAATTTGTTCGAATTCATCTTCCATAGCTTTAATCCAATATTTATCTTCACATGCCTCATTAATTGATGTACATTCAATTTGAGAAATAAGACATACCTCTTCATTTTTCAATATTCCTCTAGTCATACCTCCTTGATATTTATTTCCAATTATCTAACTTTCAGAGTGATTTAATCTTACATACCTGGGTGTTTTAACTTGTTGTTGTTCTTCAGTGACTGTTGAATCCTCAGATGATGCCGGTGTAACTAGATCAACATTTTGTATCGATGTACTCACATAAGGTTTAGTTGTGATTATCTCTATTGCTGGTTTAGAGTTCATGTACCTTGAATTTCCTCTAAACTGTTCATCAATCTTCACATTTGCACTTTCAACAATTTTCTACAATCTCTTCTTAAAACATCTATATGCCTTGCTCTTAGATGAATAACCAAGAAATATTCCTTCATCACTTCTAGGATCAAATTTTCCAATATGCTCATCTCTTTTGATATAGCATTTACTTCCAAATATTTTGAAATATTTAAGAGTAGGAGTATTTCCAAACCATAGTTCATGAGGGGTCTTAACGGTTTCACCTTTCATGTGAACTCTGTTAAATGTATAAACTGTTGTATTGACCGCTTCTCTCCAATATATATGAGGTAGATTTGCTTCTGATATCATGCTTCTAGCTGCATCCAAAATAGTTCTATTTTTTCTTTCTACAACTCCATTCTACTGGGGTGTCAGGGGTGCTAATAACTATCTTCTTATCCCGTTCACTTCATAGAATGTATTAAATTCCTTAGATGTGAATTCACCTCCTTGATCTGATCTCAAACATTTGATTTTCTTGTCAGTTTCATTCTCTACCATCACCTTGAATAGTTTGAATTTCCCAAATGCTTCAAATTTGTCCCTAAGAAAAGTAACCCAACACATTCTAGAATAGTTATCAATGATTAGCATAAAATACCTATCTCCTTGTATACTTCTAGTTCTTACTGGAACACATAAAATAGTATGAATTAAATCAAGAACATTGTTAGACTTCTCTGGAATAATTTTGAAAGTTGTTCTAACTTGGTTTCCAAATTGACATTCCTTACATACTGGATTGTGAGGTTTAACAATATTAGGTAAATCTTTTACTGCCTTAGTTGTATTGATTTTCACAATGCAATCAAAATTTACATGACAAAGTCTCTTATGCCATAACCAACTTTCATCAATATGTGAAATCAAATATGCTTTCTCATTTTTATTCAAATGAAAGATATTACCTCTAGTCTGATTACCGATTGCAATTTCCAAACTAGTTCTGTTTAAGATTTTGCATTTACCATTCTTGAATTGTAACTGAAATCCTTTCTCAACTAATTGACCAACACTCAAAAGATTATGCTTCAAACCTTCTACATAGTAAACATTATCAGTATTGTGCTTACCATCAAAAGATATAGCTCCTTTTCCTTTGATCATACAAGCTTTATCATCTCCAAATCTCACTAGACCTCCATTGTAATCCTGAAAGGTTAAGAATTTACTCTTACCACCAGTCATGTGATGTGAACATCCTGAATCAATGATCCATTCATCCTTATCTATAACTTTAGCTGCTAGGGCCTACTCTACCAGTTGAATAATAGGTGTCGGTTGATCTTTTGTTATAGAAACAAAAGCCCATCCATTGTCTGTCGGATCCTCATCAGAATCATCAGTAAATCCTTCATCAGCATAATAACAAGATTTGTCACTATTCTTCTTGAATTTGTATCTCTGATAATCAGGGTTAGGCTTATATGTTCTTTTAGCTTCTTCTTTGAATCTTGCATGTCTATCAAGACACCTAGAATCCATATGACCAATTTTATTGTAGTTAAAACATTTAAATGTTGCTTTACCTTCATACTTACTTCCAACTAGACCTTTAGGCATTTTTCTTGCATATAGTGCTTCAAGCTCTTCCAGTTCTTCATTCTCCTTCCTGATTTCTTCAAGTTCTCTTACATAAAAGGCTTTCCAATCAGATTTCTTAGATGATGATGATGCTTTGAAAGCTAGATCAGTCTTAATAGTAGCAACATGACCAAATTCCTTAAGTTCAAAAGATGAAAGTTTTCCAACCAAGGTGTCTCTAGATACTGATTCATTAGGCATTGTTCTTAATTCATTTATAGTAGTAACTTTAATTTTATATGTTGGTGGCAATTCTCTTAAAACTTTAGAAACAATCTCATCTTCACTTAAGGTTCCTCCACAACATTGTATACCCAAAACAATTTCAATTACTCTTTCCATAAAAGCAGAAATCCTTTCATCTTCTTCCATTTTCAGATATTCATACCTGACCCGGAACCATTCAAGTTTTGCAATTTTGACTGTGGAATCTCCTTCATTCAATGTTTCCAATTTGTCCCAAATAGCTTTAGCAGTAGATCTATCTGATAATCCCATGACTTGCTGATCTAATAATGCAGTCAAAAGTGCTTCTCTTGCTTTGCAATCATTTTCCTCATCTTTAGCCAAGTTTGGTGGATTGGGTTGATCTTGAGTAGGAGCAGTATAACCATTCTTTCTAACATCCCATATGTCCTTTCTAATGTAATTCAAATGTGTCTCCATCCTGATCTTCCATATGCCATAGTTAGTTCCATCAAGTTTCAGACTATCCTTCCTGAAATAGTTAGAAGACATTGGATCTCCTCAAGCTGTTAAACTTCTGCAAAAAGAGGACTAAGCTCTAATACCAATTGTTAGGTCTTGAAGACAACTGATTCACCCCCCCCCCCCTCTTAGTTGTCTTTGAGACCTAACAGTAACAAGACTTATTACAAACCCCAACCACATACAAACTAACCCTGACTCGAGTTTACAAAAAAAAACTTAATAACTTTATACAAACCCAAAATGATAAAGTATTTTAATCAAATAAAATAGCCAGAGTTAAGAAGAAAGAATTTACATAGATAGATAACACTTGAACCATCAATTACTACACATGCAAAGCCTGACATGGGTTAATAAATTATTTTTAAACCAAACCCTTAACACTATTTAGACATAGAAATAACAAGTATTTTGACAAAAATAACCCTTATTTTTTTTTTCTTTACAAAACAAAAGAGGATAAGGTAACGGAAGCACCAGATTAGCAAAGCCATATTGAATATTAAAATATGTAACTCTCATTGATTTCTTGCTTGAACAAGCACTAGCCACAATCAGATTCTTCTTCATGGTTGCAAGATGTATGATCCCATAACCATTTTATATGTGTGCCCTAGCTTCAGAGATTTTCTAAAAGATGAAGCAATAGTAAGTTTACAAATGACTTTTTATAACACAATTATCCTCTTTTTTTTTTTTTTGTCTTACATTTAGAGTTTGATATCATACAATGTGCAAATGACAACTCATATCCACCATGAGATGATTTTTTGGTGAGATAATTTTAAGTCCTCTCAAGACAAACAATTACATCGGGGACTAGTCACTTAAGTGACTTAATTTTGAAATGTAGTATGCCCTTAGAGATGATGCCAAATCAAATTCCATTTCTCTTTTAACTTTATTTAAAAAAAAACATTGAAGGCTTCAAAATAGACCACATAAAATGTCGATGACAACTTACATTTCACTTAATATGCATTTCGGTGGGAAAATTTCAATAATCTCAAAGAATAAAAAATACCCCCAAGGCCCAATCACATAAAGTGACTCAAATGAGCAACATGTTGTCACCTCTTTTACTGAACCAATGAATATATGAAAGACAAAACACATATTGTCCCAAAATGACAATTATATGAATATAATGTGATCAAGGATACATAAAAGTTGATATAAACAAGACCACACTATGAATCATTTGCATATCACTATAATTTCTCATTTCCTCTAAACCATGCCAAGGAGAATTACAAACACCATATAGAATTTGACATTAATGCCAACATGCCTTAGGGATCAACAAACTCCCCCTTTGGCATTGATGTCGAATCCGGAAAGGTGAAACCAGTAAAACCACATATCAAATCAAAACAATATACCTGTTCTACAAGTATCACTACATTTAGCACATAACCTAGCCCGTCACATCTACGAGAGTTGTTAGATATCACATCACCATAAAGGCTCTTTGTTCAACTGTCACATTTCTCCACCTTTTGACAACAAAATTTCCAAAGGAGAACTATCTAAGATGTTGCAAGAGAATCAGAGAATAGAACCAATAATGCCAACAATGCCAACAAGGGTAAAGATAGACACAAGATGCTCCTTCTCACTTCATGAATTAGAGAGAAGATACCAAGTATAAGGATATGAATTACCTCAACTATACCTTTGAATAATGATGCTAATCAAATGAACCATGACAACACAAACTGAGAGATATACGTGCACAATTATTTCATTATCAAAGTAGACGTTGTATATCAAAGTGTATACCAAAGATATCAAAACCAACTGTTCCATGAAATTTATATATCAACCACACTTTATAGAATAGATTTCAAACTGTAAACAAGTTTGTCACCAAAGTTGATCAACCTGAGAATTCACAATTATAATATCCAAAAGGCTTTCGAATCTAAATTAGTTATTGCAATATATTCAATCTAAAATTTTGGGAATTGTGCCTTGTTATTTATCATTGTTATACAACTTAGAAATTTTTGTATAGAATAATCAGAGGATTATAGTGACAAATGTATAAACATTTAAAAATTGAAAAATATACCTAAATTCTGAATTATTGTGCCTAGATTGTCTCACATAGGTTTTTAATAAAATTCTAGCACTAAGTTTGCTCTTTTTCTCATCAACACATTCATTTGTATATTCTTGTTCATCCTATGACTACATGTACATTTCTCCAATGATAGTAACTTAAAAAAAACTTTTAAGTCCCTACACATGTATTTCAACACTCTTCAAACACTCAGATTAAGAATATTTGCAGTTGCATAAGTAAAATTTGTGTTCTTCTTTACACTAATCACATACCTTTGTCACTAATATATGTCACCACAAAACTATGACTTGCAACATGATTGACTACTAACAATAAACTTGATACATATCAAGGTTGTCAATATCCATTGAGTACCAAAAGAAGCATTTGTATGACTGAAACAGTTAATGTAGATCATGACCAATTACTCGTAGACACAAGAGCTGAATAGTACATCAAAGAGTGAGTTCCCATGAGCTGTAATTAATACTAGCAAAGAAAAAATAACCATAATATCCAACTGAAAGGACAACAAAGATAAATTTTTTGAGCAAAACTAGGCATGATATGTTGTTGTCATTGATGTCAACATATTCTGGTGTTGCAGAGAGTTGTTTGGTGTTTTGATGATTGCATTGAGATGATGTATTTGTTTTATCAATTTGGGATTGTGGGATAATTTATTTCTTATTGGTTTTAGTGATCCGGTAGATTTCTTGATCATATTATTTGATCCGGTTTGTAGTTCAGTTTTTTTGTGCAGTGGTTGGCAGAGTCTGGTATTTGCTCCAGTGAGCTCCAGCATGATCATATCTTTGGCTATGGATTTGGGAGAATTTTTTGCATGTTCATGTGTATGTTCAGTTCAGATGGTTTGTGATTTTGTGCTTCGCAAGTTATCTTTCTATTTCGAATTGCTTTTGTTGAGTGTTCTTGAGAGTTAGCATGTTGATCGATGAAGATTTGCATAAGTGGTGTTGGTGCAGCTATTGCATATGGTTCTAATGGGTTTTTTGGTGTTTCTTGATCGTGTCCTATTTGTCTTGGTGGTACACATTGATTCTTGTGAGCATTCTTAGTGATTTTGCTGATCTGGTGATTTTCTTCATGTTATGCGGTATTCTTGATGGTGTAGTGTGTTGCAGTTGTCTTGGTGAGATTTCCAGTGGCAATGCATGTTTAGAGATTTGGTTTAGGTCCATGTTATGTAATTTATATTATTATATTGATCTGGTAGTTCACATTTGTATCATCTGATGTAATTTTGTAATTGAGAGTTGGGTGTTTAGCCGACCTTGTAGTCAAAGTCGATGATTTGTATAAATAGGTGGTATAGTCATGCAATTTGGGTAATCGGGTTGTGTCTGCATTATCAAAAAAGTGGTGTATGTGGTGCATAAGCGAATTTATCCTTTGGTGTGGTGTATTTATTAGAGATTGTTGTATGGCAGACAAATGTGCTTAACCAGAACTATCATTAGGCATAAGGGGATGCTATATTTGCAGTTCATGTAATCTAGATTGTAGTCTGAATCTTATTGTAAGTTTGTGAACCTTCCCTAAGGGTTATAGCCTTTTGGGTCTTCTTATTTTAAGCAGTGAGCTCTATGAAGTGTTCTTGAATGCATGTGCATTCTCTGATGTAATATTTACACATACTATTGCAGAGTATCATCTTATTATGGGTAGGTTCCCACCATGGTTTTTCCCTTAACCGGGTTTTCCACATCAAAATCTTGGTATTATGTGTTGTGGTTTTATTGTCTTATCTTAAATTGTTTGATCCGGTGAAAACTGATTCACTCCCCCCCTCTCTTAGTTTTCCTTCTTGGTTGCTGCTAACAATTCATATCAAAGCTAGATCCTTTGAAAGAAGATTGACCGCTTGAGGAGATTTGGGATGTCAACTTATGTGTGTTGGCATTGTGTTGTCATTGATGTCAATCAACAAGTTGATGTTACCGCTATGAAATTAGGAGTATTGTAGATTGTTGATATGTTGATGTCAATTGGTAAGAAAGCAAAGAGACAAATTGAAGGACCCAAATAAGAAGATGAAAGGATGTGAAGTGTTTGTCACTTTGGCAAAATGGTTGAGGATTATCATCGGTAAATGTTAACATGTCCTAACCAGCAAAACAAAGAAGTACATAATATAAAGGTTAATTGGTTGGTATATATCGGTAGCATGTTTGGTCAATGACCGTGTTTGAATTGACACAATCAAGTGAGTTGGATGCTAATAGAGATGTCACATGGGACTCCACGTGGCGAACATGTAGTGGTAGGTGAATAGTGCATCAATGAGGTAGTTGCCAATTAGGTCAATATTAAATGAAGACTGCGGATATCATGGATCGATTGCAAAGGATTGTGGCTCAAAGCAGATCAAAAGGCAGAGAATTTATTTATTGGTATTATGATCGAAGAAGGACATTTGATTGACTTGTTGATCTAGAGAAGGAAACAACTATATCATTTACTGTAATCAACGAAATCAAGATCGATGGACATGGTCTAGTTTGCTAAATATAGTAAACATTTATAGGAAGAATTAAAAAGGACAAATATTTTTGTTGAAATTTTTTAGGTTGTCTATTCAAGAAGATGAGATCCAATTTGATACAGATTGTGGTCGGTGAAGAAAACCCTAGGTGCGTAAAATTTGAGTTTTTGTTTTGACGGGAAAGCATGTGTATAAACATACAAATCAAAGACTTAAGTGGGTTGGATGTGTGATGAGAAAGTGTGATTATGCTAGATGAGAACTGATCAATCTGAGCATTCAGAGAAAAATATTGAAGTGACTGAGTGATAGAAGAAGAACCGGCAAGGTTTAAGGTAACTGGTAAACTGTTACAAAGCATAACAGTCCATCAAAATGGTAGAGATTGAACCGGAAAGATAGCCACTGAGAGTGAAGAAGAGTAGAGAGTGTGTGAGAGGAGATCTGACAAGGCAGAAGCTGAGTTGTAGAGGATTCACACAGAGAGAACTGAGTTCTGGTAAAGAAGAAGCAGTGTGATAGAAAATAGTTCAACTGATAGAGTGAATAGTTTGCAAAAATTACAAAACTCATTTGTAACAATGTGCTTCTCATTGTATTGATTTTATATCTAATTATATTTCACTGAGTGGGTGCTCAGTGTAGGGGTTGGTTCTCCTTGAGTTGGTGCTCCTTTGGGTAGGTGCGCGTAAACTGGTAGGGGTTGGTGCTCCTTGGGTTGGCGCCCTAAACATTTTAAAATTGTTATTTTATTGTGAGGCTGGATTGGAGCAGTAGATCTCTAACAACATTTATCACTGAGGTTTTTCCCATATTGGGTTTTCCTCATATATTTAGTATTATGTGATGTGCTCTTGTGTGTGATTTCTTGTTAGTGTTTTCATTATTCTAGCAGTTGCACATACTGTTTGAAATTGTTTATAATCACTAATTCACCCACCTCTCAGTGATATCCTGTGTTCTACAATTGGTATCAAAACCTTAGGTTCCCTATTTGTTAAAGCTATCTCTAGCTTGGGGTAGATTCTGGTTTAAGAACACAATGGCAAGGAATGAATCCTCCTCCTCCAAATCTCCCATGTTTGATGGTACCAACTATGCCTTGTGGAGCAGAAGAATGGAAACCTATCTATCTTCCCTAGGTTTTGATGTTTGGATATCTGTGAAGAATGGGTATACTATCCCTAATGCCTCCCCTATAGATCCAGATGCTAAGAAGGAGTATGAAAACAATTCCAAGGACAAGCATGCTATTCTCAGTGGATTGTCTGATAATGAGTTTTTTAAGGTTATGCACTCCTCTTCCACCAAGGAGACTTGGGATAAGTTGAAGAGATTATTTGAAGGAGATTTTAAGGTCAAGGAGGCTAAACTGTAAACACTAAGAGCTCAGCTTGAAGGCTTGAAAATGAAAGATGAAGAAAAGATTGTTGATTATCTTCAAAGAATTGATGAAATAGTGAATACTATTAGAGGACTTGGAGAGGATATATCTGATGAATTTATTGTCATAAAGGTACTTAGATTGTTCACATATAAGTATGATACAAAGGTCTCTGCAATAGAAGAATCCAAGGATCTAAAGACCTTTTCAATGGATTAGTTATTTGGGTCCCTAACTACTTATGAGATGAGAACAACTAGTGAAGAAACTTCAAGGAAAGAGGCTTCTTTCAACTCCATCAAAAAGAGTAAGGAAGAAATTTATCATGGAGAAATTAGTGAAGACTCAGATATTGTGGTAGCAAAATTCGTAAGGAAGCTTAAAAGAGGATCTATTAAGTACAAAGGAAAATTGCCTTTCAAATGTTTTAACTATAGATAAATAAGACACTTTGCTTCAAAATATCCCTATGGTGAGGAGAAACAATGCACCAGTAGACCTTCATGTAAGGATAAAAAGAAGAAAGCCTACCGACAAGAAAGAAGAAGCTACTGGAAGAAGAACAACCTCTATACTTTTGAAGATGATGATATCAATGAAGAAAGTACCTCAGAACATGATTGCTATGAGGATAAAAGAGAAATTAATCTCTTCATGGCACAAGATGAACTGGTTGATGGAGCTAATGAAGATGAAGTGTACTTGGAAGGTGATCTCATAAGTGCTCTTGAGGAGTTGAGAGAAACAAGAAGGGAACTCAAGAAGTGTAAGTGTGGTGCTGCAGAAGATCAAGATCATTTAGAGCAATTTGTGGAGGAGTCCAAGAAAACAATTTCTGATTTGAAACTCCAGTTGGAAGAAGCTAAAAGGATATCTAAAATTACATCCTCTAATTTGATAAAGAAGGAGAAGGAGCAAAAGAATCTTGATGAATAAATTGTAAGGCTTAGAAAGGAGCTTGAAAAGAGAAAGAATGAATTAAAGATGAGGAGCAAATATGAAAGCATCACTAAAGCCTTAGACAAGATGTTGAGTAATCAGAAGCACTCAAAAGATACCAGAGGTATAGAATTTGAAGAGGGAAAATTTCCAACAACAAAGACACAACCTACAAGGAGATACAATTTACTTCATGAAGTGAAAGTAAAGAAAAACAAACCTTTACAATCAGAAAAGCTACTAAGAAGAAGACCTATGGTGAGGCTACAAGAAATCAGCGTGTGAACCGGAATGGTCAAACCTTGAAATGGAAGGCTCACTCATTGTACCGAAATGCAGATCCTAAAGGCAAGCCCAAGGTTGATGATGAAGGGTTCACTAGAGTCAATAACGTGAGAAGAAGACACCCGATGAGACAAAGGTTTTCTAGTCCAAAGAGACAAGATTGGTATGTACCCAAATTCCATGGTTATTGTCACCGATGTAATAAGTATGGACATAGAATTGCTGATTGTAGTTTAATGCATAATCCCCATCAATGTTTTGAAAGTAGAAATCCATTTGTTGCACTCCAAGAAATGAATGATATTTTTTATTAGTGTAATGGGTTTGGTCATAGAAGTTATGAATGTAGGAGAAGTCAGACGGTATCCTACCATAGTTTTTCAAATTCATCTGTCAATGTCAATGTGAAATGTTATCATTGTCAAAATGTTGGCCACATTGCAATGCATTGCAAACTCAGAACAACTAAGAAAAAGAAGTCAATACCAGATCAGAAACCGGAAGCAAAATCAGAGTAGAAAGGTGTTGCGGGAAAAGAGAAGGAAGCAAAATAGTTCTAGGTAGAAAAGGATAAGAATAAGGCTAAGTCAAGTCTAATTGTCTACACTGCCTTGCATGCAGAAAGCAGAAATTTATGGGTAGTTGACAGTGGTTGTTCCAATCACATGACTAGAGATAAAAAGAAGTTCATCAAGTTTAAAGATTGGAATGGAGGTTCACTCAGGTTCGAAGACAACTCTTCCATCAAGATAAAAGGCAAAGGTACTCTAAACATAGATGGAAAATTAAAAGAACATGATGTATACTATGTGGAAGGCCTAAAAAATAATTTATTGAGTGTGAGTCAGATGTGTGACAAAGGATACAAGTTCACTTTTGACTCTATCGATTGTCAGATAAGAAAGGAGAGTACCAGACAGATGGAAATGTGTACAATCTGAAGGAATTCTGAGTCCCAATGCTTGATGGGACAAGTAGATGGGAGCTAGTTGTGGCACAAAAGATTAGACTATATAAACTTTGATAATTTGGTTAAGGTGAGCAAGAAAGGCTATGTGAGAGATATACCATAGACCACCAAACTGACAAGCACCTTTTGTGATGAATGTCTAAGAGGTAAGAAGACTAAGGTGACCTTCAAGACCAAAGATCATAATACCTCAAGGCCCTTAGAACTGGTGCATACTAATCTATGTGGACCAACCAGAGCAAGAGCTTGAGTTGGTGAAAGATACTTTATGATGTTCAATGATGATTTTTCAAGAATGACATGGGTTACCTTAATACATTACTGTAAAGCGGAAAAATCGAACCCTAGTTGTTCTCCCCTCCCCAACTCCAAGGAGAGAGAAGGGGGAGTCACTAGGGTTGATGGTTTTCACTTAGGGGAGACTTTACATTCAAAAGAGGGGTTGAAACCCACAAGATCCAATCCCACGCAATGCAAGATTGGATTCTAAATGAGTTTCAAGGGTTGTGATAGCAAGGATACCCTCTTTTGTAAAGAATGTAGATAGAAAGATTGAACTAGGAATGCATGTAGAAGCAAGAAAGATTCACTTATAAATAGAGATAGGGATATGGGATGAAGCTGCGGACCTAGACTTAGTAGTAAAATGTCGAGACGGTGCTGTTCTGCAAATTTGAGCGAAAGTTGATGGGACGATGGCGCCCGACGTGCACACAGTCCTTCGAAAAATCTGCGAAATGAAGGGGGATATGTTCGTCTCTGCACAAGGATTCCAGATCTTCAATTACAGCTGTGTACCTGCAACCTACACATAGAAAAGAGAGGACGATTGGGGGGTTAGGGATGAGGGGTTTGCCTTTAGGTCAAACCCCGGTTTTGGAATTAACCACGAAATGAGAATGCTGTAAATGTAAATGTTTGTAATGTAAACAAGTACTGATACCTTGTTGTAAGAATGTTTGTATTCTTACATGCGAAGGTGTAATGTATGTAGTTTGTTGTATGTTGTATGTGATCTCCTCTCCAATGTTTGAATCCTTGTCTTGAATGCAACACTTAGCCTTGAATGGAGACTTAGAATGCTCAATTGCTTGAAGGAATGCTTGAATGCTTGAAGGTTTGAATATCGCTTCCGCGTCTTGTTCTTGCTTATTTTCTTCCCCCCTTTCTAGGAGAGGAAAAGTAGTTTATATACTTGTCAATTAGGGTTGATAGACTGATTTTTCTGACCTTAGGCCGACCAAGAAACATTATTTCCCGAATTGCAAACATAAAGACCCGATGCCCAAAAGAGACCGGGCCCAAAATAGGGCCAGGGACCAGGGTGATAGGCGCCTTGGTCCTGGGGGACCAGAGCACTGGGTGCCCTAGTCCTGAAGGACCAGGGCGCTGGGCGCCATGGTCCCACCTCTTAGGATAGCAGGGTGCAAGGAGGGATCAGGCCAGGGTGCAGAAAAATGCAGTTTTGGGTGTCGTAAATAGGTTTCGGGGTCTCCATTCAGGTTCAACGTTGCGCCACCATCGTGAAGACCCAAATGCAATCAAAATTGCAAGTGTCACAATTTTAGGATGCTACATTTAGCCCCCACTTTAGCGGGAGTATAAGCGTACGCTCATACTTCCGGTAAAGTATGAGGAAACAACATTGAAAAACTTTCACCACGTCAAGGAGGCAAGATACACCAAGCCCCCAGTGGACTAAGGATCTTACGACTTCAATTGAAAAAGTAAAAGGGAAGATCATGATGGAGAACCATGACTGTCAGTAGTAAGGTTCCCTCACTATGAGTCATGCAAGAAAGATATCAAAAATTTTCAAGGCAAAGTTAAATTTGTCAAGAAATTTTCAAGTATCTTGAAAAGATATGAACGGGATGTATGCCCCCCTACGTTAAAGCAATCGCACACGCCTCATCGGGGGTGATTGCTTTAAGGTAGTGATACATATAAGAAATGAGAAAGGAGCACGTTATCAAAAGGATTTAGCCCCCAAGTGTGAGATAAGCCCAAGGATAATAGACACAAAACATAAAGTACCGTGACTTCGCTTTCCTCAGGGTCAGTATGCTGTATGATAATTCATGTATATCATATGTCTGTATGCATAATTGTTCTTCATTCCCCAATCAAGGAAGGTCACCTAGAATAGGGAACACATGTGTCTTTTGAGTCAACATGAGAGAGACCAAAAGAGATCTCAATGCTTTGCATCGTCCTCAAGTAGACAACACTAAGGACAACAAATAGAAGAATGAGAATAATACATAGAAGAAGTAACAAAAGAGATCAAGAGAGGAGGAGAGAGTCTGCTATGCTAATGAAACTAGTCTAGCACGTCATCTACCCCTCGATCTTGCTGATCAATATTTCGAGAAGGTAGGAAACACGCTAGAGGAGGAACATCCAACACAACAGATGGAGCTATCACAAGATCCAAACAAGGGCTATGTTCATATCCCAAGCCACGTTGTTTTTGTCTAGGAGCTAGGATAAGTGCTTTAGAAAAATTGTTAGATAGATGGTTATCAACATCAACATATTCATATTCACTATCAGAATGAACAGGAGTAACATTTTCATCATGAATAACATTTTCATCTATATCATCATCAAGATTTATAAAAATAGGATCTTTAACTCGCACAGGATCAAGGCCATCATGCATCTTATGTTTAGGAGATTTCGGCTCAATCGTCGGCTGAGGAGAAAATGGAATAATACTGGCTGAAGGTGTTTTTGGGGATTGCAAAGTTTGATCTCTAAGACGACGCTTTCGTCGGTGTTCACGTGCAGAACGATTCCGTCTAGTCTTAGTAGGAAGTTGAGAAGATTGAGGAGGAGGAATGTTCTCATCCTTATCACTTGGGTGTTTAGGTTGTGGTCTCTTAGGTTGAACAATAGGAGAAGAGGAAGGTCTCTTCTCTCTATAAGAAGAAGGAGGAGGAACTGCTCCATATAAAGGAGGAATATTTGGTTTAGGAAGGAGACCAAGTCCATTATGATGAGGAGGTATAGGCCTACTTTTAGGAAGTTTATTAGATATAGGCATAGTCACATCCATAGGGATGGGTTGGGAATCTTCTTGAGGAAAGACATTAGTTTTATCTTTCAAAGGAAGAACTTCCTTCTCAAGAATGATAGGAATATCAAGTTTGGGTGTTCTAGGTTCACTTAGAGATAAGATCATATCTTTTTTCCACTTTTGATAAGATTTAAAAAGATGATCACTTCGTGAAGGAAGAGATTGGAATTGTTTAGGCCAAAAGTAATCAATAGAAACGCTAGAAGTTCTTTCAGCTGGTTTAAAGAGACTATGATTGATAGTAACAACTTCACCATTATGGGGAAATTTCAAACACTTGTGAATAGGAGAAGCAATAGCTTTCATGGAAGATAGCCAAGGATAGCCTAGCTTCACATGAAATTGTTCGGATGATGGAATTATAGCAAAGTCCACATCAAGGGATTTTTTATGGACCTCAATAGGTAATGTAATAGAACCAATTGTAGGAGAAGAAAATGCATCAAATAGTTTCACAACCACATTTGTTTCATCATAGATCACTTGATTCAATTGCAAAGTAAAAATAAATTCTTCAGTAATGATATTAACCATACAAGAAGGATCAATAAGCACTCCACGGCAAGGTGTATTCTTGACTTTTGCAACTATATATAAAGGACCATCAAGTGCCCTGATAGTTTCACTGGAATCAAAGGTGATGGAAAGTTCTTTAGGGATTTTCTGCTGCTCTGCAAAGTTAATCACATTCGGAGTCATAGACACAAGATCATTAGGTGAGACAGAGGAATCATTAGTATCAATCGCATTAGAGGTATGAGAAGGTAATGGATCAGTAAAAATCTGAAGATTTTGGTTAGGAGGAGCTACAGATGTGTTGCCTTTATCATTCACTCCAGAAACAGAAATAGTATTATTATCAATCAAATCTTGAATTTTACCCTTTAAAGCAAAACATTTTTCAGTATCATGCCCAAGTTGATGATGAAATTGACAAAAAGACTTGTTATCAAAATAGGGTGACTTAATCTTTGCAGGATCTATTTGCCTTATAGGAGGAAGAGTAAGCACATTTTGTTCCAATAACTTATTCATAATACTATGCAATGATTCATTCAAAGGAGTAAACTTTCTTTCTTTCTTGAAAAACTTAGAAATAGGAGGCACACCTGATGCCGCATTCACATTGTTGTTGATGATGTTTTCATTGAATTTAATGGACTCTCTATTCGGTTTAAACTTCCCAAATGGTTGTTGACTACTATCACCCTTATCACTCGGAGCCATAGGATTTGCTTGTTCCATTTGACTCACAGTCAGTTGATAATTGTGAAGAGTTGCGCACAACTGTTGGAAAGAAGTAAACTCAGAAAATAGAAGTTTTTCTCTAATATCTTTTTGTAAATTAGAAATAAAGATTCTTTGAATATCATTGTCAAGTACTGGAAAAGAAATTTGAGCATACAAATGCTTATATCTACCAATGAAATCGGTCACTTTTTCTTTAACACCTTGTTTACAATGCATTAAATCAATCAAAGTAACTTTAGGACTTATATTGTTTTGAAATTGTTGAATAAAAGCATTTGCAAGTTGTTCGAAAGAAGTAATAGAATAAGAAGGCAACGAGCAATACCATTGTAGGGCTTTATCTCTTAATGTTCTAGTAAACAGTTTTGCAAGCAACCTTTGGTCATAAGCAAAATCAATGCATATTGTTTGAAAGGTCTTAACATGTGTTAGAGGATCACCCTTACCATTATAAAGCTCCAAATGCGGAATTTCAACATGTTTAGGGGGAATAGCTCGAACAATGTCAAGAGAAAGTGGGCTCGCGACATCAAATGTGGGCACACTAAACTTAGATTGATTCATAGAGGCAATTTGTTGCTGTAAAGAAGAGACAGTTTGTGCAAGATTGTTAATGGTCGCTTCAGTCGAAGAGTTCATATTAGACGTGTTAGATTGTGATGGAGGTGTTATGTTATTGAAAGAAGGTAGAGAGTAAGGCGGTGGGACACTATGATAGTTAGTCATAGGAGATGATTGGAAAGGAGGAACACTACAAGGAGGAATGGAAGGGTTAAATGAATTGCCCCCTTGCATCATGTTCATTTGTGGAGATATAATAGGGACACTCATTGAAGGAATGAAGGAAGAAGTCGGATTGAATGAAGGAAGAGGGTTGATTGAGGAAGAGGGATTGCTCCCATGACTGGTGATCATAGGTGGAATGTCTTGTATTGAAGTAGTCATTATGTTTGATGTAAAAGTAGGTATACTAGCAATAGGAGTTGTCAAAGGAATAGAATGATTAACTTGAGTAGGAGGTTGTGTATAACCTAAGGTTTTGGCACAACTTTTCATCGGCATCACATTCAAATCCATAATGTGTGCAATACCACGCAAAATATCAATTCCATTCTTATCATTTTGAACCATACGTTTTAGACCCTCAATTAATGAAAGAGCTTCACTATCAGGGTATTCTTGAGACATCCATTGTCGAAAATCATCAAATTGGTTATCTAATTTTGAAAGTTGTTCTACAGAAACCTCATGGAGAGTTTCTTCATCATTAAGAGGATTAGAGGAATTACCCATGTCCTCGTTAAAAAGGCCATTCAAATTAGGTTCCATCTCCTCAGTAATTAAACCTTGGGAGGACTTAATTCTAAGGCTTCGTCTAACGGGAATAGTGTAAGTAGGGCTTATTGTTGTAAAAATCATGCACTAAAGAAAGAGAGAAGATTTTGAATTTTAGAGGTAGCAAATTTCAATAAAATTAGCCAATCTCCTAGATTTAAGCTGTTAGATGCAATCAGGACAATCTCCCGAAATTTCAGAAAAAATGTCTAGGACTGTGGCGAACGGAGTGCACACGGTCCTCACAACTTTTTTCAAAATTTTCAGGGACGAAAGTTATGATGATTTTAAAGCTAATCTGAAAAAATTGAGTGATTTTACGATCTGTAGATAGGCCAAATTAAAGTTGCAATCTCAAAATTGAACCCTACCAAGATTGTTGAAAAATGTAAAATTTGAATTTTGAAAAAGAGAGGGAAACTGAAATTTTGAATTTTATGATTTTAGAAGGAATACTGAAAGCAATGCAGGCTTCAAAATTTAAAAGTTGACTCGATTTCATGCAAAATTCAAATTTGAAAGTGGAAATCAAAGTTGTTGCAATTAAACACTTAATTTCAAAAGTCACAAACTGCAAAAATTTGAATAAAACACTGAAATTTCGAATGAATGCCAACACACTTTTTAGATTTAGGACTATAAGAAACACAATTTTGATATGAATTTTAATTTCAACAATTTTTGAATGATTAGAAGCCTCAATCCAAGCAATCGCTAGACCCACTTTGACTTTAATTTTGAAAGTGTTAAAATTGATAAAATCAACCAAAATTCTGGATTTTAGCAGAAAAATACAGTAAGAACTAGCTCCCGAAATTTCGGAAAAAATGTCGGGGACGATGGCGCTCGGGGTGCACACGGTCCTCGCAACTTTTTTCCAAATTTTCAGGGATGAGAGATATTGTGATTTTGTTGCGGAATCCAAAGTTACAACCAATTTGGAGGTGTTTTGATTAGTGAAATTATCAGTCAAAGGTTGAATCAAGAAGGTTTTAAAAATTAGGGTTTTGACATTTAACCACTTAATTTTCAGAATTAAAGCACAAATATGAATTGACAATTTGCAATAGAAGGGTAGATCTGAAACAAGCATTAACAATTAAACATTTCACAAGTTTAATTACTTAAAAAGAAAATTTTAGGGTTTTTATGCAATCAACCTCTAAAATTTGCAAAAGATCAAACATGGAAATATAATTAGGAAAGAAAATTTTTTAGATCTAACCATGAATAATCAGAATGAGGATGTTCACGTCGGGTTCACCAAAATGTAAAGCGGAAAAATCAAACCCTAGTTGTTCTCCCCTCCCCAACTCCAAGGAGAGAGAAGGGGGAGTCACTAGGGTTGATGGTTTTCACTTAGGGGAGACTTTACATTCAAAAGAGGGGTTGAAACCCACAAGATCCAATCCCACGCAATGCAAGATTGGATTCTAAATGAGTTTCAAGGGTTGTGATAGCAAGGATACCCTCTTTTGTAAAGAATGTAGATAGAAAGATTGAACTAGGAATGCATGTAGAAGCAAGAAAGATTCACTTATAAACAGAGATAGGGATATGGGATGAAGTTGCGGACCTGGAATTAGTAGTAAAATGTCGAGATGGTGCTGTTCTGCAAATTTGAGCGAAAGTTGACGGGATGATGGCGCCCGACGTGCACACGGTCCTCCGAAAAATCTGCGAAACGAAGGGGGATCTGTTCGTCTCTACACAAGGATTCCAGATCTTCAATTACAACCGCGTACCTGGAACCTACACATAGAAAAGAGAGGATGATTGGGGGGTTAGGGGTGAGAGGTTTTCCTTTAGGTCAAACCCTGGTTTTGGAATTAACCACGAAATGAGAATGCTGTAAATGTAAATGTTTGTAATGTAAACAAGTACTGATACCTTGTTGTAAGATTGTTTGTATTCTTACATGCGAAGGTGTAATGTATGTAGTATGTTGTATGTTGTATGTGATCTCCTCTCCAATGGTTGAATCCTTGTCTTGAATGCAACACTTAGCCTTGAATGGAGACTTAGAATGCTCAATTGCTTGAAGGAATGCTTGAATGCTTGAATGTTTGAATATCGCTTCCGCATCTTGTTCTTGCTTATTTTCTTCCCCCCTTTCTAGGAGAGGAAAAGTAGTTTATATACTTGTCAATTAGGCTTGATAGACTGATTTTTCTGACCTTAGGCCGACCAAGAAACATTATTTCCCAAATTGCAAACTTAAAGACCCAATGCCCAAAAGAGACCGGGCCCAAAATAGGGCCAGGGACCAGGGCACTGGGCGCCATGGTCCTAGGGGACCAGGGCGCTGGGCACCCTAGTCTTGAAGGACCAGGGCACTGGGCACCATGGTCCCACCTCCTGGGACAGCAGGGTGCAAGGAGGGATCAGGCCAAGGTGCAGAAAAATGCAGTTTTGGGTGTCGTAAACAGGTTTCAGGGTCTCCATTTAGGTTCAACGTTGCGCTGCCATCATGAAGACCCAAATGCAGTCGAAATTGCAAGTGTCACAATTTTAGGACGCTACAATTACAAATCAAAAGCCTATGAGAGGTTTAAAATCTTTCAAAAGATAGTTGAGAAGGAAAGTGGATGCAAGCTGAAGTGTCTGAGATCTGACCATGTTGGTGAGTTCACATCAAATGAGTTTGAAGACTACTATGAGAGACATGGAATCATAAGACATTATTCAACTCCAAGGACACCACAACAAAATGATGTTGTACAAAGGAAAAACCAGACTATCAAGGAGATGGCGAGAACAATGTTAAATGAGGCAAACATACCAGATATATACTCGAAGGAAGCAGTTCATATGCCTATATATACATTGAACTAGGTTCAACTGAGAGTAAATAGCAGAATGACACCTTATGAATTGTGGTATGGCTGGAAGCCATCAGTCAAATACGTCAAAGTGTTTGGAAGTAAATGCTTCATCAAGAGAGATGAATATGGTTTAGGTGGTTTTGATTCTAGGAGTGATCAAGGTATTTTCATGGGTTACTCAACTCACACCAAGGCCTATAGATGCTACAACAAAAGACTAAGAAGAGTCGTTGAGAGTGTGCATGTAAGATTTGATGAAGACTTTCATAAAGGCAAACAAACACAAGTAAACCAGTATGATAACTCCAGTGATGAAGATCACGTGCAATCAGAAAGTGAATAGGAAGAGGCACCCCAGAAGAACCCAAATAGATATGTGCTGAAAAATCACTCGGAAGAGCAGATTATAGGAAATAAAAGTGATGGTGTGTAGACTAGAAGAAGCCTTGCATGGAACAATGAACAAGTGAATTTTTCCCTCATGACAAATGGAACCCAAAATATTTAATGAGGCTAGTGAAAATGAGAAATGGATGGATGCAATGGAAGAAGAGTTGCAACAGATTAAAAATAACAAGACTTGGGAGTTAGTTCCTATATCAACATATAAGAATGTCATTGGTCCTAAATGGGTCTACCGGAACAAGATGAATGAAGAGGGTAAGATTGTCAGGCATAAAGAAATATTAGTATGCAAAGGGTATTCTCAAGTATAAGGAATTGATTTTGTAGAAACATTTGCACTGGTTGCAAGATTTGAGGCTATTAGAATGTTTTTAGCATTCTCTGCCTACAAAGGATACAAGTTATATCAAATGGATGTTAAATCTGCCTTCTTGAATGGTAATTTGGAAGAAGAAGTATGCATAGGACAACCAGAAGGTTTTATGTTGCATGATGATGAAACTTTTGTGTGCCGATTAAAGAAGGGATTGTATGATTTGAAGCAAGCTCCAAGAGCATGGTATTCAAGGTTACATAAGTATCTTTGGGAACAAGGTTTCAGAAGGGGAAATGCAGATAGTAATATGTACATCAAAGAAGATGGACATCACATGATTATTATTATTGTGACAGTGGATGATATAATATTTGGAGGCAACAACGATACCTTGTGTAAAGAGTTTGTTGATCAAATGCAATCAGAGTTTGAGATGTCAATGCTTGGAGAGATGTCATATTTTCTTGGTTTGCTGATTTCACAGTAAGATAAAGGAATATTTATCTCTCAAAGTATGCCAGAGATATGTTGATGAATTTTTAGATGGAGGACAATGAAGCGATTAGTACCCTCAGGGTGATCGGATGCAAGTTGAGCAAGGTTGATGAGTAACCGGAAGTAGATCAGACCCTGTATAGATCCATGATTGGTAGTCTGTTATATCTTACTACCTCAAGAGCGGACATAGTGCAGGTAGTAGGCATGGTGGAAAGATTTTAAGTTGCACCTAAAAAGTCACATGTGAATGCAGTCAGAAGGATCTTCAAGTACCTCAAAGGAACACTTAATTATGGCTTATGGTATCCAAAGCAAGGAGATTTCACTTTATAGGCCTACACTGATGCTGATTTGGTAGGCTGCATTGATGACCAAAAGAGCACAAGTGGTGGAGCAATATTTTTGGGTAATCGATTGGTTTCATGGCATAACAAGAAACAGGATTTAGTCTCCTTATATACTGTTGAGGAAGAGTATATTGCCACTGCTACATGTTGTTCTCAGGTGTTATGGATGAAGTAGACCCTCAAGGACATTCAGATAGAAATATCTAACACTATTCCTATCTGTTGTGATAACTCAAGTGCAATCAACATTTCAAAGAATCCACTTATGCACTCAAGGACAAAGAACATTGTCATTAAATACCATTTTCTCAAGGAGAAGGTTTCAGAGAAAGAAGTAAAGGTAGAATATGTCCCTACAAGTGATAAAATTGTTGATATCTTCACAAAACCTCTACCGGAAAACACATTTGATTATCTAAGACACAAGTTAGGAGTAGTCCCACCAACTTTCTGCACTTAAATGTGTATGGAGATCTATGGTTCAGGGGGAGTTCACAACTATACATATTTTGAATCTTGGACAATATGTTGTACACATGGGGAGATCAGATGTTTGCGTTGTAGTACAAGTAGTTGTGGGATTGGATGTAAAGACCAGTGTTAATTCTAGAAGTTCTGCTACTCGAGGTCAGTATCACACTCAGAGGAAGAGTATGCACCACCAACAAGTTTGAGATTTTGGGAGTTGTCTATTCAATTTATCTATCTACAAAAATTGTAATCAGCTTGATGGGGAGAGTGAACCGACGTTAAGTTGGTGTCTGAGCCCTTTGTCATTGTTGTCAAATGGGGAGAAAGAGTGTAGTTGTGAAAAAAATGTGAGTTGACATCAATGCCAAAGGGGGAGATTGTTGGCATTGTGTTGTCATTGATGTCAACTAGCAAGTTGATGTTACCGGTATGCAAGTAG
Organism: Cryptomeria japonica; assembly: GCF_030272615.1. NCBI lineage: Eukaryota > Viridiplantae > Streptophyta > Pinopsida > Cupressales > Cupressaceae > Cryptomeria > Cryptomeria japonica. Next base: position 66,722,251 of record NC_081405.1, on the reverse strand, counting down.
GAGTATTGTAGATTGTTGGCATGTTGATGTCAACCAGTAAGAAAGTAAAGAGACAAATTGAAGGACCTAGATAAGAAGATGAAAGGATGTGAAATGTTTGTCACTTTGGTTAAATGGTTGAGGACTATCACCGGTAAATGTTAGCATGTCCTAAACAACGGAACAAAGAAGCGCATGCTATGAAGGTCAACTAGTTGGTATATACCAATAGCATGTTTAGTTGGTGACCAAGTTTGAACTGACACAATCAAGTGAGTTAGATGTTGACAGAGATGTCACATGGTATCCAGGTGGTGAACATGCAGTGGGAGATGAATAGTGCATTGATAAGGTAGTTACCGATTAGGTCAATATTAAATGAAGACTGTGGATATCACGGATCAATTGTAGAGGATTGCAGCCCAAAGCAAATCTAAAGGCATAGATTTTACTTTTTGGTATTATGATTGAAGAAAGACACCTGATCGACTTGTTGATCTGGAGAAGGAAACAACTAGATCATTTATTGCAATTGACAAAATCAAGGCCAAAGAACAGGGTCCAGTTTGTTCAATATAGTAAATATTTATAGGAAGAATAAAAAAGGATAGAGTTTTTTGTTAAACCGTTGCAGGTTGTTGATTCAAGAAGATGAGATCCACTTTGATACGGATCGTGGTGAGTGAAGAAAACCCTAGGCATGTAAAATTTGAGTTTTTGTTTTGGTGGGAAAGCATGTGTATAAATATGCAAATCAAAGACTTAAGTAGGTTGGATGTGTGATGAGAAAGTGTGATTATGATAGATGAGAGCTGATCAGTCTGAGCATTCATAGAAAAATATTGAAGTGACTTAGTTATAGAAGAAGAACTGACAAGAAGGGTTTAACTAGCAAGGTTTAAGGTAACTGGTAAACTGTTATAGAGCATAATAGTCCATCAAACCAACAAAGATTGAACCAGTAAGGTAGCCACTGAGAGTGAAGAAGAGAAGAGAGAGTGTGAGAGGAGATCTGACAAGGTAGAAGGTGAGTTGAAGAGGATTCAAACAGAGAGAAGTGAGATCCGGTAAAGAAGCAGTGTGACAGAAAATAGTTCAACCGACACAGTGAATAGTTTGCAAAAGTTACAAAACTCATTTGTAACAAGGTGCTTATCATTGTATTGATTTTATATCTCATTATATTTCACTGAGTTGGTGCTCAGTGTAGGGGTTGGTACTCCTTGAGTTTGTGCTCAAAATAGGTCAGGGGTTGTGTTGGCATTGCATGAAGATTGCATTGATGAAGTATAGTGTTGTCATTGATGTCAATAGTAATCGATAATGAAGTTATATTGCAACCAGTAGTGATGCAGTAATGCAACCGGTAGTAGGTAAGTGATGGAAAATGCTATTGGTATTGGTATTTTGAGCAGATTGATTAACCGGTAACCCTAACTAGTGGAAAATGTGATAAGATATATGATCCTACGTGCGGTGATTTAGGAGCAATTGAAGTTGTCTAGAACAATGTGTAGTTTTTGATTAAGGAAAATCAGGTTTTAAGGGACCCAAAACCTGCTTACATAACGTAAAGATAAGAAAGAAAGAAGCTAGAGAGAACAATACACAGAAAGAAAAGCTGCAAAAGACCAGCAGAAAAAATAGCAGCTAGGGAAAAGGACAACAAAAAGCCAGCGAGAGATTGGCAAACAAAGACTAGTATTACATTTTAGATAAAAACTTTTATACTCTTCTACGTCCTTAACTAGCATCATCATGGCCTTAGCAACTTCTCTCAGGTCTTTGTTCTCCTGCTTCTGATGGATGTCTTTAGTCTTCATCTCCAAATCACCGGTAGTCTGCCTTGTTCTTCATCTGGAGGATTGGGGAGCAGAGCTGGAGGTTGGCATATCATCAATGATCACCATCTCTTCGTAATGTTGGTTCTTCTCTAGAAAATCAACCAGGTGTTAGGTCTGACCTGGAAAACTAATGTACTGAGAGGGGAGGGGTGAATCAGTACTTCAAAACTTTTCTTGAAATACAATTTTACTAATAACCACAAACTAAGTATTGTTGATCTCATAAATATATAATACTGAAACATAATCATAGAAATAACATCCATCAAAATTTCACTCCATAACACAAAGATTTTGGGTCACACAGAAACTCTTGGTTACATAGAAAAACTACGGTGGGGATGGTACCCACAACTTCACTACTACAGTAATCAAGATTGCTCAATTAGAGCTACATGTTTAGCTATTTCTGATAGCTTACCCTATTAGGAGTATAAAGATCTTTAGATCTACCTTGCTAAATGATTTTACAAACACTTTAAGAAAATGTTGTACCTGGCTAAAGACTTTACAATTTATAGACTTTATTAGAGTCTTTTACCCTATTAAAGGTTTCTAACACAACTTAATAATTCAATCAAAATCTTTACAAAATATCTGCAACATCACATCTGAAATGTTATAGCAAACGAGCTATGTGCTCAATATAATATTACCTTGCTCATAGCATTCCTTGGTAATTGATAAATAAACTCGGTAACCACTTCTATATACTCTGTCCCTTAAACTGTTCTCTGAAACCTTCTCGGTAACCTTTGAATATCTCTGTCAATCTTCTTTCTTCACACTTAACTATATCATCACTTCGTATCTTCTCTCTTGATTGTCATGTCATATCACAAATACTCAAATCATTCTATTTATATAGATCTCCGAGATGGTGATTTGTTCATGCTTCGATCATACAAACATGTTTTATTGAATGAATAAACATAGAAATTATTTCATTGCATATTCTTCCTCAAAATCATACAAAATATTTAAATGCAATTTCCTATGTAATAACAGTTTCATCTTCTCGAATCTTGTAGCACGTTTCACATGTGTGTCTAGGTTCATTGAATCTGGTAACATGTTTCCACTTGGTTTAGATTAACTTGGTATACCTTCTTTGCTGCTTGGTAGACATATTAACTTTACTCAATAGACATTCTGTATTCGTCTCGGTTCATAGCTCGGTGTATATCATCTCGGTGACTTGTCTCTGTTCTATAATCGACACTGATAACCTTGGTATTTACCAACTGGACTTTTTGGTTGTGTAAACGTACTAGTGTATATAGGATGACTTTGGGTATAAAACTAATGAAAACTTAGTAAATAGAAACAATATCCCCTTTTGACATTAGTTTCGTATGTTTGACAAAACTCCTTTCAAAGTCATAACACAAAATCTATATACTTGCAAAATAAACTGAAATGTCAGTATATACATTGTTCAAATACATACTCCCCTTATCAATATTTTGTACATAACTTGATGTTCCATGCTCCCCCTATAAATTTAAACTGTACACTCGGTATATATGATAAACTTTGTACACTCAGATACTTTGTATACTCGATACACTCCCCCCTTTTGACAAACATCAAAACTAGTTACCATTTGGTGGGGGCAACTGATCAAAAATAGATTTATACTTTGTACAAGCTTCTGTAAGAGAATTGGTAAGTGCATCCTTGACACTTTGCATTATTGTATTCTGAGCTATAATATCAGCTAACAGTGTGATCAAACCATCTAAAGTGCTTCCCTCTACTTGAGTTGACAATTGGGTAGCTCGGTTGATCTGCTCTTGAACTGATGACAAATGGGGAATAAATAATGTTTGAAGAGTCATGATATCCATCTTTATTTTATGCTCTTCATTCCGAAGTTCTAACTATTGAGCCATAAGGGTTTGTAGCCTGGGATAAAAATTTCTGAAGAGAATCTGGCTCGCTAGTCAATTTATTTGAGAGATCAGTAATCTCTTTTTCAATGACTTCAGTCTTATTCTTGATATCTTTGATGAAGAATGAGAATGTACATAACTTTTGGAATAAATAAATAATATGCTTGAGTTGAGGGGACAACTCATCACTGAATTCAATAAGCTTTATTTTATCTATAGCAATGGGTTTTTGCACTTCTTCAATCATCTGGGTAGTTAGCTCTTCATCTTTCAATTTGCTAAGGTATTCTGATGCTTCTACTCCTGATTCCTCCAATTGAGTGAGTAGTTCATCTAGTTGCACATGGATGGTAGCATCTTTATTGATGGTAGCTTTAGGTATCATGTCTGTCAATAATGTTTTGACCTTCCGAAGTACTCGATTCTTCTGTTAAATAGCTATCTATCTTTCCTACTCTGCTTTGGCTTTACAAAGCTCACCAAATTCTATCAGTGCTTTCCCTTTCAATTTTGTAATGTCAACATTCGGTAACACAATAGGCTTTGATAGATCTATCTTAAAACTATGTCTTTTTTCTTTCTTCTCCTTTGATGATGATGCCTTCTCCGGTTGAATGGGTACAATGGCTTTTGAGGCTTGTCCTTCCTCAGTATGTTGCTTAGTAGAGGCAAACCTTTTGTCGGTTCTTGTAGCCTCTTTTTCATCCTTCAATGTTTCCTTGCTTAGAGTTTCAATGGAAATTGTCTCGGTGCTTGATGGTACTTGGGAATTTTGCTCGCCAGTAGCCTGAGAGGTAGAAACATCTGGTTTAACCTTTTGATCCTCTATACCTTGATCTGTGTCCTGAAGTTTCTCAGCTATAACTTGTTGGTGATCAGAGGATAGGACTTAACTTGTTCCACAACTGATTCATTCGATATCAGTTTGGCATAGGAGCTTCCTTGTATCATTTCTCCTTCCTGTGCTTTAGTGTCTATTACATCCTCATGTAACTGAATAGTGGAAGCAAGATCTTGCTCGGTGATGTCAACTATTTCTACTTCACTTTTTAGATATTTAGCCTGAATCTTGAATATTTTCTTCCATTTTTCTTTAGTTTCTTTTTCAACGTCAAGATATAGGCCATTCATCATTTTCAAGGCCCTTTGTTTTACTTGAAAATTTGTTTGGTATTTTTTCAAATGATCTCTTATGTCATCTACCGACATATCTGGAAAGAGATGAGCTAAAGCTCTTTCTCTTATTTGCTTCTCCGAGTCCATAGCATATTTCCATCTATTATCAATGTGTGAGTACAATGCTTTTGGAAGAAAACCAGCCACTTCCAATGGAACTAATCAGAACTTGAGAAGTGCACAAATTACAGTCTCTTCTATTTGCCTCTTCTCTTCATTTGTTCTTGTATCATATTTTACATATCTAAATGACCCAAATCCACCATTTTCCTTTAAGTTTGCAAAAAAATTATCAACACTATGTACATCTTCCTTTGTGCTTTTTACAACCTGAAATTTATTTACATCTTCTGACTCTGTGTCACTTACCTCTTTATCCAAAATTAGTCTTCTGGTCTTCTTTCTATAAGTTTTTGTAACCTTAGGTGTTTTTACATTCTTCTTCTTCTTACCGGGTAATGCAGCAGATGATCTAGTGATCGGTCACTTTGCTGGCTTGGTCGGTGACACCTCGGTTGTATCCTTTTTCTTTCTTTTCAAAACTTTGCCCTTTGGCAACTTGGTGCTCAGTGTAATTGCTGATTCTTGAGCTTTAGATTCTTCCTTGATAAAAATTTGATCACTCTTCCTTCTCGTTGGCTTAGTAGGTGTGGAGATAGAACCTTCTCCAAACTTTTTAGTTAAATCCTTGATCATTCTGGTGACTTTTCTAGCACCCTTCGGTACTACAATGCTCATTTTTACTTTTTCTTCCACCTCTTCATAGGTGCCATATCTTTTCTTGGTAGCATGCCTTGGAAGTACTAAAAAGGCATCTATCTGTTGTTGAGCAATGTCAAAATCTATCTCATAACCCATAGGCGGTAATGATTGAGTCCTGGGTTCTACTGCATTGACATAACTACTGGCAAATGCACACTCCAATGAGATATTATAGGTGATTGAAGGTTTTGTCATTGATGGCAACCTTACAATCTTATGACACCAGCAAGACAATTTATCGGCATCAGCAAAGATAGACTCTACACCGGCACAGAGACCACCGACAGTAAAAGGAAGCATACTGACACAGAAGCCAATAGGAATTTTGTTTGTAATATATTTTGTTAATTATTGTAAAATCATTGTAAGCCAACTTGGCAAGTTGTAAAATGACTCATATATATAAGAGAGCATTGTAGAACATTTTGAAAGAGATAAAAGAAAAGATATAGGTGAAATAAGGCAGACCTATTATGTGAATTATAGGTTAAGGGTTTATGTATGAAGCAGAGCTATAAACTGGTACTGGGTCTGGCATAGTAGATGCTATTTTGAAGTAGTACAAGACATTGGATTTATATAATCCATTTTGTAAGTTAGTTAGACTTCCCATTTTGTAATTGAGCAGTGAGCTCTAGGCACTTGGCCTTCCTGCATGTGCAAGCCCCTCTTGTAGCAGTAATATTCTCTTATTGGCCAGTAAGTGAATATTGTGGGTCACAAATCCCACCAAGTTTTTCCCACACCGGGTTTCCTTGTTAAACTACTATGTTATGGTGTGTTTTTCATGTGGTTGTTGTTATCTCTGTTTATTGCATTATTTCTTGTTTACCAGTATACAGTATTGATATGCTTTACATGTTTTAAGTTAAGAAAATCTTTAACTGGTTAGATACTGATTCACCCCCCCCTCTTAGTATCTGTGGGAATCCTAACAATTGGTATCAGAGATTTGTCCTCTATTTTCAGAACCCTAATAGCTTGAGGAATATCTTGACACTAGTAGAGATGGAAAACTTGATGAAGCAATTAGAAGTAGCTCTCTCAGACTATGATGCAGAAAAATTGAAAAATATCAAACTTGAAGATGATCTAAAAGCTGCACAGGATATTATTCAAGCACTTCAAGAAAATATTACCATTTAAAGAAACAAGAGAAGAGAACTTTGTGAAGAGATGCAAAATGAGAATGATGAAAAGGAAACTCTTAGTGATACAATGAATAAGCTGAAACAAGAAAACATGACAACAAAGAATGAGATGCAGGATATGACTATGAGATTTTGTAAAGAAATTGAAGATAGGAAGAAGAATGAAGAAGACTTGACTAGAAGACTGAATGATGCTGCCAATGAAAACACAAGACTTAGTTATGAAAATGATATGTTGAAGACAGATCTGATGCATGTACAAAATGACTCAATTGAACTCATGAGACAAAAAGGTATCTTGGAAGGAGAACTGGCTGCTACAAATCAACATAAAGAAAAATTCAAGAAAAGCTCAGAAGAACTTGCTGACTTGTTGAAGAATCAGAAACCTAATGGTGACACTAATGGTCTTGTCTTTGAAGCTGGTGAAAGCTCTGGTACTGCAAACACATAGGATCAAGGCAAACCAGTAAGACAACCTATTGCTTATAAATTTAATGGAAAATGCTTTAACTGTAACAAGTATGGTCATAGAGAAAATCAATGTAGATCTAGAAATTATCAGAATACCAATACACCCACCAGTCAATGTTCAAAATGCAACAAAGTTGGTCACAATTCAAAGAATTGCAGAATGAATGTAAGATGTTATGTTTGTGTAAGATTTGGACATTTATCTAATCAATATAGAACACAAACTGACATAGGATATGAAAAAGCTATTCAGAAAAATAATGTGACTTGTTATGCCTATAATAAGGTTGGACATATTGTAAAATTCTGTAGAAGCAAGTCCTCACTGGTAAATTACAAAGGTCATAGTTTGAAAGGTAAAGAAAAGGTTGAAGAAGTAAAGCCAAAATTCTCAAAATAATGGATCAGGAAATCAAATCTAAATGGTGATAGGAACACTTCTCCACCAGCAGAACAGAGTAACAGTCCACCAGCAGAAGAGAGTAATACTCCACCGGCAGGAGACTCTTCATCTAACTGAAGAAAATTTCCTTGAGGGTTTAGCAATCAAATGTGAAACATGCTATTATTCCCTTGGTTGATGGTGAGAAGTTGAAATTACTTCTATACCAGTAGATAAGTTAAGTCATTACTTAATTGAAAAGCATTAAATGTGGTGGTTGGCAAAATTAACATTATAAATCAAGTGTTTTGGCTCCAATTTCATTTCATCGAGCATTCAAACCTTCAAGAGTGCGAAAATTCTAGAGAAAAGGCATTTCGAGCTAAGAAGTGAAGCAATTCAGCAAGTAATCATTCCTAAGGCAGATAAAGGTATTTATAATCATGGCTTCTTCATCTATTCCTAAATTCATAGCAAACCCTACTGTAGTCGAAGTGATTAAACGCCCTAGACCCGTATTCCAGTTAGTTCCCAAAATTGCTAAGAAGGATGATAATGTTGGTGCTTTTTCCCAAATCCCCAAAGGAGTAGTTTTTGCAGAAGACCATAGAATATACATTCATTGTCACATAGAAGAATTAGGTGATGAGGAAATCAAGAGCATGTATAAGACTGTAATTTGTGATGATTTTGGTAATGTGAAACCTGAACACAAAATAGTTGAAACCTTAGGATTCATTGAAATTCTCAGTATTCCAGAATTTCCTAAGGATGTTATAAGGATATTTCTAAGCAGGGTTCATGGTGAATTCTTCTGGTTGGACTCAATTCACAAAATCACTAAAGAGGGAGTAAAGGTTGTGACAAGGCTACCTTCCATTGGCAATAGCCATGATAAGACAAAGAAGGTCTCAAATGACCTAGTGATTAACCTAACAGGTGCAACATCTGATAAGAGATCCTTAAGAGTAAATGATGTAGCCGACATCAATGTCAGATTCATTAGCATGATTTTAGGCTACAAAACCACACATGCAAATAGGTTAAATTCAGTCTCTAGCCTATGCATAAAGAGTGCCTATGATATGATCAAAGATAATGCAAAAATACATGTATGTGAATGGTTGAAAGATGAACTTATCAACAATCTTGGAAAGATAAAGAAAGACAAAAAGGGGACATTTAGATTTGGAAAGCTACTTGTCTATTTAATGCTACACATAAAAAAACAAGTTCCCGATATCGGTAACAAAAATATTGGTTTTGATATACCGGTAGGGAAACAATTGTCTGATTTACTAAATAACATGGGTGAAAACAAGGAAAAGAATATAAATGAGTACTTTCAAGCATTAAAGGCCTAGATGAGTACCAGAGTCAAACTATCACAAGCAATTGTAAATAAGTATAAGGATGGAATATGCTTTGTTATTAAGAAGGATGAGATTTGGATGGAGGCCATTGTCCCAAGAACCATTTGGGTTACTGAAATGGGTTATGAAACTGATGACCACATAACTGAAACATATGCAAAAGCCCTCCTGGAAGCACCCAAGGAACCTAAAGAAGAGGTATTTGGCAGTGCTAAGACTATTGAAAATCAAATCCAATCACAACAAAGGGTAAAGAAGGTGGAAGCAACAGTTAGAAGAGGATCTAGACAAGCTAAAGCTATCAAAGAAGATGTACTTAAACAAATTGGTATTATTGAAGATGATTTAGAAACACTTCAGCCAGAGACTCACCTTTCACCGGTTGCAACCTCTTCGGAAAGTGATATGCCAGCTGATTTTAAAAGAGTTGTGAGAAAAAGGGAACCTTCACTAGTATCTACACCTTCTCCTAGAAGAACTAGATAGAAACAATAGGTAGTAAGGCCCTCGGCTAGAAAAGTAACTTCAAAGAAGAAGTTAACACCCAAGAAGAAGACTTAACAAACCATTGCTCCAATTGACAAACTTCTAAATGAAATTATAGAGGATGGAAAGCTGAAAAAAATCAATAAATTATATGATTCATTATCAGTTGATGACAAGGAGAAAGTTGAAAATAGTGTAATTCTACACTTGGACATTTACAAGAAATTTCTAATGCAAGTTGTAGATGAATTACCGACAGAACTGTTTAAAAGACTTGAAGCTAGAAGGCAAGTTGTTGTAGAGCTTGATAAAAAAATGAAAATTGAAAAACTACTTGTTGTTTATCCAGTCAACTCACCAAAAGAAATAGATGATCTGATCTCTGAGGCTAACCGGTTAGTATTTTCAACTGCACACCGACATGTAGCACTTATGGTTGGTAGAGTGAATGAGGTAGCAGAGGAAACTGCTAATGCATGGGACATATTCCTTGTAGAGAAGGAAAAGCAGGAAGAATATAGAAACCCTAAACCCATCAAAGTATATCAGAAGGATAAGGATAAGGGAAAAGGCAAGGTTGGTGGACCACCTAGCATAAAAATAAAAGATAACTTATCCCCACCACCTCTGGATACTCCATCGGTAGTTACCACTGACAAACAACCGGCTAGTGAGAGTATGGACATACCACAAGAGGACACCAATCCCAATTATGAGGTGTTATATACAATGGACATTGACACACAAAAGGTCAATATTATGGTAGATAAGGATACAACTAGGAAACCAGATATGGCTAATGAGCCACCGGTAACAAATGGTATAGAAGGTAAACCGGCAGATGACAACACAGAGCAACAAACTTCATCACAGCAACAAGTTCATATAGAGACAGTGCCACCGACAACAACTGAGAAAACCAAACCTTTGCTTAAAGAAATGGAAACCAAACTGACCTACCAGAGGTCACCACAAGCAAGGAAATTGCTCCCACCAGTGGGATACAGAGTGTTGGCTCTTCAAATGAAAAATTCAAATCAAATAATGTAACAAAAGTTCTTTTGGATTCCACTAAGAAGATAACAGATTGTAGCTCATAAGCATACAAGGCAATATATGATACCATTCCAATTTTGAAAATGATAGCACCTAAATGTAATGTAGATAATAAAGATTCCTTGAGTCAACTTGACACTTTGTCTAAGTATATTACTGAAAACACTGTGACAGTTGAACAAATAAAAGAGGAAGCATTGAAGGAGAGACTAGAGAAAGAAAAACATAAATTCTTTGAGGAGGAAATAAAGAAGTGTACAAGGCAATTTGACACACTTTTACCGGAACTGTGTAGTACACTGAAGGAATTTAAAACTTTGTACATGGGTACATGTAAAACTAACTTTTTAATAGTTGATATAGACAAAAAAATCAACAAGATACAGGAGGAAATGAATCAACTAGCTGATAATTTCATTAATTCATCTGATTCATTATCAATTTTTGAGCAGAAAATAATAGGTTTTGAGGAAGAACTACTAAAGTTGGAAAGAGAGAAGAAAAGAATAAAAGGAAAGGCTAAAGATCTACAATGGAGACTTAGTCCAAAATTGGATTACCTCACCTCCTTAAGAAAAGAAATATCTGATGCTTTGATTCAAGGACAAAAAACACCGACAGAGAAAATGCAACACCTCATCGATATAGTTCAGAGGATTGAGGCTGCAATAAAAGACAGCAAAAAGTTCATTGAGAGCTTGAATCTGGTTTTGGAAGATCTTTTTCAAATTGTAACCAATCGGTTATAAGGATGAAGCAAGAAACCACACTCAATTGATACTTTGACAACCTTTGTCATTGATGCCAAAGAGGGAGTAGTGGAATGAGAAAAATAACCAGCAAATGACTCATCAACTCAGGGGGAGCACATATTCTTTTGGTACACAAATTTTTGGTAAAACAATTCTGGTAGACTTTTTTTGGATAACAATTTTTGGATTTTTCTCATGAGTGTTGCCATCAATGCCAAAGGGGGAGATTGTTGGAAAATGCACACTCCAATGAGATATTGTAGGTGATTAAAGGTTTTGTCATTGATGGCAACCTTACAATCCTATGACACCGGCAAGACAATTTACTGGCACCGGCAAAGAAAGACTCTACACCAGCACAAAGACCACCGACAGTAAGAGGAAGCATAGCGGCACAGAAGCTGACATGAATTTTGTTTGTAATATATTTTGTTAATTATTGTAAAATCATTGTAAGCCGACTTGGAAAGTTGCAAAATGACTCATATATATAAGAGATCATTGTAGAACATTTTGAAAGAGATAAAAGAAAAGATATACGTGAAATAAGGTAGACCTATTATGCGAATTATAGGTTAAGGGTTTATGTATGAAGAAGAGCTATAAATCGGTACTGGGTCTGGCATAGTAGATGCTATTTTGAAGCAGTACAAGACATTGGATTTATATAATCCATTTTTTAATTCAGTGAGACTTCCCATTTTGTAATTGAGCAGTGAGCTCTAGGCACTTGGCCTTCCTGCATGCACAGGCCCCTCTTGTAGCAGTAATATTCTCTTATTGGCCAGTAAGTGAATATTGTGGGTCACAAATCCCACTGAGTTTTTTCCACACCAGGTTTCCTCATTAAACTACTATGTTATGGTGTGTTTTTCATGTGGTTGTTGTTATCTCTATTTATTGCATTATTTCTTGTTTACTAGTATACAGTATTGATATGCTTTACATGTTTTAAGTTAAGAAAATCTTTAACCGGTTAGATACTGATTCACCCCCCCCTCTCAGTATCTGTGGGAATCCTAACAATAATAGTAGTTGGTATCCAATTCAAAACATATAGTATCCTTGTACTTTTCCACTAGCTGAGGTGGAATCCTGTACCTGCTATGCATCTTTTCCTAGAATCTGTTGAAGTAATCATCCATTATCATATTAAAATTATCACCTAGCTGATTGATGAAATCATTTATTTGATGGGTGATAGGTCGGTGTAATTCCCAAACAATGTTACTGACTGAAGGAAAGAATTTCTGAAAAATAGAAGAACATACACACTAAGAGTGACCCAAACTTTAGTGTGTTTGCAATATTATTCTTCTTCGGTTTCCTTATTGTATTGATATTTTCAAAAAGATTCTTCAATAACACTTCACATAAATCAATTTTCATACCCATTTTTACAATTTTATAAGCCAAATCTACAGCTGCACATGGTACATTGTTTTCTCCTGCAGACTAGAAGAAATAATAACCAATAACTCTAATAGAAAAATTGAGTTCTACATCAGTCACATTGTTCAACTTAAGACCTCTGCTATCAGACTCAACACCTATTAATGTTATCAATTCCTTCTGTGAAATCATCTTCTATGTGTAGGCATGGTCAAATATAGGGTATTCGGTTATCATGTGAAAAATCTCCTTGGTGATCTTGAAAGGTTGATCCTCTAACCACATAAAATCATCATGCACTCGACTCGAGACAAATTTGACCCATTGGGGTTTGAAGATTCAAGGATAGGTTAGGGCTTTGGTCAATCCCTTAACTTTGATATCCTCAAATTTGCTATCTAGGTTTCCATCGGTGCATAATTTGTCATACATATCCTTAATCTCAGTATGACCTAGCTCATCAACTTGACTTGGTATAAAATCTAACATCTTCGATCAACAAAACCCTATCTAGAATAAGAGAGAATGTAGTTTTGTCATCGGGTTCAGATGCCACTTTGGGAGGTAAGGTGTATTTCAATGTAGGCTTCTCAATGCTCTCTACTACAATGGGTTTATGTACCTTGGGAGCCATTTCAAACTTGAAATTCTACTTATGAAATAGCTTAGGGTTTCAAATAACCAAAAAATGCTTTCAACTTAGTAAATACTTCGCAAATATTCACAACTTGACTTTGATCGGTTAACTACTAAAAATGTGGTTTAGATTATGCTAAATACCTTGAATTCGCTCTTGGAAATTTTTGATCACCTTTTGATTCACTTTGCTCTGCACTTTGAAAACTGGTAAGTGAAGAATGACCGCGCAAAATACTTTAAATACCTCCTTTTGACCTTATCACGCTTCGTGCGGTTAGGTAAAATAGGCATTAAATGCACTTGGTTCCACTATACCGACTATCTCTCTTATAATCTTTTACCAACTAGATAGGTTTAATACATTTGCCGACTTCTCTGGTAATTCAAAAGACTAGATAATATTTCAAACTTGCTATTGCATCTTAGCTATGTAGATTTTGGAATTAAGTGCATGATTATATAGGAACTATTAAGATCTAACCTTGTGAGAATGTAGTCCCTCCATACCTTTATTGATTAATTCAAAGTAGATGCACTTAACTCGGTAAGTAAGGTGCTTCCTTCATTAGTTGACACATTTTGCTTCTTTTTCCAAAATTTCTATAATTTGCTTCTTATCTCCTCAGTATCTCCTCTAGGTTGGTCTCTGCAGTCTTTAGCCACATGTCCAACTTTGTGACAATGAAAACATGCCATTTTGGGATTTCTCCATGATCTCTGGTTGTCATTCCAAACCTTATCATACAGTTTGCACTTATATGTCTGTATCTTCCACAACATTCACACCATATTCTTGTATTGTAATCCCATGGTACTGAAGTATATTGTCGATTGAGATTTGTGTGAGTTCGGTAGCTTCTAGTGTTTGCTCCGTGCGGAGTCCACATATAGTTTTTCAGCTTAAACCAACATTTCTCGGTATTGTGTCCATATCTATTGCAATTTTTGCAAAACCACCTGAACTTTGCCTTCTGATAATTGTTAACAGACTTTTTCCTACATTGCTTAGATGTGTGACCATACTTTTGCAATTGTAACAATAACCATCAAACCTAGTGACATTCGATTTCTTACCTTTTCTGCTCTGACAAATGTTGGCAATATGTCCTCATTTTCCATAGTAGTTGCAAATAGGATTCTTTTCCTTCATGTTATTGATGTTCTCTTTGTTTCTAGCTTGCTTTGATGATTCTCCTTTCTCGGTGGTGTTGATCCCTTTCTCAGTAGAGTTGTTTCCTTTGTAACCGAGTCCTGCAGTTTTGTTGGGTGTTCTCATATTTAGTTGCTCATCCAACATTCTTGATGATTCATGGCTTTTCCTCAATGTTTCTTTTGACTTCTTTTCTGCTTCTAGTTCATCGGTCAATCTTGATAATTCAAGTTTCAATGCTTGGTTCTCATTTTCCTTTAGAGTAGCTTCATGATGTGCATAATCCAATTGATTAGACAGATTATGTTGAACTTCAGTCATCCTTGATATTTTTTCATTCTTTGCAGACACCATTGCTTCTAGCTGTTGTTTTTCTCCTTCTATATTTCGCTTATTATCTTCAGCTATTCTCAATGCTTCAAGATTTTTAGTCATCTATGTGCTAAAATACTCATGTTCCCTTCTCATTGCTTTTAGCTATTCATTAAGTGCTTTGTTCTTTTCTTTCAACTCTGCAATCATTTCATCAAATTCTTCTGATATGCTATTCTTAGATGATGTCTCAATTTGTTCCACCAACTCTTGTGAGTCTTGTAAATCATCAGACAACCTTCTTCTGACTTTTAGTGATCTTTGCATTTGCCTTTGCATATCTACAATCACTTGATTAGCATGATCCAATTCTTCTTGAAGATTCACAATCCTGCATGATTGTTTATAACCTTCCATTGATAGGATCTTTCTCTTTAGGTTGTTAGTCCCTTTACCAATAATTAAGCTCTGATACCAATTTTTAGGTCTAACTTGGAAAGCTAATGTACTGAGAGGGGAGGGGTGAATCAGTACTTCAAAACTTTTCTTGAAAAACAATTTTACTGATAAACACAAACTAAGTATTGCTGATCTCATAAATATATAATACAGAAACATAATCATAGAAATAACATCCATCAAAATTTCACTCCATAACACAAATATTTTTGGTCATGCAGAAACTCTCGGCTAGAGAGAAAAAATGTGGTGGGGATGGCACCCACAACTTCACTACTGTAGTAATCAAGATTGCTCGATTAGAGCTACATGTTTAGCTATTTTTGATAGCTTACCCTGTTAGGAGTATAAAGATCTTTAGATCTACCTTACTAAAGGATTTTACAAACAATTTAACAAAATGTTGTACCTCGTTAAAGGCTTTACAATTTATACACTTTATTAGAGTCTTTTACCCTGTTAAAGGTTTCTAACACAACTTAATAATTCAATCAAAATCTTTACAAAATATCTGCAACTTCACATCTGAAATGTTATAGCAGACTCTATGTGCTCAATATAAAATTACCTTGCTCATACAATTCCTCAGTAATTGATAAATAAACTCGGTAACCACTTCTGTATACTTTGTCCCTTAAACTATTCTCTGAAACCTTCTCGGTAACCTCTGAATGTCTCTATCAATCTTCTTTCTTCACACTTAACTATATCATCACTTCGTATCTTCTCTCTTGATTGTCATGTCATATCTCAAATACTCAAATCATTCTATTTATATAGATCTCTAAGATGGTGATTTGTTCATGCTTCGATCATACAAACATGTTTTATTGAATGAATAAACATAGAAATTATTTCATTGCATATTCTTCCTCAAAATCATACAAAATATTTAAATGCAATTTCCTATGTAATAACAGTTTCATCTTCTCAAATCTTGTAACACGTTTCACATGTGTGTCCAGGTTCATTGAATCTGGTAACACATTTCCACTTGGTTCACATTAACTCAGTATACCTTCTTTGCTGCTCAGTAGACATATTAACTTTACTCGGTAGACATTCTATATTCATCTCGGTTCATAGCTCGGTGTATATCATCTTGGTGACTTGTCTCTGTTCTGTAACTGACACCGATAACCTTGGTATTTACCAACTGGACTTTTCGGTAGTATAAACTGACTATTGTATATAGGATGATTTTGGGCATAAAACTAATGACAACTTAATAAATAGCAACACCAGAGTGTTCATATTTTGAGATGAGATCTTCAAAACTTCAAGGTTGTGATTCATAAATTTATTCAAGGCTTTCTCGGTTTTAGTAATTCAGTTGATAATATTATCATTATCAACCTCAGCCTTATCTTTGACAATTTTGATCACATCTTCAAGATTCTTCAAGTCTCACTTAGTCATTTATTTTTCTGGCCAGTCTTGCATTTCATTTTCATCATCTGCCTCACTAGTGTCCACCTCCACATCCTCTTTCCTAGTATTGGTATCCTTAATCAAATTTTAAATCTTATATTCCAAATCTCTCTGTTTATTCTGAATAGTAGATATATTTTCAATTACCTATTTCTGGAAATTGAAAAATTCTAGAGTGATATTTCTGGCAGCGTTCAAAATGGATTCCTCTATTTCCCTACCCTGTGCAGAGCTCATAGACTTAGGGTTAACATCCTCTATGGTATTTTGAGAAACATTCCTGCTATCTGAGACAGAAGGGTTTGAATTAGGCTTTTCAACATACACTTTTCTCTACACCTCCTCCTCTTCTCCTACAACCTCTTTCTTCTCAATCTCCATTTCATCATTAGCCACCTTCCCCTTTTCATCCTCTGAACTAGTTTCCACATCCATGTCCTCTTTATCTACATCATCAACCCTCCCTTCCTTATGAATAAGAATGTTAGACGAATCATCATCAGACTCATCATTAGAACAATGTGTAGTTGATTGCTATGTAATCCAACGGTTATGATTGAACCGATATGTTTGTAATCTCTATGAGATTTGTAGATTTTGTGATGTGTTACCAACCTATTGTATTTGTATTTAAGGTTGATGAGTTGTTTGTAATTGTGTTTCCAATTTGGTTAAGTGTGGAAGTGTAATTGTTGTTGAACTAGAAGGAGTGTCTGCAGAATGTTGTGAAGGTAGATAGGAGCAAAAAAGGATCTCACTAAGCAAGATAGTTTTATTTCAAGATCAACAAAGAACCTATTGTTCTCTAACCATTACAATAGTTAAATCTCTTAACCGAGTAAGCTTTAATAGGCTTGGTGTTGTCTCAATCCTCTAACCAGGTGATCCATTATCTTGGATTTGAAATCATCTACCGAGGTTACTCCTAATAGGATATTGCCTTTAACAGGGTATTGTAGTCAATCCCTTAACCAGGTGGTCCCTAACCAGATCTGTTCTTAACAGGACATTATTGTATAAGCTTCTAACAAGCCTTGGCTCCTAACAGGGCTAACTTCATAATAGTTCAAAATACTTGTAGGTATTCATCCCCACCGTTGTTTTTCCCATTTGGGTTTCCACATGAAAAATTATTGTGTCAAGTGGTGAATGATTTTTTGGATGTGTTTTGATATGGTTGATATGATTAACTGGGAAAGCCAAATAGATATGTTTAGATCACTGGAAGTGATCTAAAATGAGCTATTACTGATGTTAATAAAGTGGTTTAATGTTTTGGTTATATGGTATGAGAGTTTTAGATATGTTACATTGTATCATTGATGTTCTGGTCAACTGGTAAAGTTTGATAGTGCAGTTGCAGTTTTTGTTGCAGTGACTAAACGAGTTAGTTTAGCAAGTTGTTTTGATTTTGGATTAAGTTTGGTGAAAATTTAGTTTGTTTTCTATCTACTGATTCACCCCACCCCCCTCTCGATAGTTTAGTAGATCCTTATTATTTTATCATATTATCAATTGGTATCAGAGCATTTCAAGTCCTCTTGTGTTTAAGCCTAATAGCTTGAGGAAAAGATCTAGGAGAACATGATGAAGAAAGAAGGTCCGATGTTCAATAGGGAAAACTACAGAATCTGGAGTGTTATAGGATGAAGATCTATATCAAGAGCTTAGGAAGTCAATATTAGGAACATGTTGTCACTAAATATAACTTTCCTATTGGGATTTTTTCAAATGATCAAAAGAAGGAGCAACATGAGAACAATCAAGCATTGGAGGCCATGTTCAGGTTCATGGATTGGAGACTACCTATGAAGTATGGAATAAGCTAGAAGATATCGATAGTGGTGATGAGCATGTTAATATTGCCAAATAGGCAAGTCTGAGAGGCAAATTTTATGATATGCAGATGGCTAAAGGATAAAACATTCAATAGTATGGTCAGAGGATCAAGGAGATAGTTGAAGAGATCAAAAGTGTTGGTGGTACACTAGAGGATACCACAGTGGTTAACAAGGTGTTGAGAACCCTTCTACTGGTCTACGCTATCCGAGTTGTAACCATTCAAGAAATCGAGTCTATTGATAAAACAAAGGTAACTCTTGACTCCATTGCTAAATTAACTGCATTTGAATTAAATGGTTTTGATGGAAGTGTTCAGAGATCAGAATTTCCATTTAGAGCCTCAGTTTCAACCCCACTGATAAGGAAAAAAAGAGAAGTGAGTTACAATAATGAGTCTAGATCCAAAAGAGAGGTAGATGATGAAGATAGTCTAATTGAGCTTGATGCATTGTTGGCCAAGTGGCTACCTAGAGGTACTGGTAAGTATAGAGGTAAATTACCTTTGAAGTGTTTTGCATGTAACCGAATTGGACATATTGTTGCTAACTGTCCTAATGGAGATAATGATAAAAAATGTGAGAATTATAAGAAGAATAAAGGAAAAGGTAAAAGAGATTGTCTCATTGGAGTGGATGGATGAATTACAGATGAGGAATCTGAGAAAGATGCAAATGAGGATATTGTCTTTGTTTCTATTAAAGAAGAGATATCAGATCATAAGGCATTAGTCTCTCACATGGATAGTTTAGATGACTAGATTATAGATAGTGGTTGTTCACACCACATGACCAGTGACCGGAGTATGTTTCTTACTTTGAGAGAGTTTAATGGAGGTGTTGTGAGATTTAGGAATGGCTCACCCTACATGGTGAAAGGAAAAGGATTCATCTTTTTGAATGGTGAAAGTAGTGCAAATGATGTCTACTAGGTTGAAGGACTGAAACACAATCTTTTGAGTGTTGCTCAACTCAATGACAAAGGTTACCCATTGGAATTCAATAATGGAGTCTGCAAGATTTATGGAAGGAAAGGCAAGCCAATTGCAACCGGCAAACAAACTAGAGGTAACTTGTTTCATTTAAGTTCTAAAGTCAACAATTGTTTAATTGCAAAAGTAGAAGATAGTTGGCTTTGGCATTGGAGATTTTATCATGTAAAATTTGATAACTTTGTAAAAGTCAGTAAGTCCAAATCAATAAGACGTTTGCCATAGTTGGACAAATTGGTGAATGCTTTGTGCAAGGAATGTTAGTTAGGGAAGATGACATCCTCAACCTTCAAGCGAAAATCTTTCTCAGCAGAACATTTGCTAGATTTGGTTCATACTGACCTTTGAGGACCAATGAGGACTATGAGTATTCAAAGTGATTGGTATTTCATGATTTTTACTAATTATTTCTCAAGGATGATGTGGGTCACATTCTTGAAAGACAAGACAAAAGCTTTTATCAAGTTTAAGGCATTCAGAGTCTTAGCTGAAAATGAAAGTAGAAAGAAGATAAAGTACTTAAGGACTGATCAAGGTGGTGAATTTACTTTAGAGGAATTCACTAGACACTATGAAGACAATTGAATTAAGAGGTAGCTTTCTGGACCTAAGACACCACAACATAATGGTATTGTAGAAAGGAACAACCAATCAATTGTTGAAGCTGCTAGGACTATGCTAATTCAAGTAGGTGTAGCAAAATTTTTTTGGAGATAACTTGTTAGCACAACTGTTTACACAATGAACTAGATACTGGTTAAAAGAGGTAAGGGTAAAAATCCCTATGAGTATTGGTATGGTAGATCACCTAATGTCAGTTACTTTAAAAAATTTGGTAGAAGATGTTTTATTAAGAGAGGTGATTATGTTGGTAAGTTTGATGCAAAGAGTGATGAAGGCATATTTCTTGGTTACTCCACCAAGAGAAAAGCTTACAAGTGTTACAACAACCGAACTAAGAAAATCATTGAAAGTGTTAATGTCTGAGTTGATGAGTTTCCTGAGAAATTAGGAGAAACCAGTAAAGAGAAGGAAGAAGAAGAACCTTACACACTATTTTTGGAACCAAAACTAGTGAAGCCAGAGGTTGAAGAACCGAATAGAGAAGCCCCAGTTCAACTGGAACAGGGAGGTCCAACAAAAGAAGAAGAAGAACCCGGAAATCAAGATCATGTCATTCCAAGGTATGTTAGACTCAACCATAGCCTTGATCAGATTATTGGAGACATGAATGCAGGTGTACTAACAAGAACAAGGATTAGAGAGAACTCATGTATGATTTCCACCATTGAGCCTAGAACTGAAAAAGAAGCATTTGCAAATAAAGATTGGATTAAGGCAATGGAAGAACAACTTGACTAGATAGAGAAGAACAATACTTGGTCATTGATACCCAGACCAGAGAACAAGAATGTAATAGGTACAAAATGGATATTCAGGAATAAACTGAATGAAGATGGAGTAGTGGTTAGAAATAAAGCTAGGCTGGTATGCAAAGGATATGCACAAGAATAAGGTGAAGACTATGGTGAGACATTTGCACCAGTTGCAAGATTGGAAGGAGTAAGGACTCTACTTGTATTTGTAGCATACAGAGGATTCAAATTATATCATATGGATGTTAAGTCAACATTCCTAAATGGAATATTGGAAGAGGAAGTCTACATTGAACAACCAGATGGTTATGCTTTAACTATAGAAAAGGACATGGTGTGCAAATTACATAAGGCATTATATGCATTGAAGAAAGCACCTAGAACATGATATGAAATATTACACTCTCACTTGGTGAAGATAGGTTTTTTAGAGAAATAGTGAAGATAGTAACATATATCTCAAGTTAGAAGGAGATAAGATACTGGTAAGTGAGGTATTTGTTGATGATATCATTTTTGGAGGAAATGATGACATGTGTCATGATTTTGCTAATGAAATGAAGAATGAGTTTGAGATGTCACTGGTAGGTGAGATAAAAAAACTCATAGGTCTGCAAATCCAACAAATGAAGGAAGGTATTTTCATCACATAGTCCAAATATGTTGAAGAAGTATTGAAGACTTTTGGAATGGGTGACTGTAATACAGTTGGAACACCAATGGTTACAGAATGTTAACTGTCTAAGGAGGATGATTCTTGATCAGTGGATGAAAAGGAGTATAGGTCAATGATAGGTAAACTACATTATGTTGTCCATAGCAGACCGGATATTGCTCATGCAGTAGGATTGGTTGCCTAATTTCAGAAGAGCCCAAAGGAGACACACATGGTAGTGACCAAAAGAATTTTCAGATATCTGAAAATCACAATTGATTATGGATTATGATATCCATATGCACGAGAGTTTGATTTAAAAGTCTATACAGATGCAGACTAGGAAGGCAATGTTGATGATAGGAAGAGTACAACCAGAGATGCATTTTTTCTTGGAGGAAGATTAGTGTCTTGTAGCAACAAGAAAAAAAATTGTATCTCACAATCAACTGTAGAAGCTAAACATGTTGCGGCATATATGAATTGTACCCAAGCAATCTGGATGAAACACATTCTACAAGGTTTCAAGTTGAAGATATTTGAACTGGTAAGGATTTTTTGTGATAATACCAAAGCAATAAACATTTCTAAGAACCCGTTGTTGCATGCTAGGACAAAGCATATTGAGCTGAAGTATTATTTCTTGAGAGAGAAAGTGAAAAGTAAAGATATGTCAATAGAGCATGTATCTACTAAGGAACAACTAGCGGATATCTTTACTAAACCTCTTCCTAAGGCTACGTTTGAGTATATTAGAGGTAAGTTAGGGGTTGTATGCCTACACGAGTTCAATTAAGTAGATCTGGATGCCATCAATCCTGAAGCCTATTGAAAATATTGAAGTAGGATTGGTGAAGAGTGGAGCTAGTCCACAAGGGGAGCAACTTGTTGGAGATCAGTGAAGCATGGAATGGTTAACCTTCACTTTCGCATTGTTGTCAAAGGGGGAGGAACTATATATGATTGAATAGCTAGTTACCAGCTGAAGACATGGAGATATAGTTGAAGGAGAGTATATGGAAAAATGTAATCCAGGATTCCTATACCTATATATGTGTTTACTCTCAATCATCACATTCAAAGGGTATTGATATTTGTATTGCCATCAATGCCAAAGGGAGAGATTGTTGGCATTGCATGAAGATTGCACTAATGTTGTCAATAGTAACCAGTAATGAAGTTTTATTGTGATCAGTAGTGATGTAGTAATGCAACTTGTAGTAGAGAAGTGATGGAAACTGGTATTGGTATTGGTATTTCAAGAAGAGTGATCAATCAGTAACCCTAACCAGTTGATATGCATAACCCTAACCAATGGAGCTTGCTGACTCGGTTGTGATGATCTATGATCAAATCATGATCATAGATGAAGATGCCATGTATGCATGATCCACATGAAGAGTTTCAAAGTGGTTTTTATGTGTGAAGATAATCGTTTATCTTGGGAATGAGAAAATGTATAGGATGAAGTGGAAAATGCGTGATGAGCTACAGGATCCTATGTGTGGTGATCCAAGAGATGTTGAAGTTGTCTAGAACAATGTGTAGTTGATTGTTATGTAATCCAACGGTTATGATTGAATAGATATGTTTGTAATATCTATGAGATTTTTAGGTTTTGTGATGTGTTACCGACCTATTGTATTTGTATTTAATGTTGATGAGTTGTTTGTAATTGTGTTGGAAATTTGGTTAAGTGTGGTAATGTGATTGTTGCCAAAATAGAAGTAGTGTCTGCAGAATGTTATGATGGCAAATAGGAGCAGAAAAGGATCTGACTAAACAAGATAGTGATATTACCAGATCAACAAAGAACCCGTTGTTCTCTAACCATTGCAATAGTTAAATCCCTTAACCGGGTAAGCTTTAACAAGCTTGGTGTTGTTTAAATCCTATAACCAGGTGATCCATTAGCTTGGATTTGAAATCCTCTACCGAGGTTACTCCTAGCAGGGTATTGAGTTTAACAGGGTATTGTAGTCAATCCTTTAATCGGGTGGTCCCTAAATGGATTTGTTCTTAACATGACATTATTGTATAGGATTCTAACTCAGAAGAGTTCAAAATACTTGTAGGTATTCATCTCCACCATGGTTTTTCCCCTTTCGGTTTCTACGTGAAAAATCATTGTGTCAAGTGGTGAATGATTTTGTGGATGTGTTTTGATATGGTTGATATTATTAACTAATAGAGCCACTTAGATATGTTTAGATAATCAGAAGTGATCTAAAATGATCTATTATTGATATTAGTTAAGTGGTTTAATGTTTTGGTTAAATGGTATTTTAGTTTTAGATCTATTACATTGTATCATTGATGTTTTGGTCAACCGGTAAAGGTTGACAGTGTACTTATAGTTTTTGATGCAGTGACTAAATCAGTTAGTTTAGCAAGTTGTTTTGAGTTAGGATTAAGTTTGGTGAAAGTTTAGTTTGTTTTCTATCTACTGATTCAACCCCCTCATAGTAGTTGACCGGCTCCTTATTGTTTCATCATATTATCGGGTTGGTGCTCCTTTGGGTAGGTGCCCATATACTGTTAGGGGTTGGTGCTCCTTTGGTTGGTGCCCTAAACATTGTAAAATTGTTATTTCATTGTGAGGTTGGATCGGAACAATAGATCTCTAGCAACATTTATCACCAAGGTTTTTCCTACATTGGGTTTTCCTCTTATATTTAGTGTTATGTGATGTGCTCTTGTGTGTGATTGCTTGTTAGTGTTTCATTATTCTACTGGTTGCACACATTGTTTAAAATTATTTATAATCATTGATTCAGTCCCCTCTCCGTGATATCTTGTGTTCTACAATGTGTTCAAGAAGGAGAGTCCTAGATTTGATGGAAGCAATTACTTTGTTTGGAAGGATTAGATGGAAGTTCACTTGAAATGTCTTGGAGAAGAGTATTGGAAGATCACAAAGAATGTTTATAATGTTCCTTAGAATGGACCGGTTACTACTGCTAAGATCAAGGATGTTGAACATAATATAAGAGCTAAGGAAGCATTTCTAAGTGCCTTGATTGATTTAGAGATGACTAATGTGATGGGTTTGTAGACTGCACATGAGATTTGGAAGAAGCTGGAGACCTTATATAAAGAAGATGAGCAAGTTAAAGTTGCTAAGTTGTAGAGCTTGAAAGGGAAGTATGAAGAATTGATGATGGCAAAAGATGAAAATATATCAACCTTTATGGCTAAGGTGAATGATCTTGTCATGAATATCAAATGTGCCGGTGGAACCCTTGAAGAAGATGATATTGTTGCTAAGGTGTGATTATTACCTCCTGCTTACAAACACAAAGTAGCTGCTATTGATGAGATCCGAAGTGTAACTACTATGACTAGAGACATGTTTAATGGAAAGCTTACTGCACTTGAGTTGAGAAAATTTGGAGAATCACATGGTAAATCTGAAATTGCATTTAGAGCCTCTATATCTGGGAAGCATAAGTATGATCCGGGAGAAAGTTCTTATTGGGTATTCAGATTTGAAAGAGAGAAGAGAGAGATGGAAGAGAAAGAAAGAGAATTGGATGATCTTGAAGCCCTTATTGCTCGAAGATTGCCTAAAGGATCCGGTAAGTATGATGGAAAGTTACCTTTGAAATGTTTCTCTTGTAATAAGATATGACATTTTTCTTCTAGGTGCCCTGAGAGGGTGTCTAGATATGATAAGCATGATAAATTTGAAAGGCATGATAGATCTGGGAAGAATGATATATATGAGAAGCATGATAAGTATGATTGTCCCTATAAGCCTTACCAAAAGTATAGAAACAAGAAGAGATGCTACTATGTTTCTAGTGAAGGTATGATAGATGAGGAATTAGAGAATGGGAATTTAGAAGACGAGTTTGTTTTTCTTGATATCAAGGAAAATGATCTGGTATCAGTGAATCCTACAAGATGCATTGTTGAGGAGAAAGCTTTAGATGATAAGATTAAAGAGAAAGATGAATGGGTGATTGACAGTGGTTGTTCACATCACATGACAGGTGATAAAAGTAAATTTGTAAGTATGGAAACGTATGATGGCGGTATAGTGATATTTGGAGATGACAAAGCTTGTGTGATTCATGGTAGAGGTTCTATATATTTGAATGGTAATAATAATACTGATGATGTCTTGTATGTTGAAGGTTTGAAGCATAATATTTTGAGTGTTGGATACATGGTTGACACAGGATATGATTTGTAATTCAAGAATGATAAATGTAACATCCTCAATGCCTCTGTTATAGAGATTACTTCAGGTACTAAAACTAAAGGTAATATCTTTCACTTGAACACTGGTGAAAAGAGTTTCTTGATTGCCTAGATTGATGAAATTTGGTTATGCCATAGGAGAATATGTCATGTTAACTTTGATTACATGGTAAGGATAAGTTCTTGTTGGAATTGCATGAAGATTGCATTGATGAAGTATAGTGTTGTAATTGATGTCAATAGCAACCGATAATGGAGTTGTATTGCAATCGGTAGTGATGCAATAATGCAAGTGGTAGTAAAGCAGTAAGGAAACTGGTATTGGTATTATTATTGAAGTAGCGTGATCAACCAGTAACCCTAACTAGTTGATATGTAGAACCCTAACCGATGGAGCTTGGAGAATTGGTTGTGATGATCTAGACCGAACGATGATCGGAGATGAAGATACCACCTAAGCATGATGCATGTGATGAGGTTCAAAGTGGTTTTGGCATGTGAAGGTAACCGTTTTTCTTGGAAATGAGAAAATGCATAGCATGAAGTGGAAAACGTGTGATGAGCTATAGAATCCAATGTGCGGTGATCCAAGAGCAGTTGAAGTTGTCTAGAATAATGTGTAGTTGATTTCTATGTAATCTAACGGTTATGATTGAACCGATATGTTTGTAATCTCTAAGAGATTTATAGGTTTTGTGATGTGTTACTGACCTATTGTATTTGTATTCAGTGTTGATGAGTTGTTTGTAATTGTGTTACCAAATTTGGCTAAGTGTGGTAGTGTGACTGTTGCCAAACTAGAAGGAGTGTCTGTAGAATTTTATGAAGGCAGATAGGAGCATAAAAGGATCTGATTAAGAAGAGCAGTGCTATTACCAAATCAGCAAAGAACTTGTTGTTCTTTAACTATTACAACAATTAAATTCCTTAACCGGATAAGCTTTAACATGCTTGGTGTTGTTTAAATCCACTAACCAGGTGATCCATTAGCTTGAATTTGAAATCCTCCATCGAGGTTACTTCTAACAGGGTATTGCCTTTAACAGGGTATTGTAGTCAATCCCTTAATCGGGTGGTCCTTAACCAGATTTGTTCTTAACAGGATATTATTATATAAGCTTCTAACAAGGCTTCACTCCTAATAGGGTGAAATTAAGAAGCGATCAAAATACTTGTGGGTATTCATCCCCACTGTGGTTTTTCCCATTTGGGTTTCCACATGAAAAATCATTGTGTCAAGTGGTGAATGATTTTATGGACATGTTTTGATATGGTTAATTTGAATAACTAGTAAATCCACTTAGATATGTTTAGATGACTAGAAGTGATCTGAAATGAGCTATTTCTGATGTTAGTAAAGTGGTTTAATGTTTTAGTTAAATGGTATGTGAGTTTCAGATTTGTTGCATTGTATCATTGATATTTTGGTCAACCGGTAAAGTTTGACAGTGCAGTTGCAGTTTTTGATACAGTGACTAGACTGGTTAGTTTAGCAAGTTGTTTCTGAGTTGGGATTAAGTTTGGTGAAAGTTTAGTTTTTTTTTCTATCTGCTAATTCACCCCCCTCTTAGTAGTTGATTGGATCATTATAGTTTCATCATATTATCAATTGGTATCAGAGCATTTTAGGTCCTCTTGTGTTTAAGCCTAATAGCTTGAGGAAAAGATCTAGGAGAACATGATGAAGAAAGAAGGTTCGAAGTTCAATAGGGAAAACTACAAAATATGGACTGATAGGATGAACATCTATATCAAAACCTTAGGAAGTCAATATTGGTAACATGTTGTTACTAAATATAACTTGCCTAGTGGGATACTGTCAGATGATCAAAAGAAGGAGCAACAGGAGAACAATCAAGCATTGGAGGCCATTATCAGTTCCTTGTCCAATTCAGAGTATGTTGATGTTCATGGATTGGAGACTACATATGAAGTGTGTAAGAAACTGGAAGATATCTATAGCAGTGATGAGCATGTTAATATTTCCAAAGAAGACAGTCTGAGAGGTAGATTTGATGATATGCAAATGGTTGAAGGAGAAAACATTCAACAGTATGGTCAGAGGATCAAGGAGACTGTCGAAGAGATCAAAAGTGCTGGAGGTATAGTGGAGGATACCTCAGTGGTTAGCAAGGTGTTGAGAACCCTTCTATCGGTCTATGTTATCCCGGTTGCAGCCATTCATGAACTCAAGTCTATTGATAAACAAAGGTAACTCTTGACTCCATCATTGGTAAATTAACTGCATTTAAATCAAATGGTTTTGATGGAAGTGTTTAGAGATCAGAATATGCATTTAGAACCTCAGTTTCAACTCCATTGGTAAGGAAAAGTAGAGAAGTAAGCCACAATCACAAGTCCAGATCCAGCAGAGAGGTAGATGATGAAGATAGTCTGATTGAGCTTGAAGCATTATTGGCCAAGCGTTTACCCAGAGGTACCGGTAAGTACAAAGGTAAATTACCTTTGAACTATTTTTGCATGTAACCAGATTGGACATATTGTTTCTAACTGTCCTAATGGAGATAATGAGTAAAAACATGAGAATTAAAAGAATTATAAAGGAAAAGGTAAAAGAGATTTTCTCATTGCAGTGGATGGTGGAATTACAGATGAGGAATCTGAGGAAGATGAAAATGAGGACTTTGTCTTTGTTTCTATTAAAGAAAGAGATGTCAGATTAGAAGGCATTAGTCTCTCACAGGGATAGTTTAGATGATTGGATTATCTAGACAATGGTTGTTCACACCACATGACCGGTGACTAGAGTAATTTTCTTACTTTGAGAGAGTTTAATGGAGGTGTTGTGAGATTTTGGAATGACTCACCCTACATGGTGAAATGAAAAGGATCCATCTCTTTGAATGGTAAGAGCATGCAAATAATGTCTACTAGGTTGAAGGACTGAAACACAATATTTTGAGTATTTCTCAACTCAATGACAAAGGTTACCCATTGGAATTCAAGAATGGAGTCTGCAAGATTTATGGAAGCAAAGATGAACTGATTGCAACTAGAAACTAGATCAGAGGTAACTTGTTTCATTTGAGCTCTAAAGTCAACAATTTTTTAATTACAAAACTAGAAGATAGTTGGCTTTGGCATCAAAGATTCTGTCATGTAAATTTTGATAACATTGTAAGAGTCAATAAGTCCAAATCTGTAAGAGGTTTACCATAATTGGACAAACCGGTGAATGCTTTGTGCAAGGAATGTCAGTTAGGGAAAATGACATCCTCTAACTTCAAGAGAAAATCTTTCTTAGTTGAACATTTGCTAGATTTGGTTCATATTGACTTTTGTGGACCAATGAGGACTAGGTGTATTCAAGGTTATCGATATTTCATGATTTTTACTGATGATTTCTCAAGGATGATGTGGGTCACATTCTTGAAAGACAAGACATAAGCATGTAGAAAGTTTAAGGCATTCAAAGCCTTAGTTGAAAATGAAAGTGGAAAGAAGATAAAGTGCTTAAGAACTGATCAAGGTGGTGAATTTACTTCAAAGGAATTCACAAGATACTGTGAAGAAAATGGAATTAAGAGGCAACTTTGTGTACCTAAGACACCACAGTAGAATGGTATTGCAGAAAGGAACAATTGGTTAGCTGTTGAAGCTGTAAGGACTATGGTAATTCAAGGAGGTGTAGCTAAGACATTCTGGAGAGAATCTATTAGCACAACTATTTACACAATGAACAAGATACTTGTTAAAAGAGGTAAGGATAAAACTCCCTATGAGTACTGATATGGTAGATCGCCTAATGTCAGTTACTTTAAGATTTTTGGTAGCAGATGCTTTATCAAAAGAGCTGATTATGTTGGTAAGTTTGATGCCAAGAGTGATGAAGGCATATTTCTTGGTTACCCCACCAAGAGAAAAGCTTACAAGTGTTATGACATCCGGACCAAGAAGATCATTGAAAGTGTTAATGTTCAAGTGGATGAGTTTCTTGAGAAATCAGGAGAAACCAGTGAGGAGAAGGAGGAAGAAGAACCTTACACATTGTTTTTGGAACCGGAACCTATGAAGCCAGAAGTTGGAGAATAGATCAGAGAAGCCCTAGTTCAACCAGAAGAGGGAGGTGTAGCAGAAGAACAAGAACCTGGAAATCAAGATCATGTCATTCCAAGGTATGTTAGACTCAAACATAGCCTTGATCAAATTACTAGAGACATGAATGTAGGTGTGCTAACAAGAATAAGGCTTAGAGAGAACTCATGTATTATTGTTAGGACCGGGAAGGCAACTAAGTGGGAGGGCGGGGTGAATCATTTGTCAATGAATTTCAACCCAATTATAACTTAATCAAACTTGATACTTAATACCGGTAAACCAAAATTAATGTTGGTTAACAAATTAACATTTAATATCAATACTGATGAAACTTAATGCATGAAATAGAAAGAGAAACAACATCCACAACACATAACATAGAGATTTGTACGTGGAAACCCGGTAAAGGGAAAAACCATGGTGGGAAACCTTACCCACAATCAAATGATACTACTATAGATAGTATGTGTATACAAATGCGGTATGCACATGCAAAAAGGCCAACTGCCTAGAGCTCACTGCTCAATCACAAAATAGGAGTCACACTGACTACAGTTGAATGGTTAAATCCAATGATAATGTACTGCTCAAAGTAGCATCTTCGATGCTGTATTCAGTACCGGTTAAGCTCTGATAATCACCTTCAAACCTTCCTTGAACCTTCTCTATGGTCTACTCATATGATCTTCAATATTCACACATACCATGTTATAACACCATATACCATATACCATTACATTCCTTATTACATTATCTCACAAATGAGATCTTACATATATACCAAAACCTAAGACCAAATGTGTAGGTCGGCCCACTAAGAATATTACAATTAAATCAATTACAAATGAATCAAGATGTGATGCATCATGTCAGCTCAATAATCTCCATAACATGTCATGCTGATCTGGAATAGATAATGATGCCGGTCCATAACTTAGACCAATTTTCCAGTAACAACAAATATGTCAACCCGATTAGACCAATAACCAAAACACCAAAACAAAGTATCCAAACCATGTCTCTAACATAACCAAGTGATCTCCAGATGATAACAAGTCATCATCAGTGCTAGTGAATGATATAACCTGTCGATGAACAATATACTGATGACTATGCATAAGTCACTGAACTTGCCGGTGAACACAATGTGTTGGTTCAACATAACCAAAGATCTCCAGAAGGATAAGTGTTGACATGAATGACAAAACTAATGCAACAAATCCATAATACCAACAATCTCCCCCTTTGGTATTGATGGCAAGACTAGATGGAAAAACATCTAAGTGCCAAAGCAGAAATGCCAAAAACCAAAAAGCAACAATCTCCAAAAGAGATCAATTACCAGAAATTAAAACCAAAATTACAGAGAGTAAATATCTCTCCCCTAATGAATAATATCTCTCCCTAGGAATAATGTTTTTCCATGTATATCTCTCCCCCTTTGACATCAAATGCCAAATCAATAAAAATACCAGAACATACAACCAAATGATACCAACTACTCCTCCTAAGAAGTAGCTCTCCTCCATCAAAGCCGGAAAAAGAATTTCTCTGTTAGGTTCTATCTGTTTGATGCCAATCTCCAATCATCTAAGTCTTTGTCGATGAGGGTATTACCCCAAGCTACTCTCTGAGATATTCAAAGGTTTCCTTAGGCATTGGCTTTGTAAATATATCTACAGTCTGCTCTTTAGTATTCATATAAACAAATCTTACTTCTTTTTCTTCAAGATTCTCTTTCAGAAATTTGTATTTGATAGAAACATGTTTAGTCTTAGAGTGAAATACTGGATTATTTGATATATCAATTGCTACTGAATTATCACAATAAATGATTATAGGTTCTTTGGATTTAACTTTATGTCCTTCAACATTTGCTTTATCCATAATACCTGTGTACAATTAGTTGTTGTTGCAACATATTCTGATTCTACTATTGATAATGATGTACAACTCTACTTCTTGCTCAACCATGAAATCAATCTTCTACCAAGAAAGAATGAGCCACCAGTGATGCTCTTTCTATCATCTACATCTCTTGCCCAATTTGCATTGGTGTATGCACATAAATCAAAAATTTTATCTTTAGGATACCATAAACCAAGATTTGTTGTGCCTTGTAGATATTGGAAAATCCTTTTTACTGTTGATCCAAGATTTTCTTTAGGATTACTCTGAAATCTTGAAACAATACATACTGCATTCATAATATCAGGTCTTGTTTGTGTCAGATACAGTAAACCTCCAATCATAGATTTGTACCTTGTCGAGTTAAAAGGAGCTGAATCATCCTTCAATGTCAATTTGTCAGTTGTAGTCATAGGAGTACTTACCAGTTTAGAGTTTTCCATACCAAATTTCTTCAGTAGTTCCTTCAAGTACTTTGTTTGACATATGAATATACCTTTTTCAGTTTGTGAAATCTGCAATCCTAAAAGGAATTTTATCTCCCCAATCATAGACATTTCAAATTCTTGCTGCATCTTGTTAGCAAAATCCTTACACAATCCATCTTCTCCTCCGAAAATGATATCATTAACAAAAAATTCAATAACCAAGATGTCATCATTAGTCACTTCAAAATATAAGTTGCTATCAGCATTACCTTTAGTGTAACCAAGCTTCAAAAGACATTTGTCCAATCTAGCATACCAAGCTCTAGGAACTTGCTTCAATCCATATAAAGCTTTCCTTAATCTGCAAGCCCTATCTTTATCATTTGTCAAATAAAATCCATTAGGCTGTTCAATTTAAACTTCCTCTTCAAGTTCACCATTCAGAAATGCACATTTTACATCCATCTGATATACTTTATAGTTCTTATGAGCTGCAAATGCAAGAAACTACCTCAATTCTAGCTACTGGTGCAAAGGTTTCATTATAATCAATTCCCTCTTTCTGTGAATATCCTTTACACACTAATCTTGCTTTATTCCCGATTACCTTACCATCTTCATTAAGTTTATTTCTAAATACCCATTTATTTCTAATTACATTTTTATCTTTAGGCCGGGGAACCAATGTCCATGTATTGTTCTTTTCAATTTGTTCCAATTCATCTTCCATAGCTTTTATCCAAAATTTATCTTCATATGCCTCAAAAACAGATGTCGGTTCAATTTGAGAAATTAAACATACCTCTTCATTTCTAGTCTTCCTCTTGTCATAACACCTTGATACTTATTCCCAATTATCTGATTTTCTGAGTGATTCAGTCTTACATACCTGGGTTTATTCACTTGTTGTTGTTCTTTAGTCACTGCGGAATTCCCTGATGATGTCAGTGTGACTAGATCCACATTCTGTACCGGTACACTCTATATTGTTTCATTTATGATTATTTCAACTGTTGGTTCAGAATCTACAAACCTTGAATTTCCTCTAAATTATTCATCTATCTTCACATTTGCACTTTCAATGATCTTCTGCAATCTTTTATTAAAACATTTATATGACTTGCGCTTAGATGAATAACCAAGAAATATTCCTTCATCACTTCTAGTATCAAATTTACCAACATACTCATTTCTCCTAATATAATATTTTCTTCCAAATATTCTGAAGTATTTAAGAGTAGGAGTATTACAAAACCATAGTTCATGAGGGGTCTTACTGGTTTCACCTTTGATGTGAACTCTATTGAAATTATAAACCACTGTATTCATTGCTTCTCTCCAATACACATGAGGTATATTTGCTTCCAATATCATGCTTCTAGCTTCTTCTAGAATAAATTTGATCTTCCTTTCCACAACTCCATTCTGTTGAGGTGTCTGAGGTGCTGATAGTTGTCTTTTGGTTCCATTCACTTCACAGAATGCATTAAATTCCTTAGATGTAAATTCTCCTCCTTGATTAGATCTCAAACATTTGATTTTCTTATTGGTTTCATTCTCTACCATTGCCTTGTATAACTTGAATTTTCCAAAAGCTTCAGATTTCTCCTTGAGAAAATTAACCCAACACATTCTATAATAATCATCAATAATTATCATAAATATTTATCTCCCTGTAGACTTCTTATTCTTTCCACACCACACAAACGAGTATGAATTAAATCAAGGACATTAGTGGATTTCTCATAAATACTCTTAAAAGTTGTTCTAACTTGCTTTCCCATTTGACATTCCTTACATACCGGATTATGAGGTTTCACAATCTTAGGTAAATTGATTACTACCTTAGTTGAATTGATCTTTACAATGTAGTCAAAATTCACATGACAGAGTCTCTTATGCCATAACCAACTTTCATCAATATGTGAAATCAAGCATGTCTTATCATTGTTATTCAAATGAAAGATATTACCTCTAGTCTGATTACCAGTTGCAATCTCCAAGCCAGTTTTGTTCATGATTTTGCATTTACCATTCTTGAATTGTAATTGAAAACCCTTTTCAACTAATTGACCAATGCTCAAAAGATTATGCTTCAAGCCTTCAACATAGTAAATGTTGTTAGTATTGTGCTTACCATCCAAAGATATAGTGCCTTTTCCTTTGATAAAACAAGCTTTATCATCGCCAAATATTATTAGACCTCCATTATATTCTTGAAAAGATAAGAATTTACTTTTATCACCAGTCATATGATGTGAACATCTAGAATCAAAGATCCATTCATCTTTTTCCTCAATGTTAGCTACCAGGGCCTGCTCTACCAGTGGAACATTAGGTGTTAGTTGATCTTCTTTTATTGCAACAAAAGCCCATCCATTGTTTGTCGGTTCTTCATCAGAATCATCAGTAACTCCTTCATCAACATAGTAACATGATTTATCTTTGTTCTTCTTAAATTTGTATCTCTGATATTCAAAGTTAGGCTTATATGTTCTTCTAGCTTCCTCTCTCAATCTTGCATGTCTTTCAGGACATCTAGATGCTATATGACCAACTTTATTGTAGTTAAAACATTTAAACAGTGCTTTACCTTCATACTTACTTCCAACTAGACCTTTAGACATTTTCCTTGCAAATAGTGCTTCAAGTTCTTCCAGTTCTTCATTTTCCCTCTTGATATCTTCAAGTTCTTTTGCATAAAGTGATTTCCAATCAGATTTCTTAGATGATGATGATGATGCTACAGATGATGATGCTTTGAAAGCTAAATTTGTCTTAATTGCAGTAACATGACCAAATTCCTCAAGCTCAAATGCTGAAAGTTTTCCAACCAAAGTATCTCTAGATACTGATGTATTAGGCATTGTTCTCAGCTCATTAATAGCAGTTACTTTCATTTTGTATGTCGGTGGCAAATCTCTTAAAACTTTAGAAACAATCTCATCTTCACTTAAGGATCCTCCACAACATTGTATACCTAAAAAACTTTCATTAACTCTTTCCATAAAAGCATAAATTCTTTCATCTTCTTCTATTTTCAAATTTTCATACCTGACCCAGAAGCATTCCAGTTTTGCAATTTTGATAGTGGTATCTCCTTCATTTAGTGTTTCCAAATTTATTCCAAATAGCTTTAGCAGTAGATCAGTCTGATAATCCCATGATTTTCTAATCTGATAATGCGCTCAAAAGTGCTTCTCTTGCTTTGTAATCATTCTCTTGATCTTTACCCAAGGTTGGTGGATTAGGTTGATTCGGAGTAGGACCAGCATAGGCATTCTTTGTAACTTCCCATATGTCTCTTTCAATGGAATTTAGATGTGTCTCCATTCTAATCTTCCATATACCATAATTAGTTCCATCAAGTTTGAGACTATCGTTACTAAAAATGTTAGATGCCATAGGATCTCCTTAAGCTGTTAGGCTTCTGCAAAAAGAGGACTTAGCTCTGATACCAATTTTTAGGACCCGAAAGGCAACTGAGAGGGGGGGCGTGGGGGTGAATCAGTTGTCAATGAATTTCAATGCAATTATATCTTAATCAAACTTGATACTCAATACTGGTAAACCAAACTTAATGCCAGTTAACAGATTAATAATTAATATCAATACCAGTGAAACTTAATGCATGAAACAGAAAGAGAAACAACATCCACAAAACATAATACAAATATTTGTATGTGAAAACCAAGTAAAGGGAAAAACCAAGGTCGGAAACCTTACCCACAATCAGATGATACTACAGCAGATAGTATGTGTATACAAATGGGGTCTGCACATGCTGAAAGGCCAACCGCCTAAAGCTCACTGCTCAATCACAAAATAGGAGTCACACTGACTACAATTGGATGGTTAAATCCAATGATAATGTACTACTCAAAGTAGCATCTTCAATGTTGGATTCAGTACCAGTTAATCTCTGATAATTACCTTCAAACCATCCTTGAACCTTTTCTATGGTCTGCTCTTATGATCTTCAGTATTCGCACATACCATGTTACAATACCATATACCATATACCATTATATTCCTTATACATTATCTCACAAATGAGATCTTACATATATACCAAAACCTAAGACCAAATGTGTAGGTCGGCTCACTAAGAATATTGCAATTAAATCAATTAAAAATGAATCAAGATGTGATGCATCATGTCAGCTCAATACATTTACAATAATATCCAATCAATAAGTCATCTCCATAACATGTCATGCTGATCTGGAATAGATAATGCATGTCGGTCCATAACTTAGACCAATTTGCTAATAACAACAAATATGTCAACCCGATAAGACCAATAACCAAAACACCAAAATAAAGTATCTAAACCATGTCTTCGACATAACAAAGTGATCTCTAGATGATAACAAGTCATCATCAGTGCCAGTGAACCATATAACTTGCCGGTGAACAATATATGGGTGACTGTGCATAAGTCACTGAACTTTTCGGTGAACACAATGTGCCAGCTCAACATAACCAAAGATCTCTAGAAGGATAAGTGTTGACATGAATGACAAAACTAATGCAACACATCCATAATACCAACAATGATTTCCACCATTGAGCCTAGAACTACAAAAGAAGCATTTGCAGATGAAGACTAGATCAAAGCAATGGAAGAAAAACTTGACTAGATAGAGAGGAACAATACTTGGTCATTGGTATCCAAATCGGAGAACATGAATGTAATAGGTACAAAATGGGTATTCAAAAATAAACTAAATGAAGATGGAGTAGTGGTAAGAAATAAAGCCAGACTAGCATGCAAAGGATATGCACAAGAAGAAGGTGAAGACTATGGTGAAACATTTGCACAAATTGCAAGATTGGAAGGAGTAAGGACTCTACTTGCATTTGAAGCATACAAAGCATTCAAAGCATATCAAGTGGATGTGAAGTTAACATTTCTAAATGGAATATTGGAAGAGGAAGTCTACATTGAACAACCAGATGGTTATGCTTTAACTGTAGAAAAGGACATGGTGTGCAAATTACATAAGGCATTATATGGATTGAAGTAAGCACCTAGAGAATGGTATGAAATATTGCACTCTCACTTTGTGAAGATAGGTTTTCAGAGAACTAGTGAAGAGAATAACATATATCTCAAGTTAGAAGGAGATAAGATACTAGTAAGTGAGGTATTTATGGACAGTATCATTTTTGGAGGAAATGATGATGTGTCATGATTTTGCTAATGAGATGAAGAATGATTTTGAGATGTCACTAGTAGGTTAGATAAAAAAATTCATAGGTTTGCAAATCCAATAGATGAAGGAAGGTATTTTTATCACACAGTCCAAATATATAAAAAATGTATTGAAGACTTTTGGAATGGGAGATTGTAAGCCAGTTAGAACACCAATAGTTATAGGCTATAAATTGTCTAAGGAGGATGATTCTGCTTCAGTGGATGAGAAGGAGTACATGTCAATGATAGGTAAAATACATTATGTTTTCCACAATAGACCAAACATTGCTCATGTAGTAGGATTGGTCACCATATTTCAGAAGAGCCTAAAGGAGACACACATGGTAGCAACTAAAAGAATTGTTAAGTATCTGAAAGGCACAATTGATTATGGATTATGGTATCTATATGTAGGAGACTTTGATTTAAAATTCTATACAGATGCAGACTAGGCAGACAATGTTGATGATAGGAAGAGTACAATCGGAGGAGCATTCTTTCTTGGAGGAAGACTAGTGTCTTGGAGCAACAAGAAACAAAGTTGTATCTCTCAATCAACAGTAAAAGCTGAATATGTTGCAAAATATATGAATTGTACCCAAGCAATCTGGATGAAACACATTTTGGAAGGTTTCAAGTTGAAGCTATCAGAACCGGTAACGATTTTTTATTATAACACCTATATGATAAATATTTCTAAGAACCCGATGTTGCATGCTAAGACTTAGCATATTGAGCTGAAGTATCATTTCCTGAGAGAGAAAGTGCAAAGTAAATATGTGCCATTGGAGCATGTATCTACTAAGGAACAACTAGCAGATATCATTACTAAACTTCTACCTAAGTCTACATTTGAGTATCTTAGAGGTAAGTTAGGGGTTGCACCCCTACATGAAGTCAATTAAGAAGATGTGGAAGACATCAGTCCCAAAGCTTATTGAAAATCTTGAAGCAGGATTGGTGTAGAGTAGAGCTACTCCATAGGGGGAGCAACTTGTTGCAGATCAGTGAAGCATGGAATGGTTACCCTTCACTTTGGCATTGTTGTCAAAGGGGGAGATGAATTGTATATGATTGATAGCTAGTTATGAGATGAAGACATCGAGATACTGTTAAAGGAGAGTATATGGAAAAATGCAAACCAGGATTCTTATACCTATGTATATGCTTTACTCTCAATCATCACAATCAAAGGGTATTGATATTTTTATTTCCATCAATGCCAAAGGGGGAGATTGTTGGCATTGCATGGAGATTGAATTCATGAAGTATAGAATTGTCATTGATATCAATAGAAATCGGTATTGGAGTTGTATTGCAACCGGTAGTGATGCAATAATGCAACTAGTAGCAAAGCAATAAACGAAACTGGTATTAGTATTATTATTGAAGTTGAGTGATCAATCAATAATCATAACCAGTTGATATGTAGAACCCTAACTGATGGAGCTTGGAAAATCTATTGTGATGATCTATGACCGAAAGACGATCGGAGATGAAGATGCCATGTAAGCATGATGTGCGTGATGAGGTTCAAAGTGGTTTTGGCACGTGAAGGTAACTGTTTATCTTGGGAATGATAAAATGCATAGCATGAAGTGGAAAATGTGTGATGAGCTACAAGATCCAATGTGCGGTGATCCAGGAGCGGTTGAAGTTGTCTAGAACAATGTGTAGTTGATTGCTATGTAATCTAACGGTATGATTGAATCGATATGTTTGTAATCTCTATGAGATTTGTAGGTTTTGTGATGTGTTACTGACATAGTGTATTTGTATTTAAGGTCGATGAGTTGTTTGTAATTGTGTTGGAAAATTTGGTTAAGTGTGGTAGTGTGACTGTTGCCGAACCAGAAGGAGTGTCTGCAAAATGTTGTGAAGGCAGATAGGAGCATAAATGGATTTGATTAAGCAGAACAATTCTATTACCAGATCAGCAAAGAACCTGTTGTTCTCTAACCATTACAATAGTTAAATCCCTTAACCAGGTAAGCTTTAACAAGCTTGGTGTTGTTTAAATCCTTTAACCAGGTGATCGATTAGCTTGGATTTGAAATCCTCCACCAAGGTTACTCCTAACAGGGTATTGTAGTCAATCCCTTAACTAGGTGGTCCCTAACTAGATCTGTTATTAACAAGACATTATTGTATAAGCTTCTAACAAGGCTTGGCTGTTAATATGGC
Organism: Cryptomeria japonica; assembly: GCF_030272615.1. Taxonomy (NCBI): domain Eukaryota; kingdom Viridiplantae; phylum Streptophyta; class Pinopsida; order Cupressales; family Cupressaceae; genus Cryptomeria; species Cryptomeria japonica. The sequence goes on along the minus strand of NC_081405.1, from coordinate 66,682,692 downwards.
AAACTTCAAAAGGGTTCAAAATACTTGTGGGTATTCATCTCCACTGTGGTTTTTCCCATTTGGGTTTCCATTTGAAAAATTATTGTGTCAAGTGGTGAATGATTTTGTGGATATGTTTTGATATGGTTAATTTGAATAACTTGTAAATCCACTTAGATATGTTTAGGTGACCAAAAGTGATCTGAAATGAGATATTTTCTATGTTAGTTAAGTGGTTTAATGTTTTGGTTAAATGGTATATGAGTTTCAGATTTGTTGCATTGTATCATTGATGTTTTGGTCAACCAGTAAAGTTTGACAGTGTAGTTGCAGTTTTTGATATAGTGACGAAACCAGTTAGTTTAGCAAGTTGTTTCTGAGTTGGGATTAAGTTTGGTGAAAGTTTAGTTTGTTTTCTATCTACTGATTCACCACCCCCCCATCTTAGTAGTTGATTGGATCATTATAGTTTCATCAGTTTATCAGTTCTACTCAAGCTGTTAGAGATATGCCTAAGATTGTGAGGGCTGCTAATCCAGTATGTAAGGAATTCTAGATTGCAAATCAAACAAAAAATTCATTTAAGAGTAAGTTGTATTCATTTAATGGATTGCTAGATCTGGTTCATACTAACTTATGTGGTCCTACTAGAGTGAGAAGCATACAGGGAGAGAGATATTTCATGTTGTTGATTGATGACTATTCGAGGATGATGTGGGTGACCTTTCTAAGAGAGAAATCAAAAGTGTTGGAGACATTCATTATATTCAAAGCCAGAGTGGAGACTAAGAAAAGATCGAAGTTGAAATTCCTAAGATTTGACAGAGGAGGAGAATTTACATCAAGAGATTTTGATACATTCTGTGAGAGGAATGGAATTAGAAGACAATTATCTGCTCCTAGAACCCCTCAGTAGAATGGAGTTGTTGAAAGGAAGAACATAACTATCTTAGATGTTGCAAGGACCATGCCGATTGAAGGATTTGTTGAATAGAACATTTGGAGAGAATTTTTTAGCATTGTTGTTTACATATTCAACTAGGTGCATATTAAAGGTGATTTTGGTAAGACTCCTTATGAGCTATGGTTTGGTCATGTTCCTACAATTAGATATTTCAGAATCTTTGGAAGTAAATGTTATATCAAGAGAGATGAGGATATAGGTAGGTTTGATGGAAGATGTGATGAAGGAATCTTCTTAGGATATTCTACTAAGAGAAAGGCCTACCGATGCTACAATAAGAGATTGAAGAAGATGGTTGAAAGTGCAAATGTGAAGGTGGATGAATGTCTTGGAAAGCATATCCAAGCATGCGAATATGATCTTGATGATGAATAGGTTGTTTCTAAGCCTATTCAGACATAGATCTTGAAGCATATTGATCTGGTGGAGATAATTAATCCGGATATTGTTGCTGTCAGTGAAGAAGTGCAAGAACCTAAAAATTAGAACAATCAGAAGACATTGAGGTATGTGAAGTTCAATCATTCAAAAAATCAGATTATTGGTGACAAGAATAAAGGTGTGATGACTAGGAGAAGGATTTTTACTAAAGAGATATGTTTGATTTTAAAGATTGAGCCTAAGGATGTTGCAGAAGCATGTAAGGATGAAAATTGGATAATAGCAATGGAAGAAGAGCTAAACCAGATTGAAAATAATAACACTTGGCAGCTTGTTCCGAGGCCTAAAGACAAGAATGTGATTAGCACTAAATGGGTGTTCCAGAATAAAATGAATGAAGTTGGTGAAGTTATAATAAACAAAACAAGATTGATATGTAAAGGATGCTCTCAAATGAAAGGTATTGACTATGAATAAACTTTTTCTCCTGTAGATAGAATTGAAGATATTAGATTTTTGCTTTCATATGTTGTATATAAGAACTTTAAGGTATATCAAATGGATGCCAAGTCAACCTTTTTGAATGGTGATCTTGAGGAGGAAAACTACATTGAGCAACCAGGTGGATTTTCTCTATCTGGTGAGGGAGACATGGTATGGAAATTGAGGAAAGATTTGTATGGATTGAAGCAAGCCCCTAGAGCCTAGTATGATAGATTGGATAAGGATTTATTGAAGTTGGGATTCTATAAAGGTATTATTGATAGTAATTTGTATTTCAAAGTTGAGAAAGATAACATTTTGATTGTTGAAGTCTTTGTTGATGATATCACTTTTTAAGGAGATGATGATTTGAGTATGAAGTTTGTTGATGATATGCAAAAAGAATTTGAGATGTCAATGATAGGTGAGATACAAAAAATTTAGGACTACAAATTACTCAGATCGGTAAAGGTATTTTCATTTCTCAATCTAAGTATGTGAAGAAATTGTTGAAGAAGTTTGGATTAGGTGATTCTAAGCCTATTTGAACTCCTATGGTGATTGGATGCAAGTTGTCTAAAAATAATGAATCTCATAAAGTCAATCAAACTTTGTATAGATCTATAGTTGGTGGACTATTGTACTAAACTCAGACTAGACCAAATATTATGCATGATGTTTTCTTTTATGTTAGATTTCAAGCAGATCCTAAAGAAACTCATGTCACTTCTATGAAGAGGATTTTTAGATACTTGAAGGGGATTGTTGACTATGGCCTATGGTATCCGAAGAATGATGATTTCCTGTTGTGTTCTTACACTAATGCTAATTGGGCTAGTGATATTCATGACTGGAAGAGAACTATTGGTGGAGCATTCTTTTTGCGAAAGAAGTTGATTTCATGGTCCAATAAGAAATAAGATGTTGTATCTTTATCTACTATTGAAGTTGAATACATTGTTATTGCTAGTAACTATACTCAAGTAGTTTAGATGAAGCAGATGTTGAAAGATTTTAGGGTGATTTATGATGAGCCTACTGTTATATATTGTGACAATTCAAGTGATATCAATATTTCAAATAATATGGTGTTGCATTATAAAACTAAGCATGTGTCTATAAAGTATCATTTCTTGAAGGAGAATTGATGTAGGAGCATCCCCAGTTCACAACAATCTTGCATCAACCAAAAACATTTTCATTTCTATTGTGCTTTCTGTTTGTAGTTTCAGCTTTCCTTTCTGTGTATCCCAGTTTTGGCTCACCAGATCCTGTGGAGTTGGATTCTACCTCAAGACTTGATCATCTTTCTTTCTTTCAAACCACATCACATTTGGATCACTTTCTAACAAGATATCTCTACTAGTTTCCATGACAATTTCTTGTTACCAGTTGTTCCTTTGTTATCGGTTGCATGAGACCTATTTTGGTGACCTACCAGAACCCATTATGAAGCTTGTGAAGCCTTGGATGTTGATCTCAAAGTTCCTTGGCGTGTGGCTGACCTTTTCTCACGATCTACATTTCATCCTTTGGAATCTCTTGGCGGAGGCTGACCTTGTTATTTTCATGTTAGGTCTTGTTCTTCGGGTTTTTATCCCTTTTGGGCCGACTGGATTATCTGGATCAATATATATATTTTTAATTATGTTTTAGAATGCAATCAATTAGAGAATCAGATAGCTAGACTGTACATAGAAGATATATCTTTCGATTCAAGGTTCCGGTGTGACCTATTCTACCAGGCCTGAGAGTCAGTATGTTGTAACTCGGTTGTAACCAGTTGGATGTAATCAAATTTCATGCAATTAACCAATCTATTCTTCATTGCCTCCATCATATCTTGAGTTTCTATTGAGTTTACTCTTGCAGGCTGGTCCAGATTGATCTCTTTGAGGTCCCTCCTCACCGATGACTTCTTCAAAAAGGTCAGTAGTGAATAAGTCAGATTGGAATATGTATCTAAAATGGATCAAATTGTAGATATTTTTACTAAGCCTTTTCCTGCAGATACATTTGTCTATTTGAGAGACAAGTTAGGGGTCTCTATCCCTCCTTTTGGGAACTAGATGCATGGAGTTGCATCAATCTGGTGGATTTCAGAGCCTTATCTCTCTGTCTGGGTTGATGAGTTGGTGCTTCTACTCAGCTAGAGAGTCAATGTGTGGTTCATATTTTCAGTTGTGGGTCTATCCTAAGGAGGATATTGTCCTTCTTAGAAGATGAGTTTTGGGAGAGAGAGTGCATATTTTTTATTCTGTCTTTGGCATTGGTGTCAAAGGGGAAGAGAGTCATATGAAAACTACTTTATCTTTGGAGCTTTGTGTGCAAGATATTAGGGGGAGTTTTTTGCAGTTTGCTGGTGTTTGCATTGATTATTTTTCACATTCATATGTTGCCATCAATGCCAAAGGGGGAGATTATTGGATATTGTTGCTGCTAGGATATGTTATTGTCATTTATGTCAACATATTACAGTGTTGCAGAGAGTTGTTTGTGTTGGCATATGTGCAGAGCATGATGACATGATGATATTGTACGTTGTCATTGATGTTAATATGCTGAAGTATGAACTGATATGTTATAGTAAGAAAACTGGCAAGAGAATCGGTATGATGATGTAAACCGGTATTTATGAAAAAGTGAAGCGGTATGTTTGTTCAAGGTGAACCGGTATGTTGGAATGAGAACCAGTAAATGGAAGTTTTGTATCGAGGTTTCATTTGGCATGACTACCGATTGGTAGTCTCAGCTTCAAGGTTTCCGGTTGACGCATTCCAAGATTGTGCGATTCAACCAATGATATCTTGTGATGAGTTAGTATTGTAATGAAGACCACATAAGTGTTGCCACGTCAGTCTTTTGTGCATGAAGGATTTCCTTGAGGATCTTGCATGGAGATTCATCCTATCTACCTCGGGAATGTGTGAAGTCTCTATAAACGGTGGAGAGTGCATGATGAGTTATCAACTTCATGAAGCGACAAAGAATGAACATTGGAGAACATCTTGAGATCTGTTCAAGACTGTTGTATTCGATGCAATGTGATTAATGGTCAGGATTGAACTGACTGGATTGTAAAACCTAAATGTTTAGGGTTTAGGGTTTATGCTACCGACCTATCTGTTTTCTATAAGGTCGATGATGTTTTTCATCTTGAAGTTGTTGGCAAATGTTATGTGTGTATCCTAGTGAGTGATACTTGATTCTTACTAGACCAGAGAAGTGTGTTGATACCTGCAGAGTGTGATTGCAAAAGAAAAGGAGCTAAAGTGGATCTACCTTGGAATTGAGAGCTATTATCATATCAGTGTATTACTTGTTGACTTCTAACCATTTTAGCAGTTGAAAAATCCCTTAACCGGGTATCTTGAAAAGGATTTTGTGTAAATCCTTTAACAAGGTGACTCAATTCAATGAGTTCTTCAAATCCTCTTGCGCGGTAACCTTTAACAGGGTTCTAACCTTTAACCGGGTATTTAGCAATCCCTTAATCGGGTATTTAGCAATCCCTTAACCGGGTGATCCCTAAAAGGATCAGTTCCTAGCAGAACCTATTGTAAGAGTTTCTAACCGGACTAGGCTCCTAACAGAGTGGACTTCAAAAGATTTCAACAATAGCTTGTGCGTATTCATCCCCATCATGGTTTTTCCCAGTTGGGTTTACACGTGAAAAATAAGTGTGTCATGTGTTATACCTTTCATGTGATGGTTTAGTGTTTTATGTCAAACTGGTAAAATATGTTGAACTAGCAGTCATTATATTTTTTATGATAGATTACTTGTTTATGCATAAGGGTGAAGTGGAAATGAGGTATTAGAGTCTATGGAAAGATAAGGGTTACCAGTTTATGTCTTTCACATTCTCATTGTGTTTTACTAGTAGTAATCTGGTTTAGACTGGTGTTAGTGCTTGCCAGTCAAAGTGCAGTGTTTACAGTCAAACTAGTTTAGGAAAAGTGTTTTTTCTTGTACTGATTTACACCCCCTCTTAGTACCGGTTTGGTACTAAGTATTCATAATTTATTCATCAATTGGTATCAGAGCATCCTCTAGGTCCTCTGTGTTGTAAGATTAACCGCTCGAGGAAAAGATCCTACTCTAATGATGAAGAGGGAAGGTCCAAAGTTCAACAGAGACAACTTTAAAATATGGAAGGACAAAATGAAGATATACATCAGAAGCATGGGTGCTCAACACCGGAGCTATGTTGAGAATGTTTATGTTATCCCTACCGGTATTGTCATCGATGATCAAAAGAGAGAGATTCAGGAGAATGGGCAAGTCATGGAAGCCCTAATTAGTAGTCTATCTGACATTGAGTTTATTGATGTTTAGGATAAAGACAATCCCAAAGAAGTATGGGATGCTCTTGACAATATCTATGGTGGTGATGAGCATGTGAAACAAGCTAAGGAAGAGAGCCTTAGGGGAAAGTTTGAAGACATGCCAATGGTTGAAGGAGAGACCATTCAACAATATGGAATAAGAATCAAAACTATTGTTGGAGACATCAAGAGTCCAAGTGGTATAATAGATGATTCCACTATCGTTAGCAAAGTCTTGAGATCCGTATTACCGGTATATGCAATAAGGGTTGCTTCTATTTAGGAGTTGAGGTCTATAGACAAGACAAAGGTATCCCTATACTCCATCATTGCTAAGTTGACAGCTTATGAGCTAAATAATTATGATGAAAGTATTCAGAAGTCTGAATCAGCCTTTAGAGCATCTACTGCACCATCTACAAAGGGCAAAGAAGCTAGTACAAGTGGTGAACCAAGACAAAGTAGAGAAATGGATGATGAGGAGATCCTGATGGAATTTGAAGCTCTTCTTGCCAAGAGACTTCCTCAGGGAACTAGTAAATACAGAGGTAAGCTCCCTTTGAAATGCTTTTCTTGCAATAGGATAGGACACATTGTTGTAAATTATCCTAATGGTGATAACAAGGACAAACCAAAGATGTTCAAGAAGTTCAAAGGAGGAAATAGGAGAAACTGTTTTGTAGTAGTTGATGAAGGTGTCACTGATGAGGAATTAGAAGATGAAGAAAGTGAAGACATTGTGTTTGTAGCAGTTAAGGAAGATGTGTCAGACAAGAAGGCTCTTATCTCCCACTTTGATAATTCCAATGAGTGGATCATTGACAGTGGTTGTTCTCACCATATGACTGGTGACCGGAGTAAGTTTCTATCTCTAGAAGAGTATGATGGTGGTGTGGTTTGATTTGGTAATGATGCACCATGTATGGTAAAAGGTAGAGGGTCCATCTCTCTAAATGGAAAAAGCAGTGCTGATAATGTGTATTGGGTAGAAGGTCTCAGACACAACCTTTTGAGTGTTGCTCAGCTAGATGATAATGGACTCACTATGGAATTCAGAGATGGAGTGTGTAAAATAAAAGGTAAGAGTGGTGAACTGATGACCACCGATATGCAGACCAAAGGTAACCTATTTCAGTTGAATGCAAACATCAGTACATGTCTAATGGCTAAGTTTGATGATAGCTGGATATGGCATAGGAGACTCTACCATGTAAAATTTGAGAATATTGTGAAGGCTAGTAAGATCAAGGTAGTTAGAGGATTGCCTATGCTGAGAAAACTGGAGAATCCTTTGTGCAGAGAGTGTCAACTGGGGAAAATATCTTCCTCAACCTTCAAAGGTAAATCTTTCACTATAGACAATTTACTTGATCTTGTGCATATTGATTTGTGTGGTCCTATGAAAACTAGGAGTGTGTAGGGAGATAGGTATTTTATGATTCTTACTAATGAATTCTCAAGAATGATGTGGGTCACATTCTTGAAGGACAAGTCTGAAGCCTTTGGAAAGTTCAAAGCCTTCAGAGCAGTGGTTGAAAAAGAAAGCGGTAAGAGGATTATGTGCCTAAGAACTGATCAAGGAGGATAATTCACTTCCGGTGAATTCAACAAGTACTGTAAAGAGAATGACATCAAGAGGCAACTGTCTACCCCCGGACTCCACAATAGAATGGCCTAGTAGAGAGAAACAACCAGACTGTAGTTGAAGCAGCTAGAACAATGCTGATCCAAAGAAAAGTTTCTCACACTTTTTGGAGAGAAGCATTGAGCACTACAGTCTACACTATGAACCGGGTACTCATCAAGAAGGGTAAGGATAAAACACCTTATGAGTATAGGACCAGTAAAACCCCTGTGGTAAGCTACTTTAGAGTGTTTGGTAGAAAAGTTTATATCGAGAGGAGTGAACATCAGAGCAAGTTTGATGCAAAATGTGATGAAGGAATATTCTTAAGATATTCCACCAAGAGTAAAGCTCTTAAGTGTTTCAACAATAAGACGTAGAGAATTGTTGAAAGTATCAATGTTAGAGTTGATGAAACCTCTGAGAAGCCTGAGGGAACCGACAGTGATCAAGTAGGAGAGGAACCAGTAGTAACCTTCTGGGAACCGATTGCAAAATAGTCTAGCACCAGTAACAGTGCTCCTACACCGGTAGATGCTGATGCTGATGAAGATGAGAATGAAGAAGAAAAGCAAGAGGAAACAAATAAGATCATTCCTAGGTATGTAAAGCTAAATCATGATCCAAAGTAGATCATAGGAGATAAGGATGCAGGAATTCTTATAAGAAGAAAGGTCTGAGAAAACTCTTGCATGATCTCTAAATTTGAGCCTAAAACATTCAAAGAGGCACATAAAGATGAAGAATGGATCAAGAAAATGGAAGAGGAACTTGACTAGATAGAAAAGAATGGTACATGGTCTTTGGTACCCAGACCTGAGCATAAAAATGTCATAGGCACCAAATGGGTTTTCAGAAATAAGCTGAATGAAGATGGTACAGTGGTAAGAAACAAAGCTAGACTGGTGTGCAAAGGATATGCTCAAGAAGAAGGAGAATACTATGGAGAAACCTTTGCTCTAGTAGCCAGTTTGAAAGGAGTTCGTATGCTTCTTGCATATGCATCCTTCAAGGGATTCAAAGTATACCAAATGGATGTAAAATCTGCATTCCTAAATGGAATAGTAGAAGAGGAGGTGTATATAGAGCAACCAAATGGGTTTTCCCTATAGAAGATAGTGACATGGTGTGTAGGCTACATAAAGCCTTGTATGGACTAAAGTAGGCACCTAGAGCATGGTATGAATGCTTGCACTCCCATCTTGTGAAGATTGGATTTGAGAGAACAAGTGAAGATAGCAATATCTATCTGAAGTCAAAAGGAGATCAGATTCTAATCTGTGAGGTATTTGTTGATGATATAATTTTTGGAGGAGATGACAAGATGAGTCATGATTTTGCAGATGAGATGAAAAAGGAATTTGAGATGTCACTTATAGGGGAGATGAAGTTCTTCATTGGACTATAGATTCAACAAATGAAAGATGGAATCTTTATCACTTAGTCCAAGTATGTCAAAGAGGTGTTGAAGAACTTTGGCATGGAAGACATCAAGCCGGTTGGTACATCGATGGTGACCAGTTGTAAACTATCAAAGGAGGATGACTCAGCATTGGTAAATTAGAAGGAACACCGATCAATGATTGGTAAATTGCACTATGTAGTACATAGCAGACCAGACATTGCACATGCTGTGCGCATTACTGAATGGTTCTAGAAAAGCCCAAGAGAATTCCACTTGGTGGAAGTCAAGTGGATTCTGAGATATATGAAGGGATATATTGACTATGGATTATGGTATCCATACAGTACCGATTTCAACTAGAAAGTGTTTACAGATGTTGATTGGGTTGGTAATGTGGATGACCAGAAGAGCACAACCGGTGGTGCATTATTTCTTGGTGGTAGACTAGTCTCATGGATGAGTAAGAAGCAGAGTATGTTGTAGCATTTATGAACTACACCCAGACAATTTAGATGAAGCATGTATTAAATGGCTTCAAAGTTCCTCTATTTGAATTGGTAAGTATATTTTGTGACAACACAAGTGCAATTAACATCTCCAAGAATCTGGTTTTACATGCTAGAACCAAGCATTTCGAGTTCAAGTATCATTTCTTGATGGAGAAGGTTCAGAACAAAGAGGTTGTACTAGAACATGTTTTTAGTAAGGAGCAGTTAGCAAACATATTCACCAAGCCTCTATCAAAGGCTACATTTACCTATTTGAGAGGTGAATTAGGGGTGTTGCCCCTTCAACAAATGAACTAAAGGTGTGTGCTCCACATGAGTCAGATCTTACATTGACATATCTTTTTCAGGATTGGTGTGTTGAAGGATGCTACTCCTTAGGGGGAGCAGCATAGTGGAACATAGATGTGTATGCCTCCACTTTGGCATTGTTGTCAAAGGGGGAGAAGATGTGAAGTGGAAAAGATATCTACCATAGTGGGGAGAAGATGTGAAGTAGAAGCAGAAAGATATCTTTGTATAATGTCGTCAATGCCAAAGGGGGAGATTGTTGGCATATGTGCAGAGCATGATGACATGAGGATGTTGTATGTTGTCATTGATGTCAATGTTCTGAAGTATGAACCGGTATGTTGTAGTAAGAAAACTGGCAAGAGAACCGCTATGATGATGTAAACTAGTATTTGTGAAAAAGTGAAGCAGTATGTTTGTTCAAGGTGAACTAGTATGTTGGAATGAGAACCGATAAATGGAAGTTTTGTATCGGGGTTTCATTTGGCATGACTACTGGTTGGTAGTCTTAGCTTTAGGGTTTCCGGTTGATGCATTCCAAGATTGTGCAATTCAACCAATGACATCTTGTGATGAGTTAGCATCGTAATGAAGACCAGATAAGTGTTGCCATGTCAGCCTTGTGCACATGAAGGATTTCCTTGAGGATCTTGCATGGAGATTGATCCTATCTACCTTGGGAATGTGCAAAGTCTCTGTAAATGGTGGAGAGCGTGTGATGCGTTATCAACTTCCTGAAGTGGCAAAGAATGACATTGGAGAACGTCTTGAGATATGTTCAAGAATGTTGTATTTGATGTAGTGTGATTAATGGTCAGGATTGAACCGACTAGATTGTAAAATCTAAATGTTTAGGGTTTAGGGTTTATGCTACTGACCTATCTATTTTTTATAAGGTCAATGATTTTTTTCATCTTGAAGTTGTTGGTGTTAGGATTCCCATAGATACTTAGAGGGGGGGTGAATCAGTATCTAACCGGTTAAGGAATTTTCTTAACTTAAAACATGTAGAGCATATTAATACTATGTATCGGTAAGCAGAAAGTAATGCAATAAACAGAGATAAAAACAACCACATGAAAAACACACCATAATGTTGGTATTTTGGTATGGTTTTGTCTTTGATGTCAACACCTACTAAAACACTAGCACTCTGGAGATCTAGCAACATTCACCGGCAAGCAAGTAACTATTGCACAGTTACTGGTATATGGTTCACCGGTAGGATATAATGATCACCGACACTTGGTAATGTCGAAGACATCATGTGGACACTTTGTTTTGAAGAATTAATCATTGGTATAAACATATTTACATATTTTCTTTTACCGACAAATAGGTCTAGGATTACCTAGGGTTACACCAGCAAGTTTATCTTTTCCAGATCAGCATGGCATGCTATGGAGATGATTTATTATTGTTGTAAATGCATTAAGCCGACATGTTTAATCAGTTATTGCACCAGATATTATATTGTTTGTAAAATGTTTTTATTGTAATATCTTGTAGAGCTGACCTACTAAAATTGGTCTTAGGTTATGGTATAAATGTAAGATCTTATTTGTAAGATCAAATGTGGAATGTGAAAAAGAATTAAGTGAATGTATATGTGAGATTAAGTAGAGCTATACACGAAGACATCATTTGAAGGTGAAGCTAGGTTTTTGTGGAAGCATATTAGCATTACACCGGTACTGAATCCAACATATAAAGATGTTATTTTGTACAGTACATTCTCATTGGATTTAACCATCCAACTGTAGTTAGTGTGACTCCCATTTTGTGATTGAGCAGTGAGCTCTAGGTTGTTGGCCTTTCTGCATGTGCAGACCCCATTTATGTACACTTACTATCTGCAGTAGTATCATCTAATTGTGGGTAAGGTTTCCCACCATGGTTTTTCCCCTTACAGAGTTTCCACGTACAAATATTGGTGTTATGTGTTGTGGATGACTTTGTGTTTATGTTTCATGCATTAATCTTTACCGGTATAGCAATTAACTGTTAACACTGTCTACTAGCATACTTAACTAGTTTACTGGTATTAAGCATTAAGTTGGTTGAGTTGTTTTTGGTTTGAATTTATTAGACAACTGATTAACCCCCCCCCCTCTTAGTTGTCTCTGAGACCTAACAATTGGTATCAAAGCTTAGTCCTCTTTTGCAGAAGTTTAACAACTTGAGGAGATCCAATGACTATTAATTATTTCAGGAAGGACAATCCTAAACTTGATAGAACCAACTATGGGATATGGAAGATCAGAATGGAGACACATCTGGGAAGTTACAAAGAATGGTTATATTGCTTCTGTAGCTGGTCAGACTGCTCCAACTACCTTAGCTAAAGATGAGGAGAATGATTGCAAAGCAAGAGAAGCACTTCTGAGCGCTTTATCAGATCAACAAATCATGGGATTATTAGATAGGTCTACTGCTAAAGCTATTTGGGATCATTTGGAAACATTGAATGAAGGAGATTCCATAGTCAAGATTGCAAAACTTGAAAGCTTCCATGTCAAGTATGAACATCTGAAAATGGAAGAAGATGAAAGAATTTCATTTTTTATGGAAAGAGTAAATGAAATTGTTTTGGGTATTAAACATTGTGGAGGAACCTTGAGTGAGGATGAAATTGTTTCAAAAATCTTAAGAGGTTTGCCACCGGCATATAAAATGAAGGTTACTACTATAAATGAGTTGAGAACAATGCCTAATACATCAGTAACTAGGGATACATTGATTGGAAAACCTTCAGCTTTTGAAATTGAGGAATTTGGTCCTATTGTACTATAAAGACAGATTTGGCCTTTAAAGCATCAACATCATCTACTCCATCATTTGACAAATTAGATTGGAAAGCCTTTTATGCAAGAGAACTTGAAGAAACTAGGAAGGAGAATGAAGAACTTGAAGAACTTGAAGCACTATTTGCAAGGAAAATGCCTAAAGGTCTAGTTGGAAGTAAGTATGAATGTAAAGCACCCTTTAAATGTTTTAACTGCAATAAGATTGGTCATATGGCTTCTAGATGCCCTGATAGACATGCTAGACTAAGAGAAGAAGCTAGAAGAACATACAAGCCTAACCCTGAATATCAGAGATACAGATTTAAGAAGAACAAAGACAAATCTTGTTACATTGCTGATGAAGGTGTGACTGATGATTTTGATGAGGATCTAGTAGACAATGGATGGGTTTTTGTTGCTATAACAGAAGATCAACTGGCACCTGCTGCTCAACTGGTAGAAAAAGCCCTAGTAGCTAAAGTTGAAGTAAAGAATGAATGGATCATTGACTCAGGATGCTCACATCATATGATAGGAGACAAAGGTAAATTCTTGAACTTTCAAGAATACAATGGAGGTTTAGTAAGATTTGGAGATGACAAAGCCTGTTCAATCAAAGGTAAGGGTACAATATCTCTTGATGGTAAGCATAACACTGACAATGTCTACTATGTTGAAGGATTAAAGCATAATCTTTTAAGTGTTGGTCAATTAGTTGAGAAAGGATTTCAGTTGCAATTTAAAAATGGAAAATGCAAAATCATGAATAGAACTGGTTTAGAAATTGCAACCGGTAATCAGACTAGAGTTAATATCTTTCATTTGAATAACAGTGAAAAGGCATGCTTGATTGCACATATAGATGAAAGTTGGTTATGGCATAAGAGACTCTGTCATGTAAACTTTGATTGCATGGTAAAGATCAGTACTTCTAAGGCAGTTAGAGATCTACCTAGAATTGTGAAACCTCAGAATACAATATGTAAGGAATGTTGATTTGGAAAACAAGTTAGAGCTCGTTTCAAAAGTATTCCAAAAAAATCTAATAATGCTCTTGATTTGATTCACACTAATTTATGTGGTCCAGCTAGAACTAAAAGCTTACAAGGTGATAGATATTTCATGCTAATTATTGATGATTATTCTAGAATGTGTTGGGTTACTTTTCTCAGAGAAAATTTAGAAGCACATGGAAAGTTCAAACTATTCAAAGAAATGGTTGAAAATGAAATCGATAAGAAAATCAAATGTTTAAGATTAGATCAAGGAGGAGAATTCACATCTAAGGACTTTAATACATTCTGTGAAGTGAATGGAATCAGAAGACAGCTATCAGCACCTCAGACACCACAACAGAATGGAGTTGTTGAAAGGAAAAATAGAACTATCTTGGATGCAGCAAGAAGTATGTTATCTGAAGCAATTCTACCACATGTATATTGGAGAGAAGTAGTCAGCACAGCTGTCTATACATTCAACAAAGTTCACATCAAAGGTGAAACTGGTAAGACCCCTCATGAAATATGGTTTGGTAATACTCCTACTCTTAAGTATTTCAGAATTTTTGGAAGTAAATGTTATATTAGAAGAGACGAGTATATTGGCAAATTTGATCCTAGAAGTGATGAAGGAATATTTCTTGGTTATTCATCTAAGAGAAAGGCATATAGATGTTTTAATAAGAGATTGCAGAAAATTGTTGAGAGTACAAATGTAAAGATTGATGAACAATTCAGAGGAACTTCAAGGTATATAGACTCTAAACCGACAACTTAAATTGTGACAAATGAACCTACACTAAATCCACCGATACAAAATGAAGATCCAGTTACCCCGGTACCATCAGAGGATTCCACAGTAATTGAAGAACAGTAGCAAACTAAGACACCTCGGTATGTAAAATTGAATCATTCTGAAAATCAGATAATTGGAAGCAAATTTAAAGGAGTTATGACAAGAGGAAGATTGGCAAATGAAGAGGTATGTATTATTTCTCAAATTGAACCATCATCTGTTAATGAGGCATGTGAAGATAAATTTTGGACTAAAGCTATGGAAGAAGAATTAGAACAAATTGAGAAAAATAATCGTTGGATATTAGTTCCCTGACCTAAAGATAAAAATGTAATTGGAACCAAATGGGTATTTAGAAACAAACTTAATGAAGATGGTAAGGTTGTCAGAAATAAAGCAAGACTAGTGTGTAAGGGATATTCTAAGAAAGAAGGAGTTGATTACAATGAAACCTTTGCACCGGTAGCTAGAATTGAGGTAGCTAGATT
The DNA here is from genome assembly GCF_030272615.1 of Cryptomeria japonica. Classification (NCBI taxonomy): domain Eukaryota; kingdom Viridiplantae; phylum Streptophyta; class Pinopsida; order Cupressales; family Cupressaceae; genus Cryptomeria; species Cryptomeria japonica. The sequence continues at coordinate 66,667,663 of NC_081405.1, read as the reverse complement.
ATTCTTGGCTTTTGTAGCTCACAAGAACTACAAATTTTATCAAATGGATATTAATTGTGCATTCTTGAATGGAGATCTTGAAGAGGAAGTCTATATTGAACAACTTGATGGATTTTCTTTGACAGATGATAATGATATGGTTTGCATGTTAAGAAAAGATCTGTATAGATTGAAACAAGCCCCAAGAGCTTGGTATGGAAGGTTGGATAAGTATCTTTTAAAGATTGGTTTTGCTAAAGGAAATGCAGACAACAATTTATATTACAAAATAACTAATGATGATATCTAGATTATAGAAGTATTTGTTGATGATATAATCTTTGGAGGAGAAGATGGATTATGTACAGAATTTTCTATTAAAATGCAGCAAGAATTTGAAATGTCTATGATTGGAGAAATAAATTTCTTTTTAGGATTGCAGATTTCACAGATTGATAAAGGTATATTTTTGAGTCAATCCAAGTACTTGAAAGAGTTACTAAAGAAATTTGGGATGGAGAACTCTAAACCGGTAAGCACACCTATGACTACAAAGGGATGAATCTACACCTATTAATCCAACTAGATACAAATCTATGATAGGAGGTTTACTGTATTTGACACAAACCAAACCTAATATTATGAATGCAGTATGTATTGTTTCTAGATTTCAAAGTAATCCTAGAGAAAATCATGAATCAGCAGTAAAAAGGATTTTCTGGTACTTACAAGGCACTGCAAATCTTGGATTATGGTATCCTAGAGATGAAAATTTTGATCTATGTGCATACACAGATGCAAATTGGGTAGGAGATGCGGACGATAGAAAAAGCACCACCGACGGAGCATTCTTTCTTGGAAAGAGATTAGTTTTTTGGTTAGGTAAAAAACAGAGTTGTACATCTTTATCAACAATAGAATCAGAATATCTTGCAGCAACAACTAACTGTACACAAGTACTATGGCTTAAGCAAATGTTGAAAGACATAAAGGTAAAATGCAAGGAACCTATTACTATATATTGTGATAACACTGCAGCAATTGATATATCTAAGAATCCGGTATTACATTCTAAAACAAAACATGTATCTATCAAACTGAATTTTCTAAGGGAAAAAGTTGAAGAAAAGGAGATAAAACTGGTTTATGTGAATACTAAAGAACAGCTTGTAGATATTTTCACAAAACCTTTGCCTAAGGAGACTTTTGAATATCTCAGAGATCAGCTTGGAGTCATACCACCACCGGTAGAGACTTAGACAGTTCATGATTGTCATCAACCGACAAAATTAAAAGACAAATATTTTACTCTGGTCTTTGATGAGGAAGCTACTTCTCAGGGGGAGTAGTTGGTATATTGAATTGATTGGTATTTTGTATATGAACTTGGTTTTATCATTATAACTTTGGCATTTGATGTCAAAGGGGGAGAGATATCTACAGAAAAACACATTATCTTTGAAGAGAACTTTGGATAACACATGTTGCTCCCAGGGGGGGAGATTGTTGTTTGAAAGAGACTATTACTCTCTGTATTCTGGAGAGATTGTTGGTTTTTGGTTTTTAGCATTTTTGTTTTGGCACTTTGATGGTTTTTCCATCTTGTGTTGCCATCAATGCCAAAGGGGGAGATTGTTGGTATTTTGGTATGGTTTTTTCATTGATGTCAACACCTACTAAAACACTAGCACTCTGGAGATCCAACAACATTCACCGACAAGCAAGTAACTATTGCACAGTTACTGGTATATGGTTCACCGACACTTGGAATAATATGGAAAACACTTGGTAATGTCGAAGACATCGTGTGGAAACTTTGTTTTGAAGAATTAATCATTGGTATAATCATATTTGCATATTTGCTTTTACCGACAAATAGGTCCAGGCTTACCTAGGGTTACATTGGCAGGTTTATCTTTTCGAGATCAGCATGGCACGCTATGGAGATGATTTATTATTGTTGTAAATGCATTAAGCTGACATGTTTAATCGGCTATTGCATTAGATATTATATTGTTTGTAAAAAGTTTTTATTGTAATATCTTGTAGAGCCGACCTACTAAAATTGGTCTTAGGTTATGGTATAAATGTAAGATCTTATTTGTAAGATCGAATGTGGAATGCAAAAAAGAATTAAGTGAAGGTATATGCGAGATTAAGTAGAGCTATACACAAAGACATCATTTGAAGGTGAAGCTAGGTTTTTGTGGAAGCATATCAGCATTACACCGGTACTGAATCCAACATATGAAGATGCTCTTTTGTAGAGTACATTCTTATTGGATTTAACCATCCAACTGTAGTCAGTGTGACTCCCATTTTGTGATTGAGCAGTGAGTTCTAGGTTGTTGGCCTTTCTACATCTGCAGACTCCATTTATGTACACTTACTATCTACAGTACTATCATTTGATTGTGGGTAAGGTTTCCCACCATGGTTTTTCCCCTTACAGGGTTTCCACATACAAATATTGGTGTTATGTGTTGTGGATGAATTTGTGCTTATGTTTCATGCATTAATCTTTACCGGTATAGCAATTAACTCTTAACACTGTCTACCGACATACTTAACTAGTTTACCGGTATTAAGCATTAAGTTGGTTGAGTTGTTTTTTGTTTGAATTTATTAGACAACTGATTCATCCCCCCCTCTTAGTTGTCTCCAGGACCTAACATATAACACAAGGATTTAACGGGGAAACCCAGTGTGGGAAAAACCTCGGTGGGATTTGTGACCCACAATATTCACTTACTAGCCAATAAGAGAATATTACTACTACAAGAGGGGCGTGCACATGCAGGAAGGCCAACTACCTAGAGCTCACTACTCAAATACAAAATAGGAAGTCTCACTGACTTACAAAAATGGATTATATAAATCCAGTGTCTTGTACTGCTTCAAGATAGCATCTATAATGCCAGATCTAGTACCGATTTTTTCTCTGCTCCTTACATAAACCCTCAACCTATAATTCACATAATAGGTCTGCCTTATTTCGCCTAAAATATAATCTCCTTCTATATCAAAATGTTCTACAATGATCTCTCTTATATAAGAGTCATTTTACAACTTGCTAAGTCGGCTTACAAAGATTTTACAATAATAAACAAAATATATAAACAATAAAAATCCTGTCGGCCTTTGTGTCTGTATGCTTCCTTTCACTGTCGGTGTCGATGATGTGAGTGTCGGTGTAGAGTCTGATCTTGCTAGTGCTGGTGGAATGCCTTGCCGGTGTCATAGGATTGTAAGGTTACCATCAATGACAAAACCTTCAATCACCTACAATGTCTCATTGGAGTGTGCATATGCCAACAATCTCCCCCTTTGGCATTGATGGCAACACTCATGAGAAAATTCCAAAACTTGTAATCCAAAAATTGTGTACCAAAAATATGTGAGCTCCCTCTGAGCAGATAAGTCTTTTGCTGATTATTTTCTCATACTACTACTCCCCCTTTGGCATCAATGATAAAGGTTGTCAAGGTGTCAATAGAGTTGTATTTTTATGCCTCAACCTTGTAACTGGGTGGTTACAATTTGAAAGAGATCCACCAAAACCAAATTTATGCTTTCCATAAATTTCTTACTGTCTTTTATTGCTGCCTCTGTTCTTTCAAGTGTATCGGTGAGTTGCTGCATATGCTCTACCGGTGTTTTCTATCCTTGAACTAATGCCTCAAATATTTCCTTCCTCAAGGATGCTAGATAGTCCAGTCTTGGACTTAGTCTTAGTCTCAAATTTTTAGCCTTGTTTATTATTCTTTCCTTTTCTCTCTCTAGCTTCAGTAACTCTTCCTCAAAGCCTATTATCTTTTTCTAAAAAACTGATAATGTATTAGGTTAATTAACAAAATTGTCAGCAAGTTTATTAATTTCTTCTTGTACTTTGCTCATCTTCTTATCTATGTCCACTATCAAAAAGTTTGTCTTGCAAGTATCTTTGTATAGAGTTCAGCATTCCTTCATTATGTTATAGAGTTCCAGTAGAAGTGTGTCAAATTCCCTAGTACACTTCTTTATTTGATCCTCAAATAATTTCTATTTTTCAATTTCCAACCTGTCTTTGAATGCCTATTCCTTTATCTGTTCAACAGTCACTATGTTGCCAGTAATATACTTTGAAAAAGTGTTGAGTTGAGTCAAGGAATCCTTATTATCTATGTTGCATTTAGGAGCTATCATCCTCAAAATTGGGATTGTGTCATCTATAGCTTTATAAGCTTGTGAACTACAATCAGTTATTTTCTTCAAGGAATCTAAAAGAACTTCAGTTACATTGGTTGATTTGTAATTTGCTGAGGATGAACCAACATTCTGAATTCCATTGGTGGTGGAAGTAACCATTCTTGTAGTGACCTCTGGTAGGTCAGTCTGTGTTTCCATTTCCTTAAGCAAGGGTTTTTGTTTCTCTCCTATTGCTGGTGGCACTATTTCCACATGAACCTATTCCTATTCTAGAGCCTGTTGCTCTGCTTGTCTCTTTGTTTGTTGGTCTGTTCCAGTCTCTGGTTGTTTCCTTGTGCTATCATCTTTCACTTTTCCTTTGGTGTTATCAATTTTTTTAGCTGTTGGTGGCTCACTAGCCATGTCAGTCTTACCGGTTGTGTCCTTGTCTATCACAATGTTGACCTTTTGAGTATCAACATCCACTGTGTATAGTACCTTAGGTTTAGGATTAGTATCCTTTTGTGATACATTCATATTGTCATCTGCCAGTTGGTCTTCTGTTGTTGTTACCAGTGTAGTAATCAAAGGCGGTGGGGATAAGTTATCTTTTACTTTGATACTGGGAGGTCCACCAACCTTTTCTTTACCCTTGTCTTTGTCCTTTTGATAGACTTTGATAGGCTTGGGGTTCCTATACTCTTCCTGCTTTTCCTTCTTCACAAGGAATATATCCCATCCATTTTCTATTTCTTCAATTACCTCTTTTACTCTTCCTGCCATTAGTGCAATATGTCGGTGTGCAGTAGAGAATACTGACCAGTTGGCTTTTACAATTAGATTATCTATTTCTTTTGGAGAGTTGACTAGGTAGATAGCAAGTAATTTTTCAATTTTGATTTTCTTGTCAAGTTCTACAACAAATTGTTTTCTTGCTTCTAGTCTCTTGAATAATTCATCTGGTAGTTCATCTACAACTTCCATCAAAAACTTCTTATAGATATCCAGGTGTAAAATGACATTGTTTTCAACTTGCTCTTTCTCATCTGCTGATAGCGTATCATATAATTTTTCTATTTTCTTGAGTTTTCCTTCTTCTGTGATTTCATCCAACAGTCTATCAATCAGAGAAATATTCTGTTGAGTCCTTTTCTTCTTAGGTGTTAGCTTTTTCTTTGGGGTTGTCTTCTTTACTAGAGACCTCACTGCCTATTGTTTTTGTCTAGTTCTTCTAGGCGAGGGTGTGGATACCGGTGAAGGTTGTCTTTTCCTTACAACTCTTTTAAATTTAGCTGGCATGTCACTCTTTGAAGAAGTTGCTATTGGTGAAAGGTGAGTTTTTGGTTGTTGTTCTTGTACCTCATCTTCAATGATACCGGTTTGTTTCAGTACATCTTCTTTTATAGTCTTAGCCTACCTTGAACCTCTCATCACTGTTGCTTCTACTTTCTTTACTCTCTTCTTAGATTGAATTTGGCTTTCAATGGTCTTAACACTACCAAATATTTCTTCCTTAGGTTCATTTGGTGCTTGCAGAAGTGCTTTAGCATATGTTTCAATGATGTGGTCATCAGTCTCATAACCCATCTTAGTAACCCAAATTGTTCTTGGGACAACTGCTTCCATCCAAATCTCATCCTTTTTAATCAAAAAACACATATCATCCTTATATTTGTTAACAATTTCCTGTGACAGTCTGATTCTTTTGTTCATTCTGGCCTTTAGTGCTTGAAAATACTCATTGATATTATTTTCCTTGTTTTCACCCATGTTGTTGAATAATTCTGATAATTGTTTACCTACCGGTATGTCAAATCCAAGGTTCTTGATACCTATACTGGGCACCTGTTTGGTTATGTGAAGCATTAAGCATACAAGTAAATTACCAAATCTAAAAGCTCCTTTCTTATCCTTCTTGATTTTCCCTAAGTTGTCAATCAATTCATCCTTTAGCCATTCACATACATCAATTTTCACATTTTCTTTTACCATATCATTTGCACTTTTTATGCATAAACTGGGAACTAAGTTAAGTCGGTTTGCATGTGTTGCTTTGTAACCTAAAATCATGCTAACAAATCTCACATTTATATCGGTCACGTCATTAACCCTTAGAGACCTTCTGTCAGATGTTGCACCATTTAGGTTCATTACTAGGTCATTTGAGACCTTCTTTGTTTTGTCTGGTCTGCTACCGGTGGAAGGTAACCCTGTTACAGCTTTCATAGCTTCCTTGGTAATTTTATGAATTGAATCTAGCCAAAAAAATTCACCATGTACCCTGCTCAATACTATCCTTATCACTTCCTTGGGGAATTCCAAAATGCAGAGGATTTCTATGAATCCTAGGGTTTCAATAATTTGGTGTTCAGGTTTTACTTTACCAGAATCATCACAAATAACAGATTTGTGCATGTTCTTGATTTATTCATATCCTAATTCTTCTATATGGCAATGGATATAAATTCTAGGGTCTTCTGCATAAACAACTCCTTTAGGAATTTAGGAAAAAGCACCTACATTGTCATCATTTTTAGCTATCTCGAGAACTAGCTGAAATACAGGCCTAGGGCATCACAGTAGGGTTTTCTATGAATTCAGGTATAGAAGAGGATGCCATGATTATAAATACCTTTTTCTACCTTCGGAAGGGTTGATCGCTGAAATGCTTTGCCTCTTTGCTCGAAATGCCTTAGCTCTGGAAATTTCGTGCTCTTCAAATGTTTGAATGCTCGGTGAAGTGAAATGGAGCCAAAAACATTAATTTATAATGTCAATCTGCTAGCTACCACATTTAATGCCCGTCGGTTAAGTAATTACTTAACATATCTGCCGGTATAGAAGTAATTTCAATCTTCTTACCATCAACCGAGGGAATAATAGCATATGTCTCATTGATTGCCAAACCCTCAAAGAATTTTTTTCAATTTGATGAAGAGACTTTTGCCTGTGGAGTGCTACTCTGTCCTACCGGTGGAGTGTTTCTTGGTTCTTCCGGTGGAGGAGTATTCCTATCCACATTCAGTTCTGATTTCCTGATCCATTGTTTTGAAAATTCTTGCTTAACCTCTTCAACTTTTTCTTTACCTTTCAAACTAGGACCTTTGTTGTTTGTCGGTGAGGACTTGCTTCTACAAAATTTAGCAATATGCCCAATTTTGTTACATGCATAACAAGTCACATTATTTTTCTAAATAGCCTTTCCATAACCTATGCCATTTTCTGTTCTGCATTGATTAGATAAGTGTCCAAATCTTCCACAAGCATAACATCTCACATTCATTCTGCAATTCTCAGAGTTATGACCAACTTTGTTGCATTTGAACATTGACCAGTGGGTGAATTGGTATTATGATAGTTTCTAGATCTACATTCATTTTCTCTATGACCATACTTATTACAGTTAAAGCATTTGTCATTGAATTTATAAGCAGTAGGTTGTCTTACTAGTTTACTGTGATCCTGTGTGTTTGCAGTACCGGAGCTTTCACCAACTTCAAAGTCAATTCCAAAAGTGTCACCTTTAGGTTTATGATTCTTCAGCAAGTTACCAAGTTCCTCTGAGCTTTTCTTGATTTTTTCTTTATGTTGATTTGCAATATCTAGTTCTCTTTCTCAGACTTCTTTTTGCCTCATCAGTTCATTTGAGTAATTCTGAGTGTGCATTAGATCTGTCTTCAACAAATCATTTTCATAGCTAAGTCTTGTGTTCTCATTTGCAGCTTCACTTAGTCTTCTGGTCAAATCTTCTTCATTCTTCTTTCTATCATATCATTAAGAGTTTCTTTTTCATCATTCTCATTTTTCATCTTTTCACAAAGTTCTCTTCTCTTGTTTCTTGAAATAGTAAGATTCTCTTGAAGTGCTTGAATAATATCCTGAGTAGCCTTTAGATCATCTTCAAGTTTGATATTTTTTAATTTTTCTGCATCATAGTTTGAGAGAGCTCCTTCAAGTTGCTTCATCAGATTTTCCATCTCTATCGGTGTCAAGATCTTCCTCAAGTTGTTAGGCTTCTGAAATAGAGGACCAGGATCTGATACCAATTGTTAGGATTCCCACAAATACTGAGAGGGGGGGGTGAATCAGTATCTAGCCAGTTATAGAATTTTCTTAACTTAAAACATGTAGAGCATATTAATACTGTGTACTGGTAAGCAGAAAGTAATGCAATAAATAGAGATAAAAACAACCACATGAAAAACACACCATAACACAAGGATTTAATGAGGAAACTCGGTGTGGGAAAAACCTCGATGCGATTTGTGACCCACAATATTCACTTACTGGCCAATAAGAGAATATTACTGCTACAAGAGGGGCCTACACATGCAGGAAGGCCAACTGCCTAGAGCTCACTGCTCAAATACAAAATAGGAAGTCTCACTGACTTACAAAAATGGATTATATAAATCTAGTGTCTTGTATTGCTTCAAGATAGCATCTATAATGCTAGATCTAGTACCGATTTCTACTCTGCTTCTTACATAAACCCTTAACCTATAATTCACATAATAGGTCTACCTTATTTCGCCTAAAATATAATCTCCTGCTATATCAAAATGTTCTACAATGATCTCTCTTATATAAGAGTCATTTTACAACTTGCCAAGTCTGCTTACAAAGATTTTACAATAATAAAAAAAATATATAAACAATAAAAATCATGTCAGCCTCTGTGCCAATATGCTTCCTTTCACTTTCGGTATGCTTCCTTTCACTACCAATGCCGGTGATGTGAGTGCCAGTGTAGAGTCTGATCTTGCTAGTGCCGATGGAATGCCTTGCCGGTGTCATAGGATTGTAAGGTTGCCATCAAGGACAAAACCTTCAATCACCTATAATATCTCATTGGAGTGTACATATGCCAACAGTTGGCAAATGTTATGTGTGTGTCCCAATGAGTGATACATGATTCTTGCCAGACCGAAGAAGTGTGTGATACCTGCCGAGTGTGATTGCAGAAGAAAAGGAGCTAAAGTGGATCTGCCTTGGCATTGAGTGTTGTTATCAGATCAGTATATTACCTGTTCACTTCTAACCATTTCAACAGTTGGAAAATACCTTAACCGGGTAGCTTTAACAGGATTTTGTGTAAATCCTTTAACAGGGTGAATCAATTCAATGAGTTCTTCAAATCCTCTTGTGAGCTAACCTTTAACAGGGTTCTAACCTTTAACCGGGTATTTAGCCATCCCTTAAACGGGTGATCCCTAGCAGGATTGGTTCCTAGTAGAACCTATTGTAAAATTCTATAACTAGACTAGGCTCCTAACAGAGCAGACTTCAAAAGAGTTCAAGAATAGCTTGTGGGTATTCATCCCCACTATAGTTTTTCCTAGTTAGGTTTCCACGCGAAAAACAAGTGTGTCATGTGTGATGCCTTTCATGTGATGGTTTAATGTTTTATGTCAAACTGGTAAAATATGTTGAACTAGCAGTCATTATATTTTTGATGATAGATTACTTGTTTATGCATAAGGGTGAAGTGGAAATGAGGTATTAGAGTGTATGGAAAGCTAAGGGTTACTGGTTTATTTCTTTCATATTCTCACTGTGTTTTATCGGTAGTAATCTGGTTTAGACCGGTGTTAGTGCTTGCCAGTCAAAGTGTAGTGTTTGCAGTCAAACCGGTTCAGGAAAAGTGTTTTTGTCTATACTGATTCACCCCCCCTCTCAGTACCAGTTTGGTACTAATTGTTCATCATTTATTCATCAGTTTGGTGTTCTGGTGATTGCATTGATCTGATATAGTTGGTTTATCTATTTGGGATGGTGGAATACTTTATTTATAATTGGTTTCAGTGATCCAGGAGATTGCTTGATCATATTATTTGATCTGGTTTGTAGTTCAGTATTTCTATGCAGTGGTTGGCAAAGTTTGGTATTTTCTTCAATGCGCTCTGGCATGATCATATCTTTGGCTATGGATTTGGGAGAATGTTTCAAATGTTCATGTGTATCTTTAGTTTAGATGGTTTGTGATTTGGTTCTCTGCAAGTTATCTTTCTAGTCCGAATTGTTGTTGTTGAGTGTTCTTGAGAGTTAACATGTTTCTCAATGAAGATTTGCATAAGTGGTGTTGGTACAACTATTGCAGATGGTTCTAATGTTCTTGTTGGTATTTCTTGATCATGTCCTATTTGTCTTGGTGGTCTGCATTGATTCTTGTGTGCATTCTTGGTGATATTGATGATCTCATAATTTTCTTCATGTTATGCGATATTCTTGATGGTCTAGCGTGTTGTGATTGTTCTTTGCAAGATTTCTGGTGGTGATGCATGTTTGGCGATTTGGTTTAGGTCCATGTAATGTCATGTATATCATTATATTGGTCTGGTGGTTCACATATGTATTGTATGATGTAATTTTGTAATTGAGAGTTGAGGGTTTAGTCGACCTTGTAGTCAAGGTTGATGATTTGCATAAATAGATGGTATAGTCATGTAATTTAGTTAATTGGGTTATGTCTGCATTATCAGAGAGTGGTGTATGTGATGCATAAGAGAATTTATCCTATAGTGTGGTGTATTGAGTAGAGATTATTGTAGGGTAGACAAATGTGCTTAACTGGAACTATCATTGGGCATAAGGAGATGTTATACTTGTAGTTCATGTAATCCAGATTGTAGTCTGAATATTATTGTAAGGTAGTGAACCTTCCCTAAGGGTTGTAGCCTTCTGGGTCTTCTTATTTTGAGTAGTAAGTTCTAGGTAATGTTCCTAAATGTATGTGCATTCTCCATTGTAATATTTACACATACTACTACAGAGTATCATCTTATTATGGGTAGGTTCCCATCGCGGTTTTTCCCTTAACCGGGTATTCCATGTCAAAATCTTGGTGTTATGTGTTGTGGTTTTATTTTTCTTTTTTTAAATTGTTTAATCTAGTGAAAACTGATTCATCCCCCCCCTCTCAGTTTTTGTTCTTGGTTGCAGCTAACATGATAAGCATGTAAAACTATATCTATCAATTGTAAAACATTGTCAAAACCTTTCCTTGCAATAAGTCATATTAACTCATTAGGAATAGTCATAGATCACAAATATACTATATTTCTTGTATTAATAAGATATTGATAATATATCAATGCAAGATTGATAGGTTATCAATTCTTATGTATACAAAGGTGGATAATATATCAAGACCTTATAGTCAACAAAAACTGATAACAATAATATGACAAGTGCATATTTCCACAAAAAAATCAAAACATGTATTATATAAGCATGCAAAGATCATTTTAGAAAATACCATATGAAGTGATATTTGGTTGATAGTATTACTGTGAGTGAGAATTCCTATCCAAAGTTATAATCACCATCACCAATAAAAGTTCAATAAAATCACTGAACATCAAATCATCAAGCATTATTATCAAATGCCATCAAAATCACCACAAAACTGAACTGACTGAGTAGACTCTATCTCTCAAGAACTTAAAAGTTGCTTTTGTTAATGGCTTAGTCAAAATAGCAGCCAATATATAAAGTCTTATCTATCAAGAAACCTTGTAATACATAATAAAAAAAATGTAACCCTATTATATGATAATAACCTTGATAGACTCAAGAAGGACAACTATTGTATGTTGCATCATATAAAAACCGTGAAAATATATGATTCACTAGTCATCAGAGAATATGACCCTATTGTACATCATAAAGAGAAACAACTAACTGGTGAACAAAGAAGCCTTCCGAAGATAAGCAACTTTAAGAACCAAAGTATATCACTGCCTCTGTTTCAACAACTGTTCATATACATAATTATTAACCAAGTGTATGGAGAAATCATTATGCAATGTCATCATATATACTAATACACAGAATAACCATTCATAATATCATATGCCTGAGATGTGGTTTAAACATAAAACCTCCCCTTGAGTCATAGCACTAAACTATTAAATGACTAGCAAAGACAAATCTTCTATACATCGATGAACAGGTCAAGAAGGGACAATAACTGAGATGAGTAAGTGTGTGCCAAGTAGAGACTATGATACCAATCAAAATAAGCATGGTTACTAAACACAAGTACATGGAGAAACCGATATGTCAATCAACCAAATACACCTGACCATTGCCTATTATTCTTGTAGCTCATGAAACTCTCTCATACAAGCATCACTATCTTTCATGGTATTTCTCTTGTCTTCTCTTGTTTGAATAACTTCTAGAGTTTTCAAAGTTGATCTTATTCAAGTCATGTTTGGTTACTTAATGACTCCTCTTGATAGACTACAAAAGTAACTTTTCTTTTGTCTGAGCATCAATGAGAGCTAAGCAACAGTGTATTATCAAATGTGGAATGAAGATACCAATTGGAACATCACATAAGACCATCAATTATGCATAGTCTTTCTCAACTTCCTTGTTTTCTCTAGCGACTAAAGGGTAAAATGCTAACCTGCTCCCCTAAACCACATGTTGATCTTTCAAGCACTAGGTGATGTCTCTTGAGTGATATGCACAAGATTAGTTTTTTCTTCTTCTTGACTTTATTTTCTTCTCCATATCTTCAAGGGCTCTTTCTTTTTCTAAATCTTCATAGAAGCCTTCCTTTTCTTATTCAAAGTACATGTTCTTTTGTTATACTTGCACTATTGTACTTTATGTCTAATATCATTATATTTAAAACATATAACATGATGACCAGCAGGATAATAACTTTTTGATAAACCATCAAAATTCCAACAGTCTCTTTTCATGTACCCAATCTTATTGTGGTTATGGCAAACAATATTGTAGTTTTGATTTGACAACCTACAATCTCTAGCTCTATGACCATATTTATGACAAACATAGAAATAACCATCAAACTAAACATAGTTATACCTCATTGAATAGTGTTTTCTGGTAGATGAAGACCTTGTGAACCAGTTGTTTCTTTTTCCAATTCTGTTGGTGCCTTTGTGTTGTCTTCTATCAATATGGTTGTTTTCTATTTAAGGTGTAGTAGAATGATAATTCAGGTCTATCTTCTTTCTTGGAGCCTATCTAAAATTGAAACTCTTTCCATCTATTGTTGAAAAAAACTATTTCATGTTTAGACTCATCTTGAACACAAAAGCTTTGTCCTTTTTCAAATCCTAAACCTAACTGATCCATGTGACTTTTTTGACTAATTAACATCTCATTCAATGCATTTGTGCCTTTCACAAATTTTTTAATCTTGATGTTTTCAAAATATTTTCTTAAGGAAACTACTGCTTTTGGAATCAAGGATCCAAGAAATAGTGAGAGGGGGGAGGGAATCAGTGTTCTGCAATTTCAACTTAGTTATCCAGATCTAAAAACCACTTAATGTAGAAATTAAGAAAAATAAAATGCAGAAATACAAAGCTAGGAACAACAACACCATAACACCAAGATTTTTACGTGGAAACCCAACTAAGGGAAAAACCATAGTGGGATTCAAACCCACAATATTAGTATACTCTGTTAGAACTATAAAAATATTAAAAAGGCGAATGCACATGCATTCAAGCACACTGGCTAGAGCTCATTGCTCAGATTACAAATAAGGGATACAACCTCGGAAGGCTCACTACCTTACAAAATGTTTGTAAGAGATTACAATGAAGTTTGAACTATGAAGTAGAATAAAAAAATACCTATGAATATTTCCTGTTAAGCACAAAATATTGAATCTCACTTAATTATGCAACACTGCTCTATTATGATAGTCTGCTTCAATCTGAAGCACAATTCTAACATCTGTACATGAGGAATTGTGCAAAAAATTTAATACAAACATTTCACAATACCACCATAGATAAAAATACCCATTACAATCAATCCTATATATCCGCATCACAAATTAAGAACCATTTTATGTCGGCTTCAATAACGCACCATAAAAGATAAAATGTGTAAATGAGTCAGCTCAAATGCCCCTTTAAAGCATATGCGGACACAAAAAAAATGTCCACACGCTTCCCACATGATAGCTCATCAACCTCGAATATGCAAACAATCACCAAAATCAAGTTGCAAGATCCGCAAAAGTGAATGAATCACCACACACTATGACTGTTATACACTATTTATACCAAACACATGATTACAAGATCTTCTAACTAGCATGAAACTCATCATCGGAGGCTACAATCCAAGAATTAGGCATATTACCTGAGCACAAGCCTTCTCCAAATTCTGCACAGCAAAATATACAACCAATATAATTCAGTGACCAAAAGTGTTCACTACTGGATATCCTACTCTGGTAACCAGACCTCATAGAACTCAAACAATCTTCACTCAATCTATCGAAATGATGAAAACATGAAGTGTGGATATTAGAACTAATATGAGTTGCCATCAATGACAACATAATAACATAGCTCCAGTGTCCCTTGCCAATAATCTCCCCCTTTGGCAATGATGGCAACACTTAGTGAAAAATGATTGAGTGTCGAACCAAGACCAAAATATACACATTGCAACCAAATATTTCTCTGTCGGATTCCAAAAAGTGAAAAAAACCCCTAAGATAAACATTTTTCACTCATCTACTCTCCCCCTTTGACATCAATGGAAAAGGTAGAGTGTCGGAAACTAGAAACCAAATATGCTATGTACACACAGTCCTTTTATACTCACAAAAAAATGAAGATGTCAACATAAGAATTCTTCAAGGAATTTAGGTGACTGTCCCAACTTTTCTTGAGACTCTGATGGTATGATGAAAGAATAAGTATCCGATAGAATACTAAGAGGGGGGGTGAATTAGTATATTGAAAAGATGATGCAAAGTTCCCAAACTAAATTCAATCACACAAAGTAAACATATCTCAGTCAAGATCAATATTCATAAGAATACTTGACATCAACCAGTTTAACTGTTATTACAACCTAATAGTAAACAACTTTAATCTTGTACACATCAACAATCCTTAATCATAACTCAACATATTCATCTCTCAATGCTTCTAGTTATTATGCCTTATCAGAAGTTAACCAAATCAACAAATAAGATCATAACCACAAAAAACATTCACCACTTGACACAAATGTTTATACGTGGAAAACCCAAATAGGTAAAAACCATGGTGAGATGAGACTCACAAGGATAGCTATCTGAACTCTTCTGAAGTTTTCCTTGTTAGGAGCCAAGCCTATTAAAGCTTTATAATAAGTCCTATTAAAAACTAATTCTAGTTAGGAATCACCCAGTTAAGGGATTTACAAATATGCCTTGATGCAAATCACAATACCCTGTTAGGAGTAACCTTACTGGAGGATTTAAGAATCCAAGATAATGGACCACCTTGTTAGAGGATTTAATGAGTAACCAAGCTTGTTAGAGCTTACTCAGTTAAGGGATTTCACTTCTGTTGTAATTGTTAGAAAACAATAGGTTTTCTTGATCTGTCTAAGTAGCACTACATTTTCTTGATCAGATTCTTCTAAGCTTCAATCTTCCTTTACTCAAAGTACAGATTGATTTACTAGTTAGGCAACTACACACTCAACAGTTTTCTATTAGTCTTTCCAACAACCTTTACAAAAAACTTCATCGATCTTAAATACAAATCAATTAGGTCGGTAACACAACAAAAACCTAATTCTCATCATCGATATTACAAACAAGTCGGTACAATCTTGACCGTTAGAAATCATGACAATCTCTTCACATTCTTCAAGAAAATTCCAACCACTCCATGATCACCACTTCATTGAACTTTGTAACTCATCATGCGATGTGCATTAGATGCAATCCACTTTGCTCTTTCCCTAGACAAAACAAACATGCCAAAAAAATTTGGACTTATCCTCATACAATGATCACACGTGTCTCCATCATTACTGCTCATCAGTTAATAAACCAACAAACTTGATTGGTTAGGGTTTAACACCTGATAGGGTTTACCAGTTACATTGTATAGAAAGGTTTAACCCTTTACACCAGCTTACTGGTTCAACTTAAAAACCTTACATACCATTTTACAACATCTTCCACAAAACTTTTCTTACCGGTTACTAGCCAATATCAAAAACAACAATATCAGCAATAACATGAATACCATTACTGGTTCAATTGACGTCAATGACAACATACCATTAATGCAATCTCTATGCAAAATGGCAACTCAAAATGCCAACAAACTCTCCATAATAGTTATGAGCCCGCTCGTAAAGTATGCAAGTTCCTCTACTGATCTAACATGCGATGGCTCAAAGGAGTTTATGGTAGCTTGAGTATCTTCCAATCCACTAAGCATAATATCCATCTGAGGAGTAATAAGGCTCTCGAGTTCACAAAATTTATCAACTATCTTTAGCTTTTCACAATTAAAACTCCTAATATTCTCAAGAAAAGATACTACTTGTGCTTCATGACCACTCAAGGAGACTAATAGAGGATCAAATGATTGAGATAACTGATCAAGCTGATCCACATTCTCTTTAATCTTTCTCTCAATATCCCAAGTAATATTGGATAGCTTCAAAAATGACTTATAGATATTTTCTTACTCAGACAATGCTTTCTAAACACTTTTTATGCCATCATCCAAAGTGATTCTATCATCCACAATCATGGTTTATAGTGTCTAGAACCTTTTGGCATGGAATTCATTACAGACCTTCTCTTTAGTAGGTTTTCCAAATGATTGAAAGGGTTGTCCACAGAGTTGATGAAGCTTTTTAGATTACCAAATGGAGTGTCTGATAAGTCCTTCTGAAATGAAGGCATGAGTTTTCTCCAATACACCCGATGTCAAAATGACCAACTCACTATTTGTGCAATAGTTTTCTCCATCTTCACTGGCTTTAGCTTGAGAAAGCACAACTAATTTGAGAACCTTAATAGGGGACAACGAAGCTAGGTTGATGGGGCCTTGAGAAAATTCTAGATCCTCTACATAGATCTCCTTCCCCTTTACTGGATCCTCAGTGTCTCTTGCCTCAGTAGCAACCTTAACTTCTGACTCCTTCTCTGAATCAACCTTATCTACATCACCAACATCAACATTAATCTTATCTCCTTCATCTTCATCTTCTTCTAGAATTGGTTTATCCTAACCTTTCAGAATGGACTTCTCAACATCTTCTTGTGATTTCTTCGGAACCATCTCATAGTTATTATTTGACAAAATTGCTCTTAAAATTTGTTCAGTTTCTCTTCCAACTTCTTCATTTCTACCAATCATTATCTTATTCACTCTTCTTGCTTCTGAATTTTTTCTCATTTTCTTCAAGAATCCTATCAATTTTTTCTTTTTCTATCACAGGACAAAGTTGAGCTAATATATATTCTCTTATTCTCTCTTCCTCTATCCTAGCAGTTTCTTTCCTCATGTCCATAATTTCATATAAGCTCCAACGAATTTCTGACATTATTTCAATAAGAGCCCTATTATATTTATTCAAGTATTCAATAGTTGTCTTCTCTATAGATCTCTTCCCAACATCCTCCAATAACTCATAATATTTGGAAATAGGTTTTAGGCTACCTTCCTTGACAATGGTTTCCTTAACCTTTCTTACAGTCATAACAATCTCATATGACTGGGTCTTCTTGTGGGACTGCTCTTTACCAGATGATTTGCCTTTGACAACTTTAGCTGCTTTGCCAATCTTCTTTATTTCTTTCACCGCATCATCTGACTCTATTTCCTCTTCATCATTAGAAATAAGAACTCTAGCTTGTCCTTGTTTCCTCTTCACTTCACTGGATGATTTAGCTTGGGGCTTGGGTGAACTGACAAGTTTTTGACCATTGGATGAGGGAACAGAACCCATTGACTGCTTAGGCTTGGGAACAGAGGCTTCTGGTTTGGCCTTCTTTGGCTTAACCATGTCTTCTTCTTTTAGAATGTTATTTTCTCTTTCTCTCCGGACTACCTCCTTGGTGATTCCCATATTCTTGGCAAGCTACTCAACCTCTTTTCTGACTTTTCTTTGTATCTCAGGCTTCTTGAACTTACAATGCAAGTCTAAGGTTTTTTCCTTATATGTGTCGAACCTCTCCTCGGACTTGTCCACCATTTTTATCAATAAATTTTGAGAGTGTGCCTCAAGTAAATGTCCCTTGACTTCATACCCCATAGGCATTATCCATGAAGTCCTTGGCTCAACAAATTCCATAAGACATTGATCAGTGTGCACCATAAAACAGATAGTATCTTGATAATTCTCAACTATCTCTTTAGGAATCCTTTCTCTTCTTTGCATCACACTTTGAAAGGTTTTGAAGTATCCCCAAAGAATTATAATCCAGACTATAGCATCTCCAAGACCATAAAGTGTTTCTTTTATCTGCACTACCACTAGCCTATTGAACGTTTTCTACTCCCATAATCTCATTCATGAAGTAGAAGTATAAACAGATAATTAAAGTACCAAATTTGAACAATTGCTTCTTGTCGCTTGTTTTTCTTCAAATTGCTCAATAAATCTCTTCAGAGTATTCACACAAACCATACTGCCTATCTTCCTTCAATATCTGATAGGCAGCATATATTGTTGTACCAGATACTGTATTGTCTCTGTTGGTCTAATATAACTTGTAATCCATTAGCATTGATGTGAACTGGACATCATACTCAACAATATCATGAATTGTCATTCATCTTCTATCAAATTCTGAACAGGTTGCCTTAGTTACCGTCTAATTCTTTACATTTCTTAAGGTAGGTACTTCACTGACTGAGCATAAGTAGGTTACCACCTTAATTACACTCTAAGTAATCTTGTAAGGTTTATCAAGCCACATGAATTCATCATGTATTCTTCTCAAAATGTATCTAACCCACTCTAGCTCATCAAACACTAGAAAATGAACAAACTGCGCAAAACCCTTCTCCTTGATTGATTTGAATTCAAGTTTCAAGATTCCCATTCCATCAATCATATGCTTTGTGTACAAATTCAACATTTGGGTGCTTTCGAGCTCTTCAGTATTACAATGGATGTAAACCCTAACATCTTCCACGTGAAATACTCCAAATGGGATAGATGAAAAAGCACCATTGAGATCATCTACCATAGATTAATAGGAATTCTTTTTAAAGTTTTTCCTATCCCTTTCAATGACATCAACTACCATTGGGGAAACAATACAAGTGGATACCATATCAGAATTTCAAGTTTCAAGTTGAGACAAATGTTTGCCGTAAATACCTTTCAACCATATGCAAAATCAAATGATGAATCCTCAATTCACTCTAGATCTCTAGAAATTTTACTTTTCTCCTCTCTATTTTTCTTTCACTTCGAATGAAAAGTGAGAAATGAAAGGTTTATTTGCCTTTTATCCACCGCATACCTAACTTTTAGGTATAATAAATGCACTTAACCCTAGCTCTTCGGGATACTCTGCGTATCGACAGCTCTTCAGGAAATCTTCTCTAGATCATCAATCTCTTTTAAAAAATCAACAAGCAAGCATCTACAACTTGTCGAAACCAAGTATAGATCTCTAATAGGGAGTTTGAAATATTTTTCATGAAAATATCCCCCTAAGGCCTAGTGCCTATGCTTAGTTATCAGAAGTATTTCCAACACCAGAATCAGGTGCGAACCCACTTCCTTCATCATCACTGCTCTTCTTTACCCAAGTCTTTTTCATTTGGTCTCTGATCTCTTCAACATTTTCTTTACCCTTCTCATTTGGCTTCACATTCTTGTTCTTGTCTTATGGACCTCTCCTATGCACATTTCTGCTTCTACAATACTTTGCAATGTGACCAAATTTGTTGCAAGTAGAAAACAAAATTTCCTTTGCATAGGTCTAACATTCATCTAATTTCTTCTTGTTTTGCATTGATTAGCATCATTTCCAAACATACCACATGCATAGTATCTGAAATTTCTTCTATTTTGAAAATTATTCATCACAATTTTGGATATATTTATCTTATGGCCATGTTTATTGCATTTGAAACATCGATCGGTAAAAGATGAAGCACTATTAATCATCCTATTTCTGCATTGACTAGCCATATGACCAAATTTATTGTAAACAAAGCAATTACCATTGAATTTATGAGAATTAGGTTGCCTTCCTGGAGGTCTTTTTGAACTGTTCTTCTACTGAGCTGATTTTGAACTTTCTCCTTTCTCAAAACAAAGACCTTGAGTGTCATTAGGATTCTTCTGACTAGAAATCATCTCATTAAGTCGGGCTGAGCTAATTCCGAACTCCTCCTTATACTCATTTGTAGCATCAAGATCAAATTTAAGAAGTAGGACCTAATTTCCAAGATCTTTCACATGTTCTCTAGCAGTTTTAAGGTCACTTATCAACTGTCCATTCTCATTCTCAAGTCCGTAACATTATTTAGTTTTATCTTTCAGGGATTGAGTAAGATTTTCTTCTTTATTCTTCCTTTCTTCAATCTCCTTTGCCAGTTTCATCACAATAGCTTCCATCTCATTCTTCTCAACTGCATTAGCTCTAGAAAGTTTCTCACATTCTTTAGTCTTCTTGCTTAGAACTTCTTCATCAATGCTTTAACTTTATTTGTCCTGAAGCTAATCAACAAGCTCCTTTATTTTGTCTCTTGACTTATTCAATTGATCTTTCAATGATTCAATAAATTTCTTCATATCTTCCAAATTTTTCTTCAATCACTTGACCTTAGCTTTGGACTGATATAGATCATCAAGTGCAACAAGTAGTTGTTCTCTAAGTCTACTAGAATCCATTGATTCACTTGCATGATCCACCTCAAGCTGGTAGACTTCTCTCCTAGGAACAAGGCTCTCATACAAATTGTTGGAATCAAGGATCCAAAGAACACTGAGATGGGGGTAACTCAGTGTTCTTATATTTCAACTTAGTTAACCAAATCTAAAAACAACTTAATGCAAATTAAGAAAAATAAAATGTAACACAAAGCAAGGAACAACAACACCATAACACCAATATTTTTATGTGGAAACTTGGGTAAGGGAAAAACCACGGTGGGACTCAAACCCACGATATTAGTATACTCTGTTAGAAGTATAAAACTATTACAAAGGGGAATGCACATTCATTCAAGCACACTTCCTAGATCTCACTGCTCAAATTGCAAATAAGGGCAACAACCCCAGAATGCTCACTACCTTAAAAAATGTTTGTAAGAGATTACAATGAAGTTTGAACTATGAAGTAACATCAACAAGTGCCTATGAATAGTTTGGGTTAAGAACAAAATATTGAATCTCACTCAATTCTGCAACACTGCTCCATTCTGATATTCTGCTTCAATCTGGAGCACAATTCTAACACCTAGGGATGAGGAACTATACACAATCACTCATGCACACTTCACACACTACAACAATACATAAAAATACCCATTACAATCGATCTTATATATCCACATAACAGATTAAGAACCATTTCATGTTGGCTTCAATAACATGCCACAAAATATGAAACGTGTAAATGAGTCGGCTCAAATCCACCTTTAAAGTATATGTGGACACAAACAAAATGTCCACATGCTTCCCACATGACAACTCATCAATATCGAATATGCAAACAATCCCCAAAATTAATCCGCAAAATAAAATTGCCACATGCTACGACTGTTATACACTGTTTATACCAAACACATGATTACCGGATCTTCTAACTAGTACGTAACTCTTCATCAGAGGCTACAATATAAGAATTAGGCATATTACATGACGAAAAACTCTCTTCAAAATCCACATATACAACCAAGATAATTCTCTGACCAAAAGTGTTCACTATCAGATATCCTATTCTGGTAACCAAACCTCACCGAACTCAAACAATTTTCACTCAATCTACCAGAATGATGAAAACATGAAGTAGGGATACCATAACTGATATGAGTTGTCATCAATGACAACATCACAACATACCTCCAGTGTCTCTTTCCAACAATCTCCCCCTTTGGAAATGATGGCAACACTTAGTGAAAAATGACTAACTATCGGACCAAGACCAAAATATACACACTTCAACCAAAAATTTCTCTGCCAGATTCCAAATAGTGAAAACTCCCCCTAAGATAAATATTTTTGACTCATCTACTCACCCCCTTTGACATCAACAATAAAGGTAGAGTGTCGGAAACCAAAAACCAAAAATGCTATGTACACACAGTCCTTTTATACTCACAAAAAATTGAAGATGTCAACATAAGAATTATTAAAGGAATTTAGGTGACTATGCCAGATTTTCTTAAGACTCTCCATAATAGTTATGAGCCCACTGAGAATGTATGCAAGTGCTTCTACTAATCTAAGATCGGATGGCTCAGAGGAGTTTATGGTATCTTGAGAATATTCCAATCCACTGAGAATAATATCCATCTTAGGAGTGATAAGGCTCCTTATTTCACAAACTTTATCAACTATCTTTACCTTTTCACGATTTAGACTCCTAATATTCTCAAGCAAAGATACTACTTGTTCTTCATGACCGCTCAAGGAGATTGATAGGGGATCAAATGACTAAGATAATTGATCAAGCTGATTGACATGCTCTTTAATCTTTCTCTTAATGTCATGAGTAAACTTGGATAGCTTCAAATATGACTTATAGATATTTCCTCCCTCAGACAATGCTTCCTAACTTGGTGCAGTCACCGGTTAGGAGGGACCTCAAAGAGATCAATGCAGACTAGGCAGAAAGAGTAAACATAACGGAAAAAAGAGGATATGATGGAGGCAATGTATAAATAAATGAATTAGATCATGAAAAACTTATTACAAACAACTGGTAACATCTGGGTTACAAGATTCGACTCATTAGCCTGCTACATACATGCTCAAATTACAGAATCGGTCAACTCCGGACCTCTAAATCTTAAGATATGTCTTCTATGTTCTTCTGATTGAATTCTAATTCTCAATTAAAATGATTTATATGATCCAAGGAGATTATGTCATCCCAAAAGGGATCAAATGCCGAAGAACAAGATTAAACATGTAAAACCAACAAGTCGACCTCCACCAAAGAGATTCCTCCGAAAAATCCAAATGATGAAGTGGGGATCAAAGGGAAGGTCATGTTGGGAAAATGGTGTTGTACACCTTGCATAATAATGTTTTATTGTTATATTATTTTATTATTGTGTGACGTGGACATAGAATTATATTTTAATATCATATTGTATTATTGCACCTAGGAGCACCTAGATGGACGTGCAACATGTAGAGATTCCCTTGGAATATTCTTCTAAACACGTGATGAGTTGTATTGACACATTGGTATTATTATATTATATTTATTAATATTGGGGAATGTAATTATGATGAAGTACCTAATATTAAATGTGGGTCAAGGGTAGGTAGGAAAAATATTACATTTTATTGTCACATAATTTTGGGCACATGGTTTTTGATGTAATACCACTTGGTGGTTTTGTGTGAGCTTGTGTTTATAAAAGCAACCACAAGGGTAGTTGTTTGGGTTGGTCAGTTAGCTAGGTTATTATTTATGAAGAAGGAAGCATGGCATGGGATGTGTAGATTCATGCTTGTTCACATGGAGTGCTTGTTGATGGCTTGTTATGGCTGGGTTTTCAAAGGCTTTCCATATTTGTGTTGGAATGGATGCATTGTTGATAATACATGGTGGATGATGCTTTTGGAGGATAGGTTTTTCCCAGGGGATATCTTGTGTCACATTTTCATGGGTATGTTGTCTATTCTTTGTATATGGCTTCTATGTGTTGATTTAGTTGAAATCTTTAATGGGTTATGTTGAAATTGTCATAAAGATGGCTACAAGTTTCCTTACAAGTGGTATCAGAGATATTGGTTTAATGGTATTTATAACCCTAGTTGGAATTCATGAATGCATGTAAGAATAAAAGAAATGACAAGATATGAGGGTTTGTTGCAGGTTGTGGGTTGCATATTTGTGGTCATTTGTTGCAAATCTTGTGTTATAAAAATTTGTTTCAAAATGGGTTTCCATGATTTTGTATTTTGGAGGTTTTGGGGGAGGAGTTTCAGATTTGACCCCGTAGGACAAAACAGACCTCGTGGTTGTGATCAGGGAGGCCGAGAGATGAATTTTGATATAAAATATGCCTATGTTTGATGATGTTGGCCTGAGTTTGAAAAAAAATTAGACGGTATGGTCATACCGCCTGCACAATGATGTCATTAGAAATAAAAAATTATTACTGTTGATTAAACCTATCGGCCTTTTTTGAAAAATTTATTGAAAATCAAAAAAAAAAAATTGTGGAAAAGACGTAAGTGAAAAAATGAATTTTTTTTTTTTGTTTGACAGGGGGAAGGGTCACCACATCCCCAATCCCCTACTCCGTAGACCTGTTGTGATGCAGGGCTTGTCAGGTGGTACCAACAATGGTACCACACAGTTGGCCCCAACTGATAGAGTTGGTAGGCCTTGTGGGGCCCCCATCTTGTGGGAAAATCCCCGAGCAGAGTAAACTCCATGGGGACCACCTTGGGGTGCTAGTTCATCCCCCCCATGTGGACCAATAAAAAATTTCCTCCCCTATTCAAATATTAAAAATTAAAAATTGTTTTTTAAAGTTTTATAAATAAAAACATTGAAATTAAAAATTGTCTGCCAATTAAATTATTTATATATCATGTATAATTTTATATGTCAGTTATATGATGGTGGGCCCGGTCAGTGGGTCCCACTTGGGGACTATTATTAAAAATTTGAAAATCATTTATTGGCATATTGGGAAAATTGGAAAATATTTTTTATGGAATATTGGTGAATTATTTCGGAGTCCATGCTTGCAAATGTAGCCTAATTGACGATTTTCTTCTACGGAGCATAACTCGAGCATATGGTGTCATTTTTCAACTTCTTATAGTCGTTAGAAAGGTGGTTCAGTGCACTTCATCGTGATATGATTATTTTATCCAGATTTTGTGGTTTGGATAATGAAATGCCAGTTGGAAGTGGCAGGTTCCTTTATGGCTTTGAAAGGTCATAACTTGAGCATACGGAGTCAGATTTTGGACTTTGAATAGTCGACATAAAGCTTTTGAAGAGAACTACACTTTGGTTCAGATTTGGAGTAGGGTTGATATTATTTATTTGCTGATATTTTGATGTGAGCTATTTATTGGTTTCTTTTGACTATGGTGGCATTATGAGTTTATGTCATGTTACATATTGGAGATTTTGATTTGATGTCATTGTATACTCAGTGTTCTATCTCATATTTCTCTTATCATGACATGGATATCAGTTTGATTTGGCAATGTATGTTGTATTGGTTGGTCTACAAGTTGTCCAGTTTTGTGAGCTATCTTTACTTATAGGATTGCACCTATGGCTTGGATATGGGTTGTCTATGCCCATAGATCTTTCATTGTTTATGTATATTTAGATTTGGTGGCTTGGTTTAGTCACATGGTTTTCTGATTTTGTTGTCATGTTGAGGAGGAGAAATGTTGTTACCAGGTACAGCTATGGTGGAGGACCTATGGTGTTGACTATGTGATGCTGACAGGTTGGATACATTAAGAGTTAGATGCTTGTTTCATGGGTGTGATCATGATCTCATGGTTGTTCCTTTTGTTTAGGGACCTTGGCATCACATGATTGGATTTGCAAGTGTTTTGATTGATGATATTTTGATTTGGATTCCTAATTGATTATGGTGGTGTATCTTCTTGTGTTGAGGATCATGGTTACTTTGACTTTTGGGAGCTCATAATGCATACTCTGAGTTCTTTAATTGTTAGATGGCTTTGGTTGATTCTCATGTTATAGGATGGTTTTATCATGATGTCATGGATAGCTTGTATACACTTTCAGTGGGAGATTTTGACAGTATGATGTGGTAGTGTAGGATTTGATCCTGATTGTTTGTTTGTAGTTTTGTATCTTCTTGAGATGGAGTTCATGGTTTACTTGATATTGTTGAGATTTCAATTGTATGTGTGTAGAATTGGATGATCTTAATTTAGGAGATGGTTATCACAATGCTATGGAGAGCTTGGTATCATGATTCAGTGGGAGCTTCTAGCAACAATGTGTATTGACCATTGGATGGTGGATGATCTTCTTAATGTGCAGATGTTTGGAGAATGTGTTAGATCCTATTGCTGCAAAAAGGTCTTTCACATTTGTGGGTACACTTGTAGGAGATGGTGATCTTCATGATATTTGAGGATGTTTACATCGTGAGGGCTCAAGGAGTCCATTTTTGAGGTGTGGTTTATGCTTTCATTTAACATGTTATCCTTGCTTGATAGGATGGTTGATATTATGTCATGGTATACTCTTGATGGCTATCTTAGAGTTTTGGAATGATATTGTTATTTGATATGTTCATATGAAGCATGTTATCTCTTTGGAGGAGATGGTTAGATCATGTTGCCATGCGTATGTTCCTAATTCTATGGTTGGAGCTTTGGCATTGATCTTGGTAGTTCTCTTTGTGTTGGGTACATGATCATTTGATTGATTACTTCATGGTGATGCTATATTGCATTTGGAGTTTGGCATGGATTGATTGGTTATGAGTGCTCATGGATATATGGAGACATAGGTGATGCTGATATACTCTTGTGATTAGAGACATGTGTTGGGATGGTTGATGGTTTTAGTAGGAAGACCGAGGAGCATTCACCTATTATAGACTTGAGAGGAGATTGTTCTTAAATGAGTCTTGATGATTTGGATATCTTGGATGGTCATTCTCATTCCCCACTCTTGGTCTACTCAACGGTTTACTACTTGAGAGGTATCACCCATTGTTTCCTTTCAGGTGCATAATGTTTATGTTTATCTTTCATAGATATGGATCTTGAGCTATGGAGATGTTTAGTTCTAGAAGGCTCATTTGAGAGATGTATGACATTGGTTATCTCCTTGTGCATTTGGGTTATTATTATGATGGTAATAGTCATTGATATTAGTTTGGGAGATGGTTTATTGGGCATATTCCATTGGGATTGGGAATGGATATTTAGTTTGATATTCTTTGTTATGAGAGGCTTGCATCCATGTTGACTACATGTTATATATGTTTGTTTTCTCCAAGGGACTGAATGGTGTTTGGGTGTTGTTATGATTTTTCATCTGGGGTTTTATGGAGGAGATCATACTTGACATAGATATCATTTAGAGGTGTGTGTAGAAGGACATGCTGTAGGTTTTGATTTGCATTGTTTCGCTCTTTGTTACGGTTATCTTCCTGGATGTTCGTATTCACATTACATTGGCTGGATATTGTTTGGAGCTATGTGTTCAGTGGTTTTGTGTTCATACATTGTCATGTGGGAGATGGCATAGAGGTTTTTTTATCTCTTTATTTTGTTGGTGTGGAGACCATGGGAGAATGTTGGAGACATGGTGTGAGAGTGGTACTTGCAAGTTATCAGTTTACATGATGTTTATATTGGTGTGGATGTTCTTGATACTACATGGTTACACTTCTATGATATGTTGTTAGTGGATTAATTTTTGATATTGACATTACCTATGTAGTGGAAGTTTCTTGGTGTGCATATGTAGCAAGTATTTCACTTGGGACTTACGGTTGCATGTTACAAGTTGCATATGTTGATGAGATATTATTCACTTGGTTTGTATGCCTTGGAGGCATGTATAGTTGATGTGTTAGCACATTCCATGGGTGTTATTTTAGCTATGTAAATAGCCACCTTTACATTCAATTGTTGGTATTATGTGAACCGGTATGAGGACATGATGACATTGTATGTTGTCATTGATGTCAATATGCTGAATAGGAGAGAACCGGTATAACACTGTGAACCAACATTTGTGCCAAAGTGAAGCGGTGTGTTTGTTTAAGGTGAACCGGCATGTGTTTATGGGAACCGGCACATGGAAGCTTTGTATGACTACTGGTTGGTAGTCTCAACTTTAGGGTTTCTGGTTGAAGTGTCTCAAGCCTGTGTGACTCAATCGGTGATTTTGTGTGATGAGTTAGCATTGTAATGAAGAACAGATCATGTTGCCATGTCAGCCTTGTGCACATGAAGGATCTTGCATGAAGGAGATTGTCCCTATCTACCTTGGGAATGTGCGAAGTCTGTAAATGGTGATAACGTGTGATGGGTTATCAGCCGCCATGAAATTGGTGGAAAATGAATGATGGAGAACATCTTGAGATTGGTTCAAGACCATTGCATTTAATGCAATGTGCTTAATAGTCAGGATTGAATCATTTGAAATGCTTAACCTAATAGGTTTAGGGTTTAGGGTTTATGCTACCGACCTATCTATTTCTTATAAGGTCAATGTTGGGTTTCTTTCTGAATTTGTTGGCAAAAGTTGTGTGTGTCTATCCAAGAAAGGAGATACGTGATTCTTGCCAGACCAGAAGAGAGAAGTGATACCTGTAGAGTGTAAATGAAGAAGGTGAAGAGGAGCTAAAGTGGATCTGCATTGGCAATAAGTGCTATTACCAGATCATTGTAATACCTGTTGATGTCTAACCACTTCAATAGTTGGGAAATCCCTTAACAGGGTAGCTTTAACTGGCTTGCTATAAATCCTTTAACAGGGTGACTCAAAACCATTGAGTTCTTGAAATCCTCTAACAAGGTAACCTTCTAACAGGGTTTAACCCTTAACCGGGTGATCCCTAACAGGATCAGTTCCTAACAGAACCTGTTGTATCAGTCTTTAACTGGACAAGGTTCCTAACAGAGTGGACTTCTAAAGAGTTCAAAAAAAATCTTGTGGGTATTCATCCCCATCATGGGTTTTCCCAGTTGGGTATTCATATGTGATGTCTTTTTCATGTGATGCTATGTTGTTTTCTGTCAAGTGGTGAATCATGTTGACCTAGCTGTTTATATATATATCTTTGATGGTAGATTACATGTTCATGCACTAGGGTGAAATGGAAATGAAGTATTAGATCATGTGAGAAGATAAGTGTCAACCAGTTTATACTTGTCTTAGTTATTTTGGGTTTTGCCGATTGTACTCTATTTAAGACCGGAGTTACTGTCTGTCTGCCTATGCATAGTGTCTGTTGACAAACCGGTTTTAGGATTGTGTTTTTGTCTATACTGATTCACGCCCCCTCTCGGTACCAATTTGGTACTATCTATTCATCATTGAATTATCAATTGGTATCAGAGTGTCCTCTAGGTCCTCTATGTTATAAGCTTAACCACTTGAGGTAAAGATCCCAATCTAATGATGAAGAGGGAAGGTCCAAAGTTCAACAGAGAAAATTTTAGTATATGGAAAGACAGAATGAAGATATACATCAGAAGCATGGGTGTTCAACACTAGAGCTATGTTGAGAATGCCTATGTTTCCCCTACCAGTACTCTCACCGATGACCAAAAGAGAGAGATGCAAGAGAATGGCCAAGTCATGGAAGCCCTAATTAGTAGTTTATCTGACATTGAGTTTATTAATGTCCAAGATAAGGTAAATCCCAAAGAGGTATGGGATACTCTTGAAAATATCTATGGCGGTGATGAGCATGTAAAACAAGCTAAGGAAGAAAGCCTTAGAGGGAAGTTTGAAGACATGCGGATGGTTGAAGGTGAGACCATTAAACAGTATGGAATAAGAATCAAAATTGTTGTTGGAGATATCAAGAGTGCAGGTGGTAAAATAGAAGATTCCACTATGGTAAGAAAAGTCCTGAGATCTTTATTATCGGTCTATGCAATAAGGGTTGCTGCTATTCAGGAGTTGAGATCAATAGACAAGACTAAGGTATCCCTAGACTCCATCATTGCAAATTTGATAGCCTATGAGCTAAATAGTTTTGATGGCAGTGTTCAAAAGACTAAATGAAACTTTAAAGCTTCTGCTATACCATCCAGAAAAGGAAAAGAAGCTAGCACTAGTGGTGAACCAAGATAGAGTAGAGAAATGGATGATGAGGAGATTCTGATGGCATTTGAAGCTCTTCTTGCCAAGAAACTTCCTAAAGAAACCAGCAAATACAGAGGTAAGCTCCCTTTGAAATGCTTTTCTTGTAACCAAATAGGACATATTGTTGTAAACTATCCTAATGGCGACAACAAGGACAAACCGGAAAGGTTCAAGAAATTCAAAGGAGGAAACCAGAGAAAGTGTTTTGTGGCAGTTGATGAAGGTGTCACAGATGAGGAATCAGAGGATGAAGAAAATGAAGATATTGTGTTTGTTGCTATCAAGGAAGATGTGTCAGACAAGAAGGCTCTTGTCTCCCGCTTTGATAATTCCAATGAGTGGATTATTGACAGTGGTTGTTCTCATCATATGACTGGTGACCAGAGCAAGTTTCTATCCTTGGAAGAGTATGATGGTGGTGTGGTTCGCTTTGGTAATGATGCACCATGTATGGTCAAAGGAAGAGGGTCCATCTCTTTGAATGGAAAGAGTAGTGCTGACAATGTGTATTAGGTTGATGGTCTCACACACAACCTTCTGAGTGTTGCCCAGCTAAATGACAGTGGTCTCACTCTGGAATTGAAGAATGGAGTGTGCAAAATCAAAGGAAAGAATGGTGAATTGGTGGCCACCGGCATGTAGACCAAAGGTAACCTATTTCAGCTGAATGCAAATATAAGTACATGTCTTATGGCTAAATTTGATGATAGCTGGATATGGCATAGGAGACTCTGCCATGTAAAATTTGATAACATTGTGAAGGCCAGTAAGATCAAGGAAGTTAGAGGGTTGTTGGTGCTAAGAAAACCGGATAATACCTTGTGTAGAGATTGTCAATTGGGGAAAATGTCTTCCTCAACCTTTAAAGGTAAACCTTTCACTGCTGACAATTTGCTTGATCTTGTGCATACTGATTTGTGTGGTCCTATGAAAACTAGGAGTGTGTACGGTGATGGGTACTTCATGATTCTCAATGATGACTACTCAAGAATGATGTGGGTCACATTCTTGAAAGATAAGTTTGAAGCTTTTGTAAAGTTCAAAGCTTTCAGAGCATTAGTGGAGAAGGAAAGCGATAAAAGGATCAAGTGCCTGGGAACTGATCAAGGAGGGGAATTCACTTCTGGTGAATTCAACAAGTACTGTGAAGAAAATAGCATCAAGAGGCAACTGTCTGCCCCCCGGACTCCATAGTAGAATGGCCTAGCAGAGAGGAGTAACCGAACTGTGGTTGAAGTAGCTAGAACTATGTTGATTCAAGGAAAGGTAACTCACACCTTTTGGAGAGAAGCGGTGTGCATTGCAGTCTACACAATGAACCGGGTACTCATTAAGAAAGGTAAGGATAAAACTCTTTATGAGTATTGGACAGGTAAGACAACTGTGGTTAGCTACTTTAGAGTGTTTGGTAGCAAATGTTACATCAAGAGGAGCAAACACCAGAGAAAATTTCATGTGAAATGTGATGAGGGAATATTCTTAGGGTATTCCACCAAGAGCAAAGCTCTCAAGTGTTTCAATAATAGGACTCAGAGAATTATGGAAATCATCAATGTAAGAGTTGATGAAACCTCTAAGAAATTTGAGGAAACTGGTAGTGAGCAAGCGGTAAATGAACTGGTTGTAACCTTCTAGCAACCGGTTGTTAGTCAACCAAGTACCAGTAACACTGTTCCTATATCAGTAGATGTAGATGCTGATACTAATGGAGATGAGGATGAAGAAGAAAAGTAAGAGGAATCTATCAAGACCATTCCTCGGTATGTCAATCTGAATCATGATCCTAAGTAGATCATAGGAGATAAGGATGAAGGAATTCTTACAAGAAGAAAGGTCAGAGAAAACTCATGTATGATCTCTGAATTTGAGCCTAAATCATTCAAAGAGGCACATAAAGATGAAGACTGGATCAAGGCAATGGAAGAGGAAATTGACCAGATAGAGAAAAATGGTACATGATCTTTGGTACCCAGACCGGAGCATAAAAATGTCATTGGTACCAAATGGGTTTTCAGAAATAAGTTGGATGAGGATGGCACAGTGACTAGAAACAAAGCCAGAATAGTATGCAAAGGATATGCCCAAGAAGAAGGAGAAGACTATGGAGAAACCTTTGCTCCTATAGCCAGATTGGAAGGAGTTCGTATGCTTCTTGCATATGCAGCTTTTAAAGGATTCAAAGTATATCAAATGGATGTAAAATCCGCATTCCTAAATGGTGTACTTGAAGAGGAAGTGTATATAGAGTAACCAGATGGGTTTGCCCTATTTGAAGACAGTGACATGGTGTGTAGGCTACATAAAGCCTTATATGGTCTAAAGCAGGCACCTAGAGCATGGTATGAACGCCTACACTCCCATCTTGTGAAGATTGGATTTGAGAGAACAAGCGAAGATAGCAATATCTACTTGAAGTCTGAAGGAGATCAGATCCTAATTTGTGAGGTATTTTTTGATGACATTATCTTTGGTGGAGATGATAAGATGAGTCATGAGTTTGTAGATGAGATGAAGAAAGAGTTTGAGATGTCACTCATAGGGGAGATTAAGTTCTTCATTGGATTGCAGATCCAATAGATGAAAGATGGAATTTTTATCACTCAGTCCAAGTATGTCAAACAGGTGTTGAAGACCTTTGGCATGGAAGATAGCAAACCGGTTGGGACATCGATGGTGACCGGTTGTAAACTATCCAAAGAGGATGACTCAGCATTGGTTGATGAGAAGGAATACCGATCAATGATTGGTAAGTTGCATTATGTAGTGCATAGCAGACCAGATATTGCACATGCAGTTGGCATTACTATAATTTTTAGAAAAACCCAAGAGAATCCCACTTGGTTGCAGTCAAGCAGATTCTTAGGTATCTGAAGGGAACTATTGATTATGGATTGTGGTATCCATATAGCAAGGATTTCAACTTGAAAGTATTCATAGAAGTTGTTTGGGTAGGTAATGTAGATGACCGATGGTGCATTCTTTCTTAGTGGTAGACTGGTCTCATGGATGAGTAAGAATCAGAGTTGTATCTCTTAGTATACAGCGAAAGCAGAGTATGTTGCAGCTTTCATGAACTGCACTCAGACAATTTGGATGAAGCATATATTAAATGGCTTCAAAGTTCCTGTATCTGAACCAATAAGTATATTTTGTGACAATACTAGTGCAATTAACAGCTCCAAGAATCCGGTTTTATATTCTAGAACCAAGCACTTAGCAGCAGGACATATTCACCAAGCCTCTTCCAAAGGCTACATGTATGTACTTAAGAGGTAAATTAGGGGTGTTGCCTCTTCAGGAGGTAAAATAAAGGTATATGCTCTACATCAGTCAGGTATTGCATAGTCAAATTCTTTTTGGATTGATGTATTGAAGGATGCTACTCCTCAGGGGGACCTGCATAATGGAATAGGGAAGCTTGTGCCTCCACTTTGGCATTGTTGTCAAAGGGGGAGAAGAAGAGAAGCAAAGAAGATATCTGTAGAAGTTGGGGGAGAAGATGTGAAGCGGAGAGATGTCTTTGTATATTGCCATCAATGCCAAAGGGGGAGACTGTTGGCATTATGTGAACTAGTATGAGGACATAATGACATTATATGTTGTCATTGATGTCAATATGTTGAAGAGGAGAGAACCGGTATATGTGAGAACCGATATAACACTATGAATTGCCATTTGTGCCAAAGTGAAGTGGTGTGTTTCTTTAAGGTGAACCAACATGTGGTTATGGGAACTGATACATGGAAGCTTTGTATGACTACCGGTTGGTAGTCTCAACTTCAGGGTTTTCGGTTGAAGTGTCTCAAGCCTGTGTGACTCAATCAGTGACTTTGTGTGATGAGTTACCATTGTAATGAAGAACAGATCATGTTTCCATGTCAACTTTGTGCATGTGAAGGATCTTGCATGAAGGAGATTGTCCCTATCTACCTCAAGAATGTGTGAAGTCTGTAAACAGTGATAACATGTGATGGGTTATCAGCCACCATGAAATCGATGGAAAATAAATGATGGAGAATGTCTTGAGATTGGTTCAAGACTATTGCATTTAATGCAATGTGCTCAATGGTCAGGATTGAATCATTTGAATTGCTTAACCTAACAGGTTTAGGGTTTAGGGTTTATGCTACTGACCTATCTATTTCCTATAAGGTCAATGTTGGGTTTCTTTCTGAGTTTGTTGGCAAAAGTTATGTGTGTGTATCTAAGAAAAGAGATATGTGATTCTTGCCAGACCAGAAGAGACAAGTGGTACCTACAAAGTGTAAGTGCAGAAGGTGAAGAGGAGCTAAAGTGGATCTGCATTGGCATTGAGTGTTGTTACTAGATCATTGTAATACCTGTTGATCTCTAACCAATTCAATAGTTGGGAAATCCCTTAATAGGGTAGCTTTAACGGGCTTTCTATAAATCCTTTAACAGGGTGACTCAAAACCATTGAGTTATTGAAATCCTCTAACAAGGTAACCTTTAACTAAGTTTAACCGTTAACTGGGTATTTTAGCTATCCCTTAACCGGGTGATCCCTAACAGGATCGGTTCCTAACAGAACCTATTATATCAATCTTTAACCAGACAAGGCTCCTAACAGAGCGGACTTCTAAAGAGTTCAAAAACAAGCTTGTGGGTATTCATCCCCACCGTGGTTTTTCCCAGTTGGGTTTCCATGTGAAAAATAAGTGTGTCATATGTGATGTCTTTTTCATGTGATGCTATGTTGTTTTCCTGTCAAGCGGTGAATCATGTTGACCTAGTTGTTTATATATATATATATATATATATATATATATATATCTCTTTGATGGTAGATTACCTGTTCATGCACTAGGGTGAAATAGAAATGAAGTATTAGATCATGTGAGAAGATAAGTGTCAACTGGTTTATGCTTGCCTTAGTTATTCTGGGTTTTGCCGGTTGTACTCTATTTAAGACCGGAGTTACTGTCTGTCTGCCTATGCACAGTGTTTGTTGACAAACCTGTTTTAGGATTGTGTTTTTGTCTATACTGATTCACCCCCCCCCTCTCAGTAACAGTTTGGTACTATCTGTTCATCATTGAGTTATCATCAATACCTTTGGATTAGTGTTTGTGTTCAGATATCAGTTGGTGTGGGACTTATCATTTGTCATGACAAACTGTGTGGCTTTCTCTTTGGATTGCCTTTTCATGTCTAGTGGCAATGCCATGGTGAAGGGTGGGAGAATTCTTGTATGAGATTGTGGTCACTTTGTTTCTTTTTGTACGGATCTTTATGGAGCATTTGGATTCCATGATGGTATATGTGTGTGGAGAGATCAGTCTCTTGTTCGTGTGACATATTACTTCTTGGCCCTTATGTATTGTATACAACAAGTGGGATAATGTTGGGGAATGTTTTACACCTTGCATAATAATATTTTATTGTTGTATTATTTTATTATTTTGTGAGGTGGACATGGAATTATATTGTAATATCATATTATATTGTTGCACCTAGGAGCACCTAGATGGACATGCAACATCTAGATATTCCCTTGGAATATTCTTGTAACCACTTAATGAGTTGTATTAACACATTAGTATTATAATATTGTATTTATTTAATATTGGGGAATGTAATTGTGATGAAGTACCTAATATTAAATGTGGTTGAAGGGTAGGTAGGAAAAATATTATATTTGATTGTCATGTGGTTTTAGGCACATGGTTTTTGATGTAATACCACTTGGTGGTTTTGTGGGAGCTTGTATTTATACAAGCAACCACAAGGGTAGTTGTTTGGGTTGGTCAGTTAGCCACGTTAACATTTGTGAAGAAGGAATTATGGTATGAGATGTGTGGATTCATGCTTGTTCACATGGAGTGCTTGTTGATGGCTTGTTATGGCTGGGGTTTTGAAGGCTTTCCACATTTATATTATAATGGACGCATTGATGATAATACATGGTGGATGATGCTTTTGGAGGCTAAGTTTTTTCCTCATGAGGGTTTTGTGAGGGTATATCTTGTGTCACATTTTCATGGGTATGTTGTCTATTCTTTGCATATGGCTTCTATGTGTTGATTTGGTTGAAATATTTAATGGGTTATGTGGAAATTGTCATAAAGATAGCTATAAGTTTCCTTACAGGTCGACCACATGCCAAGGAACATTGGAATCACCAAAATAGGGCTCCGCAAGCTACGGAAATGATCCGCAAGATTCACCAATATCAAAATAGGTCCAGGCAGCTCCGATGTCCAAAGCTAGAAAATTGTCTCGGAATCGGGAATCGATAACTTGCTGAAAAATGATCCAAATACTTCGTGGTTTAGGAATAAGGAAGATGATCATGTGCTTAAGAAATATCCAACTTCACAAGATCCAATGAGCCAATACAACAAAATATAGAAATAAATGTTGAAACTGCAAAACAAAAAACAAACTCAAAATAAATGTTTTTGGTTGATGTAAGATTGCCAAGATCTAGGAATGCTCCTGCATTAGACATACAAGGTTGTTGAAAAAGTGAGTCCCTAAATTTATTGGGGCCAAAGGAAAAATAAGGCAGTCCACCTCTACCTGAGAAATCCAAGATGAATCTTCAACTGGTCTGTCCTTTCACTTCACAAGATACTCCTTGTACAGACTGCTTTGGGTACTACGCCCAATCCTACTATCCAAAATGTCTTCAATCTGATCGGGTTCCTTCTGGGGAAACTGTTTCTCCAAGTCTGCAATACAATCTTAATTGAATTTTGATTCATGATACTGATGTAGGTCTGCCATGTTGAATATAGGTGAAATACTCAAACTATCCAGTAGCTCCACTTCATATGCATTTCCAGAACTGAATTTCCTCAAGATCTTGCAAGGTCCAAACTTCCTCATCTGCAATTTTTAATAGGTTCCAATTGGAAATCTTTCTTTTCTCAGATATATCATCACTTCATCACCAAATTCAATTCCTTGTCTTCTCTTCTCATCTTCCTTTGGCTTATACTTGTTGTTCATATCCTCCAAATGTTGCTTAACTTGAATATGCAAGACCTTCACGTGATCTACAAATTCTTTTGCCTCTCCACTCCGCTTATCTTCATTACTGATATCTCTCAATTCTGATATACCTCTAGGGTGTGCTTTGGTAACAATCTCAAAAGGTATTTTTCTAGTACTCCTATTCACTGAATTATTGTAGGCAAACTCTTCTTGTGCAAGAATCAAATCCCAACTTCTGGTTTTATCTCCAACTAAGAATCTCAACAAATTTCCCAACCTCCTATTTACTATTTTTGTTTTTCCATCAGTTTGTGGGTAAAAAGTATAACTAAACTACAAATCTATCTCCATCTTCTTCGAAAGTGTTCTAAAAAAATAACCAACAAACTTAGTGTCTCTATATAAAACTATGATCTTAGGTAATCCATGCAATCTCACTACTTCCTTGAAAAACAAGTTAGCTACATGCACTACATCTGATGTCTTCTTACAAGGTATGAAATGAGCCATCTTTGAGAATCCATCCACCACCACAAATATAGAATCATTCCTTCTCTGTGTCTTAGGCAATCCAAGTATGAAATCCATGCTTATGTCTTCCCAAGGTCTCTCTGATACTGTCAAAGGCTTATGCAATCCCACATTCTGACTACTACCTTTTGTAACTTGACAAACTCTACACCTTTGCACAAATTTCCTAACATCATTATGAATATGAGGCCAAAAGTAATGTTCACTCACCAATGCTACTGTTTTGTAAATGATAAAGTGTCTGACTGATCCTCTACTATGCTTCTCTGTTATCAGGTTCTCCCTCATAGAAATATTAGGTATACACAACTGAACTCCTCTGAATAACATCTCATCCTGAATAAAATAATCCAACCATTTGCTTCTATCTACCATAACCAGTTCTCTACATGCTTTCCAAGGTTCTGCAAAATCTGGGTCATCATCATACAAGGTCTCTAACTCCTCAAATCATAATACCATCACTCTCATCTTTGTCAGAAAATTCCTCCTTCTACTTAATGCATCACCAACTTTGTTTGACTTTCCATTCCTATGCTTCAACACAAAGGTTTAACTCTGCAAAACTTCTACCCATCTCATATGTTTTTGATTCAACTTAATCTGACTATTCAAATACTGCAAGGATTGATGGTCAGTATACAACACAAACTCCTTAGGAAATAGGTAATGTTTCTACTTCTTTAAGGATGAACTATGGCATAAAACTCCTGATCATACACTGAATATCTCCTCCTGGCATCATTCAACTTTTCACTAAAATCAGCTATTGTTCTCCCTTCCTGACACAATACTGCTCCAATTGCATGCCCGCTTGCATCATAGTCCACTTGAAATACTTTATTGAAATCTAGTTAAGCTAACATATGATGCTCAGTTACTTTATGCTTTAACAATTCAAAACTCTTATTTTCTCTAGTTGTCCACTTTAATTCTTTCCTATCTCCTCTCATTGTCTCAGTCATAGGGCTACAAACTAAATTAAAATTTTTGATAAACTTTCAGTAGAAACAACCCAATCCATGAAATGATCTTACCTCTCCAATTATTTCCGATGTAGGCCATTCAACAATTGCTCTTACCTTCTTAGGGTCCATCTTCAATCCATCTGCAGATATCACAAATCCTAAATAGACCAACTCTTCTTTCATGAAACTACATTTCTTAAGGTTTATCAACAACATCTCTTCTCCCAACCTTTGCAAAACTTATCTTAAATGCAACAAATGCTCCTCTTTTGTCTTATTGAAAAATCATAATATCATCCAAATATACAATAACAAACTTACCCAAGAATTTCTTCAATACCTCATTCATCAATCTCATGAAAGTACATGGTGCATTAGTTAGTCCAAAAGGCATCACCAACTATTCATACAATCCTTCATTTGTCTTGAATGCTATCTTCCACTCATCTCCTTCTTTGATTCTAATCTGATGATATCTACTCATCAATTCTATCTTTGTGTAGTATTTGGCTCCACTCAAACAATCCATTATGTCATCCATCCTATGTAAAGGAAACCGGTATTTCACTATGATCTTGTTTATTTCTCTAAAATTGGTACACATCCTTCATTCTCCATTCTTCTTAGGTGCTACCACTATTCATATTGCACAAAGACTCAAACTTTCTCTGATCAAACCTTTCTTCAACAATTCTTGTACTTGTCTATTCAACTCTTCATTCTCTGCTGGTGTCATCTGGTGTCTAGCTTGTTAGGAAAACTAGCTTCGAGAATCAAGTCCATGCAATGACCGATACTCTTTACAGGTGGTAATCCATCAAGTATATTATCTGAAATGATGTCTCTGTATTCTGTCAGCAACTCCTTTATCTCCTTCGGTTCTTCTTCTTCATATTCTAGGTTCTTAGTCTTCTTAGGAACTAGGGAAAAACACACATCCTCATGTCTCATTCCATCTAGGATTTTCCTTCCATTCACCAAACAGATTCTATCATTCGTACAAACTTCACTCTTCAAAGGCTCCTCCAAGGGTAACAAGGTTTGTTTCATCCCATTTGCTAGAATAGTGTATATGTTCTTTCTCCCATCATGTACTACCTGTCTATCAAACTGCAAAGGTCTACCCAACAAAATGTAACAAATATCCATAGGCATTATCACATAAAACTTTGTCATGATAGTTCCCAATTTTTTAATTTCACCAAGCATTTCTCACTTACTAACAACTTATGATCATCCTGAATCCAAGCTATCTGATAAGGCTTAGGGTGTTTCAATCTTTCCAAATTCAATTTATTCACCATCTCTTCTAAAACAACATTATTCAAACTGCCACTATCAATAACTACTTTACAACAATTACCAGATACCCTATGTCTGGCCTTGAACAAATTTATCCTCTACATGGGCTCTTAGTCCTCTCTGATATGACAAAAATATCTCCTCATCATCAACACTTCTCCATCTTCCAATTTGTTAGCTGATCTGGTGGGCCTTTCTTCTACCAAGGTTGTTCTTCTAGTATCCTCTATCCTCTTACATTCAAAAGCATGATGTCCTTCTCATCCACACTTATATAAAGTCCCTCTCAACACTCTCTTATCTTGTCTTCTATCATCTTTTCCAAAACTTTCATTCCACTAGCCATCAGGTTGTCTTCTCCAGTAGAAATTTATGTTATCCTTCTGGTATGAATTACCTTCTTTCCTTACTTCCTTGTCTTTTTTCTGATCTATACAGGTTCCTCTTTCTCTGGAATATCCTCTTCCTCCTTGAAATATTCCTCCGAAAAACCTTCCACCTCTACCTCTCTGTCTCTGCTCATGTCTTTTGTTCAACTTCTCTTTTGCTTTCAGGGCATAGTGGTAAGCTTCTTCAACACTCTGCAACATGATCAAACTGAGTTGATCTTTTATAGACATCTGCAATCCATTCAAATATCTTGCAACCTATTCAATCTCATCATCGACATGTCTAGATCTGATATTCAATTTGTAGAATGCTTCGATATACTCCTTCACACTAGATTCTTTCTACTTCAAGTTCTGTAACTTTCAGAACATATTTACTTGGTAATCAATAGACATAAATTTTGATTTTAACTTAGCAACCATCCACTCCCATAATTTTATCTTCTCTTTACCTCTTCTCTATCTATCAACCTGTAAATGTTCCCACCAAAAGAGATGCATGACCTTTCAACTAAGTATAGGCATATTTCACCTTCCTTTCTTCTGCGGTGTTCTCAAAATCAAAATATTTCTCCATCTTCGAGATCCAATTCATCAATTCATCCAAATCCAACATTCCATCATACTTCAGTGGGGTAAAATGTGGTTTAGTGTTCACCCTACTCAAACCCTCAAGAACCTCTCTTCATACGGATCGATCGCCAGTGGATTTTCTACTTGTTCTATGGGAGATTCTTCTTCCTCATCTTAGCTCACATCTTCAATATGTCAGCCTCTTCTCTAGGTTGTCTCAATGGTTTCCAATCGGGCTACAATTCCTCTCAACATTTCCATCATAGAAGGGTCTGCATTCCCACGTGCTCCACCATCCCTACTTCCTCTTTGTGTCATCTTCATGCGAATCCTTTGCAGCTGTAGGCCAGGTCCACAATCTGCCACCCTACAACAAATTTTTCAGGACAACGCAGTCTCCAGAACAAAATATCGATCTGATACCACTTGGTGTAGTCACTGATGTAGACACCTAATAATAATTATATTAATTATTTTTAATTCCTTGCATAATTAATTAATTAATTATGTTAATTCAAATTCCTCTCAATATTAATTAAATATAATTAATATTGTCACTATAGCATATGATTGATAAATCAATCCCTTTCTTTATTCTTCTAAAAAAAATCAAATCCTCACAAATCTTTCTCTTAGCTAATTAATTTCAATTAATTAGTAAACTTACATGATTCCTACAAATCATCTTCTTAATTCATTCTTCTAGAAACTCCCTAAACTCACTTAACATTATTCTTCTAATTTTTTATTCCCTCCACTCATTCTCTCTCCTAGTCAAATTCTCCTACAAATATTAATCCCACCTAACATTTCCTCTAATCCCCCTCCTAATGAGTCATTAATGGTTAATCATCATGATTAGCCACAAAGTCAAATCTTTGACCTTTGCATCCAGCCACTAGCTTTAAATGTTCTTTTCCTAGGTGAATGTAAGATTTTTGAAATCACACATTCCTCTAGGCATCCCCTCTCCCAAGGAATTTTTAATTCTTTTTTTTATTCCTTCAATCCCCATGATATCCTTTTTTTGAAGAATTTTTAATTCCTCCAATGCATCTTGTGGAGTGTGGAGATATGAAATGCCTTTAAGGCATATTTCTTAGTCTCCACACCCTCTCTTGGAGCTTGTGTGAGCTCACAAGTAAATCTTAGCCCTTCATCTCGAATTCATCTTAGCCATCTATTTTCCTCTCCTCTTCCTTTAAAATAGTGTTTCATCCCTTCATTCTAGACATCTTGAAATCCAGTAAGCTTATGCTGCCCTTTTGAGCCTAGGAAATCATCTTGGCAACTTGATCATCTCATCCTTATCATTTTTCAAATCCATTCCACTTGTGCACAACATTGGAGAGCCATCCACATCAAGCAATCAAAGGAGCACACCAAGTGGAGCATTATCAAGGGGCGCCTTCACTTCATCAAACTCAATCCGAAGGAGAAGGTAAAATAGCAAGGTGAAATGGTCTTTTAATGATATTTTAGCATTCTGCATGTTTATTTCATTATGTTTTGATCATTTGACCTTCAAATCTGTTTTCCCCCTCTTCATTTTGGCATGCTCGGTGGGACCCACATCCCTAAGAACTAATGTTTTTTTTTTTAGGTTTTTGTGAGTTGTGAGACGTAGGTTCCAGAATAGCGCGACTGCAGAGAAAAAAAAACAAACTTTTTTGTAGGTTCCAGAATAGGTCGACTGCAAAAAAAAAAAAAATCATTTTTGCAGGTTCCAGAATAGCGACTCTGTATTTCAGCACAACAGCTTCTTTTCTGTTTCTATTGCATTTTTGTTTCTATTCTTTTTCTGTTTCTATTTCAGTTTTAGAACGATAGCTCTGCGATTAGCGCAAGCATTTTTGTGGGAATTTGAATTCCTGTTATCCGATCTGTTATTTGCTCTGTTATCTACTCTGTTTAATTATAATCTGTGTGAAAGTAGGAGAGTATGCTCTTGTCTATATAGACAATCAGAAATCCAGACCTTTCACTTTACTATTCTGTTTAGTGCAACTGTATACTCTGACCATAGGAAAGTGTGAAAATAGGAGAGTATGCTCTTGTTTATCTAGACAATCAGAAATCTGGACCTTTGACATTTTTCTATCTGTTTAGTGCTACTGTCTGCTCTGTTAATTTGTTTAAAATTTTTAGGCACTAACTGTAGTCTGCATTTTTATTTTTTTTCATTTCCTATTATCTGCTCTACTTAAAGATAATATGTCTGACTACAAGAAAGAGTGAAAGTAGGAGATTATGCTCGTCTATCTAGACAATCAGAAATCCAGACCTTTGACATTTTTTTTTATTATGTTAAATTTAGGGTTTCTACTCTGTTAAATCTAGGGTTTCTAATTGCTCTGTTAAATCTAGGGTTTCTATCTGCTCTGTTAAATCTAAGGTTTCTGCTCTGTTAAATCTAGGGTTTCTATCTGCTCTATTAAATCTAGGGTGTCCGCTCTGTTAAATCTAAGGTTTCTGCTCTATTAAATCTAGGGTTTCTGTTTCCTCCAAACTTCACCAGATTCTCCGCATTGCTATTTTTCACATTTCCTTCCTTGGAGGCCTTATCCCAAAAATCCACTTTTTGAAGCCCAAAATCCCATATTTCTCTATTTTTAGGGTTTTTCATAACTCCTTCCCCTTTTATCCAATCACCTCCAAATTTTTCTCATATTATCCATCTCCAACTTTTTCTTCTTTGTCCCTCTTGGACAAATTTTCTCATTCCTTCATCTCTCCTCCAAAATCCCCATTTTTCACTTGCCTATCCCTTGGAAAGTGGCAAAAACCTAGTCAAACCCCATTTACCCATCAAAGCTTTCTTCAAATCCACATTTGTTATTAGTAAAAAAGTTTTTATTTATGTTTTTCTATTCATTTCCAAAAAATAAAAAAAATTTAATATTTTTGTCATTTTGTTGTTTTTTGTAGGACGCTTGTTGAAGACTGTATTTTTCCAAACTACTAATCAAGTTGTTTTGCAGGACGCTTTTTTAAGACTCCATTTTTCAAACT
This sequence comes from Cryptomeria japonica, assembly GCF_030272615.1. NCBI lineage: Eukaryota > Viridiplantae > Streptophyta > Pinopsida > Cupressales > Cupressaceae > Cryptomeria > Cryptomeria japonica. The sequence goes on along the minus strand of NC_081405.1, from coordinate 66,623,984 downwards.
ACTAATCAAGTGGTTTTGTAGGTTGCCTAGCTGATTCAACCAAATATTGTGCATTTATTTAAATTAGGCACCTAGATATTAATTAAAATGGAATGAACCATTGTCTTATGTGTCTTTAAGAAAAGCGTAAAGGTAGGAAAGTATGCTCTCGTCTTACTAGACGATCAGAAATCTAGACCCTCCAACCTTTTCTTGTTTGATTGTGTGTTTACCTCTAGTGGGCCTACCCTCCCAACTTGCTCTTTGAGAAGGTAAGAGGGGAATGACCCAAGTGAGTACACCCAGACATGGGGTTCCCAACTCACTATAATAAATAGGCCATTGACTACGAAAGGGTTAATGGTTGGAGCTATATGAGAGTTCACTCTCACATTGGGTGCTTAGTAGGATCCTAGAGATCTCAATCATGCTTGTGTGACTACTATGTTCTTGGTACTTCGTTGGGCTATAGGCCTCAATTGCACTTGCGCAACTTCAAAGGGTAGCTCCTAATGGGAAGACTTACTAAACACCTTGTTCATAGTGGCCAAAAACCTTCTAGTCATTGGTGTAGGAGGTCGGACCTCTGAAGCGGCCCATATTCTTATGGCCCTTAGTAGAGACACAAAGTTCGCCATGAGGAGTTTTCATGGGATTTGACACTTGGCTACCCCGAGAAGTGAGTGTCGTGGAGGGGAGCCAGTGGGGTCAAGCATCTAAGTGTCCGCTCTGGGTAAGCATAGATGGGAAACCAATTGGGATTCAATGACTATTGTCCTTGCCAGCCTTAAGAATGTTGTATATGAGCATGAGTGTCTTTGATATACTATGTATTTGATCACTGTGTTTGCTTTGTTTGATACATACTTGCCAAGAGTAGACTAAAAACACATCACTATACCCAAACACTTTGCAAAAACACTTGTTAAGACACAAACAATTGTCCAAGTCATTACCCACACAAAGTCCAAAATTGTGTCAAAACTCTATCTATCCCATATTTCATAAGCCTAAAAGAGAAGCTAAGAGTTCATCATCTCCATCAACATTCAAGTTTGTCCTTTGAAACACCAACTATCATCCAAATCAGGGTGGTCATATCCCTTCATACAACTTGCCATTCAAATCGATCCTCCATTAAGTCGTATTCATGTCAAAGACAACCTAGCTATCAAGTTTCTTCTAAACCATCACTACCATACCTTCTTCATCAATCATCCTCAAATTTCTTAAATCCTTTCATCCTCAATTTTCTTAAATCCTTTCATCACAAATTTCTCAACTCTTTTCATCACAAATTTCTTAAATCCTTTCATCACAAATTTCTCAAGTCCTTTCATCACAAATTTCTCAAGTCCTTTCATCCTAAAATTTCTCAAATCCTTTCATCACAAATTTCTTAAATCCTTTCATCACAAATTTCTCAAGCCTTTTCATCCTGAAATTTTCTCAAATCCTTTCATCACAAATTTCTTAAATCCTTTCATCACAAATTTCTCAAGTCTTTTCATCTTTAAATTTCTCAAATCTTTTTATCACAAATTTCTTAAGTCTTTTCATCCCAAATTTCTTAAGTCCTTTCATCCTCAAATTTCTTAAATCCTTTCATCACAAATTTCTTAAATCCTTTCATCACAAATTTCTTACGTCCTTTCATCACATTTTTCCTAAGTCTTTTCATCACAAATATCGTGTATGGTCGCAACTCGATCCCAAAAGAAAAAGATGGCTGAACAACAATATGGCGTGCCAGACATTGGTATCCTATATGAAGATCCCATGCAAGATCATACACAAAGTGGGCAACCTAGCGATCAAGGTCAAAGTCAAAATCTTGACATGGTTAACCAAGATGAACTTTGTCTGGAAGTGCAAACTTTCCTAGCAGATTCTTGTAACCAAGAAATGATGGAAAAGTTTATTAAACACAATCCTACTGCACTTCTGAAAACTCTCCTTGAACATGGAGCTCAACTTCCACCTGAATTTAATAGATCTGCTCTCACCCAACAACCACAAGGAGACCTCGCTCCCACACAAAGTGTTGCACCTACTATTCAAACTCAATCAATTGCAGCCCCATCAATCATCCAGGCTCAATCAATGCCACCCGCGGTACCTCCCACCATGGTCTCCATCCCACCTTCTTCCTCCTTACCATCCACACCACTATCAAATCCGATCTCATCCATTCTCCAACAAACTTCTATACCACCTCCTTCTATTCAACCACAAATTTCTATTCCACAAACTTCCCTTCCTCCCAACAATGTCGCAAATTTTATCTGGGCCATATTCAATCCCATCACAACAGTTGGCGGACCACAACCAACTGTCCCTCAAACCTCAGCAACATCGGTCATCACATCCCACATTCCCACCTCCTCATCATATCAATTTATTGGTGGTGGTGCACCTCCTTTGGCTCATCCAATTCTTGGGGCAAATACACTTCACCATTATCAAAGCCCACAACAAGACCTCATCAAGGAAATTCAAGACATGAAAAATATCATCAAGGACATGAAACAAAGGACTAACAAAAGAAAAACTTACTCGTTTGAAGAGTTTTGCCCTTGTCCTTACGATCCGTCTATATCAGCTGCACCATATCCCTCAGGATTTGAGATCCCTAAATTCACCAAGTATGAAGGCAAAGGAGACCCCCACGATCATATCTGAGAATTCCACATCTTATGCCAAGAAGTCTCCTATAGTGACCTTTATCTTCGCAGACTCTTTCCCAAGAGTCTCACAGGAGATGCCCTGGCATGGTTTTCATCTCTACCACGAGGTTCCATTGTCTCTTTTCTAGACTTGGTAGAAAAATTTGTGGCCCACTATGCATACAACATGGGTAATGATGTTTCTATGATGGACCTATGTAATACAAAGCAAAGGCCCGGAGAAACCTTCGCCAATTTCCTACAAAGATGGCGACATCTTATTAAGAAATTTCAGTGGGACATGCCAGAACAACATCAAATTGAATTATTCCAAAAGAACTTAGTGTCTGAACTTTCAAGACCTTTAATATCTCAATGTATCAAATCCTTCCAAAAATTGACAGATAAGGGCCTCGCCCTTGAACGTGTCTTGTTGGAGGAAGGAACCTTGAAACATTACCAGAAATCAACACAAAGTTCTTCCTCTTATTATAACGACAAGCCAAAATTCTAGTCCAAAAACAAAAATGTGGTCAATGATGGTATAACTGATGCAAAGCAGGTCCAAACCATGTCCGCTCCCCCAAAATCCACCACCAATAATCATCAATTCAATAATCAAGACAATACAAATCAATCCAAAAAACCTCACAACAATGTTTCAATCTAGGGACGACCACCTTGATCGAATAACAGGACTCCAAGAGATTTCACTCCTCTAGCTAAGTCTATTGAAGTGGTGTTTTAAAAACTTGTCCAAGAAGGTGTAGTGGTTTTTCCAATCACTCGCCCATTTGACCCCAATCAACCTAAACCGAGATGGTATAATGAAAATGAGTATTGTGAATACCATTGTATCAAGGGACATGATACATGAAAGTGTATGAAACTGAAGATCTACATACAAGATCTCATTGATAGAGGTGAGATTGAAGTAGCAAATGCAAAACTTGGTAATAACAATGACAAACTCAAAATGTACTAGGAACCCTTCCCGAATCATGATAAAGGAAAAGGCTCATCATCTAACGCAATGGGTTATGACTACGCTAATCACATAACTGGTTTTGATTTTTTAGTAGGTCGCATTGAACCTACAGACAATCATGTCAATGTCATAACCATCCAAGGAGTTAATCATCCTTCTTCCCAAAGCAGACCAAATCCTGCTCGGATAGTCATTCAAGGCGCCATGCCTTCCACCTCCCATTTCCAGAATGACTGCAATGCAACTACATGCCGAGGAAGAGTCACCATCCAAGGAGTTCCTCCCCCACCAAACCCCCCACCCATGTCTTCCACCCGCCGATATGACATCCTTGATCAGCTTGGGAAGACACCCACACAGATCTCCATTTTGAAACTTCTCAAGACCTCCCCGCTCCATAAAGAAATTTTGGAACAAGCCCTTCTCCAATCACACATTCCAGATAAGATCAACGCCACCCAATTCCAAGCCCTCATTGGAAACCTTTCTACCCAATAGCACATTTTATTTAACTCCAAAGATGCTCCCGCAGATGAAGACCATAACAAACCTTTGCACATCGAAGCTCTCATCCACAAGCACAAGGTCAAACATATCCTGATAGACAGTGGATCCAGGCTTAATCTATGTACATACAAATTAATAAAACAATTGGGACTTTCTGAGGATCTGATAGACACATCAGGAAGGATCACAATAAAGGCATATGATGATGCAGAAAGAATTTCAAAGGGCATGATCACCTTACCTCTTCAAGTAGGCCCCATTACAATTGAAACCCCTTACCAAGTACTAGATCTTGATCTCCCCTACAACATTCTCCTTGGGGGGCCATGGATTCATTCCTTGCAGGCTATACCCTCCACCTATCACCAATGCATCAAATTCCCCTATAATGGAAGAGTGATCACTATCAAAGGTGATCCCCAACCTTTTCAATATTGTAAACTATTAGGGGGGAAGCATTCGTATCATTGCCCACTAAATAGACCCTCACCAACGCCTCCATCTGACACATCAAATGTTGCCTCTACATCATCCCAACCAGATAATCAAATCAAGATCTTGGACAATGACTGTGGAGAATACAAATTGGAGGAAGTCTTATTAATAGGAAACCTCTCTCTCTCTCCTAAGTCATTTGGCAAACCAAAAGAGATAAAAAAAAAAGGACCCAAAACTAGTCATGCAATGCCAAAACACTACCTTCCAGCAATGGGGCCCACTTGATAATGAGATCCTTGAAGCAGATATCTCTTCATGATTGTACTGGGAAGAAGATGAATATCCAACAAGAATATTCAAAGAAATGTACCCAAAAGCATCTGCCATTGTTGAAAAAATGGGTTACAAAGGACATGACCTGGGACCAGAGGACAAAGGAAGAAAAACACCCATAAATCCTATCTCCTACAGATACAACAGAAGCTTGGGGTACACCCCGGTGCCTAAGATTACTATTGTTGGTGCCCCTTCTAGTCCTTCTTCAGATATCAAAAGCGCTGACGAAGAGGAATTCCATGAAATGCCTTATGAATATGAGAAAGATATCTTCTTGGATGCTTGCATCAATAACATCACCCCCGTAACCCCTCCCACTTCACATGAGCTACATCTTGTCCATCCTGAACTCATTGATTGGGGCCAATGAGACAAACCCACTTTAGATATCTGTGCCAATGATAATGCTCTCATTTCTCTCCTAACAACGCAAAATATGGAAGATTGTAGCAGAATCGAGGGTATTTAACTACACGAAAAGGGATACTTTGGTAGTCAAGTCAATTCCCTTAGCCAAAAAAAAGATAATAAAAGAAAAAGATATGATTCCCTAGGTGAAAACCTCCCTAAGGTGCCTTTGGATGAACAAGAAATAAAAACAAAGGGCGTATCTGAAAGTTAAAACCTGGAAAAGGCACTTGACGATGAGGGATTTGACCTCCCTACCATTGGTTACCTTCCACAAGACAAATCAAATTTGTTGATAGAAGAAATAGATAGCATCAACATGGGCATTGAGGTCATTCTGAAAAATGTGCTCATTGCCAAATCCCTCACAGAAATTGAGAAACAAGACTTCATAAACTTCCTGACAGAGGTAAAAATCAATTTTGCATGGTCCTATTCCGATATGCTAGGGTTGGACCCTACCTTGGTGGTTCACAATCTCATCGTCTGCCTAGATGCAAAACCTGTAAAACAAAAATTGCACAAAATGCACCCACATATTGCACTCCTGGTCAAGGCAGAACTCCAAAAGTTGTTAGACACAGAATTTATCAAACCAATAGATTATGCTAAATGGGTCTCCAACATTGTACCTATCGGAGAACATGCTAGGGGCATCCGCATTTGTACAGATTTTCGAGATCTAAATATAGCTTGTCCTAAAGATGATTTCCCACTCCCCAATATAGACATGATTGTGGACCTTACAACAGGACATGAAATGTTATCGCTAATGGATGGGTTTTCTAGATACAACCAAATCAGGATAGCAGATGGGGATCAGCATAAAACTGCATTCACAACACCATGGGGTACCTTCTATTACCGGGTCATGCCTTTTGGACTTAAAAATGTTGGAGCTACATATCAATGGGCAATGAAAACAATTTTTTATGACCTCTTGCGCAAAATTATGGAGGACTACGTGGATGATCTGCTAGGAAAATCCAAGACAAGACAAGAACACATCCCCATTCTAAAATAGATCTTTGAAAGATAGGAAAAATACAAGATGCGCCTAAATCCCAAAAAGTGTGTGTTTGGCGTCACATCAAGAAAACTACTGGGATTCATTGTTTCTCGCAGAGACATCGAGGTTGATCCCATAAAGGTAAAAGCTATTATGGAAATGCCTCCACCAAAAACACTCACACAACTGCACAGTCTCTAGGAAAAACTCTAGTCTATCAGATGTTTCATTTCACAACTAGCAGATAAGTGCCATCCATTTGCACACCTCCTACGCAAGGACACAAAATTCAAATGGGACTGCTTATGCCAAAAGGCCTTTGAGAAACTAAAAGAATATCTAGCATCACCTCTAGTATTGATGCCTCCTACTCCTGGGAAACCCCTTATTTTTTATATATGCACTACTGCAGTAGCATTGGGGGCATTATTGGCACAGATAGATGATCAAGGGAAGGAACACACCATTTACTACATCAGTCGGACGTTGGTAGGATATGAACTCAATTAAAACCCCATTGAAAGAGCATGTTTGGCATTAGTGTTCAACACACAGAAACTATAGCACTATATGCTAAATAATAAGACAAAATTAATTGCTAAAATTGATCCACTTAAATATCTCTTGTCCAAAGCTGCTCTCACTGGCAGAACCACCAAATGGGTCATGCTCTTAAGCGAGTTTGACATTGAATATGTGGACAGAAAGGCAATCAAGGGACAAGTCATTGCAAATCAGTTGGCTGAAGCTCCACTTCTAGGCAACCATCCTCTTCTCACAGAATTACTAGATGAGTTCATTATGACTGTTACCCCATCCTCCACATGGAAATTGTATTTTGATGGCTCCTACACTCAAAATGGATCGGGGGTAGGAATATTATTGGTCACACCTTAAGGAGATGGCATCCCAAAATCATACAAGATATCCCTTGCATGTACCAATAACATAGCAGAATACGAGGCCCTCAACACAGGTTTACGTTTGGCTATCCACTGGAAAATAAAGGAATTACAAGTCTATGGCAATTCCCAACTCATCATAAAACAAGTCAATGATGAATACCAGACAAAAGATGATAAACTCCTTCCCTATTGTACCATGGTTGAAGATCTTAAGAAATATTTCACGGTAATCAAGTTTGACCAAATCCCACGAACAAACAACAGGGCTGCAGATGCAATGGCCACCATTGGCTCCCTCCTTCAAATGCCAGCGCACAGTTAGAAGTGCAAGTTCTTGGTCAAGCAATTGTTTATACAGGCATACGACCTACCAGAGTCTGAAATGGTGTGTGTTCTTGTTGGTCCTGAGTCCCCTTGGTACCAAGAAACCTTCGCTTTCCTAAAAGACAACACCATTCCCCCACACCTCACCAAAACCCAACAGCAAACCTTAATCCACCCATGTGTCCGTTACACCATCCTTGTAGACACCTTGTTCAGAAGGCATTTTGATGGTTCCCTCCTAAGGTGTTTAGATAAACAAGAAGCAGAATGGGCATTACGCGAAGTACACGAGAGTATCTATGGGGCACACTCAAGTGGACTCACATTGGCTAAAAAACTTTTGAGAATAGGATACTATTGGCCTAAAATGGAAGAAGATACATACAATTATGTGAAGAAATGCATCCTTTGGTAGCAGCATGGCGACAAGATTCATGCACCATCATAAGAATTGCAGCCATTCATTACACCATGGCCCTTCTCGCAGTGGGGGCTCAATCTCATTGGAAAAATCCACCCTTCATCTTCCAACGGACATAAATTCATTATCACCACCACCGAATACTTCACCAAGTGGGTAGAGGCTATCCCTCTTACTTTCACCACTGGCAAGCAAATATCCAAATTCATCTTGAACTACCTAATCTACCGATATAGCATCCCAAAAGTTATCATCACAGATAATGGTAAACAATTTAAGAACAAGGATGTCAAAGAACTCTACCAAAAATTCAACATCCAACACCGCTTCTCCACTCCATATTACCCCCAAGGCAATGGCCAAGCTAAGGCTTCTAATTAAACCCTAATAAAAATCCTCAAAAAGACAGTCAATGAAGCAAGCCATGATTGGCACCTCCAAATCCATCCTGCATTGTGGGCCTACCGCACCTCCATCTGCACCCCCCCAGGTGCCACTCCTTATTCCCTATTATCTGGTTCCAAAACCATCCTTCCCCTTGAGATCAAGATCCCGTCTCTAAGGGTATCACTGCAAAACATCCTACCAGAGGAAGAATATAGGATTGCTCGCTTACAAGAGCTAGAATTGTTAGATGAAAGGGGCCTCAAGGCCTTGAATCATCTCCGGGTATATCAAAATCATTTGCACATGAGTTATCATAAAAAATTCAGAACCCATGAATTCCAAGTTGGTGATCTTGTCCTCATGGAGAATCAGAAAAATCTACAAGAAAGAGAAAAGAAAGACAAGTTCGAGCCTAATTGGCTTAGACCATATGTAATCACAGTGAAATATGGATCAGGAGCTTATTAGTTGGCTACTCCTGAAGGTGATCCTTTGGATGATCCAATGAATATCATTCACCTCAAAATATTTTATGCTTAGTCCTCAGAAAGTCTCAAATGGTCAAAAAAAAAAAAAATCAAGAAATTTTTTTTTAAAAAATCAGAAAAAGAAAGAAAAACAATTCATCCATTAGTGAAAACCACTTGGTGGTGCTATGGACAAGTACCTTGGTGAAAACCTATGTGCAGACTCCAAGGTAAATAACTGGATCCACTGTCTATCATGTCGATACTACAAATCATCTGTCATCCAGCCCACCCATGCGCAACATTCCTCCTTTTCCGCCTCCCAATAAAACATGCGTATGATGATGAAGTCTTCGCCTGAGTCATGAACAAGGAATGTCCCATTGAAACTAATATTTTATGCCTCTGTGTGTAAGCTTCAAGAAGTCTTGAGAAACAATCCCAAATCCATCCTAGTTCTACTCTTGGCATGAGGTATCATGTGGTCGCAAGGAAGAGACTTGTTAGATTTTGTTAGATTTTTTCATATAGGCTTGCATCTTTTTCCATATGACTACCACTATTTATGACTCCCTGGGTTCTTCCATATCCAGGTACATTATGATAGGTGCATACTGGGGCATATTTCATAGTATGACATGTTTTGGATCCTTCTTGTATAAATCGGTGACCTGGTACTAGTGTTTATCAACACTTACCTTCTCGTGTACAAGAGGTATCGGTGTGTTTGAGGGTTTCCTTGCACAAACCTACAATTTTGTATTAGTATTTCTTAACACTTACATTGTTGTGTGCAAGAAATTCCTATTTGTCTATAGAGTTAGTCCATACCCTAGGTTTCTCATGGCATCCTGATTTCTATAATCAGTGGTGCAAGTCACTCAGGGCAACATCAAACTAGGTTGGCTCTCCACATTTTTTGTGCACAAAATCTCACCATCATTCCATCAAATCCTAAACTCAATAATCCCATGGAGTTCTCAATTGCCCCCATTTTCCTCCGCGGTCTCGCATCTCTTATTCTTCTTTCCAAATACCTCACGACTACATATATCTTCCTCATTTATCCTTTCCACCCTAATTTTTCTTCCACTATGTTTTTTTTTCCTTGCATAATCAATTCTGATTCTGATTCATGTCTTATACAGGATGTATCCTTCCTGAAACTAGATGCTCTAATAATGTCTTATATAGGATGAATCCTTCCTGAAACCAGACGTTGTGATCTGATCATGTCTTATACAGGATGAATCCTTCCTGAAACCAGACGTTGTGATCAGTCATGTCTTATATAGGATGTGGCCTTCTTGAAACCAGACACTCTGATCATGTCTTATACAGGATGAATCCTTCCTAAAACCAGATGTTGTGATCTGATCAGGTCTTATACAAGATGAATCCTTCCTAAAACTAGACGTCGTGATCGATCATGTCTTATACAGGATGAATCCTTCCTGAAACTAGATGTTGTGATCTGATCATGTCTTATACAGGATGAATCCTTCCTAAAACCAGACATTGTGATCAGTCATGTCTTATACAGGAGGTATTCTTCTTGAAACCAGACACTTCAATCATGTCTTATATAGGATGAATCCTTCCTGAAACCAGATATTGTGATCAATCATGTCTTATACAGGATGAATCCTTCTTGAAATCAGACACTTTGATCATCTTTGTCTTATACAAGATGAATTCTTCTTAAAACCAGACTAAATCTAGATCTTATCAATCGAATCAAATCAAATCTATCGAGATATCAATTTCGCAAAATCTCCAAAGATCAAATACCTCAATTGATCTCCCGAGGGGGCATCACCATACCATAATCTATCAATCAAGAGCTGGGGCATCCTATCAAACCAATATCAGCATCAAACTAAGATTATTCTTTCAATCAATGTGTCATCACACCTTGCTTCAAAAAGGGGCAAAATGTAGACACTTAAAAATAATTATTTTAATTATTTTTAATTCCTCGTATAATTAATTAATTAATTATGTTAATTCAAATTCCTCTCAATATTAATTAAATATAATTAATATTATCACTATAGCATATTATTGATTTATTTAATAAATCAATCCCTTTCTTTATTCTTCTAAAAAAATCAAATCCTCACAAATCTTCCTCTTATCTAATTAATTTCAATTAATTAGTTAACCTACATGATTCCTACAAATCATCTTCTTAATTCATTCTTCTAGAAACTCCCTAAACTCACTTAACATTATTCTTCTAATTTTTTATTCCCTCCACTCATTCTCTCTCCTAGTCAAATTCTCCTACAAATATTAATTCCACCTAACATTTCCTTTAATCCCCCTCCTAATGAGTCGTTAATGGTTAATCATCATGATTAGCCACAAAGTCAACTCTTTGTCCTTTTCATCCAGCCACTAGCTTTAAATGCTCTTTTCCTAGGTGAATGTAAGATTTTTGAAATCACACATTCCTCTAGGCATCCCCTCTCCCAAGGAATTTTTAATTCTTTTTTTTTATTCCTTCAATCCCCATGATATCCTTTTTTTGGAGAATTTTTAATTCCTCCAATGCATCTTGTGGAGTGTGGAGATACGAAATGCCTTTAAGACATATTTCTTGGTCTCCACACCCTCTCTTGGAGCTTGTGTGAGCTCACAAGTAAATCTTAGCCCTTCATCTTGAATACATCCTAGCCATCCATTTTCCTCTCCTCTTCCTATAAAATAGGGCTTCATCCCTTCATTCTAGACATCTTGAAATCCATTAAGCTTATGCTGCCCTTTTGAGCCCAGGAAATCATCTTGGCAACTTGATCATCTCATCCTTATCATTTTTCAAATCCATTCCATTTGTGCACAACATTGGAGAGCCATCCACATTGAGCAATCAAAGGAGCAAATCAAGTGGAGCATTATCAAGGGGTTCCTTCACTTCATCAAGCTCAATCCGAAGGAGAAGGTAAAATAGCAAGGTGAAATGGTCTTTTAATGATATTTTAGCATTCTGCATGTTTATTTCGTTATGTTTTGATCATTTGACCTTCAAATCTATTTTCCCCTCTTCAATCGGTTAGGAGGGACCTCAAAGAGATCAATCTGGACTGGGCAACAAGAGTAAACACAATGGAAACAAGAGGATATGATGGAGGAAATACATAACTGAATGAATTAGATCATAAAAAACTGATTACAAACAACCGATAACATCCGGGTTACAAGATTCAGCTCACTAGTCTCCTACATACATGCTCAGATTACAGAATCGGTCAACTCCGAACCTCTAAATATTTAGATATGTCTTCTATTTCTTCTAATTGAATTCTAATGCTCAATTACAATGATTTATATGATCCAAGGAGATGTGATCAGCCCAAAAGGGATGAAATGCCAAAGAACAATATCAAACATTTAAAACCAATAGTCGGCCTCCACCAAAGAGATTCCTCTTGAAAATCCAAAGGATGATGTGCAGATCAAAGGGAAGGTCGGCCACATGCCAAGGAACATTGGAATCAATGAACTAGGGATCTGCAAGCTACATAAAGGATCCACAAGATTCATCAATAACAAAATAGGTCCTAGAATCCAGAATTGATAACTTGTTGGAAAATGATCCAAATTCTCCACAGTTTAAGAATAAGGAAGATGATCATGTCCTCAAGAAAGATCCAACTCTGCAACATTTGCTGATCCAATGCAAGAAAATATAGAAAGAAATTCTGAAACTATAAAATAGAAAACAAACTAAAAAGAATATATTTTTGGTTGATGCAAGATTACCAAGAACCGGGGATGCTCCTACATCATGAACACTTTTTATGCTAGCATCCAAAGTGATTATATCATCTGTGACTATGTTTTTTAGTTTCTAGAACCATCTAGCATGGAATTCATTGCAGACCTTCTCTTCAACAAACTTTCCAAATAAGTGAAAGTGGATGTCCACAGAGTTGATTAATCTTTTTAGATTACCAGATGGAGTGTCTGATAAGTCTTTTTGAAAAGAGGGCATGAGTTTCTCCAATACAACCGATGCCAAAATGATCAACTCATTTTTCTCCATGCAATAATTTTCCAAGTCTTCACTAGCTTTGGCTTGAGAAAACACAGCGAATTTGAGCACCTAAATAGGGGACAAAGAAGCTAGGTTGATGGGACCTTGAGAAAATTTTGGATCCTCTACATAGATTTGCTTCCCCTTTACCAAATCCTCAATGTCTCTTGCCTCAGTAAAAACCTTAACTTTCGACTCCTTCTCTGAATCAACCTTATCTACATCACTGACATCAACATTAATCGTATCTCCTTCATCTTCAGCTTCTTCTAGAACTGTTTTATCCTCACCTTTTGGGACAAACTTCTCAACATCTTCTTGTGATTTCTCCAAAACTATCTCATACTGATTATCTGACAAAATTGCTCTTAAAATTTGTTCAGTTTCTCTTCTAACTTTTGTTACCAAATTTTGCACATGTGAAATTTAGTGCCCTAATGAAGCCTTTCATTCATTCATTTTCAAAAGGTCAAATCATGAACGAGAAATCAGAAATGCACTATTTTTGTCTAACTTGTTTTCTTCATGTGCAAATACAAGAAAAGTGAGACAGTTTGTGGGTTAAAATGTGGCTCCCATGAGGGTTGAGCTCAGCATTTTGTAGATCACAAAGATATTTATGCTCCTTTGTAGATGAAATGGCATGGCTAATGTAAGGCCAAAAGAAACTCAAAGCAAATGTAATTGGCCTGTGTAAAGTTTTTACTTGGGCACCAAAGAGGGTTTTAAAAGGCCAAAGAACTTCCAAGCATTTTTAGTCACCAAGAATGAAGAACATTTATCCCACATTGGTCGTAGGGAGGAGCATTTTTGTATTTAAAACTAAAGTCACATATAAATATAGTGTCAAAGCTTACGAGCTTTTGGCAAGAAGAGGCTCATCACCCAGTGGACCCCACATGCACGTGCATCTCAAGGCATCCTAATTTTGTGACCAACTAGCGAGAAGAGGTTAAAGGTCGAGAAAGTAAGGAAGATCAGATGCAGATCGCGGTGATTCATCGACTGTCGCTATGTCACGATGGTTAGATGCTCACCGGATATCATCATGACTTGGCGACCAATGATGTGGTGGTGCAGAGACTATAAGACCAAGGACAGGTGGCAGACAGGTAGCAATCCAGTAGCTGGTGACATGGCATAGATGGGTGACTTATTGAGTAGACCTTAGCCACGATGAATCTCTAAAAGGTTTCGTCGAAGGCTCAGTTCCATCGACATAGGGTATATCAAAGAAATCAAAAGTGGTCTCGTCGATAAAATAAAGATATTGATGAAACATTAGGTTCAATGAGACTTGTAAAGGGTTTGCCGAGGGAGTAGTTTGGCCGAAAGAAGGACATTCGACAGAACAAGATGCATGGTAGGCCCAATAGATAGGTGGTTCCTAGGCGGATCTTCGAAGCCAATCAGGGGGTGACACATGTTGATACGGGACACGAGAGAGAAAATCAATCGAGGTTAAAGGTTGAGCAGTTGAAGAAAGATCAATGATGATGTGAGAGATTTGATGGTGGTCGCTATACCACTATAGAAAGAAGCTTGCTGGTTATCTCCGCAACTTGGCGACAAAGCACGTGCGAATAAGGTGAGTGGCTAAGAGGTTAAAGATTGAGAAGTTTGAGGGAAGATCAATGGTCGTCGCTATACCGCATGATGAAGATGCTCACTGGTTATCTCATAGGACATGGCTACTGATGATGTGGTGGTTAAGGTGGTGCCCAGTTGGATCCAAAGGTGAACAAAAAGTGACATGTGGTGGGCTCGCCAGTAGGGTGAGTGCCCAGGTGAGATAAGGATCGTGCAAGTCTGAAAGATCTGATGGCTATCACTAAGGTGCAAGGAAAAGTTGCATGCCCAGTTATCATTGCAACTTAGTGACAACGTGGGTCCAGGTCTAGTGGTGGTTAAGATGGCAGTCCAGATGGCAGACAAGGTGGACCCATGATTGAACCAGAGGTTGACACATGGCACAAATGAAGAGAGCAACTCAAAAGAGATAAATACCAAACAGGTTCCTGAAGATCTAGCGATGGTTGCTATACCGTGATCGGAAGATGCACGGTGTTTATTCACCATGACTTGGTGACCAAGTGGTGGGGCTCGTCAAAGAAATCTATGGAGTGCTACCATCGACTATCGGAACAACCGGTTTTCCACCTACCCTGATATCTTGATGAGGTCACTAGCGGATTGGAGCGAGTTGGAGTAGAGCTATCGGGTATCGGTATAGCATGTTTAGGTGTCGCCCGATAATCCGATAGAACAACATTCAATTGGGAGTGCATCATCGGCCATCAGAATAAGTGTTTCAGTGCTATTCTGATGACTCGATGGAAACTGTTGAGGGAGTGCATAGTTTGGAAAATGTTATCAGACATCGGAGTAAGTATTTTGATGCTACTCCGATGACTCGATAGAAAAGTAGGTGAAATGCAAGCGTATCATCAGTCATTAGAATAAGTGTTTCAATGCTAACCTGATAACCCAATGAAGAAAGCAATGCTAGTTACAATCAGAAGCCAAAAGTGGTGGCAACCAAGGTAGCATCCAGGGATCCATACGAAATGAGAAGATAAGTCATCAGGTAGTTTGAGGTCTGATTTGAGCTTGAGAGAAAGTTTGTATGAGTCTTTCTCATGATCTTGAGGTAATAAGGATTGATTTTGAGTGCCATATGGGTCAACCTTTAGTTGACTAAGAGTTTGAACTGAGTTGGATGAGTTTTTCTCATGATTTTGAGCCTTTTTGGTGGTTTTTTATTTCTACGAGAGGATCAGTTTTCAAAAGAGATTTTTTCAGTGGAAGTTCATCTTCACTCATTCTGGAGTTATATTTCCTCTACCTTTTGGAAGGTTTTTGTATAAAAGGAAAAGAGTTTTATCTTTCTTCACGGGTTCTTGATCTTTCTCTTGCTGGTTTTAGTAGAGAATACATTCTTGTAGCTCTTGTGTAGTTTTATGACAGAATACTAAATAAAAATTATCAGCTTATGCCTTATGTCTCTACAATTCATTTTCTTATTCATGATTGAGAGCTAGTTTATTGTGTTATTGTTTAAATAACCTTTAAATTTTTTGTCTCATTTATAAGTCACAAGTTGTGCATTGTGATAAATTGGTTCATTTGGTTGATTGTGAAAGTTTTCTTTCCTTTCAGTTTCTTGAAGTTTAACCCCTTCCATGAAATATTTATGTGTTATGAACTAGAAGTCTATTTGTACAGATTGGTGTATTTAGAAGTGTGTCTCTGTCATTTTGAGATATCTTATTGATTCTTCATCTTGGTTTAGCATTTGCAAGTCATTCTATTTTCATTTTTAGTTTTTCCTATCCCTTTTCTCGATAAAGATTTAGATTTATTCATAGATAACCAGCCCTTCATTTGGAGATTAATTCTCACTATAGGCAACCTGAATTATCCCATGTGTCACCAAATTGCTTGAGCTTTCAACTTGTGCATTACAGGTACAATTTGAGTGACAACAACTTCTTCACTTCTGCCAATCATTATCTTATTCGCTCTCTTCTTGCCTCTAAATTTTTCCTTGTTTTCTTCAAGAATCCTGTCAATTTCTTCTTTTGCTATCACAGGATAGAGTTGAAATATTATATACTCCTATTCTCTCTTCCTCTATTCTAGTGGTTTCTTTCCTCATGTCACGTATGTCATATAAGCTCTGAGGAATTTTTCACATTATTTTAGTAAGAGACTTAATATATTTATTCAAGTATTCAAAAGTTCCCTCTTCTATATATCTCTTCCCGATATCATCCAATAATTCATAATATCTAGAAATAGGTTTAAGGTTACCTTCCTTGATAGTGGTTTCCTTTACCTTTCTTACAATCATAACAGTGTAATCTAACTGGGTCTTCTTGTTGGACTGCTCTTCACCAGATGATTTGCCTTTGAAAACTTTATCTTCTTTGCCACTTATTTATTTATTTCACCAGATCATCTAACTTAGTTCCCTCTTCATCATCAAGAATAAGAACTCTAGCTTTTCCTCATTTCCACTTCACTTCACTAGATGATTTAGCTTGGGGCTTGGGCGAATTGACAAGTTTCTGACCACCGGATGAGGGTGCATAACCCGTTGACTGCTTAGTCTTGGAAACAAAGGCTTTCGATTTAGCCTTGTTTGGCTTCACCATTTCTTCTTCCTTCAAAATGTTATTTTCTCTTTCTCTCTAGACTGCCTCCTTGGTGATTCCCATATTCTCAGCCAGCTACTCAACCTCTTTTTTGACTTTTCTCTATATCTCTGGCTTCTTGAACTTACAGTGTAAGTCCAAGCTCTTTTCCTTATATGTGTCGAACCTCTCCTCGGACTCTTGCACTGATTTTATCAACAAGTGTTGCGAATATGCCCCAAGTACATGTCCTTCAACTTCATACCCCATAGGCATTATCCATGAAGTCATTGGCTCAACAAATTCCATAAGACATTGATTAGTATCCACCATAAAGAAGATAGTATCTTGATACTTCTCAACAATCTCTTTAGGAATCCTTTCTCTACTTTGCATCATGCTTTGAAAGTTTTTGAAGTATCCCTAAAGAATTCCATTTTGGACTATAGCATCTCCGAGACCATAAAGTGTTTATGTTATCTGCACTGCCACTTGCCTATGATAGGCCCATTGAACGTTTCCTACTCCCATAATCTCATTCATGAAGTAGAAGTATAGATAGATAATCAAAGTACCAAATTTCAAAACATGCTTCTTGTGTTTCTTGATTTTCTTCAAATTGCTCAACAACTCTCTTCGCAGTACTTCACACAAACCATACTCCTTATCTTTCTTCAATATCTAATAGGCAACATATATTGTTGTACCAGATACTGAATTTTCTCTATTGGACTGATATAACTTGTAACCCATCACCATTGATGCAAACTAGGTGTCATACTCAACAATAACATGAATTGGCATTGATCTGCTATCAAATTGTGATCCGGTTGCCTTAGTTACCATCTGATTCTTCACATTTCTTAAGGTATGTACTTCACCGACTGAGCATAAATAGGTTACTTCCTTAATTGCACTCTGAGTAATCTTGTAAGGTTTATCAATCCACATGAATTCATCATATATCTTGCTCAGAATGTATCGAACCTACACTAGCTCATCAAACACCGAAAAATGAACAAACTACGTGAAATCCTTCTCCTCAATTGATTTGAATTTAGGTTTCAAACTTCCCATTCAATCAATCATGTCCTTTGTGTACAAATTCAACATTTGGGTGCTTTCGAGCTCTTCAGTATTACAATGGATGTAAACTCTAATATCTTCCACATGCAATGCTCCAAATGGGATGGATGAAAAAGGACCATTAAGATCATCTTCCATATATTTATAGGGATGGTTTTTAAAGATTGTACTAGCCCTTTTAGTGACATCAATTACCAATGGAGTCTCAATACCAGAGGATGCCATATCTAAATTTCAAGCTTTAAGTTGAGAAAAATGTTTGTCGATAAATACTTTTCAACTAGATGCAAAATCAAACGATGAATCCTCAATTCACTCTAGATCTCTGAAAATTTTGCTTTTCTCCTCTCTATTGTTCTTTCACTTTGAATGCAAATTCAGTATTGAAAGGTTTATTTGCCTTTTATCCACTACATACCTAGCTTTGAGGTATAATAAATGCACTTAACCCTATCTCTTCTGGATACTCTTCATACAGACCATCAAATTCTTCTGAAAAATCAAAAAACAAGCATCTGCAACTTGCCGAAACAAGGTACAAATCTCTAACAGAGGGTTTAATTTTTTTTTCATGAGAATATCCCCCTAAGGCCTAATGCCTTAGCTTAGTTACTGGATGTAGTTCCAACACCGAAATCAGATGCAGACCCACTTCCTACATCATCACTACTCTTCTTTACCCAAGTCTTCTTCATTTGATCTTTGATCTCTTCAACTTTTTCTTTAGCCTTCTCATATAGCTTCACATTCTTGTTCTTGTCTTCCAGACCTCTCCTATTCACATTTCTTCTTCTACAATACTTTGCAATGTGATCGATTTTTTTGCAAGCATAGAAAACAGCATTTCCTTTCATATGTCTAAAATTCATCTGATTTCTTCTTTTTATGAATTGATTAGCAACATGTCCAAACATACCACATGCATAGCTTCTGACATTTCTTCTATTTTGAAAATTATTCATCACAATTTTGCATATATTTTCCTTATGGCCATGTTTATTGCATTTGAAACATTGACCGGTAAAAGATGAAGCATTATTGATCATCCTATTTCTACATTGACTAGCCATATGACCAAATCTATTTCAAATAAATCAATTACCATTGAATTTATGAGCATTAGGTTGCCTTACCAGAGGCCTTCTTGAACTATTCTTCTGGTGAGCTAATTTTGAACTTTCTCCTTTCTCAAAACCAAGACCTTGAGTGTGTTGCAATATGGACACTTCAATGAGACATTGCATGTGATTGAAGGTTTAGTCATTGATGGCAACCTTGCAATCCTATGGCACCAGCAAGACATCATACCGGCAAAGCATTACACAAGCAAGACAGTGCACCGGCATCAACAAAGATCACTCTACACTGACACTGGCATCGGCATAGAAGAAAATATGTATACCGGCATAGAGGCCGACAGGGTTTTTGATATGCAATATTTTGATTATTATTGTAAGCTGAACTTGGCAAATTATAAAATGAATCTTGTATATAAAAGAGATCATTGTAGACATTTGTAAGAGTAAGGAAGTGAGCATAAAGAAAATTATTAGGCAGACCTAATGTGCAAATTATAGGTCAAGGGTATATGTAAAGAACAGAGTTAGAACCGGTATTGAATCTGGCATTGGAGATGCTATTGTAAAGCAGTACAAGTCTTTGGATTAGTATAATCCTCATTGTAAGTCAGTGTGACTCCTCTTTGAGTAGTGAGCTCTAGGCAGTTGGCCTTCCTGCATGTGCAGGCCCCTATTGTAAGTAATATTCTCTTACTAGCCAGTAAGTGAATATTGTGAGTCACAAATCCCATCGAGTTTTTTCCCACACCGGGTTTCCTTGTTAAACACCTTGTGTTATGGTGTTCTTTTCATGTGGATGTTTCTGATTCTTTTTATTGCATTAATTCTTGCATACCGGTATACTACTATTTTATGTTCTGCATGTTTTAACTAAAGAAATACTACTCACCGGTTAGATACTGATTCACCCCCCCCTCTCAGTATCTGTGGGTACCCTAACAATTGGTATCAGAGCTTGGTCCTCTATTTTCAGAAGCCTAACAGCTTGAGGAAGATCTTGACACCGGTAAAGATGGAAAATCTGATGAAGCAACTTGAAGGAGCTCTTATTGACTATGATGCAGAGAAGTTGAAAAATATCAAATTAGAAGATGATTTAAGAGCAACTAAGGATATCATTCAGGCACTTCAAGAAAATCTTACTGTTACAAGAAATAAGAGAAGAGAACTTTGTGAAAAATTGCAAAATGAGAATGATGAAAAGGAATCACTTAATGATATGATAAGCAAGTTGAAACAAGAGATCATGACAACAAAAAATGAAATGTGGGATATGACTATGAGATTTTGCAAAGAGATTGAGGACAGAAAGAAGAATGAAGAAGAATTGACCAGAAGACTAAGTGATGCAACAAATGAGAACACAAGACTCAACTATGAAAATGACATGTTGAAGACAGATCTTATGCATACTCAGAATGACTCAAATGAACTAATGAGACAAAAAGAAATCTTGGAAAGGGAATTGGAAACTACAAATCAACATAAAGAAAAATTCAAGAAAATCTCAGAAGAACTTGGTACCTTATTGAAGAATCAAAAACCCAAAGGTGACACTTCTAGAATTGGCTTTGAAATTGGAGAAAGCTCTGGTACTACAAATACTCAGGATCACAACAAACCGGTAAGACCACCTGATAATTATAAATTCAATGGAAAATGCTTTAACTGTAATAAATATGGTCATAGGGCAAATGAATGTAGATCTAGGAATTATTAGAATATCAATCCACCCACCGGTCAATGTTCCAAATGCAACAAAGTTGGTCATAACTCTGAAAACTGCAGAATTAATGTGAGATGTTATGTTTGTGGAAGATTTGGACATCTATCTAATCAATGTAGAACACAAACCGGCATAGGTTATGGGAAAGCTATTCAGAAAAATAATGTAACTTGTTATGCATGTAACAAGATTGGGCATATTGCTAAATTTTGTAGAAGTAAAGGCACATCGGTAGACAACAAAAGTGCTAGCTTGAAAGGTAAAGAAAAAGTTGAAGAGGTTAAGCAAGAATTCTCAAAGCAATGGATTAGAAAAGCTGATCTAAATATTGGGAATACTCCTCCACCGGTAGAACCAACAAATGCTTCACTGGTAGGATAGAGTGATGCTTCACCGACAGGACAGAGTGATGCTTCACCGACAGGACAGAGCAGTGCTCCACCAATAGGAAGTTCTTCATCTAATTGAAGAAAAATTTCTTGAGGGTTTGGCAATCTAATGACACATGTGCTATTATTCCCTCGGTTAGAGATAAGAAGTTGAAAATCACTTATTACCAGAAAACAAAGTTAAGTGAATACTTAACTGGCATGCAATTAATGTGGTAGATAGTGAAAAAGACTTTATAAAATAAGGTTTCGGCTCCATTTCATTTCACCATGATTTCAAACTTTCAGAGAGCGCAAAGATGTCCAAGCTAAGGCATTTCTAGTTAGAAGCAAGCACACTCCAAGAAATCATCCATCCAAGACAGAAAAAGGTATTTAATCATGGCATCCACCTCTGCAATTGAATACATAGCAAACCCTACTATTGTGGAAGTAATTAAAAGACCTAGGCCCGTATTTCAGTTGGTCCCTGAAATAGCAAAGAAGGATGATACCTTAGGTGCATTTTCTCAAATCCCTAAAGGTGTTGTATATGCTGAAGACCCTAGAATGTATATTCACTGCAATATTGAAGAGTTAGGAGATGAGGAAATCAAAACCATGTACAAAACCGAGATATGTAATGATACCGGCAATGTCAAAGCTGAACACAAAATTATTGAAACCCTAGGATTCACAGAAATCCTTAGCATTCCTGAATTTCCTAAGGATGTGATTAGGATAGTGTTAAGCAGAGTTCATGGAGAAGTTTTCTAGTTAGATGCAATCTATAAGATCACCAAGGAAGCAGTAAAGGCTGTCACAGGGTTACCGGCCACCGGTAGAAGACCAGACAAAAACAGGAAAGTTTCAAATGATTTAGTCATAGACCTAATAGGTGCAACATTTGATAAAAGATCTCTAAGGGTTAATGATGTAAAGGATACAAATGTGAAATTCATAAGTATGATATTAGGTTATAGAGCCACTCATGCCAATAGACTTAACTCAGTTTCAAGTTTATGCATTAAGAGTGCTTATGATATGATAACAGACAATGCAAAAATTGACATCTGTGAATGGTTAAAGGATGAACTAATAGACAACCTTGGAAAGATAAAGAAGGATAAGAAAGGAACCTTCAAATTTGGAAATTTGTTAGTATGTCTAATGTTTCATATAAACAAACAGGTTCTCGGTATAGGATATAAAGAACTAGGATATGACATACCGGTAGGAAAGCAACTGGCAGAACTGTTCAATACCATGGGTGAGAATAAGGAAAACAACATTCATGACTATTTCCAAGCACTAAAGACAAAAATGAAGAAAAGGACAAGGTTATCTCAAAAAATTGTAGATAAATACAAAGATGATATATGCTTTGTTATCAAAAATGATGAAATATGGATGGAAGTAGTCATCCCAAGGACAATCTAGGCAATAGAAATGGGCTATGAGATAAATGACCACATAGTTGAAACTTACGCCAAAGCACTTCTGGAAGCCCCCAATGAACCTAAGGAGGAAGTATTTGGTAGTGCTGAAACAATAGAAAAACAAATACAGTCCAAGAAAAGAGTGAAGAAGGTAGCGACATTTGTGAGAAAAGGATCCAAACAAGCAAAAGCCATTAAAGAAGATGTATTAAAGAAAACCGGCATAACTGAAGATGAGTTGGCAACCCCACAATCTAAAACTCATCTATCACCAGTAGGTACTTCTTCGGAAGTGTTGTTCTCAAAATCTGATTCCCCTTCAATGCCTTTAATAATATAATCTAAAATGGGTGCCAAGAAGGCATCAAGGATGAAAGAATTTCGGAGACAACATATGACAAGGTTTGGTTAGACCTTCTACACTTTGGGCTCTTCCTTAAGCCCAGGTGGGTATACCTTCTGTGAATTAAATCCACACTCTTAAGCAACAAATCCACAGCAAACCAGTCCAGAAAACCAGTGGATTTGTTCACCTTAAAAACAATTGAAAACAAAGAGGGAAACAATACTCAATTTCAACATATTTGATCGACAACAAATGCAATAAAGGCCTCAGATTAATACCAGTGCTTTATCCAAGGTTACAGAGTCACTCAAACTCAAATAAAACTCCTGAAATGAGGTACCTCTATACTTCCCATCAACTCAGCTTCCATTTATCCCTGTAAATGCCTAACATCGACGAGGATCTAATCACTTCAAAATGAACTATGGTCCTCCAATCCAAAGTTTCTCCTAAAGTATTTACCGGTAGAGTGGTCGTGCATATTTAATTTCCCTCCTAAAGAGAAAAGCTAGAAACACTCATACTGAGATTGCCTTACAATTCCATTCGAACAGAAAAAATCCTAGACTATTCTGAATGAAACAAAGTAAATAAACTTAAGGACAAGTTTGAAGACGACACACAGCTTTACTCAAAATTGATGGTCTGTATATTAATATTCATTTGAAAAATTTCTACAAAAGTCTGATTCTCCATTAATCTTTGGAAAAGCGCAGAGAATTTTTCTGCAGCGTTTTCTTACAAAAATTTGTGATCCCCCTCTTTCTAGTCCTGGTATCCATTTATAACAATATGGATGCACAAAGCTTCGGACTTCTTTGAGGAAAGTTTGTTACAATTACTTCAAAAATTGAAGAAGTTACAATTTCGGTTATGCGCTCTTTTCAGCTTCTTCAGCAGTCTGTTGGACAGGTTATTCAGTTGCAACCTCCTCTGGCTTTTCAGGGACGTTCTCTAACTGCTCCGGATCTCGAGTGGAATATTTAATTCCCCACTCACCATACGTCTCCTCGGTCGGCCATACAAAATTAATCACATCACTTTTAACCTTAGTCAACCTTTTTCAAGAATTCCTTAGTTTGTTGACTTCTGAGTTAAGAAAACTGTAATGTGATTTAATTCTCTCTATTTCCTGTATGGTTATAACAAAAAATGAGGTGTCATCCAGATCAATAATTCCCTTGACCCTTGCTGACAATTTAACATTTATCTCATTGAGCCATATCTGTTTGTCTTTCAGTTGATCTGGATTAGCAAAAATTCCTGGGAGTAATTCACACACCTGATCAGTGTATTCCTTTTTAAGTAATTTAACCCTTCTATCCACATTATCCACCTCTGTCGCCAATTGCAATAAACTCTTAGTAATATCAGAAGTGGATTTGATAATAGGGTTAGCTCTTGCTTCATCACAGGAAACACACATGAACTCTAAATCCTGCTCCCTAGGCCTCCATCTGTCAAAAATGGGTGTCAATATGACTTTATCTCTTATCAATTCAGTCCATATCTCCATGACTTTTCCTACACTATTGTGAAGGAGTGAAGCATTTATAGTGTCTGCAAAACTGGAGACTGTGGCCTTGATCTTTTCTTCATACTTCCCTGCATAATAGGCCTGAGCTTGCTTAAGACTCTCCAATTCTTGGGGAGTTATCTCTATCATCTGAGAGCTGGAAGGTGCAGGAGATGGTGGGAACTCAATAATGGGGCTAGTAGGTGGAGGTCTTGCAGGAGAAGAGGTGATCATTAATGTTGAAGATTCACCTTGTTGACGTTGTCCTGCTAATTGGCTCTGCAATCTGGCAATAATACTCTCCTTGCCTCTTATTTCCTCCTTGGCACTGTCATAAGCCTTCAAGACTGTTTCCAATTTGAGCTGGAGAGCCTCTTTTTCTTTAGCATCCTTCTCAGCTACTGCAACACTAAATTTGGCAGTCTCCAACACCGTGCTAGCAGCCTCTACTACCCCTGTACTTTCTACTCTCCTGACCATCAATCCGCCAATGTGACTTGTCCCTGTGGTGTCTTTACCCTTCTTGTCCTCATTTCTCTTAAGGGACCACATGACTAGAGCAGCATTGTCTTTACTGAATGTAACCCCTTCCATGGGTTTGGTTTCTTTCCTCACTGCATCCAGCACCAGAGCATCAGCAATATTCCATTCTGGCAAAATGAGCACTCCAGCTTGTCCTACTAAATCTCTCCCCTGTTCAGGAGTGATGGTTTTGAATTCTTCCATCATCTCCTATTTTATTTCTTCCTCCACCAATGCTGGATCTTTATTTAATTGTTTTGCCTTTCTTGTTTCACATCTAGCATTATACTTATCTATATGTTGTTTCCATATAAACTGCATGAATGCTTCAGATGTTACAAAACTATCATCTGCTAGAAAAGCACTAGTGGCCTTCTTTATCTCAGGATCCCATTCCTGGCCTTTGAGTTCAGTCGAGGTGATGTCCATTTGTGCTTCAGTGGGTTCCTCTGGCATCCCTTCTTCCACTTCATCATATGTATACGCAATTTCCCCCAAACTGCCCAACTGAGAGAGGTATTCAGTTGCTGCTTGTTCATCTCCAATGTGGAGAGGGGATTGGGATGGGGAATATAGGGGTGTATCTGATTGCACTTCCTTCCCCACCCTCTGCTTCTTTGGGCTGTCTTGGATATCAATGACTTCATGTGCTTTCCTCTTCCCTTTAGATGAAGAGGGTTCCCTTGTTGCAGACACCAACACACTGTAACCTGCTTTCTTATGCAGGGTATAATCACCAGGAGGGATGGCTTTAGTAGGAGCTGATTTTCCCAAAATCATTCTTGCTTTCTCAGGGTTGTTTTTAATTACAACTTCCCTTTTCTCCTTTATTGTCTGCATCACATCCTCAAAACAAATAATCAAAAATTTTATCTTTTCTTCCAATGGGAAGAAGCTAGACAATGGGTCATAGCTAGCATCAAATTGATGCACAAAATCCAGGGCCTTCCTGTAAGCTACCCATTTTTCTTTCCTCAACTCCTGTTCATCCAAATCAAATTCATTCCTGATGAGGTCTTCAGGAAAGTGGAATTGATGGGGCTTACCTCTGCATGCTACTTTCTTCCGGAATACACCATTGAAGAAGTCCTCCGGGTCAGCACATCTTGACACTGCAGTGGACAAATGGTAGGGTTTGAGGAAATCCTCCAAACATTTCCATCCGCCCTTGGTGATTACAAATTGGTGGGCTACTGTAGCTGTAGGGAAAATAGTCCCTTTACCTCGGCCTGTTAACTCTACCTCTTGCAAGTCACCAATTTGTTTGAGAATCTCAGCTATTCCCACTTTGAGGGGGACCTGGTATGGTAACAAAAATGGGGTGCCTCTGAAACCAAAGACCCTAAACACTGTGGACACTGGATATAAATACATATCACCCCAGTTATGAACAATCTTGACATTCTCTGCGAATTCTTTTGGTCTTAAGAATTCCAGAAGAACCTTGGGGACTCGTGGATTGTCAGAGCAAAGAAGAGTCCTTATTTTGGATGCAAAGTATTTATCAAACTTTAGAAAACTTGCATCCTCTCTATCCCATGACAATACGGTACTCCATAATTGTACTGGCATCTTCTCTCCCTCCTTTTCTTTTACCAGATCCATTCCACTGGCAAAATAATCTCCACCTTTGAAGAGGAAGAGGTGCATCAATAGTGAATACCACCCAAATGGCCTATCCACCTTCCCATTCTTTATCCCCATCAGTCCTCCATGGATAGCATCAGCAATATAGGAGGCATAATCAAATGTAATAGCAAGAGAAGGATTCAAAATTTGAACAATCATTAACAGATAATGATTTGGTATATTAGATTCAGCATCCTCTCCTAGAACTTGGCAAAGTGCCCAGTACATCCCTTTTGCCCTTAAGGTAAACATACTTAGTGAAAAGGGTTCTTGTGTATTGGGCCCTACAACTGCTAACCCTCCCACTTTCAGAAAAAGTTCTTTGAAAGGCCCATTCCTGAGATGAGTCCTCTGTGCCTTGTATACCTGAGTTAATTGTGTGAAGTTTATATGCTCCAAGAAATTGATAAACTCACTAAGCCCAAACGCTTTTCTCAGCTCTTCTGCATTTATCTCTACAAGGGTTTTTCCATTCACATCCCGGATACACCTGGTAACTGAATCATAATTTAAAGCCATCTGGGTTAACAAATCTGTATCCATGAACACCCCTGGGACTACCAATTTCCCAACATCTAGTTCCCAAATGCTATTTTGAGGAGCAGGAGAATTCCTCATTCCAAAACCGATTTTAAATAACCCCAACCCAGATAGCCCAACCTGTGGGTCTCTTAACCAATTACCCTTATCATACAATCCTTCTCCAATCTTCAGTCGGGGAGCCCTGGGTACTAATTCTTTGGCCTTAGATGCCTGGTTGGTTGACAGCGTCAACTGCTCTAAGAAGTCATCACACACACTTCTTTCAAGATAATCAATTTTACCAGAAAATTCCCTTTTAGGAGCCATTTGCAATACAACCGGATAAATATTACTTCTGAAACTATTTATGCTATATGAGAACAATTTCACGTATCACAACACAAGAACGGCTGCAAAATAAGAAAAACCTGATGCTTGCTCGAAGAAATTCGCTCTGCAACCAATTCGCCTTCTCTGTATTTGCAAAAGATAACTCTGCATTTGCCTCCTCTGCAAAATCCTTTTAAGAGGTATCCTTACTTGGTTGTTAGGAAATCAAATGCTTGTACTCTGGGCCTTAACTGTAACATTGATTCCGCATGCTTCGGCCGTCCCTTCAAAATCGAATTCATACGAGAATTCATATTTTAGCTCCAACGGGTCGCAGTCTTTCTACAAGTGTCTCTCTGTGAATTTCATTTTGACGGCTTTGTCCTTAGTCTAAGTCCTGTCTTTTTATTGGCCACATAATACCACGCGGCATCCGACCATTGGCTTAGAAAATCCCCTCACATTCTATTTTGATACTGGCTGAATGTCGCCCTTTATACCGTAACGGGCCCGTGCTTTTCTCTTTTGCCATGTCATCATCATGACACGTGGACGGCTGATATTCATTCTTGCTATTTCGTAGCC